>NC_087325.1:8752500-9952500 GCF_037043105.1 Vanessa tameamea
ACGTGGATCTGATGACAAGGTAGCGGGATTAAATCTCGGCAAGCACTAATGAGTTTTTAATGCACATCTTGTGCTTAAAATATTGAACGAAAACATTGTTGCCCGGATTCAATTCAATCGCGTTCATATTCTCCAACCGGGAGTAGAGCTGAGTAGTGTTTTGTACAGATTAAGCTCATCGAAGAGGACATTTAGGGCCTAAAAAAAAATTTAAACAAATTATGTGTGCTGTAAAAAATTTTCAAGAACTATCTTAAAAATTATGATTGAGCGGAGCGGCTAGCATTTCCCCTTTACGTAACCGCTTGATAAGTTTCCGTTTACATCCGCTTAGAAAATCTATCATCTTATATCAATCCGTAAACAACTTATTTGTGTAATTCCGCTCGTTCTAAGTAAACATGACTTGGAAAACAAGCATGTCATGTAAATATTATTAATAAATCAGTGTTATCTTTTCATACTTGTATCAAATTCAGCAACAAGATATACACGAAGTTGTTTTTTCGAACGATTTATTTTTTAATATATTATTTGGGATTATTGAACGATAATCGTTAATGTTTATTAAAGTCAATGAGGCATTTACCCAGTCAATTATAATTGTTATATTTTACACAAATTATGTATACACATATTACACATACACGTATTTTACACAATGATGATAACTAATGTAAATTTACTCTTATAAGTTAACACAATCGCTTTTAATAAAAATAATCATAAAACAATTTAAGTCAGTCCACGTGTCAATAGTGAAACGAATTTACATAATAAACATTCTATTGAATCTACATGCTGCTGAATCTTCGACAAATGTTCATTGTTAATAATTGTTTTGACGGATACTCTTTGTTGTACAAGCTTTTATTTAACTTCACCTGTGTACAGCAAACCTAGCAAACTCATTGTACATTAGGTCCACTTAGGTTAGATGAGTTGACTTTTTGCACACATTTTTGGTACTGGTAACACACAATCTAGTGTATTAAATATTGTCGTTTTAATACAAAATGGCCACTAATTAGAAACTTGTATTCAAAAAGATATTTTTTTTCTATAACTTTTCTACTTTATCGTAGATTTAAGTTCTTTTTTTTGCATTATAATTTTTATAGCTTCTTTCATGTTTGTAAAGCCTAGGAGTAATTTAAGATAAGTAAAGTATTGGTTTGATCATTTTCCACCAGCACGGGGAGAGCGAATACAACGTTCTCGGTCGTATCGGAGGGGACGCAGCGTTGTCCCCGCGTGGAGAGAGCTACGCCCATGCGCTCGCGGAACACCTTAACGGGCTATCCGTGAGAGAACCTCTTACTGTATGGACATCAGAACTACGACGCACGAAGCAAACTGCAGCTGAAATTTTGGCGCCCAAAAGATCCATCCGAGCTCTCAATGAACTGGACGCTGTAAGTTTAGTTTTTTGGTATTTCATTTTAAATTAACAAACGAAGTATTTTTACCAATTCAGTAAATGTAAACTATAATTTTGGAACCATGTCGCATTTAAATTTACACTTTCGAAAGAGGTCGAAGGTAGTGGGTGTAATACATAGTATTATTCTTTACGTCACAACACCTACCTGCAATAAAACTAACATTGTATGTGTATTTCAAGCACTCGCTGTATATATATTTAATAATAATTATAGCTATGTAATATCAATTTTCTAAAACCAAGGAATATTAGGTATTATATAGATCTTATAACAAAAGAATCGATAAAGCGGATGGCCTTCGAAAGGGCTTTGTCTTTGTCTTTCTTTTTAATGTCACATCTTGTTATTGTTTTTGTAAACATCGTGATGTAAGCGTATTTATCGATAGCGATATTTATTCGTCGTGTATCGATTTTTCTGAAAGATAATAGATAAATGTGAATAAGTATTATTATTGAAACGAAAAATAATTTTAGTTCAGTTATTTATTATCTTGTACTTATAAAAATTTTAATTTAAGTAAGTTTTAATACAGAACTAAAAATGTTACTTCAGTAGTATATGGTCGTTGCCTCGCCGATTTAATAGCTAGTTTATACGGCGACAGACCCCCGAGATCCTGGGTTCAAGCTCCGAGTCGGGCCAATAATAATAATATTGGGTTTTTCCATCGAGAAGTTCCCAGTAGCAATTTACACGCTCGTGCCTCGGAAAGCACGTAAAGCCGCTTTGCTCTTGAGCCTGACCTCGCTCTGGCTGAAATCGGTCAAACCTATAAAATGTTCTCAGTTTGACTGATTAAAAATTAAAATAGTTCTAAATATTTGGTAGCGCTTCTAAAACTTCATACGTCAATTATGTTAATTTACTAAACAAATTATAAAGATGTCCGTTGTAAGCAAAGCTAAAATTAAAATCGAATGTTTCAATGAACTACATAAACATTTTATGTAGTGACAACACTAAGCGAAAATGAATACAGCGAACGTTAACAAAATTACAAAAGAAAAATACGAATTCTTGGATAATGTTTTTTTTTTTTATTTTTGACCCAAGTTGTGATCTCTGTGACATTGAATTGAATATAAAAATAGTTGAATAGAGTAATTCAATTTGGCGTTTCATTCACTTCTCATTCGTTCCATAAAATATTTAGCCAATTGGCTCGATTACAAGAAATTCAATCATTATAATATATTGTTCAATAAAAGTATACGTAGTTTTTAACCTTCGTGGAAAAGTACTTATAGAAGAATTCCAATGGTTTATTAGCGGCACTTGTTTCAATATTAGGTTTAATATGTGTTTCTACGAATAATATTTAACCTCTTACGTATATTTTTCTTAAATCTCAATAAAATAGACATTAAAAGGTATTAAAATTAAATCTCTTCGAATTAGGTATGCAACAATTGCTTGATAACGGCAAGTTATTAAACAGATTAGTAATCATTAAAGTTCAATTCAATCACATCGAGTCTGTTTCTATCTAAAAGAGGTTCAAATCATGCGAATCGCCGTTAAAGGTCTTTAAATAAAATGGAAGTTTTTTTTTAATCATTAAATATACAACATCCAAACAAATATTTTTGTAGTTTCATAAATTATGAATTATCAAACAATCTTATGTTTAACTAAATTTGTCGTCATCAGGGTATTTGCGAAGGGTTGACCTACGAGGAAATGCAAGAGCGTTTCCCACAGGAGTTCGCATGGCGTGACCAGGACAAGTTGCGCTACCGGTACCCGTGGGGCGAGTCATACATTGATATAATGACTAGACTGCGTCCGGTTCTGTCAGCTTTGGAGGATGAACACAACGTGGTTGTTGTGGGACACCAGGCTGTGTTGCGTTGTATGCTGGGATACTTCCTTGATGCGAAGCTTGGTAAGTACATTATTAACAAAACGACACATCAAAATTCGCATTCTAAAGAAACCACGTTAAAGTAATATCGTCAACGACACGACAATTTCTAGTAGGTATACCTAAGTACATATATTTGTAAGCGTATGTTTTCAAGGGCATCTTTTGAAAACTAAAATATAGCTTTGTGTTCGGAAACTGTTACAGATCATCTATCATACAGATAACAACTTAAAAATAGTCCTGTAAAAACGCTTATCTTGCATCGAAAGCGCTGACGATAGATTATTGTTTATTTTAGGCGCCTAAAAACAGCAAGATTTATTGTAATATTAAAATAATAATAAATATAAAGTTATATTTTGAGGAAATATTATTGTGATAATTTCCATACTTCTGATGTCTTTTATTGATTTAATTATATTTTTTTAAATAGAGACGATTTAATTTATTTTGTAATAATGTTTACTCTGTAACAATAGAGGCCTTTGCCAGCGTGGGATATTATTTTTCATATATATCGTTTTTATTACAGATGAGCTTCCCTACATGAATGTACCTCTGCACACAATCGTGAAGTTAACATCATACGGATACAAATACAAAGTCGAGATGATAAAGTTGCCTATAGAATGTGTGGATACTCATCGTAAACAGCCTAAGGTAACTATTACACACATATATATGTATAATAATTTTTTTGTAAAATCTATTTTCTAATTTAGTATGCTATTACAAAGCATAACTGACGTGTAGTATATATCAAAATTTAAATTTATATTATTTTATATAGCAACACATAAAGCAATACGAAAACACATTTAAAAAAAGTTAATCGCGCTATAGTAAAATGCAACAAAGTACAAATACATATATTACTACGCAGGTTCGCGTTTAATGAGGCAATACTCAAATCATTAGACTTGATTTTGACCGGAAATATTAATTTGAAAGGCATTTTAATATTATCCATTATTTTTTTTTAAACAGAGCAATAAACATAGTATGAATCATCGCAAACCTATATAAATTATAAATATATTTTAACTAATTTTGTATTTAGCTGAGCGATAAAAAATATATCGATCAAAATTATCCGCCTGTAATTATTAACAAATTGTACGAGATAACATCATCTAGATAACTTATCGTATAATTAAACCTTGTGTAATCTTAACAAAGATAAAAAAGTATTGTCTATATTCTCGTACAACATATTACGCATTAAATAGTACTTTATATTAAGTGGATGACAATTAATTAACTATTAGCATTAAAACTCCTTGATTGACAAACATTTCTTGTGCAATTAAATCAAAATATAAGTACCTACTTAATCTATATTCAAGTAGGTATGCTCTATGATCACTTTTTAGTTGTATTTTACATGACTTGTAATAAAACACTTTATAAATCTATCATGGTAAATAGTACATCGCCTACTAGTTACTAAAATTTTACACTACGTACGATTAGAGATTTTAGTAAAAAAGCATAAGAGATATCAGATACTTTTTTTTAAATTAATAAATTAGAACATTGATATTAACTTTGAAAACAAATACATCCTAAAATGGTAAACCTTAATTTTCCAGAACTGCTCAATCAACCGCAGCACAGCGGACGCGCTTGTCACAGTACCATCGCACTACGATACACTGCCATCAAATCTCTGGCAAAATACAGAAGCACAACTTTAGGCCATCGGCCGGGCTGCGGTCCGCTAAATTACCAAATCAGCATTAATACTGGGTTACCCAATCCCCAGTGTGGAAAGGCCCGAGGCCATATTCGCAGTTGTGACAGACCGCGAATGAAGATGTTCAGAAGCCGTGTAGCGATCATCAAACTATCTGTGTCTCGTTTCCTCGCCGTATGCGAGAGAGTGACGGATGTATAATGAACGTTGTTTTAAACGATTGCAAGACTGAAGGATCATCCGAAACGTCAATGTAGTTTAAATCGATTTGTGTTCTTATTTTAATGTTTAATTTTCCTAATTATATCAAAATTATAGTTATCTTCCCTTAATTATATCGATTGTAAGAATATATTTTACTTTAAGTTACAGATATGTTAGTGAAGTAAAATTATTTTGTCGATTTATATCATAATATGACAAACAATTTAATGTTTTATTACGTAGGTATTTTGTAAGTAGTATATCATGTCAATTGTATGTTAAAAAGCGCGTTAATGTACAAGCAATTGAATTAAATACATCTTTTATCGTACCTACGTGTTAAATTTCTCAATGTATAATTTGTACGTTTCTACTGCGTCTGTCGTACTTTTTATTGGACTCGAGCCAATGCATGAACTGGTCACGAGCCGATTGTATACTGTACATCGCATTTAGGCTTTAGAAAATGCCACTTCAGTCAATGTATAAATAAAGCAGTTTTGTATCAAATTTAATATACATATTATAAAATATAATCAGATGTATATATTGTTTGTCATAATAACATACATTTTAAAATTGAACGTTTGTTACTATTTCTGTATTATACAGATCATATCATCATTAATTAGGTTAAGGTTATAGTTAAGATAATTAAATACAAAGAGATTTGATTGCGATTGCTTGCAATTGTTTCATGTTTTACCTATTCCATATAATAAAATTAGTCGAGATATGCTCAAAGAAGTTACTTAAAAACAATAGAAAATAGACATCTGCACGTGTATCCTTGTAAATTAATAATTTATAAAAAAAAAACTATGAATTGTATATTTTCTCTGACAAAAAAAAATTGAAAATGTTTTTAAGAAATCTCTATATTTTAATGTAATGTAATATTAGATTTTGATATTTGATGTTTTATTTTAGTTTACTTTTTAATTAGGCATAGTGCAGGTGTGGACACATAGAAAAATAATATAAATTTATGTATGTTTAAAAATATACGCGTTTGAAACGTGACAATAGACTTTGCTATTGAATACTTTTAATAAGGGACGTTGGAGTAGTATTTTTTTAAATGTAATTTACTCCTAAGAATAATTCTCTACATAAGGCAAATGCTAACATGACAATCGTAGATAAAATATATTTGTAGATTTTTTTTTATAATAAAACAATGAGTTAAAAACGGTCTTTTATTTGTATATAAAACCTTATTTAAGTAGAATAATGTTTAATGCTTGTCTACGCGTTTATATAAAGCTATAAAATAACTGATGTCAGGACCGATAATTCTAAAAAAAAGTAGATAAAGCATAGCGGACTTGCTTTGAAAATACGTAAAGACTCTTGTGTAATAAAAAATAAATTAAATATTATATGGTACAAATCGATATTATGTATATTTTCAACAAACTCGGCGAATTAAAAGTTATTACACGTCCGGTCCGTTAACCACAACGTAATCGGCGTCTTTTTTAAAATTTCATCCTATTCCGAGTAGTAGTAGCAGTTCGAATAAGAAACATCTAAACACAAACATTTTCGCATTTGCCTTTACTTTTTGGCTTAAGATTTTTTTTATAATTTTTGGTTAGTCTTTTCCGAACCGCAGTACTCGAAAGAATTACAACCAAAGTTTTCTGCAGCGATACATCTTCGTTACGTCATCTAATCAAACTATTAAAACACAGCGCTAGTTTGCTTATGAGATAATAGTTTTACTCTTGACCAAAACATCGTAAGCGCTAGGTTTTGAATCACTTTAACAACAAGTAACTTTTCTTACTCGACTACTGAATTATTATTTATGCCTAGGTTCATACATTGATTTGGATTTTTGAATTGATGCGCCTTATCGTACGCGCCCTACACTAAATTAATGGCAAAGTCACACTTATGTCAGTGAATAAGTAAAGTGAATAGTCTGAGTTCAGTCGGACAGAGTGAGTGTTTGGATCGCCATATTTAATGCATAGAACAAATATATTGATGTCTAATATAAGCTTATTTAATAAACTATTTTCAAGAAACCTGTATTGTGATATTTCTTTTTTTATTTAAAAAAAGCTTAAATATATTTAATTTAATAAATAAATTTCCATGACTAAGTGCAAAACTTTCCCCATTTTAGGTTTTTTCTTTTAAAACCTGACCGAACTCCTTTCCTACTTCTCACGCCTTTGTAGAACATTAGAAAGCTCTCTTAGTTGTTGTATTAAATATCTTTCTTGTAAACATATTTCTCTTTATGAAATAGATAGATGTCGATCTGTGGATAAGCTAGAAAAGTATTAACCTTCCGTAAGCCGTAATAGCCGTAGGAATTAAAAAGTTATGTGACTATCCTGCCAATTAATAACTCGTTTATTTTTAACGCCGAACCAAACAGGCTTCATATATACAGGCACATTAAAAATACGATTACACAATATTTTTTGGCACAAAAAGTATCTAATCCAATAATATCAGATTGTTTTTAGATTTTCTCCATCGTTGGATGTGACGCATTTTCATTTATATACAGCGACAATAATCTTTTAAGCTTATGAGAACTTAACATATGACTCATACACATTATATACTTTTTTTTTATGTTAGAGGTGGCAAACGAGCAGGAGGCTCACCTGATGGAAAGTGACTACCACCGCCCATGGACGTCTGCAACACCGGGGGGCTTGCAGGTGCGTTGCTGGCCTTTCAGGAAGGAGTACGCTCTTTTCTTGAAGGCTCCCAAGTCGTATCGGTTCGGAATTTAACCTCCGGCATCGTGGTATCACACCGCGGGATTGTTGGTGGTGACTTTCCTCGGTCATCCAGAGTCGAGTTCGCCGCGAAGAGAGAGCCTAAAAGATCAGCTTTCTCCCTCGCTGTATGGGCCAATGACTCACCGTCTCTGTGTAAAGATGGAAAAGAGGGCTGACAGAAATTCCCTAAGACAGCCTTAGCGAGAGACCAGAACGCACGTGTTCCTGAAGGGAGGTGCACCAGTCTCTCGCCAATTCTGCCAATGTACTCCGTCTTCGCCTTAGCAATCACGTTTTTGAAGGATAGAGGCAGAGTTATATTCCTTTCTAAATGCGCTGGTATTTACATCACGAGACGCCGATGCGTTAGCCCAGTCTTGATAGCGTTCCCATTTTCGGCGTGAAGCCATTTTGAAGAAATGACCGAATCAGGGCTGGGACTTGCCACCGATGGGGACCGCAGAATACGGAATGAACAGTTCCATACCCTGAAGTGACCATACCCTGACGGGGACAGAGTCAGCAACAACGCTCCGGATCATCCGGCGAGAAACAAACCTGCCCTCGTGGGTAGGATGCAAAGAAGGACCGCATGCCTGCTGACTTGTAGTGCCACACTCGGCGGCAGCCTACGAAACGAGGTCGTGAGTACCGCGCAACCGGCACTGTACTCCGGACGAGACAGTGGTCCGACGAGCCCAGAGGGGGATTGCCGATAACCTGGTAGCCATCCGGATGGGAAGTCAGCAGAAGGTTCAACAGGGAAGGTATATGATCTTCCACGTCCGGTATTCGCGTTGGCGAGGTGACCAGTTGTGACAAATCATATGCTAAAGCGAAGTCGAGAACAGATCTACGCGCATGATCGGTATTGCGTGATCCAAGCCATTCGGCATGGTGGGCATTAAAATCGCCAAGAATTACGATCTCTGCGGATGGGATCGGCTGCAGCACGGAATCTGTAGCCATTTGGACGTGCTCAACCAGTCGGTAGGTTTCGGCATAACCGCTATGGGATCTATAAAGGCATGCGTAGATTCGCGGATGGTCGTCGCAGTCTACACGCAGCCAGATAATCGATAGGTCCTGCCCTTCAAGGCTGCCGAGGCGTCGAGAGCAGATATCATCCCTGACGTAAACACACACCCCAACTCGTGGTACAAAAGAATGTTCCAAATTGTACCCGGGGTAAGAAAGAAAAGTCGTATCGGCAGGAGAGGATATCTGGGTCTCGTTAAGAAAGAGTAAGGCCGGCTTCGCCGTCTCAAGGTGAAAGTGAACGGCGTTCAAGTTGGAGTTGAGTCCCCTTATGTTGCAGAAGTCCACAGTGTGGGTGGTAGGGGTTGCCTTATGATGCCTGCTCCGCTTGCCCCGAACAGTGGCGAGCGTAAAATTGCCCGCCCCAGAATTCGGAGGGCAGCCTGGGCATCCCTGCTCAGATGGTGTACGTCCTGAGCATGGATGTCCAGAGAGGGATTCTCCACCACAGTCGTTGATGGTACCCTCCTGGGGTAATGAAACCAAATTCTGCACAACCATTATGTTTTAGGGGGGAGAGGGATCGGGCCTCCGGGACTCTTACATACCGGACGAAACGCGGTAGCACAGCTACCACTTTACGCCGATTTTTAGTGAGAGAGTAGTACTTACATAGGTAGACTTTAAATATACCATTGCTCAGTGGTTAAAACATGAGGATTTACAATAAATTCTTCTCATGCTCAGCATTGAACGAAATTGTATAATACCTAACTATAAGTTCAAAGGATTCTTTCATGTAAATACTCGAAGTATAAATAAAAAATAAAATATCAACCAAAGTTGTTCATCGTATTGTAGCTAAATGTATTTACACTAAGTCATTTTTAATGTATATATACCTCTTGATAATAGTAATTGATTAAAATAAAACCGAATGCGTTTAAAAGTTAGGTTGAATTTTAAATCATCTGTTATAATCTGTAATAATATTATGAATGCGAAAGTAACTCTGACTGTATGTCGCTTTTGCTTTTACGATAAAACGACTGAATCCGTTTTGATGAAATTTAGTAGGTACGAACCAAACTTGATTTCCAAGGATGCGCTTAGGCCATTTTTTCAGCTAACAAACGTTAAAAAAATGCTCTGGTTTTTTGTTTATTGTAGGTAATACAGAATTAAATTTATGTAATTGCGTCTACAAACTCGAGAATAACTGAACAAAATATTTTCGTTTTTTCGTATCACACACGTGATATGATATTAATTATATCTTCATTGCTCAGTTACTTTGCCATCGTCCATTGATGAAGTGAGAGGTTCGCGTAACGACCGTGACTTATTTCATTGATGCTGATCGTAATCCACCGACCCCTAGCGAAAATGCTCACGCATTGTCATACAAATCGCTATCACGCGCACACGCCGGCGTACCTTCATGACGTTCTATTTTTAAAAATGTGTTTTTATTTTTAATAAATATTTAATTAATATTACATGCTATGTGTCACAGTGCAAATAGTGTTACATTGATCAAATACACTCTCACTTAAAGTAAGTTATATTTGCGGTATTTAATGTATTATCTCAGAAAATTACTATTGTTTTTATTTAACCTGTGATTTGTTACCTTAGGTTAAAGGAAAATTGTCAATAGATTTGTCTAATTTTTTTTTTTAAATATATTAACGAATTGATGTAACTTAAAATTATGTAAATCCTAGGCTTTTTAATTGTGATTTTACAACATTATATCAAGAAAATGTAGAGTTACAAACGATTCCGATTATTATGGATTAACGAGTAAAACTCTCAAGCAACTCAGTAGTTACGCTTTTCCTCTAATTAAATTACAAATTGTATGTTAATAATGTACATCTAAATTTAGATATCCGGTCTGAAAATCGATAATCCTAATTATAAATTTTATTACCTGATTCTTTGTTTAACAACTTTTTTTTTAAATAAAATTCATTTTAATTTCAATATTATGTTTGAAATTATTAGATATTAATTGATCAAATTAAATAAACATTGGTCTAAAATTTATGAAAAAAAAAATAATTATATTAACTTATATAATTCTACACGCCTGATATAGCTGAATAAAATTAGATTTATTATACTTATTTATTTAATAAATAATATTTATTATATTTGAGAAATTTTATTTGAAAAATTAAAACAGCATAATGATAAATAATACTTAATAATATTTTTTTTTTATGTGAAAAATCTAGGAAGTAAGTTAATCTCTGTATTTGTAGTGAATCGAAATTAAAAAAACGTTTAAATATAAAAAAATGTGAATCGAAAATAAAAATCCATACTTGACAGAGAATCGTTAATTTTAAAGAAATTTACGAAGAGTCAAAACTATTTCAAACGGATTAATTCATGTATTTGAAATCAACGTTTAAACACTTCAGTTTTAGCGTTACTATAAATAAATATTAGTTACATAGTTTTTGGTAAATATTAAATGTATTACTTAATAATAAAAAAAATTAAATGTGGATAACACGAATATCATACTTTGTTACAGGAATTTAATTTTCAGAGTTGTTGAACTAGCAATTTTATGGCTAATGGTCAGTTATTAAGTTGCTACAATGTATATTACGTAATAAGTACCTACACAATAATATAATGTACTCTGTAATAATCTCAAACATTTGCCCTGCACATGTTGCTCTCATTTCGTGATTACAGCGACGTTTCGAACGCGTTCGCCTTGGGCTGAGAACAAGATCCCAATAATTTTTATAAATGTGTTCTGGCGGTTGCTAATACAACTTCACATCTATTACCAAGCAACAAGTATTATTTGAAAGTAGACGTTATCTTTTATAACAACGAACACCTCGTTCTGTATTTTGACATTGGAGAAAAGAGGTCCACGATCAATTAATTCTTCATCATTGCGAAATATAAAAGTATAGGTTATAGTTAGTCAGACTTGCATTGATTCGAACATATACTTATTGTTGTAACGAAGTAATTTGCATTCAATTATTTTTAATACTTATTGTACCAGTATCAACATATATAAACCTGGGTATTAATAATATTTAATTTAACTTGTCTTTTATAGGTGAGATTTTATTAAATGTCGCAATTACTCTGTAAAGTCCTTGACCTAGTTCCTAGGATATAGGATGTTAAGAAATTTTGTTCATGCATTTAAATACTTTAAAATTCATATCACGCAAATATAATAGAGATTTCTGTAGTGCATCTGTTCGATGTAACCGTCGCTTGATATGTATTTTGTGCGATTATTTTAATTGCGATAGATGGCTATTTCAGCGTTAAACCGTAATTGTATGTAAGTAAAAAGAAACCTAAAATGTATATACTTATATCGTAATTATAGTCAGGAATCATTTTAACTAAATATGGAAAAAACGTGATATTCTTTCAACAAAACTTCCGTGTTTGAAAAAAATTACCTATATCTTTCACACTTCTTGAGTTACTCACTACGCTACTAAAGGTGTTGTTTCATTTTTAAGATTAGGTACATTTTATGATTTATTATAGAATTAAAATTTTTATTGTTAGTTATGTTCATACCAAATTGATATAATTGATTATGTTACTTATATACGTTTTTTAACTTGAGAGTATCTCTTTTTTTCTTTTTTTAGAATGTTAAACGAACAAGATTTAGCTCTGGCTCGTGCCTTGGCTGCCGAGTCTAGAGAAAATTCTCCTGGTGGATCACCAGGTCCGCTAAGAAAAAATCCGTTGTCATCAGTAATCGACAAACTAAATACTTTCAGGTAAGTGAGGTAATTATATATTTATTTAGACTACAAAAATCTTTCTTAAAGCCTAAAAATTATATTTTTATTATAATAAAAATATAATTTTAAATTAACACATTCACTGCCATCACACTGGATTAAATGGTATCATTGACCATTGGTTTAAAATGTACATTCTTAATTTATGTAGAATTTATAAACTAACTCGATAATATGCCATGAATGCCATGAAAATATATTTTGAATTGAAACTTCTTTAGAGTGTTTTATTGTGTTGTAAACCTCGATAAAACGAAAATGCGTCACGATAAATAGACAAACAAAAAATATAATTATTATTAAGTTTCACTTATAGTACTTTTTTTTTAAATCACGATATTTTTAGCATATAAAGAGAATCGCTCTGTACTTCATTACCTGCGAACAATATGCTTTAAGATATATGTTGTTTCGAATCTAAATTAAAAATGTAACTGTCACAATTAGCAATTAGGCGCACTACGCAATGTATAATAAATTGCCTCACTGCTCGCTACTCACCTAGTAGTAACTAGTAGTAACGAGAGAGTAAACAATGCTTAACGATTTTGTTAACGTCAGTAGACTTACTGTCACTAAATTTTTTATGGTTTTTAAGCATTTTTTCCTCAATAAATTTACACGATTAAATGCTACCTACTTAAACTTTCAAATTGAATTATTTTGTTATTTCTTAACTTCTTTTACTTTTCATTTCAAAATGGCATAATATATCTAAATTGTTTATTGTCGCGTGCGCGTATATTATTTAAGATTTGTATACTTTTACTTTACCTTTGGTAAAATAATCAACAAGGTTTTCGAACGTACTCGCAATTTTTTTGCTTTATAAATACCTTATTTCGATTTTTAAATATATATACTCCTAATATAATACTAAAAAACAGTTTAATTAAAAAAAGTTTTAATTCCCATAAATTAAATTTATACGGTTAGTTTATTCTAATATAATAATTGTTTTTTAAAAAAGTGTTCATAATTTACTAGAAAATAAGGTAATGCTTTGTAACGCGAGTTTTCTCAAAACCCCTGCTACCCGATACTGAGTTTACCCGTATGTGGGATTTGACAATGGTTATGACGTTGACAGTAAGAGCGACCGTTGACAATTGACATTCCTATTTCAGTGGTTTCTGTAAATTCTAACCTCTATCATTAATTATACATTTTATAGGTAAATTCGATTGAAAAAAATATTATGAACAATAAATGTATTTATAACATTATTGTAATAGTCGATTGAACGAGGTTATGTGAGTCAAATGAGTATGATATTAAAATGGCGAATAATAATTAATAAGTGTTATGAAGATGGATAGCAAAAACAAGGCAAAACATTCAACTACAAGCAAGGAAACTGACGACGAAGAAGAAACGTATGTAATTTTTTCATTACTTAACCAACTGAATCCATAAAAGAATTTATTGATAATGCCATCGAATATTCTTTGCTCATGTAACTAACTTGTTTACATTAAATCATTTTAATGTAAACAAAATATAATTGGAAACAGTTCAATTATTTTTTATTAAATAGAAGAATATAAAATCTGCTACACACACACTATTTAAACATCTGATGAATTAGTAAAAACTTTTTAAATATTTATGATTATATTTTGTATAAAGTAAATATTCCAGGAATAGATATGAAATTAGCATTTAAAAGTTTATAAAATAAATTAACACTTGAGATATTGGTATATTATTGTTGTTTGTTTATATTTAGATTATAGCTGTTAGTATACTATTTTTTTTAGTTGTACCTGATATTGTTGTTGATTGTAAAAATGTTAGACAAAATAATAAAAAAGAAGTGCAAAGTTCAAATCCAAATAACTTGCTCTTGATCAAGATTTGCTCTTATTGTGGCACTTAAGCACATGAGTACATCTGCTAAGTATTTACTTATTACTACTTCGATCAACTAATTTGCAAAAGATAACATTTATAGATCAATACAATAATATTTCTAAAATTACCTAACATCAAGACACAAAAATAATAAACTCTTCATTATTTAATTAATTTATTGGTTAAATTTCTTTTATACTTTATTCTTAATATTTGACCAAAGTAACACCTCTTAAATAGCCAAAATCTTAAAGCAGATGTACCAGGTTCATACTTGGCCAAACATGACAAATTATTGCTAAAAACCTATCATCTTTAGCCAATATAAGCCCTACTGATATATAATTTTATTTCCATTACATTGTTTAAAATAGGCCTTAGAGCCTTTTAGAAATAATTGGAAAAATTTTCTCATGGCATCTCATGTTTCTTTTCGCTATAATCTACTTTCCGAACCGGTAGTTTACATTTAATTTAACACTGCAACATGAAGATTAAAAAGTGCTTTAATGAGCCAATTTGAATAAAGAATATTTAGATATTTGATTTTGATTTTTTTTTGTATTTTAAGCAACATTTTATGAGATTTCAAAAACTATTAAATCCAATATTTAAAAGTATTTAAAAAAAAATGATCATCATAGATACATTTCCAGTCATTTCCTCTTAAAATATCTCAATATTTATATTGCATTTGATAAATTTGAATATATTTTTATAATTATCATTAAAATAAACTTAAAAGCAATTACAACCATGAAAAAATCAGGAATGCAATGCAAGATATATTAATTATCAAGTTTTTAATTTTTTTATGATATAAGTTGGCGGACAAGCAAATGGGCCACCTGATGGTAAGTGGTCACCATCGTCCATAGACATTGGCGATGTAAGGACATCGCCAATACGCCATTATTTATTACAATTACATTTTTTTCAATATCAAACAAAACATTCATAATTATTCTGTAGCTTCGTACTTATTAAGACAGTGTATTGTAGACATACCATATCACATACAAATTTTTCTATAACAGCAATAAGTTTATTTACATTTTCTTAAAATGTAATTTTAGTTTTTAATTAAGCATCGAATTTATTAATTTAACGTCAATAATACCGGTTTTTCACATGAGATCTGAAAACGTAAATCCTGATGGTTGCTTAGTCATATTCAGTCAGAAATGTACTGTAGAGAACTACTTTCGGGACAATGACCCCACCACGACCTACAGACTTCATTTAAAGGTACAACGTACCATATGGACGTCGTCTATTACATTTTTAATTGCTTCCAAGTAATGTTCACATTATCAGGCGATCGTGCCCGGTTTCATTTATACGAGTTCGCCTAGTAGGCGAATTTCGATCTTAACGATTGTTGAAAATATAAGGAAAATATTTTGCATATTTTAATAATTATATTTTTAGATTCTAATTTCCAGTTTTTTTTCATTGATTATAATTTTAATGCTCATCAATCAGACTTGAAATAAAACTCGATTGCCAGAGGAGAAAATGACACTAAACTACCTGGCTCTTTGCTTTTTTATATAAATATTATTAATATTAAGGGTTCCGCCCACTTATCAGTCAATAATCTGCAAAATGTTAATTTATTCATTACTGTTCCAATTTCAACGGTGAGTGAGTCAGAGTATTTATATGCACAAGAATATCTTGGTGTTTTTTTTTGGTGGATAATGGACGATGTAGTTAATAATAATTATTGTAAATACTTCTACTTAGAGTCCAGAATCTAAATTTTATATTAAGTTAGGTCGTAACTGTAAATATTTTTTCTTAAAAGTCAGTCATACTTTTTAAAAGCCAAAAATACGTCTTAAGCTAATAATCTTATTATACTCGATAAGCAAGCGCTCGGTCCGATCAATCACAATCAGTATAATATTTTGACAAAATATTATACTGACTTACGAAAGCCGGATAGAGTGAACTGATAAATATTTAGATACATTTGAAGTAAAAAGAACTCCTTACACCATTAAATCGTTGCTCACAATGATATTTAAAGTTCCTGTGCTTGTAAATTTATGAACTCACCACTTCTTGAACTGAACTGAACACCACTTAACATTCATGAACTGGAACACAGTAATGGAGAGTAATAATGACGAGGGGTGGTACCCGAATATTATTATTACGTCATAACATTAAAAAGGATACATTTCTACAAATGATCTCAATGAATCCCCTTTTTTAACTTACGAATGGCTAGCAACTTATCCTATCCTTTAATACATAGATATATAAAAAAAGGTAATTATTGCATGAACTTGTGTTACTCATTTTAAGCCTTGAAATGTATGTCGTTTTGCCAGCCACGTGTAAACGACCATATTGAGATTTTCTGTGGAATTAGGTACTTTGAAAGAATTAAATACAATTTAATACTTAATAAGACAAAGTTATGTAGAAACATGTAAAGATGATGATATGTATTATATGACATACTCCTTTTTACTTTGTAATGTTATAAAAAAAATGTAGTTAAATTTTTTTATAGTTTTTGCGAAAATACAAAAATAAAAAAGCAATCATACAACCTAATAAAGAAGACTTTATAATTTTAAGACGATTCGACTAAATTTTGTTATATTGCTGACTACCTTCTTGGTTTAGTGTCCAACTAATAAATAGTAAACTAATAATAGTGTCCAACAAATAATCTTATTATACTCGATAAGCAAGCGCTCGGTCCGATCAATCACAATCAGTATAATATTTTGACAAAATATTATACTGACTTACGAAAGCCGGATAGAGTGAACTGATAAATATTTAGATACATTTGAAGTAAAAAGAACTCCTTACACCATTAAATCGTTGCTCACAATGATATTTAAAGTTCCTGTGCTTGTAAATTTATGAACTCACCACTTCTTGAACTGAACTGAACACCACTTAACATTCATGAACTGGAACACAGTAATGGAGAGTAATAATGACGAGGGGTGGTACCCGAATATTATTATTACGTCATAACATTAAAAAGGATACATTTCTACAAATGATCTCAATGAATCCCCTTTTTTAACTTACGAATGGCTAGCAACTTATCCTATCCTTTAATACATAGATATATAAAAAAAGGTAATTATTGCATGAACTTGTGTTACTCATTTTAAGCCTTGAAATGTATGTCGTTTTGCCAGCCACGTGTAAACGACCATATTGAGATTTTCTGTGGAATTAGGTACTTTGAAAGAATTAAATACAATTTAATACTTAATAAGACAAAGTTATGTAGAAACATGTAAAGATGATGATATGTATTATATGACATACTCCTTTTTACTTTGTAATGTTATAAAAAAAATGTAGTTAAATTTTTTTATAGTTTTTGCGAAAATACAAAAATAAAAAAGCAATCATACAACCTAATAAAGAAGACTTTATAATTTTAAGACGATTCGACTAAATTTTGTTATATTGCTGACTACCTTCTTGGTTTAGTGTCCAACTTATAAAGCTGCAGATTCCGAGGCAAAAACCCCAGAACTGACCAATAAAATAAAATTTGTATCAACCCGAAGTTTAGATACTGGAAGTGTTAAGATTCCTGAACCTCGTTAACCATATAAAATCTTTTGATCTTGCGCTTAAACACTTCGGTCTGCCGTCCAGATTATTAGAGAGGGAATAGAGAGTTCACCTGTTTGTGTATTTGAGTATATATTATGTATTTGACTATAATATTTCCAGCGCTGTTGGCTATTCTATTGGCAATGATAGCCGCAACTGAAATAGGTCACTAGAACATCAATTTTTGTATCACAATATTAAGGTAGCGTTATATATTGCAAAATTACAACAAATTAAATAATATACATAATTAATAGAATCCTTCGAAATTATATTGATTAGAAAATTTTATATTCTTAATTAAGAATAGACCTTGACACGAGAGACTTGGTTATAAAATTTTATATGATGGGTTGAGAGATTGGGAGACAACAACCACTTGCTATACTTTGTAGATAAATTGTCACCTCTTGTTTTTACACGCTTTATGGTAGTTATATTTAAATAATAAAGCCTCTATGAGAAGAGTCGAAGGAATTAGTTTTTGACGTTAACAACTATCAATTTTATCGATTTAAAAATTTGCAACTATTCGTAATTCGAATCACACTCAAATAATTGAGTACCATTATCCTATTCTGTTCGTAGAGTCAGTAGATGAAAAGTATAATTCTCGACTCCGTCTGAGTCAGTTTTTCAAGTCTTTTTTTATTCCTATTAAGGACTTGGGCATATAAATTACGGGAAGGTAGTCGAGATGGCCCAGTGGTTAGAACGCGTGCATCTTAACCGATGATTTCTGGTTCAAACCCAGGCAGGCACCACTGTATTTTCATGTGCTCAATTTGTGTTTATAATTCATCTCGTGCTCGGCGGTGTAGGAAAACATCGTGAGGAAACCTGCATGTGTCTAATTTCAACGAAATTATGCCACATGTGTTTTCCACCAACCCGCATTGGAGCAGCGTGGTGGAATATGTTCCAAACCTTTTCCTCTAGAGAGAGGAGGCCTTAAACCTAGCAGTGGGAAATTTACAGGCTGCTAATTAATAAAATTTAATAAATATAAAAAGTCCTTACCCGGTCCCATCTATAATATTAGTATAAATTTTAATCGATGAGACATTAAAGCATTTAAAAATACTTCCTTTTACATATAGAGATAATCTTCGTCCATCTCAAATATAACTATCCCATCAATCCATTCAATTAAAAAAGTTTTATAGATAATTTTACTAACAAAAGCATTTGTATGAGATGTATTATAATTTCGATCAAACCTCCTCTATAAAAGAGGAGAAATCCGTACCTAACTGTGGTTTATTTGAAGGCTTTTACTTAAGGCGGCGTTATAAATTTCTAATTATTAACAGTACGTTTCTTTAATTGCTCGTCAAAGCAGACGAGCAATAAAAGACTGGCCACATAATTATTAGTGGTCACCACTGCCTTACGGAAAATACTCTTCTTAATCCTCACTTAAAGAAGGTCATATTGTAGCAAACGTACACAGTTGAGGGAACACTGAGGAGGAGGAAATTTTGAATTTAAGTTGTGATTTGTTTACATATAAACTTTTACGATCGTGATATTTTTTATTTATATTTTTATTAATGTTGTTTGTTCATTTGCCGACCTAGTATTTAAACATAGGACAACATCATTTGCAGATTCATAAGGTAGCCACTAGATCATTAAAGATAAATAATTAATATCACATATTCTTGTAATATTTACAAGATTTTTTATTATTATAACGATATCTTTGTCTACTGGTTTAATTTATAGCGGCACTAATTCCATTGTTATACACTCTGAGCAATAAATACAGAACTTTCACTTAATTCGAATCCAGGACAATGGTTTTTAATTATAATTAGTTCTTAGCGAGTGGTTTTGCGTGTTCCAAACTTGTTAAAATATCACTTTCGTTTTGCTGTTGGATATTTCAGTTTCATAAAAACTTTAAATTCACTTT
This sequence comes from Vanessa tameamea, assembly GCF_037043105.1. Lineage (NCBI taxonomy): Eukaryota > Metazoa > Arthropoda > Insecta > Lepidoptera > Nymphalidae > Vanessa > Vanessa tameamea. The sequence goes on from NC_087325.1 coordinate 8,772,634, forward strand.
GGCTGAATAATGATATGCCTTATCTAATTTTTCACTTACAATCATACTAGTCTTGACTAAAACATTGCTAAAATACATAATATAATCATAATTAATTAACGTACATATTTACATAAAGATAACTAAGTCGCTGTTGTTAAATATTATTTCTTTTTTACAGCGTTTAAATTCTTTAGAGTATAATTTAATAAAAAAACTACATTTTGTCATTAACTCAAAAAAATAATGAGTTTATTGTTAAATAGGTTAACAAATAACCTTCATTGACTGAACGATAAACTTTTCTTTGTTTATACAAATATTATGAACAGGCAGCTTTTGATTGAGATTATATTTTGTGTCGTATAGGACATGCGTTGTATATCTTGCATGTTTTGCCGGCATGCGCTCAGTACCTACTGGGGCCGTCAGTCAGTGATTCTCCTCAGCCGCGATCTCACGCGCGCGGAGTCTCGGCTCACCGTTTTCATTTCGCTCGAAATTCGCAAGTCCCCATTGCAATATTAAACAATCTAGTCGAATAGACTTCACGTGTTTAATATTTTGCAATATCTACGATTCTGCGCAGAAGGTCGTACCGAAACGTTCATATTTTAAAGTAAATTCGTGTAAAATTATACTTAATAAGTTGCTTGATTTTTTCATAGAATATACAAGTATTCTAAAGTTATGTACTTAGTTTGAAGTTGTGAAGAAGTAGTAGAAACAACGCAGTGTAAGACGCCAGTGGATTATTGTAAAGGTTTTTTTTGTGATGTGGTAAAGCTCTCGTTGGCTTTGGAACGATGCTGTCAATTGATTCGTTATGGTGTGGATCTGTGGAGGAACTCTCAACGTTAAGAAGCTGTAAACCTGCAGAGAGATCAGAGTACAGATTCAGACGCAGATCATCGAAGAGTCTTATACCGCAAGCTTTGCTTCATGCTCTCCCAGACACACAAGTGCGATCTCACCGGCAAAGACGCTCTGGCACGTGGCCGTAAGTGTCAACAATTACTAAACACACTAATTAATTTTTAATTATTATGTTATAAATTATAATTTATGCACTGTCTGAACTACTCTTTACATTTTACAGCGATTTTCTAGAAACATAAGTCAGTAAGTAGTATTGAGGTGATTTTTATTATACATTTTTTTCTATTACAGATATTTTTTATCTCTCCTTTAATTAATATTTCATGTAATATATTAATACGAACACAATACAATTCTTAGCAAATTATGTTAATTATTTTCGCATTAACATTTTAATTATATTTAAATTACAATGCAATTTCAAGAAACATTGTATGATTAATACAATGCTCTATGCATTTGAAATTAACATCGATTTCGCAGATTGATACAAATTATACTCTGTGGAAATCGGATAATGAGGATTTATTTACTGGGACGGAGATAATTGGATTTCAGTGTCAGGTTGTAATAGTCGGTTGTTGACCCTAATAATGGCTTTGTGAGACTGACTACAGCTCTGGTCAGTTCTAAAATTAGGCATCGCGAACTCTCTAAATGTATCCATTTCGGACTAACGATATCCATAAAACACCGCCCCTTATAAAGTAGAAACCTTTGTTCTTAATTACCTGATTTAAAGTCTCTCCGAGCACTCGATCCCGATCCAATAATACATAAATGATTACAATGAAATATTTTCAGTAAATGATATAAAAGTGCTGGCTGTAAATATTCTGTAATATTCGAAAAAAAACTTTCCTTTCAAGTTTTAAAGGCCATACTTACTAAATATTTTCTTTGCTAATTTAGATTTATTACATCTGATAAAATTTCTTTAGTCAAGGCTTAGTAGATATACCGGTATATGTCATATTGAATACTGTAGAACAACTGTTATCGTATATTACTTCAACTAGGGTAAGGCTACTACTAAGTTTCTTGTCGGTTGTTCTTGGTAGGATCTACATTCCCCACAAGTGGTAACTTTAAATTTAATTTAACTTGTAGAATTACGATTTCAATGTGCTTATAATATAAATGAGCTTATTTGAGTGAAAATTATTTTTATTTTAATAGCATACCATCAATACGAGTCGACGATAAATATATCAATCGTTTCTACCATATGAAACAACTGTATCTTTTCTATTATATTTCTTGTAATATCGTACAGCCCTCTTATTAATATCGTTGGAAGGGCTAGATGTGTAAATGGTAACAAAAAAAAGTGCATTACGATTTGCGTCGTCCGTAGTCAGGAAATAGCACTAAAGTCATGTATACTTAATAGTCTCGGTCACCTTTCTCTTATACTTGTACAGCCGCAATCGTTAGTCTCGTTTTAAAGTCTTACCATAAATTGGTATATCTAGTTTGCCATCTCGTTAACGTCACTATACTTGTCGCTTTTCACTCGGCCTATTTCGCTGAGAACCGACCCAGATAGTCCCTCGAGCGTTGATTCCTTGACCTCAGCGATTGTTTGAATATGTACGTAATGTTATTATCTTGTTATAGTGCTAATGATTCTGTTTTTTTTTATTCTACAATTGATCTGTCAATAACAATGTTTTTATTTTAGAGGTTTTCACTTTCCATGTAGAAATTATTCGCTAATAAGGTGTTACCGAAAAGTAATAACATTGATTTGAAGTGTAATTAATATTATCTCCTAGTTGTCGCTCGTGTTTTTGGTGTTGGTTTATGTTAGGCATAAAAAAGTAGCATATGTCTTTGGAGGGATATGTTTTCAAGCTAGCTTCATGCCAAATTTCATCAAACTCGGTTCAGTGGTTTATCGGTGAAAGAGCAACAGACAGACAAGCAGAGAGAGTTACTTTAGCATATATACTATGTGTGTAGATATTTAAAACACACTTCGTAGAACATTACTTCGCTAAGATTGACTTACATTTTTTAACCTGACAACATCGTTGTGCAGTTGATTGTTTCAAACTTAGATTTTATCTCAGTAGATCTGACTGTAATTCGTCATTCTCATCAGGTCGCTCGTTGAGTGACACGGTCTACGTGAACGGATTGGCTAGGTGATGTTGAAAAACTAATGTTAACAATATGTAATCAATTTACTCATTGCCTTGACAAGTTATGTAATAGAAATTCTTGAAGAAATCGTTTTTTAATAATATTCATAGACCATATGATATATACTTTTCATTCCATCTTTATATGAATAAGGGTAGATAACATTTTTTATTTTATTTAAAGATTTACCTAAAATGGCACTACCAAAGAAAAAATACTACTTTAGTGTTTAGTTAGATCTTTAAAAATATACTAAATACTATACAAAATATACTAGTCGTAAGAAACGTGAAGAAAATCAATTATTACAAATATTCACACGGTGGTCCAAATACAACCATAATCATAATTGAAAAATTAAGGACAGAAAATTAATTTGCAAGTTCATACCCAACCTTTTTTGTTTTGATAAAAATTTCCATTGGATAAAAACAAAAACTCGATTCACAAACAAGAGAAAAAGGACGAGATACATCTTTGTATTTCCGCATGTAAAGGAGGACAGGTGCAGCCTCTTTTTAATTCACCTACTTTGTATTGAATAAAAGGAATAAAAGAAGTCCCAGGCATGTGGATGAAACGTCAAGGATATACAATAAACCAGGACACGGTTGTTTTAAAGTGGTCAAAGTATGCAAACCTGATTCTACTGCGGGAATATCAACAGATCCATTAGCAAACTGGTATAAGAAAAACAATTTTAAATAAACGATGAAAATAGAAAAAGAAAACATATAGATTATATACAGATATATGTATCTATACTAATATTGTAAATGCGGAAATAACTCTGTCTGTCGCTCTATCTATTACGCTTTCCCGATCACAAATCATTAAATCGAATTTGATGAAATTTGGTATGAAGTAGGTTTGAAACCCAAGCGAGGCTTAGACTTTTTTGTACCTAAAATCTACGCCCTCCCCTCTAACAAGTAGGTGAACCCATACGTGGAAATATTTAACTCCATTCGTTTGATGAAAACTCTACATACATATGTATATTAAATTATTATTTTTTATTCTTAACATATAATCAAGTCATATCCGCGGTATTAGATTTATTATAATGTGTGAAATTATAATATGTAATATTATAAGTCGGTAAAGAAGAGATAAACATACTGACATACATATTTAACTTTTCTCTATACTGTGTATTACAAGTGACTCTTGTTATTGTTAAATTATTCTGTCTGCTGTTTGGAAAGGGATCCTTTTAAACTTACAGACCAGTAACTTTTTCACTCTTCCATCGTATAGTCAGACTGAACGTAATTGTCCATTGCTTTCTTTGTTATTCTGTGTGAACGATGTCTTTTTCGACGCTCGTTGGTCTATAATGATTTTTTTATTAAATAGTAAAGCCGCCAAATGCATCGCGAGATGGTTATCGATCTCCATCGACCATAGACTTTGGCGCCGTAAGAAATTTTTATCCTTCCTTACATCGCTAATGCGACACCAAACCATTTCCAATTAAGATGCTATATCCCACAGGGACATTGACCGAATGAACTCATCAAACCGGAACACAACGGTAATAAGTATTGCTACTTGTCGGTAGAATATGTGTTGCCTATCCACACGAAGTCGCACAAAGCCCTACCACCTAGTTTTACCCACCAATAAGGTGGAGTTTTACAGTCAAGAAATGGCAGGTCGAAGTTTCGTTGTGTTAATACTTCCATGAATTCTAGATAAGCATGTAAAGTGTGGTGCAAAGCATGGTCATGTGCCTGAATTCTCTCCGGTCGTGAAGAATTGCCGTCCCAACGGATTATGGTGCCAATATTATAAATTCGACAGTGAGTTTGTTTGTTACGCGTTCACGTCTTAATTACTCAAACAATTATCGTACAGAAAAACACAGGATCCCAGCACCTGCCTCTCACCTACCAGCTCAAGCGGCCGAAATATATTATTGGTTTAAATACATTTTATTTGTTTAAGGATCGTTTTCGACAGTTAAATAAGAGAAGCGCTTGAGTATTGTTAACATATTTTGTTTATAGCTATAATTACCTACCAATTACAGGATGTAAATTGTTGCCTTTGACGTGCGAATATAAAACAGCGAAGCGTATTATAGTGTAAGGTTTTTCCGCTCATCATCACAGTTTATACCTACAGACATTGAAATAAAATAAAAAAAATCGAATAAAAAATGTAATGTATAATATTCACAGACATATAATACGGACAGTTTTATATTAGTATCATTACAATTAAAAACTATAATATTTGTAATTTAATTAATAGAATATATCATTTTATAAAATAATTATGTTACATAACATAATAAACATAATCAGCCTGTAAATTTCCCACTGCTGGGCTAAGGCCTCCTCTCCCGTTGAGGAGAAGGTATGGAGCATATTCCACCACGCTGCTCCAATGCGGGTTGGTGGAATACACATGTGGCAGAATTTCGTTGAAATTAGACACATGCAGGTTTCCTCACGATGTTTTCCTTCACCGCCGAGCACGAGATGAATTATAAACAAATTAAGCACATGTAAATTCAGTGGTGCCTGCCTGGGTTTGAACCCGAAATCATCGGTTAAGATGCACGCGTTCTAACCACTGGGCCATCTCGGCTCATATATATTATGAATTATAATAATTGTGTTATGAATATTGAATTAAAGAATATTGAGGTCTTATAGCTTCTGATCAATTATGTATTTTTTTTTAAATCGTTGGAACAATTCGATGTTAAAAAGGCATAGTTTTTATTATTGTACTATTTTCTCCATCCTTGAGCTCTTTCCTATGTTTATGGGTACGTTGTCACGGTAACCTAGCTACTTACATATTTAATTGGTACCTACAATACAATTCCGTGAAATATTGTTTAGATATTGAATAACTATTTTTTTTTTAATAATTCACAAAACTCTTAATGATAATTACTGTTGTATGTATTGAATTAAGTACAATTCTTTCATAGACAATCTCACAACGTCCATGGTAAATTGATGAACTTTAACATGTTTTATGTTGTAGATATTTAATTATCAAAGATGAAATATATTTTAATGGAGTAGACATATAAAATGGTTTTTAATCGTCATTTTACAACTTTGTTAAACGTTAAGCTCCCGCCAGTTCGGAATGTGGATTCTACTAAGAAACCATCAATAAAAATAGCAGTTTTCCTCTTTATATAACAACATTCTATTCAACTTCACTTATTGCTATGTATAGGTCGAATGCAACCGAATTTTAAATCTGTTCCACCAATTCGATTTAAATTTTACACGCACTGAATACTGTTGACAATACAATCATATCCGTTACTATACAAACGGACAAATATTTAAAATCAACGAATATAAGCATGTATATTTTTTCGAAACATTTTTGATAAAAATTTCCTTATTTATTATGTTTTAATGTAACAAGCAATTCTAATGCAAATTCGATGTTAATATAAATAGTACAAATATTTTAATTGTGTTGTGGTACGAGTAAACGACGAACAGCACAAATGTCAAATTGCATCTTATCAAATATCGACGCGATATGATAACGTCATTCTCGAAATAGAAAGCAATATATTTTGGTATAACCAATACGATGACAGGATCCATTTTATTCGTATCATTGATCATTGATATTAACTGGCATTCTCTAGTTTTCTTCACGATACCAATAATATTCTTATGGTCCGTCATTAAACTAAAACGAGCTGCTCGATTATGTTTTTGATATATATATATATATATTTTTTTTTTGTTTCCTAGCCATATTTGTTATTTTCCTTATGTCGATTTAATTGCTTTCCTTGAAGTTTGAGACGTAAAATATATTTGACTTTGATAACTATTGTTTTATTTTAATCATATAAATTGTATCGTATCATGTAAATCGCAATCTTGATATTGGTATATCTATTTTAATAAAACACGGCTTTTCGTATTCAACAGACATATATTCAAAACTTAGGCTCACAGTTATAAGTAGAGGACGCCACTCGTACGCACAGCACGGATAGATAAAAAACATTTTGTTACCACAGACTAACATATTTGAGATTAAAAGATTATGACAATGTTTGACTGTACTTACACCATACATGAGTCCAAAAATGTTTTTCTTAGAATTTCATGACTCTCAATTACATGGAACGAAGATAAGAATTTACCAAGTTTTGCAGACTGACTTTAAGCCTTTGTGGCCAAAGGCAATCTCAAGGAAAAGCCAACAATACAAAAATGGATAAATTATACAGAATTTGATTTGAGTTTTTACGTAATATTCTTTCTCTCATAAAACTAACGACTTTAAACCGACACGACGAAAGAACGACAAATGGCACAAAACTTCAAACACTAGAATATAATAACTCTGTCAACTTCAGGACTTTGGGAGTTCCTGGACATAAATACTCAATTATTTTTAACTTCATACGTAAACGCAGATGTCATCAATATGTAATACTCGGCTTTTTACGTCAAAAACTTGAGTATTGAAGCACGGTTTTCTCTATAGTGGATATTTTATTCCAAGTGTAGTGAATAAAATAATACCAAAACGAAATCTACACGGAACGGAAACGTGAGTAGAAATCGGTAGAAGTTAATGATACAGTTAGATATGCTTTTTATTTTAATAACCTTTTGATCTTCACGTGAAAGAGTGAATGTTTATTATGCAATTAGAGGCGATAATCGTTCTAGTATGTAGCAGATATAACGCTGAAGTTAGTTTGCACTGGTTATGGGATGATCACCGAGATCATTAATAGTTACAGACTATTATCTTTACCAATACTAAATATATTTTAATTTATAAAACTAATTAATTAGTTGGTACGTCTATCTTTATGTCATTTGTATTGAGCGACGAAACTGGATATCGTTGTGGAGGGTGCGTCTTGGTAAAATAAATGCGGAGGTTTGTTTATTAGGGTGTTTGATTCGAGAACTTTGGCGCAAACATAAATCGATTATGATTACTCGAGAAATTAAACATTTCCCATAAAAATATCTAGCAAATTAAACTACTAAATACTTTTTAAAAAAATCAAAATAAGAACTTATTTTCGATAATATTTGAATGTGTGTGTTTATGTGTGCGTGAGTATGTATGCGTGTTGCGTTGCATATCCTGTAGACATGAAATGATATTTTGGTCAATAAAGTTTTCAAAAAACACTAGATTTTGTTGAATATAATAGAAAATACGATGTAGAAATTATAAATGGTGTCAATGGGTATAAATGGTAAGTTACAAGGTCGGAACTATTTCAATATATTTGTCAATAATAATTTTGCCGATGCAAGAGATATAAACAAACGTTTTTATCGAACGATCGTTGCTGTCAGAGACATCTAGACTGTAACAGTTCGATAAGGAACCACGCCATGCTTGGGTCATACATGATAACAGCATAATAAAAATCCGTGCAATCAGTCTATATTCTAATCTATAACTTGCTACACGCAGGTTAAAGCCATGTCTAAGTAAATCAATACTTGTGTTATAACACGATGGCTTCAGGAAGGGTGTGAGTATATTTCTTTATTTTGAAAAAGACTTAAAACTTGCTACTGCACCGACTGATTTTTCGGGAGGGTTCTCTCAGAGTACTGCTTTACGAAATCCAGTGTTATTCTGTAATAACTGACTTCGTTTCTCACTCGTGAAATGTAAAAAATACAGGCCTATGTACGTTTTCTCTATTTTATTGCGTGTATAGTGCTGTTATGATTATGATAATAATCAATGTCGCGTACGTATCACTTTCTGACATTTCGCGATCGTGTTCTGTGGTGAGTTTCGAGTTTCCTCTTAAAGATTTGCTCTACTGAGATAACTTTTAAAGTAACTATTCAAACACTATTAAAAATCAGACGCAGACTTCATATCCTCTATGATTTTGATTAAATTATTTGTAAATTTATAATATACTAGTTGTCGCCCGCGGCTTCGCCCGTATTTTAGGGGTTGGTTACGTATTAAGCAGAAAAAGTAGCCTATGTCCTTCCCTGAAGTTCAAGCTTCAATCTCAAATTTCATCAAATTCGATTCAGTGGTTTGTCCGTGATGGAGCGACAGACAGAGTTGCTTTCCTATTTATAATATTAGTATAGATACAATATTGTTAGTAAACGAATAACTAATGTACGTCAAGTTTATGCTGGCAAAAGTACGCTCGAATTAGTTTTTGCAAATAGTGTTTATCCGAACAGTTGAAGTCAGTCGTTGGCTTAAATAAACTAACATAACAGAATTCGATCACTTCTTCCTTCCTTCCTCAAATTACTGTTATACCTTTGCACATATTGAACAGCAATAGCCGTCGACAAAATTTTGTTACAATACGGAATTATCACGAATTTTATACCCATTTGTGTTTAGAGAAAAGAGGAAGTACTTGGTGGTAGGGCTTTGTGCAAGCCCGTCTGGGTAGGTACCACCCACTCATCAGATATTCTACCGCCAAATAACAGTACACTGTATTGTTGTGTTCCGGTTAGAAGGGTGAGTGAGCCAGTATGATCACAGGCACAAGGAACATAACATCTTAGTTCCCAAGGTTGGTGGCGCATAGGTGATGTAAAGAATGGTTAATATTTCTTACAGCGCCTTTGTCTATGGGCGGTGGTGACCACTTACCATCAGGTGGCCCATATGGTCGTCCGCCAACCAATACAATAAAAAAAAAAAGGAAGTTTGAAAGTGGCACCGGTAACCGAGAAGCTATGTGAAAGCCGGCTGTCATGACATGGGCATGTTATGCGGAGGAATGAGGATCACATTGTGAGGAATGTCTTCAGCATGGACGTGGGTGGATGTAGAGGTAGGGGACGACCAAAGAAACTATGGATGGATTGTGTGAAAGACTATACGACTGGAAAGAATGTTACATGTGAGATGACGTCAGACAGAGAAGTATGGAAGAATAAGACATGCTGCGCCCACTCCAAATAATATTAGGATAAGGGCAGGAGGACGAATTGTGTGCCTGAACACTCACTAGATTTGTTATAACAAGGAAAGTAGATGAACACAAATTGTATATCATCAGTATAATCCTCGTCGAATAAATCTAAGCGTTTTCGGTTACGTTGTGACCGTTGTTGTGTATTATACAATTGTATTCTAAACCACCGTCAAGACCAAATAGCGGTTTTATATAATAATATTGTAAGAGATAATCTAGTGGTTACGTTTAGTTAACGTCATTGACACGTGGCCCGACCACAAGATAATTACGTTAAATATATTAAGCATAGCAAAAATAACACGTATGAAGTAAATGAGACGATTCAGTAGAATAAGGATGTTGTATATTATTATAATTTTAATTGAATTAATAATTAGCTGTAACTTTGTTTACCTATATTGTTTTCAATTGTATTTAGAATTTAAATGTAACGTTCGAAATTCAAAGTTTGTCGTCAGTCACATGTTCGAACTCTTTTTTTGTGGATCCTAATGTTTTTCTTTTTATTTCAAATATATAATTGCAATGAAGACGTGAAAAAAGGCGATTTGAAGGGTATTACAATTTTTTGTTCGTATCAATTAACGAAAACCAAATTACATCTAATATGTTCCGCCAGAAGATACACTCGTTACGTATGACGAAAAAATGCTTCATACAATTTTTTAATAAAAAAATGTAAAATAACTCGCAAAAACTTAATTACCTTATTGCAGAATGGGTTCTATAAATCGCGCAGCAAGATAGATTTGCGCAAAACCTCATACAAATTATGTGCATCGTTTAAATATCACGTTCGTTGTCTTTAACTTTAATGTTTTTGTTGGTTTATAATAGGCCGCGGTTTCCGGTTGCGAACTGGGGTGTGGCTTTAGGTACCTTATGTATTATTCTGTGCCTGTGATAACTATGTAAAACTTCAGTTGAGTAATTAAGAGATGAAAGCGTAACAAACAAATAAACTTACTAGTTATAATAAAATATTTTTTTACTGTATTTCCGAGTGCTACAGGGTATATCCTGTAGTACTCAGTAGTAGTCTAGCTTTCTTCCAGTGAAAAAAAAAAATAGAATTGGAACACAAGTGCACCCCCCCCACATACAAACAAATAAATATTACCTTATCATATCATATTAGAATAGACTAGTATAGATCGATCTAATGATCTTATTAATTACATACATACTTACTAAAATACGGTTTTCTAAATGAACTAAACCTTGATCTAAAAAGTGCAACGTTTGTTTTAAATAAATTAACATTTTCAATAATGCTATTCAGTGTTTCTGTATAGGTTTAGCTACGATTAGGTTGCTCAACGTCTAATCGTCGCGTCTATGTTGGTCAATGTTTCTGTGACACCTCACACGATCGATACCTAATGACCTGACTTAAAACTGCTGCGCAAGTCAATTTGCCTGCATGTATGACGTAATAACTTTAAATTTTTTGACCATTTTTGACTATTATAAACACATTTAATATATCTTGAACGTCGTATGTACACTCTCGTTCCAAGAAAGTTCGAATTTCTCAATATGTAATAATACATTTTTTTGATTAAAAATATGTTTTAATAAGATATATAGCAAAAGTTCGTTTTGTAGTAATGAAGATATTTGTAGTGTTAGCAAGTTAAATGAAGGCAGTCTTTTATTTTATTTAATAAAAAAAAATGACAAAAAAACAAACAAAAACAATATAGCAGCACTTGATTTGCTGCCATATATTAGAAGAGTTTCGTTGTCTGTCTTCCAAACTGATCATCAGATTTAACGAAATTTATGTAGGAACATTTTAGAATTAACCTCTTCCGAACAAAAAATAAATATCTATATAGGTATGAAGAGTTATGCCGGAACTTACAAAAGGAATTATAAACTTTTCAATTGAGAAGCTCTTCCTTTTGAAGACCCTTCTTAAAAAAATAATATAATATTTTCGAAATATCTGTAATCTAAATGTATATTGTTGTATTGAATGAACTACAGATTAAAATCCTGCTATAAATGTAACTAGATTTTTTTTTAAGGCTATTCAACTCTATATCTATTCAAAAAAAATTAAAATCTTGCGCGAAACTGAAACTTCGCAAATGTCAACATCAAGGTCATGAATGTCATTCAAGTCTAACGCAACGCTAAGGCGCAAACGGTGAAGTCAAGTCTGAGAATGAGAGAGTTCGGAGTAGGATGCGCACGCGTCGTTCCGTCGATCGCTCGTATAGTCTCCGATACTGCGCGTAATTCAATAACAATTCAAATGAATTCCAGAATACTAATTCAATTAAAATTGTCGTATAATGATTTACGTCATATAGCAAATTGCCGGCGAGTGTTTTTACGATTTTTTCATTGATTAAAACTTTTCCGGTTACTGCAACCTTCGTGGAAGTGATGTAAAGTTTGTGTTCAGAACATTACTTTATAATGTGTGTAGTGTTTTGTAATTTTCGCTAAATAAATTTGTTTTTACGGAAAATATAAATTTGATGTCGTCTAAAATGTTGCGAAGACAATTTTCTCACGAATCCGGCAAAACGGAGCTTATTCGTGCACGAGAGGAATATTTTGACAGAAGGTTTGTTACCGATTCAATTCTAACTTTATGATTAAAATCATTACTATTCAAATTAGAGTCATAGAGAAACCCAAAACACGTATAGTATATAGGTGTATACAAATATTGGTCGTTTGGTACTTATTACATAATTCAACCATCGTATTTCGTACGCCAACTTTCTTTTACAAATTCTTTTTACTGTGTCGTAAGTTCACATAGATAAGTTAGAATGGCGAGGTTTAACTATGTTATAATTTTTTTAAATTATTTTCTACGCAAGTGAAATTTAAATGCTAGGAAATGTTTTATTCAATTGTTTAAATGAATCTTAGATCATTATATATTTTTTTATTATTATATTTGTGGCTCCACACATATGTTGTTCCAGCCTATAGAGTGTCTTATCTATATTTGTAATTTATTTGTATTTTTTTGTTCGAAATATGGTACTCATATGACATATATCTATATATTGACAATATAATTTAAGATAATGTAATCATCTAATATTTTCAAGAGAGAAAAAAAGAGAAGAGATGTGTGAGCTTTAGACAGAGAAGAAAATAATTAATATCATAAAAAATACATAATAAAATATAGTACTTTTATTAATTTTAAATTAATTTTTATAGTATATCTTGATGAAATAAATATAAATTAATGATGAAATTCAGTAAATCGTGATCTAAAAAAATGCCTCGAGTCGAGTTCTTCGAGTTTTCTGTATTCGGTCAGGAACAAGATTTTTTTACATACGACCGCCAGTGAACTCAAATATTAGACTATCGTATGATTCGATCTGAATAATAATATCTTTATAGAATACACGTATTATACAGACGGTTATAAATATTGTTAGATGATGTGCGTGGCTGAAACTATAGGACCTTATGTTATGTTAAATATTACGCAAATATAGTTAATTTTTTTTAAAAATTAATTTGAATTTTTGTGTCAAATAACTATGAATTTTTAGAATAAAAAGAAATAGAATTAAATAAAACTATTGTTACAAAATTAGTATATGTTAGTACCTACCTACACACATGACCCAATGGTTGAATTTAAATAAAAGTTGACACACCACAGCTTACGTCAGAACCGATATTATATCCCGGAAATTAATATCCCATTGAAAAAACATACCATTCTAAACTTACACTAAATATATGGTGAAGTGCGTCGTAAAGATCCTCTTTAAAAATAATTAAGATAATTAAAAAAATGTACTTACCGTGCATAACTGATATATTAATGGCAATCCACCTGCGCATACCTTTGGTTCATTATAATGGAATTTGTACGATCTATGGTTTATACTACCCAGAGGTAGAGGCCAGGCCTAGAGAAGACATCACAAGTAATCGAGACTCAGGAGCAAAAATGTAGGAAATATTAATATGATATATTATTTACTCAGATCTTCTCATCCACATTATAAAAGTTATTACGTGAACAAATCCATCGCTGTTTATAAATAAACATTGTTTGGTTAAATATTGATTGCCCTCTTTCTTACATCATTGATTTGTCATTCGAAAAAAAAAGACATAATACTATACTATATGTATAACGTCTTAAGTACGAAAGAAACTTAAAAGAGACGAATTGATCCAGTGACAATTGCGAGGACACCCTCGTGTGTCAGGTGAAATTCTACCACATGGGCATATCGTCGTTTTGAAAAATAAGGTTTAAAGTAAAATCTTTAAATCTCATTTTGCAAGAGTACCATTTTGGCGCTTTAGCTGTTCTTTCTTTCCGCTCCTGATGTACACTGAGATTATGTAGCTGCGCTAAAGCCGTGTAGTGAAATAAGCTCCGAAAATGTTCTCAATAGGAGATGAGATCTTCACACATCGCTATTTACTTTAAACTTATATAAGAAGACATGTATACAGATTATCTCGAAACTTGACATTAAATACATTTGCTTTAGTGCAAATCAATTGAAATGAACTACATATAATGATAAATTGCAAGTAATCGTTGGTAGTGATATTTGATTATCATATAATTAAACTATCAGTTCTTGAAAGATCTCTTGTTATTATAGAAAGGTAAGTCAGTAACATGTCGTTATCAGATATTAAGTACCATTATACCTTTAAGATGTTCGTTGTACTTACGAGTAGGTAATTGCGAAAAATTAATGCAGCATAATATTTCCAATTCAATTGTACACAATTTCTAATAGCTAATCTGATTGCATTGAATATAATGCTTTCTCTTTCTCGTGTTTTGGGACGAAAAAGCCTAATATCGAAAAGACCTAGTTAAGTTTAGAAATTGTGCAGAACAATATCAGCTAAACACCATTTGGAGTCGGAAAGGATTATACATAACACAAACTATGATATTCTTAAATAAATATATTTATTTAGATATAGTAAATAACAGACGGTAAATGTACCACTGGTGGGCAAAGATTCTCTGGATGGATACACATGTGGCAGAGTTTCATCAGACACGTGAAGGTTTTCTCACGAGGTTTTTCTGCACCGACTGAGCACGAGATGAATTTAAAACATAAATTAAGTAGATATAAACTCTGTAGATTTCCAGGGTTTAAATCCGCCATCTTCGGTTAAGACCTAACCACTGAACCAATTCGACTCATTAAGATTATTTGAAAAATATTACAGTAAGTAATTTTTTTTATTTTGCAAACTTGTAGACACAAGTAAAATTTTGATATTTAGAATGTACAAAATGTAGACTCGTTAGCAAAATTACATGTTACTCGAACATATCAATGATTATACTAAAAACTAATACTCAATTTGAAGTTATTTGCCATGTAGTATATTATGTAACCTTTGTTTTACGTATACAAACACTGGCGACCCGCCGGCTTCTCACGGATGCAATTTATTAATAAAAAAAATGAGATTTGCGCTTAGCAAGAAAATATTGAGTAGATTTATTTATTTTATAGCGCTTATTTATATATTTATTTATATATATAAGTTTGTCATAAATTAATTATGAATAATAATTTTATTCTGAAATGTAGATAACATTTTATCTACGGCTCAAAGATTCAAATTTGGAAAATTTTAATTGCCAAGATGAAGATTATTGTTACAGCCGTTATCCGACACCGTTACGCAGTACCGATTTTTTTTCGTTAAACATTTGAAAACGATATCTTCTAATGTATTCATTCGATATTATATATACATATATTAAGTATAATGTAAAAAATAATATTATTCCATATTAAATGCCCAAGGTAACTAAAATGGTGAATAAGGATTAATACACATTGGAGAACGGAATCTGAGAAAATGGCTTTACAAATAACCTATATTTTCTACTAACCTTTAATGCCTTAAAGAAAAATATGTTATGAGTTTCCCGTAGAAGTTAGACACATTCAAGCTACTATCGCGGACTTCTTCTAGTCGTTTTTAAGACCTACAATTTGACATACATATCCTAAGCTTGTAATATCCGTGTAATCGTACGAATGCAGTTTTTTTTTCTGTAAAACACCGTTATAGTTGAGCCATTTCGTATCGTATCGTTTTTTCTGCTACTGAAATTCGTATCAAAATCCTTTGCGAAGTGAAGCGACTTTGTTTTTCATACTATTTATAGATAATCAATCGCGGACATGGTTTTGCGATAGACCTAAAAGATCTACGAAAAATGGGCGCTACATATGCAACACATGATCTTGGGAACCATGACAATCTATCAACACTAAAACCAATCAACAACTAAGCATATATATCATTATTTTAATCTTTAGAACTATTTTATTCTTAAAAATAATGGGGACGCTACACAGGTTTTGTCATTTCGCAGACATTATCGTTGTTGTTATTTTTAGATGTATCACTATTTACTCACCTTTAAATCGGATGACTACAGTACTGATTGTAACAGCTTAACGGTAGATGATACGGATCTACCTATCCAGACAGGCTTTCGCAAAGCCAGGCCACTAAGTTAACCAAAAAGTTTAAGACTGTAAAACAACGAGATACAATGCGACTTGCCATAAGTATGGTTATTAGATTTTGGTTATTTTATATGATAGAATATTCGAATCATTTATATTTTCAATTTTCCAGAATTTCTTTTCAATAGTGATAGATTTTTGTCATTTAATAAGCAATTGTCTTTCTTCTATATTGAAAAAAGACTCCGATCGATTTACTCCAAGCAGAGTTTAATCGTATTTACTCATCTTGTATCTCTGATAAAAGATTAGTATTGCGTGTTACTAATAATTACAATCTTAATACGGAACACTAGAAACCAATATTCCGAATTATGCAGTAGGATTATTAGAATTCAATTAAATACAATTAGTTTCGCATGATCTTATCGTTTTTTATTGCATTAGTGACAGGGTCAAGGTTTGTTATGCAACTGTTTTTATTATAAAGAAGTACCAAGGTTAGCATTTTTATTTCTTAATTGTAAACAACGAATTAAAAATTGGTCACACGTAAGGCCGGGTTCACATTTAATCCTTTCGACGGATCGTATCTTCGTCATGTGTTACAACGTAACCCCGCGACGGACACCTATGATTGCTAGTAAGGATACAAAATCGTAAGCGACAATGAGATGCGCTGTTGCAATAAATACCACGTAGTACTAAGCACGTGCCCAGGGCCCCTATCTTAAGGGGGCCCCGAAGAAGCAACTATTTTTCTCACACGTTATGAATACACTGTGTATGCTATACTGCTATGAATATTTTTTGTACCACCAATCAGATTCCTAAGAATTAACTAAACTTAATGCCTGGCTATAAACAAATTATTTCTACATGGTAGACGATGAATTTTTAAAATTAAAAATAAATTGTTATTTTGTTAAATACTTTGCTAGGTATTTAATTTTGGTAAATATCTAGCAAAGGCCCCCCAAATTCATGTGTGCGCAAGGGCCCTAGCATAGCTTGAGATGGCTTTGCTACCGATACGATCCGTTCCGACCTAAATATCGTATCGGATGCATATCGTGATCGCTAGTATGGTCAATATATACAAAGCGATACATGACAAACCTCGTCCCACCCTGAGACGGTTTCTCTCGATTATTATTGAAAAGGATACTAGACTCCTACTCTTTGATAATATTGTATGTAATTCGTTTGATACCGATTGTTCGATACGATATGATGAAGTATGGAGTAGTTTAAACATTTAAATTATTCCATGCGTAGTCAATGTTCGATTTCAGAACTAGAATAATGATAACATTTTTTTAACAGTCATCATGGAAAAGTAGTTATTCTGATCCTACCCATATCCCATACTTATAAGCGGAATGGGTGCAATGTTAACCAATCCAATATATTTTTTATTTAATAAAATATGGCCTCTTTATGTCTCTATCAATAAAATATTACCCTAAAAAACAATGAAATAATCAGTTGTATGTAATCGTATAAATTACGCAAAATTTACTTAGTTTTTCCGTCAACACTGGCGATATATTAATTGTTATAGTATTTCTAAAAAAACAATAACAAGGTTAATGCAATAGCGGCCGCTTGTGTGCCGCTGATTTGGTTATTGTAGAGCGTGATTCTTTTCCTTTTGGAACGCTTGAAACCGATTATTTAGTTTATTTGTGAACAGCGGGTTTTTTTCAACGTCTAACAAATATAATTCGATAAGCGTCTCCAGTCTTAAATTAAAATAATTTTGAAATATTAGCCCATATAATCGTCGAGTTTTTAGCTCTATTAATTGACAATAATTATTAAGGGCTTATTTCCCTATGCTTTACAACTCTGTTTAGTAAATATAAAATTGTCAGATTTTCAAAATTAATTTGATATAATTAAATAAATTGGTATTAATGATCACAGCCTGTATAATACAAACGAATTCAATATTACACGTAATATGTATTTATTTAGTCAACCAAGGAGTTAAAGATCAGTGGTTCCTGGCTCGACGTGCTTACTGTTGGACGTGTATAATGTGTTCAGGTAGATTTGTTTAATCATAAGGATTAATTGTGAATCCACTATAAAATATATCAAGCATTGACGTTGATACTAGTATTTATAGATATAACTGGGTGCCCGTCCCGACCTCGTCCGTGAAATAAGAATTTTATTAACATCCCTATCGCGGCGCCACCTAGTGAGTCCAATATACCAATATAACCACACAAAAAAAAATCGTCGAAATCGGCCCAACTATTTAAGAAAAGTTTGGGTACATACATAACTACAGAAGATTTATTATTATATTTAGATATTTATTGATTTTACAAATTAAATAACATTGTTTGTTTAAGTTCTAAACATTTGTGTATTTACTTTAACGAATGTTTATTTACTATGATTTAATAAATTTCCGATATTTATCTACATTTGTAGTTATTATTCATTGTGTCAATATTTCTCGTTTTATGTATGTAAATATAAAATAAAGTTACGAGTATATCGCTAATACATCATACTATAACATGTTGGAAACATGTGACATGGAACATGTTAAAAAATTCAAATATACATTTATTAAAATGGTAAAAGCATAGAGCCTAAAATTATCTTTTTGGTTAAAATACAAAATAATGTGTTATATGTTAAAACATATTGGCCGCGGCTGCATTTTAACGGCCAGTCATGTATACGTACCGAGGTATACTGTTTGGAAGTGTGTGTGTGCGTTAGTGTAAAGATTGAGTAAGTCCGAGTAATTACAGGCAAAAAGTACGTAAAATCTTATATTCAATAGTTGACGACATACAAGTGGCTTATCACTTTTCAAATACAGTAAATAAGTAAATACAATGTCAATATTCGTTTTTCTTCCTAAAATATATGAAAATCTCGTGCAATATACATACATCCATATATAATATGCAATTCCTTTGTTACAGGAGAACAAGATCTCTGAACGCTCCGTCTCCAATACAACAGTTTGGACCATGCGGCAGAATAATGAAGAACTCAGCAATGGTTATGTAAGTTTAAAAAATATATATTTACATAAAATAATATAAAAAAAAAACATGCGTCTATCACAGGTCCTTGAGAATTGACGCGCCACACAGGAAGCCTATGTTCAACGGTGGGTTAATTTGGGCTGAATATACTTATACTAGTGCGTGGATTTATTAATTACGACTCAGCTAATATAATATTTACAATTCAAACATGTACGAGTACATGGAAACTTAGTCCTACAATTAGGCAACACAATAGTCTCACGTGAAACTTTTGTTTTCTATTACGATTTTTAAGATTAATATTAAATAGATTCGTAAACCATTATTGATATAGATAAATATCTAAAGTAGAGTTCGTAACTGTGTGTCTGTCACAGAAATTTTAACTGCCTCTCTTTTAGAAGTGTCGGATTATGAGAGTGATGGTTGGTGCACTCTAATACGTTCTGTTTAGTTTGCTGGTTTCCCTTGAGCTTGGACGCGCCGTGACCGAAATCGTTCGACATTATTATGGTTATTAGATGTACATAATTAAATATTTGATTTATGAACTAAATTAAATTCTGCAATATTCTCAAAATGATGTGAAAATTGATTGAAATTGCAATTAATTTGAATAATTTTGATATTTGTAGGCAGATCCAGGACCCGGCGTCTCAGCGTCTCACGTGGTACAAACCGCCGCTAACAGTCCTCGTCATAAAGAAGGTCCACGATGCTACTATACTAACACCATTCGTCCAGCTCGTTCATTGGCTTGTTCATGTAAGTATTTTGTTTTGCACTAGTATCAAGATCAAATTTAAAAGCTTGGCTGTCC
This sequence comes from Vanessa tameamea, assembly GCF_037043105.1. Lineage (NCBI taxonomy): Eukaryota > Metazoa > Arthropoda > Insecta > Lepidoptera > Nymphalidae > Vanessa > Vanessa tameamea. The sequence continues at coordinate 8,792,911 of NC_087325.1, forward strand.
TAGATCTATTGAAGCTGGTCTACACCCTACTTGAACCTTTGAACGTTGAAAAGAATGTTTTTTTACGAATTAAATTTGTAATTCATGTGCAAGGTGGTATGGAAACATTTAAGAATGTTTAAGTTGACGTGTAGGCCAGCAGAGGGCGTGACTACTAAACAATATCTTATAAAATTTTGCCTCCCTAAACCCGTGCCTACCCTTAGGGAAATCCGCCCCTGACTAATATGGATTTTCACGAGGGTATGACGATAGAGTTTTGTACTTTTGAGGCCACGTATTAAGTTATTTATAAATAACTTCTTATTTTTTTTTCTATGTCATTGTCCGATCGATAATTGTAAATATTAGATCATAAAAAGTAATCCGTATCGATTTGAGTATTAATTAATCATTTATCGTTAGTTATATTATCAATTCGGTTGTATTTCTTTTTGTATGTTTGTTGTCTCAGAACTCAGTATTTTGTGAAGCTTTTTGGTAATTTTTTGTTGGATGTAATTCCTGCTTGGTTCCATTTAATTTTGAAGAATAAATTGTTAGTCGGTTATTGCTTTTTTTTTATTTTATATTATGGATATTACGGTCACAAAGTTCGATTTTAAAATCTAATTGAATACAGAACGAATTCTGTTCGCGTAATACACCATCAACTGCCATCAACCAATACCGACTATTTTAAATTTAGAATTATAATTTAAAAAAAAAATAAAGCTAATAATAATATGTAGTATGATATACTAGTATTGCTTCTAATTTTAAAAATAAAGAGTCAAAGGTAAGGTCGGTAGTATTTATCCATTTGCGAAATATCGGTTGCGTTCAACTGACTGCGTAACTAAGGTGCGTCAAATAGCTTTACCTAATAACCGCGTTCGTTGATTTATTGTAAGTTAATTTATACCCAACCTTTCACATTTGGATTATTTCGTTTATATCATATATATTCAATGAAAATAAAATGAACCTGACGGTAAGTGGGTACGACCAGCCAGACAGCACAGGTACAGTTATAAAAATCACCGGTCCGTACAACATTAATGCGTCAAAATAGAAGATATTTCCCTTGTGTATTATTACACCACGATTAGAACAGCGTGGTGGAGTAAACTCCTAACAATCTCCTCAAACAGAGTGATTAATTATGTCCAGCTGTGTGACGTTTACAGTTGGTTACTTTTGTAAATTAACGTTCTCTGAGGGCGGCGATTATAACCAAAAACACTATATTTACTATCAAATAGTTTATTTTCAAAAATTAATTAAAATAAATTAATAAATGAACTAACCTCAAGCTATCTTTGAGGCCCTTATTATAATTGTTAAAATGTGGGTACATCGTATTTTGTTACACTTTACTATATTTATATAGTACTAGTTGTTGCCCGCAACTACAGCCGCGTTTTAGGGGGTTGGTCATCAGGTGTTACGTAAAAATATATCCTATATCCTTGCTTGGAATTCAAGATTTCTGTATACCAAATTTTATCATTCTCGGTTTAGCGGTTTGACTGAAAGTGTAACAGACAAAGTTACTTTCGCCATTTTAATACTAATATTATAAACGAAAACGATATTATATGCGAGAGTAACTTTACGTGTACCAATATAGATGACATTCTTAAATGTGTAAGTAGCATGCTAATTAAAGCTATAATAAATAAAGGTTAATTTAAATTTAAACCGGTATGCTATTAAAACTGAACATTATCACAAACATGAGACGACAGTACGCGGTGCAATGACCGTAATATATATTTTATCTGTATGTTATAGTTGTCTATAAACCTATTATCAACTCAATTTCGATAAGTCAATACAGATAACATAAAACCAACCGACATATTGGTATCATATCTTTAGTCCTAAACAAAGAAATTATTTTAAAAAAAAATAATTAGGTATGTATCATATGTCTAAGAAAAGCTTAATAAAGTTACTAATGTATGCCAATTTCTCTTATTTAATTGTAAAATAAAAAATAAATCAAAATGAATGTTATTAGAAATTTTATTGCGCTTCATTTTAATTAAAGTCACAGTTTGCAATTCATGCTATTTAATAATGTTCGTTTAATTTAATTAAAAACTAAAATTAAAAAAGTCAAAATGTACTTGCTGTCTGTTAGAAAATATGTGTGTATAATACTGGGCAAAATATTATTTAAATACATATTACATAATGGGGACATAATGCCATATTTGACTTGAGTCTAGCCCCTGGGCTAGGAAAATACGTTACGGTTTAGAGATTGAAATATATTCGCATTATATATTTATGTTATTGGCCGAGGCCCGGGCCAAGGACGGCGAAATTTAGGGCGCGGCAAAACTTGATGAGTTTTTTTTTTCGGTTTGTTGCAAGTATTTAAAGTAGTCCTTAAGGATCTATAATTATGTAATTTCAAACTCGCAAAAAACAATAGTTGCAATGAGCAAGAGGATCTGAAATCTGAAAGGCTTTCCATAGGCCAAGATCAGCCAAAGTATAAAATCCGGGGGGAATTATCAGATTAAAAAAAAAGTTTGTTTGGGACTTTGTATGTCTTGACGAATACATGATAGCCCTTAAGTACTGTTTGGTGTTGATTGGGTTTATATTTTTGTGATTTCAACTTTATTATTTGTAGAATATATCATTTATTTATTTTTAAATTTTATAGCTTTGTTTATATTCAACAAAAATAGAAATTATGACAAATTTATTGTTCATTATTAATTTGTAAACAAAATAATATTTTACGGCTATAGTTGTCTTTCACACCGATTACGGTCACGGCGAGTAATCTCAAAGGATACCATAGTCGGCTAACTATGCAGGACATAGTGCAGAAGTGGGGACGCAAACACAGGTGCACTCTATACCCTCACTCTCATAATCCGATGAGACGGCAAGAGTCCGGGCGCAGGACCAACATTTACGTGTTGGTTACCTTACATACACTGGCCCGCTACTGAGAATTTTTCAACAGAAAACCCCAATAACTTTTTATCGGTCCGACCTGGGGACGTACGGGGTATGTACCAGCAATCAGGAAACAATATGTAATTATGTATTATATATTTTCTAACATATATTGTTTAGGACAAGAGCATGGTTGTGTTCGTCGAAGCGGCCGTGCTTGATGACACGTTACTTAAAGAATACGGTGACTTCACGTCAGTCAGAGAGCGGCTGATGACATTCCGGGCCGGCACTGATGACCTCACAGACAAGATAGACTTCATAATATGTCTCGGTGGCGATGGAACCTTGTTGCACGCCAGCTCTTTGTTTCAAGTAATTATGTCATGGTTAAGTGTTGCCAAGTTATATAGAATTAAGTAAACCCCGTAACTGATCATCGAAGATAATTATAACAATATTCATACACATCTCAATATGCGGTGTACATAAAGACAAACAGACGTAAACATTTAAATAGTAAATAAATACTTTCCTAATATTCATTGTTATTATTTATTTATTTAATGCGGTTTTTTTTTAAATTAATTTAATGATTTGAGTAATTTTTTTAATGTTTTTCAGCAATCTGTTCCTCCAGTGATGGCATTCCATTTGGGTTCCTTGGGTTTCCTAACACCATTCGAGTTCAATAATTTCCAGGATCAAGTCATGAATGTTTTGGAAGGTGAGTTTAACGTCCACATTATTATACAGCTTTATTATAAATGTAAATTATAAAATGGATTCGATTTCCCGCCAAATTTGATGATCATATGTATATTACGTTAATAATTATCTGTTTTTGACTGTACTTCAAGTGAAAAATACTCCATTCGGTTCACCGCCAGCGTTACGAATGCCTGATAATATTATTAATAATTGGAAATTTAACAATAATAATAATAAATTTTCAAATAAAATTTTAAATATAGTTATTATACTTTTGTCAATCAGGTGAAAATATCATAAAACAACACCAATTTTAATTATTCACCACAAATATTTTTCTAATTTTTCAATATACACTAGTAATTTAATTAATTAAAACTATAGGAAAAATCAAACTTATATACAAAACTATTATAAACTCACAGATCACAGACCACAGGGCAGTCGCTCGTATAACGAATAGAAATTAATAAGTAACAATAACCACAGTTGCTCCTATTTATATGTCAAGGTCTCTACCCTACCTTCCTACCTAGGTCTAGGAATACCCTCAACTCCTAGCTATACAATATATTTCATAGCATCTTTATTGTAAAAACGAAAGTGTGTTTGCTTTCTTGAAGGTCAAACAGATTGGTTATTTTCTTCAAGGTCACGCAGCATTGACCTTAAGATCGCGTCTGCAATGCGTCGTTCTCCGCAAGACGACTGAAGATGGAAAGGAAAAGAAAAAACCGACGACGATACTCGTTCTCAATGAAGTAGTCGTCGACCGAGGACCTTCGCCGTATCTCTCGAACATCGATCTCTTCTTAGACGGGAAACACATAACCTCTGTGCAGGGTGACGGTGAGTTTAAATAAATGGGTTTATTAAAATAACATGACCAAATTTATTTAGGACACAACAGGTGTTGTAAACACATATCTACGAGTCGTGAGCACAGATGGGCAGTAGAGTAGTGGGAGCAAGTTCGTGCATGTACACTTTCGACCAATTAACAATAGCCGAATGACAAGAGAGAGCCCAATAGACGACAAGCATCGGCTGACGGACCAATCGCTGGCTGCGCAGGTCAAGGATTTGCTCAGGACTCTTGTCGCTTACTATGATAATAGTTTTTTGATAAATAATAAAATATTCCAATTATCGAAACAAAAAATAAACCAAAACACGCTGCTCCGATGGAGGTTGGTGTTGGTTGGCGGATACGCATGATGCAGAATTTCATTGAATTTAGACAATTGTCTAAACTTACGACGTTTCTTCACCGCCGAACTCAAGATGAATTATAAACACCAATTAAGGTGGGGTTTACCTGGGTTTGAATCCGCAATCGGTTAAGATCCACTCGTTCTAAACATTGGGTCATCTCGGCGGCTTATATATTGAAATAACTACAATTATGGTGTATTTCAAATATGTGTACCATTTGGGTATATTTTTATTAAAATTCTCAGTCCAAGTCCTGATCAGTCAATGACGATTAAGCGTCGAATATAATGAAAATGTTCATGAATCACATATGTACTTCCGATATTAAAGCCACGTCGATTCACAATGCACAAAATATTGGAATCAATATAAAATGAATCCTGTGGATAGAACAAGTCGATATTATCGAGGAAATACCGCTGCATTGCATGCTTAAAATTTTCCGTTTATTTGTTGGGAACATAACAATTAGTTTAAATTAGGAGAATTGTCTATGAAGATAGATAGATCTCTTCGTGTCTGATTCATTTCAGTATCATATAGTTATATTTGAGAGTACGCCAGAAGGCTGTTAAAGTAGTGTCCGCCAGAGGACTCTATAATAATTATAATTAGTATATAGCGTAATTAGCAGTTAAACAAAATAACAACTCTTCTATTCAGTGCCGAATTTTAGAGACTTTTCGGAGTTTGGGCCACCGGCGAAACTGCCCTGGGACGTCCCCCGCAATTGAGATTCCGACGAAATTAATAATTTTAACGTAATATATCTTTAACTATGTAGATATAGTCAAATTAATATTACTGATTATTGTTTTAAAAGTTACTGATAAATAGAGTAAATATATTATTGACAAACTTGAATAACAGAATCATTGTGGCCCAGGGTATCTAAATCTTCAAATCCAGCTCTGTCTCTAGTGATAATAATACACAATTCATCCTCTGTTCGGCGGCGAATTCCACACGAGTGTCCACCACCCCGCACCGTAACAACACATTCTGCACGTGTATAGCGATGACACGAGTGTGCTGGTTGCAGGGCTGATAGTGTCGACGCCGACGGGCAGCACGGCGTACGCGGTGGCGGCGGGCGCCAGCATGATCCACCCGTCCGTGCCCGCCATCATGGTGACGCCCATCTGCCCGCACTCGCTGTCCTTCCGCCCCATCGTCGTGCCCGCCGGCGTCGAGCTCAAGGTGACCGCCGACACGTCCCCGACGATAAGCGGCTATTTATGATATGTCTAACCTGGGGCGAAGAAGTATTTTCCGAAGAAGTGCAATTTTATTACTTTGATCCTAGAATATACTATATTGGAAAAGCTATCGTTACTTATTATAATTATCGTGTCGGTGACGAAGGTAATTGTATATCAAGTTAGGTAATGTGATTATTGAAACACAGCCTTGATCATAGTTAACGAAAGATTGGTATAATTCACCATTGTGTTCATAGTTTTGTTAACAGCATAGTAATGGTAATGAATACGTTCCGTTCCGTACGGCCAACAAAACAGTTCAAATCCTCAGTCGCATTTATATTTTTTAGCTCAAAGTAATAAACTGGAAATGCTTCGGAACTTTAGTTTGATATTATTAATTTTAGATCGCATTATCTCCCGAGGCACGTAACGCTATGTGGGTATCGTTCGACGGACGCAATCGACAAGCGTTGCAACACGGAGATAGGTACCATACAATCCAGAACTTTCTACCAGGCACTAACGCTTTGCTATCAGCATTTATTTATATATTTAAAACATTTTATTAATTTTGTATCATTATAATTATATCACCGTATGTGTATAAATATAGCGTTAGAATTCGCGTAAACGGTTACGTATGACATCTTAGTACAGTTAGTTTTAGTAGTGTTACAATCATTTAATTGTTCATTTGTGTCGAAATCAATGGACGTGTCAATAACAACGGTGTTCACAAAGGTTATCTATTTATGAATCAAATATGTATCATGTATAAGAAAACAATTCGGAATGGAAAGTAATCAAAGCAAAGTTTCGATGGCCTAAAAGCCATAGTTTCAAAATTACGTTTGTGACGTTTCACTTCTATCATGGGTCGACGTTTCTGGTGTCCTTTTAAGATTAGCGCATAAAAACATAGAGTTAATTTGTACCTAAACCTACGAGCTTGTTTCAGATAAAGCTAAGTCTAGAAGCTCGTAACTTGGCCAGCATATCGTTCGACGGACGATCTCAGTTGATACTCAGGCCAGGAGATAGGTAAAGGAAGGGTTATGGAGGGTAGTTTTAAAATCACGCTATATTCATTATTCCACGTTCTTTTTCACCTTTGGCGTGGAGAAGCCATGTTTGAAACTAAGGGGAAGCTTATGTTGTCATTTATTCTTAAGATAAGCTATTATTGTGATTAATGCACAATAGAGATTATTATAGAATCGGGATTTTCGCATAAAATTCATAATAAACCATTTGTGATGTTTGTGAATTCAGATGTCAAATTGTGATAGGTCCCTTTTCATTTGCTTTCTGTTTTGTTTTTTTGTCTGTTTCACATATTTGCGCTTTGCTTAGTGTTTGCATGTTTTATTTAGTATGGTCATTAATTTGTGTACCTTGAAGTTGTTACTAACGTTTTATAATTAATGTCCGATTACTATATTCGTGAAACGATTCGTTCTGCTTACGGATTGTAGAATTGTTTAGGGGGCGTCTCAAAAAGTGTCCCAATATAATAGGATGATGTCAATTCTAAGTCGCATGTATATGTTTTTCAAGGGAAGACTTGATACTTATGTACAATATCGATTCGTCGAATCTAAAATATAGAAACCGGGCATTAATCGATAGTCTAGTTTCATTCTGATTTTTTTTATACAAAACTAAATATATTTTAAATATATAAACTTTTCAGCTATTAATTTTTGGATATTTTATTTGTTTCGTTTAGTCTGTATGTAACGACCTCAGTGTACCCGGTGCCATCAATATGCGCGCAGGATCAAATATCAGACTGGTTCGATTCGCTCGCCGAGTGCTTGCATTGGAACGTTCGCAAGAAGCAGAAACAAATAGACGAACTCAGCGACATGACGCACTCGTCCAGCGACACCTTGGAGGAGATAGACGCCAACCACCACGACGACCGGCCGGCTGACACGTGACAGATTAGAAATGAAACAGGGACGGGCTAATTTTTTTATTCTATTTTAACATAATATACAAAATGAAATTATGTTTTTCAGACTGTCTTCATTCTCAAATTAGTAAAATTAAATTATTTAATTTTTTTAATACACATAATATATGTATAAAAAGAACCATAGAACAAACTCCAATATTACAGAATTTTTATTAATACATTTCACACAACATATTTAAATAACAAGTATAAAATTGAATAATATTTATTATTATATTATTATAATTACATAATATTGACAGTTGTACTGAAATGGCGTGGTGAATGACATAATATTCAATAATCTGAAGTGTTCTATGGCTGGTTTTATCTGTGAGATAATATTTAAAAAAAAAACGTGTTATAAATTGGGTCCAATCATTTCAAAGTAGCTCTTTATTTTACAGACACTTTTTATGAGTGGTAGATTTTTTCAAATATAAAATAATATTGCTAGCCCAAAATTAATGTGTTTCGAAAAATTAATCTCGGTTTGTAATTAAACTATTGTTCTTTTAAAAGTAATTTTATTCTAAAAAATATTTGTAAAGATAAATTAAATGTATAAAGTTTTTAGTGTGCACATTTTCGTGCAATTTGTGATAGTTATGAAATATAATTAATAATAAAACTACATGAATACGACGACTTTTACACATTCCCTTGGACAATAAAAATTATATTGCGTTATGTCTTTCTTGGGTATGTTTTGATAATGTTACTAGGTATGTTTATAATTAAAAAATATGTATATTGATTTCAACGAAAATATTGTACATAACATTGTTTAAATGTACAAAGCAAACAGATATTATAGTTACCTGTATAGTCCACCTTGAATTTGTTGCTTATTTGTGTATTAAGCTCAAGTAAATATGATAACTAATACATACCAAGTTAAGGTGCTACATGAAACGAAATAGTGCCAATATAAATTTTAACAGTGAATTATAGCTTAAATGCACAAACTTTTTATTGAATATGTATGTAATTTAAGTATTAGCGTATTTGTTTGATACACAATGGTGAAATGGATATTGTAAGTTCTTATCGAAGAATATTTTATTAATCAGTATATTTATTATACGGGGATATTGTAAAAATGTTTTATGAACAACTTTTTTGGGATTTTAAATATAAGCTTTATATGGAAAAAATATAAAGGTACATTTACATAAAATAAAAAAAATATCTCATAACATACATTTTAATGTCAATAATTTATATTGAAAGTTAAAATAGTGGTGCTGATTCAGTAGTACAAAATCTCAAAGTAAATCTTATTTGGAAGGACTTGCTATATTTGTCAAACCTAAAACGGTAATGGAAATACCTTAGTTAATATATAAATCGGCCCCATTATTTTGTTTTGGATATATTATAAGATTAGTGAGTCTATTATTATATGTTTCATTTGCGAATTCATTTTTGAAATTTTATAATGTGGAAGAGTAATAATGTCTTAATGTTAAAATATTATAAATTATACAGATTTGACCTACATCTCTAGTTTTCTTTTTAATAAACTGCAAACTGATTACTATATAAAATGTAAAAATTAACCACAGAATTAAAAACTATTTTCATTACCTCTATGACACTTAAAAAAAGTGGAAGACTTAAGGTTAAGTAAGTTAAAGAGATTAAGATATTTATAAAGCAGCTTATAATTAAAAGTTTAAAAACGATACTCTATTCTTATTCTATAACGATTGATTGAAACCAACATAAGTCATTTATTTTCTGCTGGAGCCTTTACCGCCAATATTTTCTGATGCACCTCTAATAGCACATTTCGAAATAGGCTACATCTGGATGCGGTGGTAAAGGAATTTTCAACCCTCAATGATTTTTTATTAAATACAATAGATAATATAACAGTTTTTGTTGAATTTTGTGTGAATTTAATAAGCGTTTGCATTAATCGCGTTCGCATATTATTTAATAGTACTTTATGTTAAGTTTTGCTTCATCCTATAGGTAATCTACGCAAAAACTTTTTAAAAACGGCGACGAACTATTAATTTACCATAAAATATAGTACACTATAATTGAGGATTATTATATTTTTTTACTTTAATTAAATATTTATAAGAAATTACAACTAGGGCCTAAAGACGCAACTAGAAGACCAACAAGTATGGATTTGGTCCTTGTTACATTACGACTCCTTTGAACGTAAATTTCTTATATTATTACCTACTTCAGTAACAATATATCAATGATTTTAAACATTTAAACGTAAACAGATTCGTGACACAAAAATCGTGGCTGTTTAGTGCAGTACTCTTGCATATCTTCAGAGAAAAAAATGTGACAGCTTATGTCAAATAAATAACCTTAACTTACATCTTTGTTTTTGTTCACGATTTAATTATTTAGTATGTCGAAAACTACTTCATTATTTAATCTAATAATAAAACGAAATATTTCTGTTACTACTCCCCGTGAAGGTAAAAGAAATTTCCGAAAATTCGTTATACCTAATAAAAGGGGGTCCCGATTACACAAACAGAACCAGGCAAGTCCAAACCCCGAGTTAGAAATCGACAAACGTGGGGTTCGTGATATAGGCTATGTTTTGAACGGCCGTTTTGTTAAAGTACCCGAAATGATTCCTGAACTTATTGTTCCCGATTTAACGGGTTGTGATTTAAAACCCTATGTTTCATACAAAGCTGAGGATGTTATTCAAAGCGAATTTACCGCTCAACAATTATTCGATGCTGTTTATAGTAGAAAGATTGTAACTGATTTTAAACAAAATAAACTAACAGAAGATGGAGAACCCTTAGAGCCGTCAGATGAAGAGAAATTGCAGCCAGAAGAAGCAGTTCACAGAGCTAAGAGAACTGGCTCTGATATATTTTAGTTGTAATTTATAAGATATAGTCTTAGTATGTAGTTAAATTGTATGATATAATAATAAATACATGAAAATTATATATGGTTCATAATTTCACAAATAATTTGGAAAGCTGTATTGATATAATTATGTAAACTCATGATACATTTAGAAAGGCGTGCCAAATTGTATTTTTTATGATTAACATACAATCATTATTTTTAGTACTTATAATTTCTACTCATATCAGTAGTGGCAAAACACATTCCCAAGTATAGGCTGTTAATTTTTGCCACTTTTATCTCTATAATATACTCCTACACACAGGTATACAGATTTGTCAATTATTCAAACTCATGGCTTTCTTAATATTGTTATTGTAATTAGCCTATATTTGATGGCCCTCGTAATTGCCACCCTAGACTCAAGCCTACTCAACCACCTGGTAAATTTACCATTATTTCATGCATACTACAAAAAAGTATAACAATATTTAATGCTGTTTGTTATAATCAGATCATCATTTAATATTTAATTCATAGTAAATGAAAAATATGATAAATACATATACACCTATCTCATATCATTCTATCATCAAAGCCTTAAATAAACAAAAGCAGTCGCTTGATAAATATAATTTAAATTTACCTACATTATTATTACTGGGTTACGTGTTAGAAATTTTAGATAATTTGAAAAATTAAAGCTCTTGAACGTTATTAATAATAAAAGGCCCGAAAATGAAAATAGAAAAAAAGGAATACCTTTAAACAAATGTATATACATTATTAATATATTTATTAATAATGTACATATATTTATTTAAAATTATACTGAAAATACTGATTTCAAATTAGTATAAACAGTTTAGCTAATATTAACACAACACATATTACTTTATTATTCTGATTTAGTTATTACGAATAATAAGTTCTCTAAATTAAGCATAATGTAAAATTACATAAAATAAACTGACACAGTTGACCCTTAATATCAGTAATATGAAATTAATCTCAATATATTGACTTACTATTATTTGAACTTCATTTATCGCTTCGCGCGGTTGTGATTGTTGCACTTTGCGGCGCGTGCGCATAGACTCGTTAAATTTTTTATATATACCTACCTATATAGATATAATGGGTGGTAATTATTCCGCTATGGATCCGATGGACGTCCCTGTGCCGGATCTAAGAAAATTATTCGAAAGAGATGGTTATTTGAAGCCTTATGAACGAGAAATCCGACGACGGTAAGTTTACATATCTTTTTATACATAAATATAAATCTATTATGTTATATTTGTTGCAGTAGAAACAAATATCTCTACAAATTTAACCTTACTGTAGGTTAACTTTTCTGTTTACGAAGATCACATATTCAAGCGATAAAGCGCTTGATAAATGTTACTATATTTGACATATCTAGATTATTTTCATGCGTATATAAAAATTATGTTTTAGTTTTATGTAGAAATAAAATAGCAGTGAATAGTTAATGTCATTAATTTTTTCTATATTTGGAAGGTGACATGTTACAAAAATGCCTAAATGTCGATTTAAAAATGAAGCGCTTTATATGCTTACGGTAAACAGAAATGACATTTTCAATGTCAAACTAGAGGTCGTTGCAATAAACAATATAAAATAATACTACATTACATTACAATGTGTTATGTATTCTCAGGTCCCTATATTATTATGTCTAAAACAAAACAGATGTTATTTTTGGAATGGAATACTTAAAATAAACGTTAAAGAAGAAATAGATTCTAATAAATAAGTCCACAAATAGCTTAAAAATACCAAAAATTCTAAACATATTTACTTGACACACTGCAGAGTGCATGTAAATATTCTTCTATCAGGAATTGCAGATGTAATTCCAATATCTTTGAAGTTTAAGGCTTTTCCATCTTTGTTTGAATTTTAATTTTGACCAAAACGATCAAAATATATTTTTACCACAAAAAAATCACCCTACCACCGACGTGGTGGGACGCTTATGAGATCGCGTGAAAAAATCCAAAAAGGTATCACTAAAATTGCGTTTTCTGATAAGTGTTAGTTGATTTGTGTGTTATCCGTTGCCTCACACGAAGCAGCATGTGGGTCGCTTGCGGGGGAATATATTTTTTACTAGGGTAAGGCCTCTCAGGCCCTCATATCAGTGGTTAAAGGTTAATGTATTTTGCCATGATTCTTATATAAAATCATTGCTATTAATGATATAATAACATACATGCGACGCAAAACTATACCTAATTTTTAAGTTTTCACTCTCAATGTTGTTTATCATGTCATATTATATCTTATAATATTATTAAAAACAATAATTTTCATTTTTATACGTGTTTAATATTATTGTGTTTAAATTTTTCAATAGTGATGTTGGCATTTGTAACATAGTATCTATTTATATATTTGTGATAGGTGGCTCAAAAGCCATATCTGGTATTTTTTTACAAAACACTATAAAGAAAAAAACAACGCAAACATCCGTGAGCAAATAAGAAGACATAACATATTCTAGGTATTTTTCTATTTGTAGATTTATTACCTAGTACCTAGCTATAGCGTCATAACTTTGGAAAAGGCAGAAACAATAACCTACACTACTATTTTTCTAGTACTTACAATGACTTACTAAAAACTTAGTGTATATTTTTATAACGTTGACGGTTAGTTTTTAAAAATGTTGGTATAAGTTTAATGTTTGCAATATTCAATCAGTTTTGCATCAGCCAAGACAAAGCGCGACAAATTTTGAATTGAATAAAAGATATTGAGACTTTTTTCCATGTGTAGACTCTCTTATAAATACCACGTATTTTTTTAAGTTATGCCTGCTTCAAAGACCTATGGGTTAAGATTGAATCGTGGGAAGGAGGATTGGAGGCTTTTACTACAGGATACAGATATTATGGGGTACAATTCGGCGCAGATGGCTCAGTGGTTTGGCGAGAGTGGGCTCCAGGAGCACATTCCATGCATCTCCAAGGAGATTTCAGTAAGTACTTAGTTACATAAAAATACATAAAAATTAATTACATAAAAATTTTGGTCGGCTTGTTAGCCTTTGACTGCCTGCCCATTTTCGTACTACGCCTTTTTTTTCTATTGACATTCCTCATTAAAACACATCACATTCTTTCATTATCTAAAGCGTTTCTTCTTTACCTCCAGATGGCTGGAACCCAAAGAGCCATCCATTTAGGAAGTTAGAATATGGCAAATGGGAACTCTACATACCAGAAAACCCCGACGGTACCTGCCCCATCAAACACGGCAGTCGCGTTCAGATCATTGTAAATGATCACTTGTACAGGGTGTCCCCTTGGGCGAATTACGTCAAGCCATTTGAGGGATTTACGTATCAGCAATTCATCTACAATCCTGAAAAGGTAACATTACAAACTTATAAAGTATTAAACATTTTTTATACTTTTCAGACTTTAAAATAATATCTATAATTTTACTTTTTACGATTTAATTAATGATACAATATTTATAATATTTCCTAAACATAATACATTGCCAACAGTTATTATGTCCAATTACAAAAACATAGAATCTACGCATTACATACGCGTTAATACACGTTTATGTAAATTTATATAACGTTGTGCATTATAAAATAATAATACTACAAATAAATCTTCTCAAATATTCTTCTTCAGCCATACCAATTCAAGCACAAAAAAGTAAGCAGGCCTGCGTCTTTGCGTATTTACGAGTGTCACGTTGGAATTGCTACCAATGAAGGAAGAGTTGGCACCTATTTGGAATTTAAGGACAATGTGCTACCTAGAATTAAAGACTTAGGTATACGCCACGAAATAAAATACAAGAGCTAGTATATTAGTCATCGAATATGTTCCAAGCATTATCTCTCACTTCATTTGCAGGTTACAATGCAATTCAGTTGATGGCAATAATGGAACACGCCTATTATGCTTCATTTGGATACCAAGTAACGAGTTTCTTTGCAGCTAGCAGGTGAGTTTTTGGGCTTTCCATTTTTTAATCAGTTTAATGAAACAATACGTATTGGCGATTTGCTTTATGTCGCAATATGTAAGTATACCGAATACTGGCTGAATAATTTTTATTCACCTAAACCTTCGCCATCAATGTCCAATCAACCAATCTGTCGTCTACATACATTAAGA
This sequence comes from Vanessa tameamea, assembly GCF_037043105.1. Taxonomy (NCBI): domain Eukaryota; kingdom Metazoa; phylum Arthropoda; class Insecta; order Lepidoptera; family Nymphalidae; genus Vanessa; species Vanessa tameamea. The sequence continues at coordinate 8,807,922 of NC_087325.1, forward strand.
CCGATGCGGTGGAAGAAGTTTGTTTTATATATATGGTTATCGTGTTTACTAAAGTCTGATAATGTTAAAATCGTGACTAAAAATTTGTTGATAAATAATAATAATTCCAATTGGTAAATTTTCTAGTCGATACGGCACTCCTTGCGAGCTGAAACAACTGATCGACAGAGCTCACGAGCTGGGTCTATACGTGATGCTCGACGTAGTCCACTCCCACGCTTCGAAGAACACTCTGGACGGACTGAATGAGTTCGACGGCACCAACGCCTGTTACTTCCATGACGGAACGCGGGGCACGCACGCCTTGTGGGACAGCCGACTGTTCAACTATTCCGAGTAAGTTACTATAATAATAAAGAAAATAGCTACAGAATTACAATTAGTTATTAAAAGGTGATCTTTTCCTATTAAGATAAATACTGACAAACCTTACGACTTTTGTGACAGAATTTATCTAATAAGTGGTTAGCCTGTGGCTGTTTATGCATAATATTTAGTGATCGAGACCTTTTTTTTTTTTAATTTTACTGTTAAGAGCTAAAATATGATGGAGTGTAGACTCGATCGAAGTGCATTCAACATAATGTAATTATGTTTTTTTTAATTGTAACTTCTGCTAATTTTTATCAATATTTGGGTAGTAATTAATTAAAATGATAGATCTCGTATGACTCAAAGTATTATATGAAATGAATACTCTTTTTTTATAGAGTCGAGGTGCTACGATTTTTACTATCAAATCTTCGATGGTACCAAGAAGAATATCAATTCGACGGATTCAGGTAAGCATAACTTAAGTGTTGTTACATTAACATTTTGGTGATAAACGTTTCTATAAACGAAAATATTAACTTCTGAAGGAAATGTCAGCATTTGCAACAACATTGCTAACTATTTATATATTATAACAGGCATGCATTTGAGCAGACAATGTGATAACATTTCTTTTTTCGAATTAAGAAAATGAACTTAAATGATATTGCTTCTTTTATTCGCATAATCCCGTCGTTTCCCGTCCCGCCTTTAATGACAACATTTGTACTATTCAGATTCGATGGCGTTACATCCATGCTGTACCATAGTCGCGGTATCGGTGAAGGTTTCTCGGGCCACTACGATGAGTACTTTGGCCTCAATGTTGACACCGAGGCGCTCGTCTACCTCATGTTGGCCAATGAACTCATACACTCCATTGATAAAAGGGCCATCACTATTGCAGAGGTAAACCAATTTATTGAAAATAAAAACCAAACGAAACATTACAACACTAAATATTGCTTGATTGTTATAAATAATAGATCAGTGCCAAAAAAACAAGTAAAAGTAACAAATAATATGATATCAAATGTTATGTAAAAAAATATATGTATATATTTTTTTTAAAGTGTCGAACCTTTCGCTGCGTCTTGGGGTATGATCTGTTTTTTTTTAATTCCGTAACGAATGTGATCATGCCCTTATCTCCAGGTTTTAGGTTAATTTAATGACAACTTTCATAACAATCTGTGCACTAATCACTTTCTTAATTACGCATTTATATATTTAGTCTTATTTGATTCACATTTGGTATGATATAAATTATTATGAGATGAAATATTTTTTTATAATCTTTCAGGATGTATCAGGAATGCCGGCGTCTGGTAGACCGGTGGGCGAGGGTGGGACTGGTTTCGATTACCGGCTAGGCATGGCCATTCCTGACATGTGGATCAAGCTGCTGAAAGAGGAACGAGATGAAGACTGGAAGATGGGTTACATCGTCCATACTTTAACTAACAGGCGTTGGTTGGAGGGTACTGTTGCCTACGCTGAGAGCCACGACCAGGTAGAAATCTGTTTTAAAAATTATAAATTGAATTATCTTTGAAATTCTATTTTTAAAATAATACATCATGCATTTCTATTTATAAATATTAGTTGTGTTTTGTATGTAATTACCATAATTTATGTAAATAATATTCTTTATAAAATTAAAGTCGGTCAGAGTCTTAAAACCTTCTTAGTTGAAAAACAGCCTACTGTCGGCAGAAGTATCATCTAGTGAGCACGTATAGCGCAGCCTATATAAATGTTGCCCACATATTACTGTACGGAAACGGCTGAGTTATTGGTTTTTATTTAAATGATCTATTCTCTGCTGTGATTATTTATTATCTGTAGGGGCCCATTCATTTATTACGTAAGACTATTTTCGCTTGTTTTTGACGCCCTCCCCCTCTATTATAAGAAAAAATAAGAATAGGCCGACCCCCTCCCCCTTATTTAATATTTATTATGTAAGAATCTAAAGGAAATCATGAATACACGTTTGGTTTATTTTAATGTTTATGTTTCAAAGAATCAATTTTTTTGAAATTTTATTCGTAATTTCAAAGGTACTAATAATCTTTATTTTTTGGCCCGCCCGTTGCCATGGAAATGGAAATATCGTTTTGTACCTATACGCATCCGAGCGAACCTCAACAATCGAACCTTTTTCAAATAATTTTAACTTTGCGCATTTTTTTATCTCACGTAAGAACTATCGAGACTCCTTCCTACCCCCTTGTAAGAAAAAATAAGACATGATCGACCCCCTCCCCCTCTAAATCGTCTTACGTAATAAATGAATGGCCCCTAGACGGCTTTTTATGGACAAATTAGGTAACGGGATAATTTTCTAGTATTATTTTATCCATTCACTACCAGGCTTTGGTTGGAGACAAAACTATAGCATTCTGGTTGATGGATGCCGCCATGTACACACACATGAGTACGCTGAGTGAATCTAACCCGGTCATCGAGCGTGGACTCGCCTTGCATTGTATGATTCGGCTCATAACAAACGTGCTTGGTGGAGAGGCGTATCTTAACTTTATTGGTGAGAATGAGTTTATCATACTATTCGTAACTATCTACTGTTTCCTGCTTCTTGATTTTGCACGTCCTACACGATCGCATCGGCAGACTCACTACCAACGATATTAACTTACTAGGTAACACGCATTACCCCGCCGGGCTCATGGCTCCTCATTCATTACAACTCGTCGGCACCTAGGTGGATGACGATCCAATCAGAGACAACGAGATTTAGACATAGACAAAATAAGTACTTTTTAATAATATAATATAATCCTAATAATCAGAATCATAAGAATGTTTCATCGAATGTGAAATATAAGCCAATAAATTTTAAGGGAAAAAAAATATCTCATTCAGGTAACGAGTTTGGACACCCCGAGTGGCTAGACTTCCCACGCGAAGGGAACAACTCGTCGTACCATTACGCGCGCAGACAGTGGCATCTCGTGGACGATCAGCTCCTGAAATACAAGTACCTCAACCAGTTCGACAAGGACATGAATGCACTCGAGGAGAAATATGGCTGGTTGAGATGTAATCCCGTAAGTATCTAGTGAAGTATAAATGTTTTATTTACACAAACTAGTTGTGTTCTTGTCTTTAATATAACATACTCACACCAGTTTTCCCACGAATAGAATAGGGGTACCAAAACGTATATGTATATTTAAGGACAAACACAAACAGTTTTTTTTATACTTAACTAGTGACCCGCCCCGGCTTCGCACGGGTGCAATGCTGATAATAAATATACTACAGAATGTCTTACAACGTTCACAGCTTTTTGTCATTAGATAATACAAACTGTAATATCTTCGAAAATATTAATTTAAATTACATGCTGTAAAGGGTTGATCTATATATTAAATGCACAATGTATTTAAGGTCCTTAATTAGATAAGGATTAATGCTGTATTGCTTAAAATAGCTTCGAAAATAAGCCATTATTTCTTGTAAAAAGTAAAGGATAAAAAATGGTTATTGTGGGTTATCCCTAAGAGGTAGACATATACCGTCCCGGACTTTTTTGAAGACCTTTTTAAGGTGTACAATACAGCACATTATTTTGTTCTATCTCGTAGGGTTCAGCCAGCGTTTGCAACGTAAGCGCTAAAGGGTTTATTTACGACATCACTTTAGAAACCTCTAAAATAATCATTGTTTCTCTACTATATTGTGCATGTATTATACATATAAACCTTCTTCTTGAATCTATCTATCTATTAGAAAAATCGCATCAAAATCCGTTGTGTCATTTTAAAGATCAACGCATACATAAGGATAGACAGCGGTAAGCGACTGTTTCATACTATGTAATGATTCACCTAAATTTGGTCAAACATTATTTTATTTTGAAATAGGTAGGTGGTAGTGGTAGGTAGGTGGACGGTTACATTTGCAACCTGATGGTAATTAAGTGGTCACCACCGCTCATAGACATTGGCGCCGTAGGATATTTTAATTATTCCTTTCATCACCAATGCGCCACCAACCTTGGGAACTAAGTTATTATGTCCCTTGTTCTTGTAGTTACACTGTCTCACTCACCCTTCTAACCGAAACATAACAATACAAAGTATTGCTGCTTGGCGGTAGAATATATGTTGAGTGAGTCGTACGTACCCAGAAGGGCTTGCACAAAGCCCTAAATCCAAGAATTAGTTTGAAAACATGAGGAAAAATATTCATTTTTAGTAAATACTTTGTTAGTTTAGTTTGTTTATATTCTTTCATATCATCATTAAACGCATCTTAGTGGACATTCAAGCTAATTTATTACGCTTTTAGGCGTACGTGTCGTGTAAGCATGAAGGCGACAAGGTGATCGCATTCGAACGCGCGGGACTTCTATTCGTGTTCAACTTCCATCCTTACCAGAGCTTCACTGACTATAGGGTGGGAGTTGACGTGCCTGGCAAATATCAGGTATGTCTTATATTTGTTTTAATATTCATATTTACTTTATTTATAATTAACCCTAATTTTGTAATGACTTTTCTTAAATCTCAATATTGTTAAATTTATTTACTAATAACAAAAATTTAGTTCAAGTTTTCCAGCATTATATTGATGTGTTCACTGCAGTGGTAGTATGTTAGAACTAAGATATGTTGAAAACGGGGGTTCTTAGAATATCTTAATACGGAATTTCGGGCGCGTATCCTGCAAATTTTATAATTTCTATAATCAATATCGCATAAAACTTTCGACATTCCGGTGTGAGTTATGACTTATGAGTGTCTTCTAACAGAAAAGCTCTACTGGTAAGAAGTAACTACATTTTGTATTTCGATAACGATGCCCAAATTTTTAAGCGTAATCCGCGCGGGAAGTTGATTTAAGTAACTTTTTCCCTAAGCAGACATTTGCAGGATATCCTAAGATACCTTTAAGATATTAGTTCGTAAGCCCTTACGGGGGCTCTCTTTTCTGTCGAGATTCTCAGTATTCGGACTATTTGGGTCCCAACTGGCGCGATAAAATGTAATATAGAGATTTATATTTTTGTTTTCAGGCAGTGTTGTGTTCTGACAGCAAAAAATATGGCGGCTTTGGACGAGTGGAACCTGACGGCGAGTTTCATTTAACGCAGGGTGTTCCTTGGGGAAACAGAAGCGATTCAGTACAGGTAATTCTATCAAATGAGGATATGTAAGTGTTATTTCTCAGCTTATTTCATAAAATAATCTGCTTCTAGGTCTACATCCCGTGCCGCACTGCTATAGCGTATGCTCGCTGCGAAGAATAAGTTTATTTAAATAACTAAATGCTAGCTAAATGTGTATTTTTAAAGTATGTTAGTATTTGCACTGGTTACAACTCTCAATTATTTTATATATAAGCTATTTACTATTAAAAGTAGCTATTATGTTATATGTAAAATAATATATGTTAAAATGCTAATAGTCTAAGAAATATCGGTATTGCAAGTCTATAATCGCTCAATATAAAAATAAAAAATTTGGCTGCAGTTAGCCAAAGTTCAAGTGTCTATTAAAGTCATTATTGTAATTTTTTGTTATGTTTTACTATGATGTGAGAAAATAAAAGACGTAGCAGTAGTAAAAAAATTATGTTAATATATTTTTTTATAATAAAAATGTTTTCATAATTATATGCCTAGTTTTTTTTTACGACGGTACACCAACTAGCAAATTATTTTTATCAGTACATGACAAAGGTTTTAATCTGGATAATGTAACTTTGTAGCCATGTTCTTCAGCCAATCTCGCACGATCCGAATCTATTATAGCCATACATCTTTCACCTCTTACAGTCAAAGGATGGTCTTTATGAGTTTGATCAGCAGTATGTCCAATGCACAAATATTGATCAATTGTCATACTTTTGAATTTAGAACTCCTTGGATAAACAAGCCTGTCAGTTGCATGAACAGAGCCATAGCAACATGGGCAAAGAACAAATTTGGCATTTGATTTTAAGCATTTGTCTAAAACCAAGTCACTGGCAATCCCACAAGCATGTAAAGCAATTCCTATATCAAACTTTCCTATAAAGAAGTCTAAATTGCATTGGAAAAAATAAACATTTGTCAGACCCATCTTATGTACTCTATCCCTTGCCCTTAAAAGTGATTGTTCCTTATTTTCTAATAATATAATTGTACATTTTGGCAGGAGATGAGCAACAAGAATCCCTAAATGTCCACTGCCACTGCAAAAGTCAACAATATAGTTCCCGTCCTGAGCCATAGAGATTACCGCTTGACACAAGTTCTCCAATTGTTGGGATTTTCTTACAACCCTTTCATCTGGTAAATGGCCCGCTGCAGGATTTGCCCCATCTGGAATTTCTTTCCAGTCAAGTGCTTCAAATTCCAAATTACTCACATCTAATTCCATTCCATCTTCGATAACATCCAGAGCTTTCTCTATATCTTCAGGCTTCGTGAACAATCGTCTTTTAGGATTGTGTCTTTTGGGGTCTGATTTGTACAAACTAACATCTTCTATTTTAGGTATTTCTAGACTTTTTATTATAGGTAAAGGCAGAGCTTTAATTGTTTGTAAAATAAGTTCTAAGCTTATCACTTCATTAATATTTGTAATTTTCAAAAACCACTTATATGTCAATGGAAATAGAGATTCAAACATGTTTTTACCAATTATTTGTACAATTATATGATATGATGGAAGTAATACTAAGTCAGCTAGAGTAAGAAATGGTCCTTCGGCAAACTGATGATTCAAATCCAGATCTTCAATTTTGAGTGGAATATCTATTTCAGATTTTTTCTTATTGGACTTCCATTTTCTATGTTTAGGCATTCTTGCTTCATCTTTCAGTTCATTTATATCTATCGTACTACTGTTTATGTGATCCACATGGACTTTAGATTTTATATTTTCTTTCTTCAACTCTCTAGCTACTTTAAATATATTATGAATTTTAACAGGTTTATTTAAATGATTTTCAAATCTTATCAAACTCTTCGGTATTTCGTCTAACTTTTCCTCACTGAGTAATTCTTTTACTGTTTTTATCAAATCAACTTCACAGAATTTTGTCCATATTGACACTTCATTTGGTGCTTGAAGACAACCTTGTCTAAAGCTAAGTAAACCATCATCGTACTCATTAGAAGACTGTGCAGAGGTTCTGTGTCTACAAATATGTCTGGAAACGGCACAGAGACCAGTAATTATTGTATCGTCAAATAATATCACTGGATACAAACAAGACGCTACTTGCCAACAAATGTCTTCTTTATGGACGAAATCTATATGTTCTGCTTGCAAATTCAATAATGTTTTATCACTACTGTCTGTGGTATGCACGAAGTAAAGCTTTATATCAAGAGGAATACAATATTTGTATACACAATATGTAATTAGTGACTCTAGAGAGACTTTTAATATTGATGTTTTATCATAATTTTGTTTTGACGTGTGAGTCTCCAGATACAATTCATTTTTCATCCTGTTTTGATTTTAATTTTACAATAATATATGGTTATGTATGACTTTTATAGGTTATGAAATAGGAAACAAGCAGGTTTCTTAAAAATTTAATGAATAACAGAATATTCATTAACCGTCAATGTCATTTTCAGTTATTACATTAGTAGAATACTGACTATAGACAATCGCAATTCGCAGGATTGTATTATGTCGTCATCATTACATTTTTTTTATTTTTACAGCCATTTAAACAAATTATATTAATAATGTACATAGAGGTTCTTAAATAAATAAGATTTATTGAAATGACACTTTAAAGACTTGATTTTATATTATGAATTTTTAGTCTTGTTTATGATTTTTTTAATATTCGTTACACGCAGACATTTTTGAAATGTATTATATATTCATTGTAATAATTTATAATTTCAATGAATAGAACTTGTTAAAAATATTTTATTAATTTTTAAGAATACCTTTACAAATAAATATACATAAGATATATGAAGTAGTAATCATATATTTTTTTAATATGGCATTTTAGGTTTGTGATGTGCTATCAGTATTTATAGTATACAGCATGTTTACATGGTGACTGTCTTTAACTCCATTTATTTATAAGCCTTTTGTGTAAACAGATAGAAACTAGTATTCCGTGCAATCTCGAGCACGGCCAGATGAACGATGTGAACGTGTGATTGTACACGTTCCGAATGTGAACTCTTTTTAGTTAGTACGTAATGTTTGCCGAGTCTTCTGTCGTTAAGCCGCTCACATTGTGTGAAATGAAATCTTGAATGTAAATTGTGCCCAAAAATTTTTTATCATTGCTTTAAAGTTGATAACTATAAAATAATAAAAAAATTGTGTCATTAGTTTTTGATTTTACTATTTTGTGATAAAAATAAAATTGTGTGCATATATAATAAATAAATACGTTGAAGACGTTGCTATAAGTGGTGGTAGTGCATTTGTTTATTTTTAGAATTCGCAATTTGCAGTCATGTAATTATTCCGGTGGCGCTAAAATGTCTCAAAGGGATACAGCGATACATCTTGTGGCTGGAGGGTAAGGATAATGTTTTGTTTATTACTCATGATAAAATCCATTAAGTTGAATTAATGATACGCAGTTACCGTATTTGCATAATTTCATATCGGTCGCAATAACACATGTGGGCTGCACTATTGATGTTTACGCCACTTTTTATTTAACCTATTTATACTTTACCTATATGTAAAATAAAATATAGAAAATTGTTTTAAATCTCCATTTAATGGGCTTTATTTGTCAGATAATTTTATGGCATTTATGTTTGAATATGATTTCGGAAATGGGGCCAATGTGGTGCATGCCTTAATCTGCATATCTGGATATCACCCTATTCTCAGCGTGAAAACATTTTTCTGTATTTTATTTCAAATTAATGTTCACTGCCTGTAAATATATTCTTTATTTATTGCTTAACTCTTGCATTGGGAAAAAAATGCTAAGAAAAAACTTAATTCCAGGCTTGCAGGCACTGCGGGTGCTGTGGTAACATGCCCTCTAGAAGTAGTAAAGACAAGACTTCAGTCTTCAAAGGGTGTGGGTATTCCACCCCCACCTCCATCTGGTGCTGCTAATGCAAAGCGAGTTTGCTCTAAGATTCCCAAACATCAGGTAAATTGATAACTTAATTAAAATCTTAACATAAATACTTAATAAAAACCTAAGTAAAAAATATAAGTATTTTTTATATGATACAGAAAATGTAAAGTTCAAACATCAAGTATTAAATAAAGCTATTTTTTTTTAAAAATTTATTTATTTATATAAGTTTTATTTGCAAATGAGTAATAACGCATAACACGCAATAACATACACAATTTTGATTATTTTAAAATTATTACATTTAGTTTGTTACAAATATTAGAATACCAATTTCCGAACCAAATAATATTTTCTACCACAGATCAACCTAAATTCTATTAATATTAAACAAAGACTTAAATTTTGAATATTATAAACATATAGCATTTTTAAGACAACTTCATTTTTCATGTAAAATTTTCATAAAAGTTTCACATGATAGTTAGTATGTTTCTTTGATGAACTACTTGATATTTTCTACACCAGCAAACGTTTCTATAATACTAAGCTTACTATCAGAGCAAATTTTGGGTGTTATAATCAAAGAAAGTGACAAAAACTAAAAAATTCAGCAATAAAATCCAAATTCTTACTTATTTTTAATAAAAGGCCGAGCCATCGATATATGAAACATCGGAGTTATGAAATTCATATCAAAATCTTATTAAGGATCAAAATAAAATTAAGTAGGTATATAATGGAATAGGGAACCTATGGATCAAGGTAATGCTAGATATAATTTAGAAATTAATTTGATTCTTTGAGATTAAATATATATTTAATTCTTACATAAATCTCAACCAGTCCTCCTTTATTTATCTTTTACTATGATAAAAATAACGCATCATTGTAAACAGATAATCATGTTAAGTGATTTTATAAAAAATGTAAGTACATTACATCATACAAATACTATAAAAAATGTTTCCTCCAATTTCTAATTGATAATGTTTAAATGGCCAGTAATAAGATGAAAAATAAGAAACATGTAGAATCCTATAAAAAGTACTTCTTATTTTAAATACTTAGTCATAGGCCTATATACGAGCCCATCTGGTTAAATACTACCGACTCATCAGATATTCTACTGGCAAACACCAACACTGTTGTTGTATTCAGGTATGTAGGCTGAGTGAGCCAGAGTGGCGCGTTGGTGTTGTAAGGACGTGTCAATATTTCTTACAGTCTTAATATCTTTACGAGGTGGTGACCGCTTATCATCAGGTGGCCCATTTGCATTTCCAACTTGTATCATATAAAAAATACGTAGGTCTGGTCATCCTCTCCATGCCATGGAAGCTTTATTCATTAAATTATATTACTACTACTTGTATGTACGTATATAGATAAAATTGTTTATAACTTGGGATTGATGACTAATAATTCAACTGGCTTTAGCAGGTGTCTCAATTTAAAATAGAAACACAATTGATGTTTGTGTCTCATCCTATACAAAAATGTTAAGCAAAATTCGGCTTGGTCAATTCATGATTCCGTATATTATAAGCAGATATGATTTTATTTTAGTTTAAAGTTTGACTTGCATTGAAATTTTTAAGGTATTTATTCCGTTTCTTGTACTCGATAATTATTTTAATCAATGAAGCATATTAATTAAATAATTGAAATAACATTGAGGAAGAATTGCGTACAGTAATAAATCGTGTAAATGTTCCAGCCAATGCCTGGATATTACATACCTTATCTATTATGTAACAGTAGGCAGATAGAGCGCGCCGAATATTGGAGTTATGCTACAAAAGCGAATATGAAATCAAAAACGATTGCATCAAAAACGGTTAATTTAATGTCAACATGAAGCTGAAGTTGAATTATAAATGTGATTTTAGTACGTAAAAAACTTAGTAATACTAGCGTTATTTTGAATATTTGTTATAACAATTGTCTATATCGTAAATTAATATCTTTGATTTATCTCATACGATATATCCGTAAAATTGTGCCAACTAGAAAAAGAAAAATTTTAAGGGAACATTTGTATTGAACGGATTAATGAATGAAACTTTTACTTTATTTAACAATTTTAATAACTCTTACATAATGTCAAAATGTTTGTTAAATTCTAATCAGTTTTCATTGATGTGGAACTTTATGAGACAAACATCCAAGAAGACATTTCAAATAAAAGTCAGTAAGATGGAATGTCTTCGAAGTTAGAACATTTTGAATGTTTTACGAAACCCTAAAATTGTATACAATACAGTTGATGTGTGAGATATTTATCAGTTTGAATAGAAATCTAAACCATCCATGCTTCACTCAATTGAAAAACGAAATCGTCAAAATCGGTCCAGGTTTTTAGGGTAAGTTCAGTCACGTGCTCACGTATAGAAGAATTAAACATAAATACGAATGTTCGATGCATAATGCTATTTTTGATTATTGTATTTATAAAAAATTAACTCGAACGACCTGTAGGTACTAACGAGTAACTTATAATTTAAGGGGTGAGTATTAGACAGAATACATTTTTCAAATGCGCTTAGATCAAAAACTTTCAATAGATTCCCGGGGAAGATTTTGATGAAATCGGAAACTGATTTATTAGTTTTTTGATCATCTATTTTTTCCTTGTAGTATTGCATTTGGTAAGTTAACTCTGTACTTTATGAATGTTAATATAGTCTTGACGATGCATTATCTCAAGGTATTGTCTCAAGTTTACCATAAATGTATAGGCACGCGTATTATTTTACCTTGTACGAAAAAATGTGGAATTATTTGGGCGAATAATGGATATATAATGACTTATCGACATTAACATCGTCGCGTGTATATATTTCATTTAGTAGCTAAGTATCTCGTGTTCTGTTCTTGATTGAGCTTAACGTCGGGGGAATTCGTTTGAATTGGATTTGAATAAATACTTGTGTTATGTTGTTATTTTTCAGTAATGTATTTTGCGTATATTTATTCGTCCAAGGCAAAAATATCCCCTTGGATGTTTTTTTTTTATAACTTATTTAAAACATTTTTTTTACTCTGTGGTAAATTCGGAACTTAGTTATTCTTGTCGTATTTTTTTAAAGAAACTTGTTTCTGTCAACCTGTGAATCAATGTGTTTGATTATCCGCTTGCATTTCTTGCGTGATCAAGGTTCTCTTGTTAATGAGACATAGTATATTATACATTGTTGAACAATCAGAGGCAACCTTATTAAGTTTTTTTTAATAATATGGATCTTGCAACCAAATTTTCAATCGGTTTTACTGATACGATTACGGTGAAATTTTTGCACATTTTATATGGTAAAAATAAAGAGTTTTTATTGAACGGGATCAAATACCGAATTAGTACAAGACATGCTTTATGAAATCATTATTCATATTTTGATTTGACTAAATATTTTATTAGAATTATAAATAGGTTGACCTTGCATTTGAAAATAATTGCCGATTCAAGAAAACAATGATAAGCAACAACTTTATATATTTATTTAATACTATTTATATAAGAAAATCACGTTGCAACTAAACATAACAAGATAAGACGTCCATATCCGAGTTGAAACTGTTGAGTAAATTATATGAGGAACGATTATTTAATAAAGTATTATTGACATTTTATGATTAGGTAATTAGATACTGAAGAAGCCGATATGGAAAGAAGACGTATAGCCCTCCACGTATAGTATAGTATTCCAATTATAAACAAATATTAGATTTGCTCATAACATATTATCCACTAGAAACAGTTCTTAATAAATATATATTGCTTTAAAATACAGCACTATTCCACTCAACAATTTATATTCGCTTCATATCGGAAGACGTAGGGTTCAAATCCTGACAAACTTTTGAGTTTTTATGCGTTTTTTTTGTGTTTATAATAAAAAATATCTTGTGTTTATCGAGGTAGATTTCAACGTGATAGCTGTATGTGTGCACTGTGGTACAATAGGTCTATAGGTTTAATGATATTTATTTAACGATGATAAACTTAATTGACGAAATTATATACTACTCAACGGAGATGTTGGAGTTACAGTATTAATTTTGTATTTGATTATTCAATGGTTTGTCAGTTCCGCAATAACTATCGCATGATAAGCAAGCAATAATACAAATGATCAATTTACTTAATGGCATGTGCTTTGTTTGGCTTCTATTTATAAAATGGTCAGGTATTTAAACAAATTACCGTTACAGCTACTGTCAATATCATTAGGTTAATTCATCATGGATTTTTATGCAGCTTATATTTATATTCACTAGCTGTAACGCGCCCTTATACTACACTTACATTATTATATACATACGTCATTACAAAAAGTGATTTCGCGAATGACTTTTCGAGTGTGATTAACAAACATCCAGGCACTCAAATTTATGATTTTTAATACACAATAATAATGTTAATAAGATGAAATTGATGCATTTCCGAAATCAGCATTTGTCTTTTTCAAAATAAACATGTCTCATGTCGTTAGAGTGCCCTTTTTGCTAGAAGCACCTTTTATTGTATATACATATGTATTGTGTATACATATATATATGTATGTTCTTCCTAAAATGGCTAGAAATAAATAAAGCTAAATGTATCGCGAATTATATTTTCAGGTGCTAATAGAGCACCGCCACGACGCTTCGAGTTCGAGGTGTGGAAAATATTCTTTATTGTATTAAAATTATCATTATCATATCGTTAACATATTAAGTCAACCAATGACTTTGAATGCAAAACAATTTAATTGCATTAGGAAGTTTAAGAAATTATTCGGCTGTGTATATCATCATTGGTCATGATCATGACAAACCTACGGTTTTAAACCAATCGTTTCCGTTTCTCGTCTTCGTCCGAGAATATCGAGTACAATTAGGGCAATTGGCCCCAACACGAAACAAACAAAAACTATTTCGGTATTATGATGTTGTGTTTTATTATTTTGACTTTAATGTCTATAATCTTACATTGAACAGATAAGTTAACTTCAAATCCATAATTTTGTTTGTTGTTTCTTAATTGAGAATGATTATAAAATGAGTTTGATTTTTGGTACTATTATATCGTCCGTGAAAAGTGGAAATAATTGTGTACAAACTAAATAATAACTTCCTCAGATTTTTTTTTTGTTACGGATCGACTATTTCATTGTCGCCTACTTCGTTTAAATTTCGAATCAGATAAATAATGTTAGATAATGACTTAAAAAAAGACTTGTTTTTACAGTTTTATTTCATATTAACATACTGGAAACTAAGAATCAGTTGCTATAATTCTTGAAAATCTTCGAATGGCGAGAAATTAAGGCTTATTTTAATAGTAAATTTGCAAAGCATAGGTATGTATTCAAAATTATATGTTGGGTCGATATACGTGAAGCATTGAACTATCAATCAGTAAGCTATTATCAGAATTTATAATGAAAGAAAACTAATAACACGTGAGACGGGGAATGAATGTATAAAGAGCAGCCTGCCGGTTGCCGTTACGGCATACGAGTCGGCCTTACCCCCCAGACACAACAATCGATGTGTCACATCAATAATAATGTGTCATTATAAATTTTCAATACAAATCATTACAATTCACAAAATATTGATAAGCATAGCATTAAGTCTGGTAATAAATCACAATTTACTATGTACTGTATTAGTTCAGTTGATTATTCATGCCAGAACAATTTGGCATCGTTAACGTGTTTTAGAAAACCTAGTTTCCCTATGTACGTTGGCAACGAACTTTAAATAGGTACTGAGAGTTTCGCATGAAATTTTTGCTAGACTCTGTTTACATATATAGGTTGCACAAAGTAAGCTATTACCAATATCCGGCATCCACGGGTAGTAAATTCGCCTTCGATATAATTTAACTTTTAAAGAGGAGCTTCACTGTCCCAAAATATGTGTCGAGGCAACTTAAATTGTTAGGTTTTTGCAGGCTTTTACGGCAGACTTTGTCAGTTTGAGATATAACAGGCTCTTTTTCACCATATTGACAGCGACATAACTTGTTAATTAACAACCATGACTTTCCACTCTATTCTACAGAGTTGACTTCAGGCAGAGAATAAGTCTCTTTTCGCTTGCATTGCCTCGAGATATCTGAAAGGTTCACAAATAATATTACAAGCTGTAGATAAGTAACTGAAATAGGAATTAATAGCCATAAGGCTCTCAAGCCGCTGAGCTGATTTAATGAGCGGAGCAAAGTAAAGAAAGACAAAATCTTAGTTATGGCGTAATTTTTGCTTTAGTTTGCCCAAACGAAAACAAAAATTAAAACCTCGAAACATTACTCATGTTCAAAGTCCACATAGACCGATTTAATTTTAATTCAATACAATTTGCGAATTACATTTACATAGTTTTTCTATACAATTATCACAAGTCCAAAATAATTCGATCAACGCAGAAACTGTTTTTACCCGTTTAAGTAGTTAGGTAATAATTATTTACTTCATCGAATGAGTTTTTTTTTATTATTGTTAGTCATAAGAGCCATTTTTGTGTGGAATACATTTTGGATCTTGAGACTTATTGTACTTAAGCTTATTTTTAAGACGCACATTTTCATGTTGAATGTCATTATAACTGTCCTTGACATAAATTCTTTTATATTGAGAATTTTTTATTACAATTATATTTCTTATCTTAATACCGCGTGTAATTCGATAGGGCCAGGATTATAAATATTTTTTATTAGTTGTTTCTCCTTAGCCTATTTGAATTAGTTCAGTTGGTATTTGGTGTCTCGTGTAAACTTATGTTACCTTATGGTAAGCCGATAACACGTGTGGTTCAGAACTGACACGGAATACCAGAGACACCATTAAAGATATCGGTGATATTTGTTACTTTAGTGAAGTTAGTAACGGTATAAAAGTCCCACTGCTGAGCGACTACCCGCTCTCTCATTGAGGACAAGTAATAGAGTTTATTTAGCTTAATATCTTAGCTTTATATAACGTCTTAGTGAAGGGTGAGTGAAGCAGTATACCTACAGCGGTACAACACCACAATACTAAGTATTGCTGTTTGGCGGTAGAGTATTTAATGAGTAAATGGAACCTGCTCAGACTTGTTTTTTTGAGAATTGTTTGGATTAATCCCGGCAGCTGAATTTCACCTTCGGACATCTTTTCAAAATTCTAAATATGACCCGCACCACTTAGATGTCCGAAAATCCACAACAGCGCGATTTTTAAGGCATTTTCTGCCTCGCACAACCACTCTGTGGAACCAGCTTTCGCCGGCGGTTTTTCCGAACTTGGGAACCTTCAAGAAAAGAGCATATTTATTCCTTAAAGGCCGGCAACGCACTTGCAACCCCCCTGGTGTTGCAGATGTCCATGGGCGGTGGTAATCACTTTCCATCAGGTGAGCCTCCTGCTCGTTTGCCCCCTATAACATAAAAAAAAACCATCCATTAGAAACCCATTGGTTGAGTGACTTTTATTCTACTTTTATCCCACATACCACACAATATGTTGCAGTGAGATAATTTTATCAAATAGATGTTTACAAGCACTTTTGCACTGTCATGTTACAAATATTGTCATGGTAATTAATCGTAAATCTAACATATATTATCTCTCCATTGCTGTGAGTAAACACTATGTAGGTTTCTGTATCATGAAATAATTTTAGATATAGAGTAGGATGCTACGAAACTACATATCAGTCATCAAAACTTCTAACATCTATACATGACGCCGATTCCAAATATATTTCGGGAATAAATGTTAATAAACTTGGTGGCTTTGTGCAAGCCCGCCTGCCCTAATTACTTAATATATTGCCAAGTATCAGAAACTGTCACTTAGTATTGTTGTGTTTCAGTTTAGTGGTTGACTGAGCCAGTTACAGTTGCAGCCACACGAGGGACATAACATTTTAGTTTCCAAGGTTGGCGCATTGGTGACGTAAGGAATGGTTAATATTTCTTACAGTGTTTATGTCTATGCTTGGTGGTGACCACCTACCACCAGATGACCTAAAAGCTCGTCAGCTTACCTATTTTATAAAAAAAATAAAAATGTAATTCTCTGCTCATAAATGCTGTGGAATATCTCATTTACAAGTAGTTTATGTATGCGTTGCAATGACATTAATTTTTTTAGGAATATTTGTCCGAATAACTGGCGCGCCACCTTTTTGTATGTTAATGGTACCATGCCAGTAAGATTTACGCAACTGTACAAAGTTTGAATCAATCAGACGAACGATGCGTGAACACATGGCATACAAACGAAGAGAAAAAAGTTTTTTTTTTAGTGTTTTGAGATAAGATTCAATTTATTTTGTTTATGGAACTAATTATTCTAATTAATGATCTATTCACAATATCGAAACACGAGAATTAATCGGATGTCCGAAATAATTTCCTGCTTATATTGAAAATAAATCGTGCATATATTCAAATCTCATATCCTAAAGGATCTTAATCTAGATCTTAGTCGAGATCGTTCTATTTTTAACCAGCACCGGTTAGGCGTCAGTACAGAATAAGATTGTTTTGATTGCCTAAGGGCACATTTTAATGAGACCGTTGACTTGTTATCTTTGTATATTATATATGTGTGTGTAGTTAAGGTTATCGCGCATTGCAGATTTTTTATCTATTTGTTTTATCTACAGTATTCTAATGCAAAGTAGGTGAATTCTAGTGAGTTTTTTTTTGTTGTTGTTGCACTCAGACACACATTGATAATCTTTTAGACATACTACTTACCTACTAAAGATTTTTCATAATATTTTTATTATGCGGTTAATTGTACAATAATACATATATAAATAAATATAAGTTAACTATAATGGCGAAGGCACTGTTTTGAATATTTATCATGTATAAAGTGCCTGCAATATCCGGACCGATTATTTTGAATTTCGAACTTTATGTCGATTAAATTTAAAAACAAAGGAACAACTGCGGCTTCACCCGCCAGTAAGGAGGGGAGACAGCCTCACAATATGTATCCAAAATTGATGAAGATCGGTTGAGTGATCAAGACATTAAGGCGTAACATATGAACTCGCTTTCGTATTTATAATATCAGTTAGGATAATCAAAAGAATAGCTTCATTGAATATAAGTAATATCCTATTATCTTATCTGTAAACTGTAACTGATGTACATATTAATTATTATGTCCACCCATTGTCTACTGATTATACATTATATCAGAGACGAACGGAGGAGAAAATTATATAAATACTGTTCTCGTATCTAATCTATTTAGATAAAATGTAAAATGAACAGTAACAGAAACTCGTGTAGTTGTTACATTGTTGGGAAATTTATGCAGAATGTCTAAAGGTCAGAAGTCTTCTGTATTGTCTGGGGTATCGAAGGAAGATTACAGTTCCGATAAAGTTTGGATTTACAATATAATACAATTGTTCTGTATGGATTATAATTGTTCGTTATTGAAGGAAGAATATCTGTTCAGCTGTATTATGACCCAGTACAATTTGGGCTGGCAACACCCACACAGTTAAGTGGAATGACGTTGTTTGTTAAGGGATAGTAAACTCATTTTAGGAAAAAAATACTTAAGACCTTTACTTAAAAATTCTACCTAAAAAACATTAATAAATAAATCATATTATTCAACACAAGATTAAACAGATAGAAAAGTGTGACTTTCAGGCAGGATATATTAAATATATTTAATTATATTTAAATAAACTTTGTTTTTAAATGTTGGGAAAGAGTAACTACGGGGTTTCTTGCCGGATATTTTCGGTAGACTATACATTCCGAACCGGTGGTAGCTGTTCTTAATATAGTTCAGTAAAATGACGATTCAAAAGTGCTTTTAAAAGCCTACTCGAATATTTCGATTATATATGTATTTGGTTGGTGTGAAAAGCAAAAATTTGTTTAAAATTAATTTAAGAATAGCACACGTGCAAATAAGAAACATATTACTCCTATGCTGTCAATTACACATTAGTAATTACACTGGCTCACTCATCATTCAAGGACTACAAAGTGTTAATGGATGGCGATAAAATAATTAATGTTCCGTCAATATAACATTAAGCTTGCACGAAGCCCTACCACCGGTGAAATGGACTTACGTTACTCATGGATTACATCATGGAAATCTAAATTAATTATGTAATTAAAAAAAAAAGTATTCGAATATAATTGTGTACAATTTTAATATAATTGTCGTGTTCATATTTATTAGTTGAAGTTGATAAGAAATCTATACAAGATGTGTATTATGCATACACTTAAAGACGCGAAGTTTTCTTTCGATATGCCATGTTGATTTTGTACAATGAGTTGTGATTGTTAAGACAAATTGCGCCCGCGTCTTCATTAGCGTCTTGCTCTTCACGCGCACGCTCATCATTAGATACGTAATCGTTAAAACTCCATTATCTAAAACTTAGTGTAAATATTCCTTATCATTTAAAATATCATTATTGAACAATGTAACTACATTGAACAGCTGATTTTTTATACATATCTGTAACTATAATAAATGTAAATATATGTAGCTAAAGCACTTGTGTTATGGAAAATCAGAAGTAACGACGGTACCACAAATACCCAGACCCAAGCCAACATAGAAAACTAATGAACTTTTTCTACATCGACTCGGCCGGGAATCGAACCCGGGTCCTCGGAGTGGCGTACCCATGAAAACCGGTGTGCACACTACTCGACCACGGAGGTCGTCACAAATATATACTATCTTATTATCGATCGTAATATATTTGTTTGTTCTAGATAAAGTATTATATGCCTCTCTGGTATAAAGTTAAGTGCGTAGTTAAAATAAGTGTCCTCTTAGCCGATCCAGAACGTTTTGATAAGTGACCTTGGCCAATGTCACTTGTAGTGGTAATCTGAAACTAATGTTTCAAGGTCTTGCTATAAATACTGCAAGTTTTCTTTGATTGGCGATAGTTAGACATGCCGACTTGGCGTATAAAATTGCTCTAAAGATATGATCGACGATTTGATTGGCTTTCTATTTGAAAGAGTCGAAATTGAAAATGCGTATTTTGGCCCCGTTTGGGAATAATCATTTGCCAATTTTTCTACACTAGTTTTTAAAAATATTATTATTTAATATATATATGTCAATTTGATTTTAGTTTGAAATATTTTGGCTTATAAATTTATACATATGGGTACGTGTAAACATGTTTGGACGAGTGGTACTTACGGCCTTTTTGATATAAGTAATGCAGGTAAGTAGTAGTAGTAATAGAATTAATTAAGAGCTTCGGTACATCGTGTATCATTCATAAAATGTTGTAAACGGACTTACGGTAATAGTCCTATATAATTACCTAATAGTAGTACCTGTTATAATTGTTATAGTCCATTTCACGTTTGACATTCTTAGTACGTTGCGAGTTTGTTGCTACAGAATAAAGCCCTACTGTAATTTTACATTTGAACGTCGGTGATAGGTACAATACAAAGTTTTATCAGAAAAGGGTGGGCCGTGACAACTAGTATTTTATAATTCGAACACAGGTAAATAGGCGCCTCATGATCATTACATTTGTATTGATATAGGTATACATAAATCACCATTGTTTAATAACGACTACACTTCTAACTGTTGAAGCGCCTATATAGCAGAACGTTGACTGAGCAAATCGTCTCAAGTTGATAAAGACTTACCGACAGTCTATATTACTATTTATATGTATTATTAAACTATAATTAATTTAAATTTATTTTTCATAATAGGTTTTTTAATTGAAACAAGGTTCTTACCCTGACTGCGTTGATACTATGCAGGCTTTATATAAGTATTGGTTGATATGACGATATTTATAATACATATAATGTCTCTGTACCACCGAATGCGCCCAGAGTAGGTACGCTAGTAGTATTTTTATATAAATTTAAAGAACCTAAAGAATTTTCTTTCGATATTTCCACATGTAACTTGACAGTTCTGTAAAAAGGCAAAATATATATATTTCTGAAACTATATCATATTATGCTTTGTATGTAAATATATGTTATTCAAATATGATTCTTTTGTTGTTTATTTGTATTATATCATTTTAAAATATTTTTTTATTTATTTTATATATATTTATTTATTTTTTAACTTATTTTGTTGCAGCAAAAAGCTCATATTTCTGGCTTGACCTGTGTTTTTATCTTCCTAATATTATATTATTAATATTAATTATATCAGCACTCAAAATTGATAATAAAAAAAACTTTTTAACCAACAAATTAATTATATGTATTCTACAACATTCCACCGTAAGACTGATGCACATTTTCTTATGCGCTTTATTGATACGCTTCTAAGATAATATATTATCTACCTTTAAATATTTTAATACACATGTTTTAAAACATGTTCATTTTTTTTCAATTGCTTCGAAACGACATTGCATTTTGCATGACATAGCTTTGCTACATAAGTGTCGTTACACTGTGAACTTATAAATAAATTCCACATTTTTCTTTCAAAGTATCGTTTTTTGTCATAAGACGTTTTGCGTAGTTGGACATAACGATTCATAGGCGTCATTATTATTAGACAAATAGGCCACCTGATTCTTTATTCAATACAAGAACATGAAATTCACGCTTGTCACGTCAATAGTCTAAATTTAAAGCGAGGGAAACTGCGAAGCGTAGCTACTTATATAATAATATTATATACTATAGCTTCTTCGAAACGGGCGGAATCTTTTGGTATAAGTTTTATGTACCTTGGCTAAGTAGTTTCTTTCGGTCAGGCATGAATATGTTTGTCAACGTCGCGTATTTATCGTTATATTAACGTTATTTTACTCGAAAATCGTTATACAAAAGATTGAAAACGATATTACGTTATTATATCGTTATGAATTCAGTTATTAATAACGTTTTAACTCTCTGGTATAATACTACCATAAATGGTCACATTAGCACTAAAAGTAATATTTAATCATATTTTACACCATGAGGATATTATTGATGGTATACAAATTGTTTTTGTTATTAGAATAAGTGGTAAACGGTTGTTATATTTTGAGGGCGGTTTTCAAACGCCCGACAAGTATGAAATCTTTTCACTAAAAATATGATCTTATATCTTCAAGAGCGCCATATTGAAAATAGTGACATCATAACCAGTGGAGAATCAAGACGCTTCTAACGACACATCATTAGTCAAATTGTGATAAGCAGTTTAGAAGTTATGCGGGAACAGATAAACATACATAAATACAGTCTGGAATCATATATCCTTTTTAGTCGGATAAAAATGATAATAATAACATCAATTTATTTTTGTCGACACAAAACGAGCCGAACTTATAAACACTGCATTGCTTACAAAGTGCGCATCTTATATACGATTTTCGACCTTAGATGCAGCGGTATAATTTATGGATTATTAAATTTTGGCACATTTTGTAACGAGCCTTCGCTTAGGTGATTAATTGATTGATTGATTTCGTAGTTATTGCAATTGAATGAAATTATTCAGTTTTTATTTTAACCATTTCCTACATCGCCAATGCGCCGCCAACCTTCGGCACTAATATTTTATGACTCTTGTGCCTGTAGTTACGTTTGTTGTTTTACGTTTCAAACTGTTATACAACAATACTAAGTATGATGGGTATTTTCCCGATTTTATTTTTACAAAGCCCTTAAATACGTTTTCATCAGTGAATTTGTTATAATACTAACTTATTATCGAACACGACGCAATGTATGAAAAGTAACATATTCGACATTTCATTAATGGTTATCTTTGTCTTATTCGTTCTATTTTGAACGTAAGAGAAGTCAATTAATTAAATTACCAACTAAGGTTTCGACAGCGATGCTATTTTCGATATTCCCTTGATTTGATTAATTTATGTTGTATATAGGTTGGATAGCCACGATTGCCAATCTGACGAGATTGCGAGTTCAAATCCGGACAAAACTTTGAGTTTTCATTTGTTTTATTAATTGTTTATAATTATTATTCATCTCGTGCTCGACTGTGAATGGAAACATGAATGCAGCGTGATGGAATTACCTATAAAACGTATGTCTTTTAATTAGAATATCTTTATAGTATTTATACTATATATGCATAAAGTTTACAGTAAGTTTTCATGATAATTCGTTCTCAATAATAATCATACAAGAATGTATATAGCTCTGATTGTTTTGTCTAATACAAGATTATTTACTAAACTTGTCACTCATCGCTTATTGGTCCACCATCTAGAATATGGTACAAAAGATTTCACCTACTGCAGCCTCTATATCAACTTACACGTAGAATATATATTATATACATACATACCTATTTTTAGTCTGAGCTGTATGACAAACGCAATAATTCTTAAACGGTTGTTTAATACATGCAATAAAAACAATAGAAATGATCTATGTGTATAGTCTGTTCGTTAACAGATTTAACGACTCCTTTACGTACTAAAATGTAAACAATAACGAACATTTATACAGCTGTATATATAATTTATTGACATTATTTTCGACTTTAATGCCGAAGCAATTTCAATTATTTTGTGCTCTATTATAACATATATACGGCTTATTGGTGAAATGGTTGTTAAGATCTTTTAGAAATATAAGTGATGAAAATGTATATTATGGTACAATGAGTTGTTTATAAATAATGACATGTTTCATCTCTTTCTCGATAAATTAAATTTTATTTTATGGTATGAAAGGTTGTCGTGCTTGATTTAATTTATTATTTTTTTATAATATTATATTTTTTCTCTCTCGTTATTTTAATTATGTTGTTAATTGTTATTTATTACTGTTTTTCATTCTATTCGATGTGTTAATACCGTTTGTTTGTTTGTTGAAAATTAAATATTTCCCTTTTTATTCAGATAAATTCACATATTACATAATATAGTTTTTTTAATAACTTAATATATAAAAGTATAGTTAATTAAATATATATACTAACATATATGAGCAAAACATGTGCATTGTGCATATATGATATGAATACTTGGCTTTGCTTCAAAAAGAATTAGCGATAAGTTAATACTTTGTTTATCTTGAACATCACTCATGTGGAAAAAATCGAGGTCGTTTTCAATACGAAAGAAATAGTAAGTGAAGAGCATAGCTAATATAAAACTGCCAAGTAATTGAGACTAGTTTACATAAGTCCGCGGCTTTGCCTGCCAATCAGGGGTAGGGACGCTGTTAGGTATAAACGGGTAGCCCATGATCTTTCTTGGGGTTCAAGATTAAAAAAAAAATACCAAATTCGATTCCGTGCATTGGCCGTGAAAGGGTAACACATACAGTCACCTTCGATTTTATAATATTAAGTATCTAAGATTATATTAAATTCCGTAACATGTTTATCTAACATCTCGTTATCTGATACCATATATTTAGTGCCCCACTCAGATATATATCTATTTAAAGCAAGTTTTCCTTAATATATATTGTACAATGTACATGTCCAACTACTAAGGAGTATGTATTAGGGATTAATTATTAATATAATAATGAAACTTGTATCGGTTTATATTTATACCTTATAAACGTCAAATGTATTCTGGAAAGAAACTATGATATTATTAGTAGCAATACTCTACATCTATCTTGAACCAAATCCGAAGTGTTCCTATGAATTTTTTCAAATGATAAAAATCTCAATCCAAAATATGTAAACCAAGAGTATTCAGAGAAATGCTGCTTTAAAAATTAAGTCTTTTGTCGTATATTTATGAAAAAAACAAAGTCGTATTAATAAATAAGAAACTGCACAATTACAGCAATTAATCCATTCATTAATTGCTATAATTTTTATGTTTATAAACAATTAAAATCCTTCTTCTGAAGTCGTTTCGCTTCTTGTTAAGTAAAACTATTAATAGATCGTGGAATCTTCAAAGGCACGTTTGACCTTATACCGGTTAAGCTATGAGGTAAAGGTTTCTGGAAAGTGCAAGAGAATTGGCAAAGGCGTATGATTTATTATTAGAAGGTAACTGGCTATATGGTATAGATCATAAGCAATCATTTCAGAGTAGTAATATTTAAATTGATTTGATTAAGAAGATATTTCTTCTACAGTAATCAAGTTGCTTCTATGATTACTAAATGTTATTTTCAAGAAAGGATTCGTTTTCGCTTATAAATAGTAGAATTGTCGATGAGGCGTAATTCATACGCTATCAACAAATAATGCACAGTATAGTATAATGATGAAGGAGACATATATTTGTTTTTATAGTGTTTTATTGTATAATATAATGGTCAAGTAATTTCCTGAAAAAAAAAAAATGTAACGAACTCGTACAGGATAAAAAATAAAAAAGGTCACTCGTGCAGGCATACACGAAAAATATGTGAAGTGAAAAATAAATAGTAACAGGGGTTGAAACATTTTAAATTTCAGTTGCCTTTTGAAATCTAATATGCAAGTCCAGAATGCTATTGCCTGATTTCAATTTAATCCTCAATGTCTTTGGCTCATGTCGACATTGAGATATGAATGAATACTGGATGACTCCAGCATTGATCTCTTATGGCTTTTAATAATTTTTTCGGTATTGATTCTAGAGTTTCCACGCCAACGTCCTATATATACAATAAAGTTTTAATACATATTTAATAGGAAGTTAATAATAATAACTAATTAACGTTTTGTTAATAGTTATATAATATAATAAAAATAATGTGAAACGTGTTTTTTACGGTGCAACGTACATTTTCGTCATATATCTAAAATTATAACCGTTATTTATAAAATGTTACAAAGTAATATGCTGCAAGTGTTGTGTCCCACTGTTAAACAGATGCTTCGTCCTCTTGAGAAAAGATATGTAAGCTTATTCCAGCACATCGTTCCGGTTCATGTTGTTGGATATACATATTGCACAATTTTAATCCGATACATGCAGTTTTATCACGATGTTTTCTTTGACTTCCAAACGCGAGATAAATTGAAAACAAAGTCAGCAATATAAAGTTCAGTTGTGCTTGCTCGGGTTTGAACCCGCAATCTTCGGTTAAGATTCACGTGTTCGAACCACTGGGCCATCACGGCTAAAATGGCAAGTAACATAAAATCTGAATTGCATTACTTCTTGACTATAGGTTTAGTAGTAGTAGTGTCTGTTATGAAGTATGAATAGCTAAAACGCTCGTCTTTTACTTAAAAATAATTCCTTAACCGGCGAAATGATTAACCGGAGTATAATACAGGAGGGCAAATGGGGCTACAGACGTACGATGGGCGCAATGTTCGCCTACAGCAAGCAAGCAGATCGAATGCTGATGTCCTACAATTACCAGGTGCAGCAGTGTGCGAGGGCGGGCCACGCTCGGACAGCCGGGAGTATGACCCTTATACAGTGCCTCAGGTGAGATTACATTTTTACTTACTTAAAATATTTCTCAGTCCGATTTTCATTTACTCTAAACTATACATCTGTACAATGTTAATAAGATAAAGTATTAATAAATAATAGCACTTCCACGGTTTTTTTATTAATAACTTTAATTTTTCTGTCGAAATTTAACCATAATCATAATTGATAATTAAAACATGTGTTGATTTGCATGTTTCGAATTATTTTCTGAACTCCCTAAATCTACCAAAAACTTGTTGACAAACAGGAGAAAATAAAATTGAACTGTTTTTTTTAGCCTATTGTATGTTTGTAAATCATCACTAAAAGTATGCAAAAAATGTTTTCTATAATACCCATACTAGATATTCATAACATTAAGTTACAAACAATTATTTTTAAAAATGAAATCGTTCGCTGTTGTAAGATAACGCATACTTTGCCAGTATTAAGTACGTACGTAAATAGTAGTAACATTTGAGTATGTCTACATATTACGAGTAGCCGATTGAGACATTCATTAAAGTCGTTAGTGTTAGTTATTAATTGTATTATTTAAAGTATCAACAATAAAAGTTATTGCATCACAAGGGTCATACTGTTTATGCTGTCAAAAAATATACCACTAATAAAAGTATACGCTTAATTTTTCGTGTTTGTAATTTCGCTTGCAATGTTATTTGAACGTGTCTGTAAATATCCTGTCTGCTCTGCTAGACTGTCTTTGTAAGAGTTGTGCAATGATCGTTGTACGTTTGCTTTATTTCAAAACGTTTCGTCAGATTCGTATCAATTCGAGCCATGCGTCGCCAGCGCAGTATGTCTAGCATTAGTTTGAATAATATCTCGTTCCTTAATCGAAATTTATAATTAGGATTTTTACTATATGTATATAAATAGCATGTGTTGGGTTTTATTGCCAAATGACATGAAACATTTTTGCTATTTATCACATATAACACGGCGGTTTTGGTTTCATGTAATGTGTTTTTATATAGGTAGGCGGACGTGCAAATTGGCTACCTGATGGGAGGTGGTCACCGCTGCCCATAGATTAAGACACTGTAGGAAATATTAACCATCGCCAATGCGCCACCAACCTTGGGAACTGAGATGTTATGTTTGTACTTACAATGGCACACTCACCATTTATTTAAGCCCTACCACCAAGTAGATAATATTGTATCAATTGTATATAGGTATGTAAATTTGTCATTTACTTTCTTAGTGTAGCTTTAACCTTTGATACAATTTGTTGAGTTTACTGTTAGCCGTATAGGAGTTTATATTAAATCAAAAATTTATTAATTTTAGTTGCTTAGCTTAAGCTCAATAAAAAAAACAATTATATTTATTTATTTTCTATTTTAATATGTAAATAAGAGACGTAGTTGTTTATGGAGTTTATCAATGCAATAATGTTATCGTTGTTATCGTTTTATAGTGTTGAACGACATTCGGTAAAGTATTGATCGATTACATTTTTGAATTGATCTTGGCAATTTAAAACAGAACAATTTTTTTTTTTTCATAATTCAATTATAAGTATAATAATGATTTTATGTAACGCTGTGAAATAATGACAAATGTTATTTAAACTTGATGTATACATGTCTAGTTGTAAAGCGACTAAAATAGTTGAATAGTTACTGAAGAAATGTAGGTACGGAATGGTATTCGTGGTAATAATTATAATGGTACTTAACATTGTAACAAAAACTAAACCGGTTTATTTCGTGAATATTCACTATACAAAACCAAATCAAATCAAATTAATTTATTCAATATATAAGAATTACATTTACTTATTGATTGTCAAATTAAACACTGCTACCGGTTTTGAAAAGAAAGTACCCTGACCTGAGAAGAACCGGCGACAGACACTCAGCAATCGAAATATACTTTATTCTGGTAGGCTCGTACAAGCATTTTAAAGCAATTCAAAAAATGTATATCATTGCATCTGTAAGGAA
The DNA here is from genome assembly GCF_037043105.1 of Vanessa tameamea. Taxonomy (NCBI): domain Eukaryota; kingdom Metazoa; phylum Arthropoda; class Insecta; order Lepidoptera; family Nymphalidae; genus Vanessa; species Vanessa tameamea. The sequence goes on from NC_087325.1 coordinate 8,836,589, forward strand.
AAACATTATCAAACGATCTCATTATCCTTAGTCATTGCCATGTTTTCTTAGTTTATCTGACGATCTTATATGCCATTTTTATAATACATAATGGTCGCCCATTGGTCAAAACTCGACCGTATATAATTGCTATTAAAATATAAAAGATATTGATATTGATTCCAAAATTAAGAAATATGAGGCACATGGCCGGACGTCAAGTCGTAAATAGTCAGAATGGCTTGTTAAAACCGCAAATCGAAGAGATCCAAAACTCGAATTTCGAAAATCTAGTTGAAAACAATAACTTCCCAATTATCCATTTTTATTAATAATCATACATAGTCAGGCAGTACACTCATTTAGGTTGGTGATGAGAATATTTTTGTGAAATTATAAATCTTTATTTACAATTTTTAACACATATGACATTCCTTGGGGGTGTACAAGCTTGTTTCATATAAATTTTAATTAAATTTTTTTTCTTTCTGTGGTTTAGCCGTAAATGTGTGACAGACAACACGGACAGAGTAATTTTCGCAGTTATAATATTACAATCGATTGCTATTATTAATTAGTGCTAAAACGGCCTTGATATGATTCTTTCTTTTCCATTGTGTTATAGTATGTTCTCGTATGTATATTAGATAATTTATTTTATAAATAACTTTTTGCAGAAGCAAAGTATATTTTTTGTTAGCTAATCTTTTAAGGATTTATAAATGATTATAGATTATTTTTGTAAACTAAAATTTGTAAGCAACAAAAAATATAGCTCGTACAGCGTGTTTTTAAAATTTCGTCGACTGAAGTTGTTTGGATATTTAAAAATATTTAAAACACTTCTATGTATAAATTGATTTTAACTTTAATAGCTTTTTTAAACGTACCCTGTAATCTATTGAATGTTTGCATGCAAGGGTTTCGCGATTTTAAACTGTCGGTGTAATGGATTAGCGAACAATATGTGTCTTACGAATAGTATTAACGTTTGTTTTGACGAGTCTCAATATGTAACTATCCATCTCTTTCTAACGTATAGAAACTCGACGTGAAGGAAGATTATATCTCAAAACAGGATATAAGATCAATGGGATATATTTGACTTTCCCTTTGAAAGTCCATTACAAATACACTTCGATTTATATTACATCTACGAGTATGTATGTATGTCCATAAATTGCGAAATTATACGTCTAATATACTTCAAAATTTGAGTCTGTATTTTAGACATATATACGTACTTTATTTCTACGAGTATTTTTTGCTTAGATCAGAAGTTGTGATATTAACTCTAAAATAATTTCGTTCCACGCCTAATGGCAATATAAGTTCGATATTACGTGTGTTCATTATTAATCGAGAAAAAACTACAGAGTAGTTGCGTACAGATAAATATTGTATCCAAAAATTTAAGCACGTTATATATTAATGCTGTGCCGGGCGATATATAATACTAACAATTTGTTCAATTTAAAGTTTAAATCTAAACTTTACGGTATAAAATGTGTAAACGACGATATAACAAATAGTTTTTTAACGTTATCCCATCCATAGAAAATTATTGTGTAACTTTTAATATGATTAGAAAAATAAACATTTTTAAAATAGTCTATTTATTGCTAAAGTTATGACTGTATAACACGTTACGATCCACGAGGGCGGATCAACGTTTAATACGATTAAACCGCGCGAAACAACAAATTTTGATAATATATGACTTAAAAAATATATTGAACCTGACCGTGACGCACTGTATCTTACTTCTAATTCAACATTGTTGATTGATATGATGTGAAGACAAATTAGTTGTAACCAGTAGGAGCTGAAACGGTTATCGTACATGCGCTAATAGATAAGACTTACGCGCCAGTCACGAGAGACGTGCGTGAGGGATTTGCACTCCGATTTTAAACGAAACATTTGACTATTAGCAACACTAGGGCTGGCGCGCCGTCACTAATTTTACTTAAATTGTAGTCGATTTAAGTTGGCTGTAGTTTACAAAAATAAATATATTGTATATAAATGAGTTGTTTCGATAGGTATCTATTGTTTATTTAATATTTTTACACTTAAATTTCTAACTCGCTGCTTGTTAACTATTGATTATTTGTCGCCTTTGTCTGTATGGAATAACTGGTTGTTTTGTTTTATTAAACAAATTATCTATATTTATGAAATGTGTCTTTTTCCTTTTTGTGTCAATCACGTGAATCATATCGGAATGGTAGCCAATCAACGCAGAGATGGTATAGGATATATTTTTTTTAATTCTTGTTATTTTTCCCCTTAATTTTATTTTATTGTCTAGCGAAGTAGGGTAACTATTCATTTTTACACTGTTAGCTTCCTAGCTCTGTGCTGTTGCTAAGAATTCCTCGAGAGAAAAGCGTCCTTACTGGCCTGACCCAGAATTTTAACCTTGTTTATTAGTATTTTCCCAATACTTAGTATTGATGAAGTTGGAATAAGTCTAACATAACAGAGGATGACTGACTTAGGAGAATTATTATGGTTGGTAACACTTTGAGGGTATATACTTCTAATGTCTGTCATCTGACTTCGTTTTATAAATATTTATAAAAAAAAAAAACAATTTGTTTCAAATCTTAGTGTGTTAAATTTAAACAACCCTAATTTTGTTGTCAATATTGCTGATTTTATTACTTTTTTATAAAATTTTATACTGCGGGTGTCATGTAACGTTTTCGTTTTTAACGATTAGCTAACTATACGAGAAGTAACTAGGCTCCGATGCTACGAAATTAGGAACGTCATCGAAATTAGGTTCCTAGTATGTGCAATGACGTCTTTTGTATTAATCGACGTGTCATAATTAAATTTCAGTTATTGTTTTATAAGAAAGAAAATACGCTCCAGGTCATGCCAATGTTTTTCACCCCTGCTATAATCGAGCGGCATGTCTCTCTGGGGCGGACAACGTTACGCCTTGGGTTTGTCTTGATCCAAGTATCTGTGAATTAATTCGTGCAACGATTGGACTACCTAAGTATGTAAAAATTCCGACTTTTTTCATCATGTCGTTGCCTATGAAAAGCGGCATTTAATCTCCTGCTCCACATCTTATGTCTTTAGTCTTTCGCACATTAATTTTAGCCCAACGTCTGCCGCTTCTTTTTAAAGGTCGTCCGGTTTTTCTCCATGTCAAAGATAGTCTGCGTAGTCAAAATCTTGAAGGCAGTTACTCAATATCGCGTGGAGGTACAGTATTCGAACGCAAAATGACGACCAAAAAAAGCAGTATACTGAATACATACCTATGTTGTCGACCAGAATCCTATCATAGCGTACCGTGCATGAATAGCTGTCGTAAGCAACATTTGTGAGGTTGATGTTTTTAATATTGATTCCCAAATACATTATCAAAGTCCACAAAGAGAGAATATATCTCTCTCTTTGAAATTCGGGTCCCTCTTCTAGTATGATACGCACCGCGTTAATCTGGTCGGTATGAGATGTGTCATTGATGAATTTGTGTTTCAACCATCATGTACCACACATAAATGCAAGGTGTCAATATGTTATTTGAAGACGAAATTATCCCAAATCTATTGTACCAATAAGTTTTAATATTGTTGAATGTTATCAATGGAAATTATAGCGCATGGGCAAAAGGAACACGTATATAATTTATTAACAGAAATATAATTGAAATTATTTTCGGCATATGTAATAATGTTCTCGCTAACTTCAAACTCAATGTCGAATGAATTTACAAATTACTTATCTGAGACAGATATTGTAACGATTTACGTCATTCGATGTTTATTTACATTTGGCTATCAGCGACGATTATACTATTGCCCTCGATGATCTTAAAATAACAGGGTATTTTAAATTTTATAATATAATAATTCCGTCTGTGATATTTTAAGATCATAATTAATTACTTAATAGGGATACAGTTTTCATGTTTCACTTCATATGTTTGTATGTGTAGGTAAGTCTAATCTTGGAACTTAGTTCTTAGTTCAATCGAATCGAATAGAAATTTTGATTTTGCATACATATATAAAAACTTATTAAAAGGCCTTAAATCCTTTTTTTTGGAGAGGGTTGTACGCTCCTCCCATGCGGGTTGATAGCTACGCCTGTAGGAGATTTCCTTACATCACATTCTGGTTTTCTCACGATGTTTTGCTTCATCGTTGAGAGATGAATCATTAACAATTAAGAACATTTATTTGGTTCTTCCCCGGACACTTAACTGTTACTTATTTTATACATTATATCATTCAAATTATCGTTTGAATATTAAAAAGAATAATAAATAGAATTGTATTTAGCTAACATGACTTTATGTTATGTTTGTGTTATGCACCTTTTATGAACTTATACATGGATTGTATAAGACTACGAGTTCCAGAGAAACGTGTGGTCGTAGGGTTATAAAAATATAATATTGGTCTTATTTTAAAGGTATTTTTACATATAATGTTATTTTATTTTTATACTAATAATAATTAGTCTCAGTCTGTCAGTCAGTTACGCTTTCATGGCAAAACCACTGAACGAATTTGATGAAATTTGTTATGAAGCAAGCTTACACCCCAACGGAAGATTTTTTATATTTTTTTACTTTACATATGCATTAATTTATACTTAATGAAAAAAAATATATAGTTTACCTATAAAGTGTAATATTTAATTTTCATATTAATCGGATCATTGATTTCAGGCACATCGTACAAAACGAAGGCGCCCGCGCGTTGTTCAAGGGTCTCGGACCGAACATAGTGGGCGTGGCGCCCTCCAGAGCGATCTACTTCTGTACATACTCCCAGGCTAAGGCCATCCTCAACCAGCACCTTCCACCGGACACGCCCATCGTACATCTCTCAGCGGCCAGCGCAGCGGGTAAATAACTATTTAAACATTACTGGACACAGATGATCAGAATAACCAATGCCCTCTTTGAATGGACGAGACCGATATATACATTACACTTCCACCCTCACTGCCGACAGTTACGATGTTCTCGGGTTGCGATGTCTTGCCGCTGTCCTACCGCCAGACCTTAGATAGTGCCTTCAATATTCTGATAATGTCCTTAGCTGAAGTTCTTATTGTCCGGATACACCCTTAAGCTTTTCGACTCACTTAGCTGTCACCTTTACTCGGATGAATCACTACCGGTAACCCCGTAAAGGTCAGTAGGACCTACAACGATACAGATTAGCCGATATAATATGAGACCAAAAATATACGTAATTTTAAAAATGCAGAACATTTTAATTTAAATAAAAAGTTCTTGTTAATATACAAACTATAATATAACTTCTCACGGGGTAAGTTTTTTAGAATAATATGCTAATGTGATTGTCTGACCGACATTAGCCACGGTGGATAATTACAAAAGGAAACGAGCCAGCTGCGCGAGACATTATAATACATAAATGTTTGCACTAACACAAGTGCAGTCCTTTTTCCCTTACTTCTATAATCCGATAAGAAATACGACAGAAAACAATTCCGGTTAAACATCAAAGGCTTTACGTGGTTTTTGAAAACGGGAAAGTAAACGCTGTTAATTCCAGACTCCTCGAAGTCAAATCCACAGGATTTGTGGCCTTATAAGCTTATTAGACCAAGGCACCAAAATAATACATACATACATAAAATAAATCAGTATAAACAGCTTCTTCGTTATATTAGTAAAATGAATAAAACGCCACGTCGATTTATACAGTTTCGATCTTGTTTTGAAACTGCGTGTTTATATTTAGGAGTAAGAAAATATAGCTTGCCAATTTCATTATTAGGTCAATCTCAATACGCTTATGAATAAAAAAAATTCGTTGCCATATACTTGAATAAAGCGGGAATGTTTTTTTTTTATAATCTAATAAGTTCAAATGTGAAATTAAAACAATCTTTTAAGTAAACTCGTCTTAGGAACTTTTGATTCTTCATGTAATTCATATGAGAGCTAACATCGATCGGTTCGAAATGTAGATTCAACTAAGATAAACCGCCAAGTAAAACAGTGGTAAGATTTAAACTTTCAAATAAAAGGTTAAGTCTAGTTGAATATCCGTACATTTATAAGTCCTGTATTGAAATCGGTGAATACGAACTCTACTTTTATTTGATCATCGATGTAACTTTTTATATAATATCTTATCGATATGCTTTTTTTTAATATAATAATTAAATTTATTAAAAAGCTTTTTGATACATACATTCTTTAAAACATGTTTCTTTTAATAAGTTATCGCTCGCGTTTTACGTATAGGAAAAAAGATAAACAAACCTTAGATTTACGTATTTCATGCGATTTACTTATAACTCAGTTATATTGTGCACTGCTCAGAGTTTATGATTAATATATCTTTATTTATAATACAACACTATTACACTTAACTTTAATTTCACTTTAATTGTACTTACAAAATTCGATGATAGTTTCGTCGACGTTCAAAACGTCATTGTTTCGTAAATCCATAGTGAATATCATAGATTAATCAAGTTCTCGACCAATGATATCGCGTCAATTTGCTGTCAAATGTTGTTTTTTTTTTGGCTTTTTTCCTCTTATGGTTGGAATAGACTATATATCCTTTCTTGGCGTTCAAACTTGCTTAATACCAAATTCCATCAAATTGTGTTCAGTGGTTTAGTACAGACAGAGCTACTTTCGCATTTATATTATTAGTTTAGCTGTGGCTATTATGATAATGCTTAGAATTGTAATTAACCGATACGAATCGCGCCCCACCTATTAATAAACCTTGATGGCAATATGCTAGACATTGACACTTGGTCAATAAAAGCTGTACAAAGTTTCTACTAAATTGGATAAATGATATCATACAACATTTTCTTATGTAGAACATTTAATTTTGTATTTATCGATTTTTTTATAATATATTTTTTTTTATTTAAAATTATAAGGGCTTAATATTTGTAATTTTTATTTTATTAGGATTTTAAAATTACGTCTATGTCTAGTTATGACAAAAAAATAAAACTGACAGAGAAATTATAGTCACAATAATACAAGCTTAAATAAAATATAAAACTATTATAAATTCTGATCGAAATCTATAAAGATAATCTTCAAGCAGAGGCCGAGTAGATGCATCCATTCAGCTGCCATATTGAGATAACGAAAACAAAATGGATGACCTATTTTATGGAAAATATTATGCAGTTCATATAAAATGATGTATGTAGTTCTTTATTTTGTTTTATATCTATTCACACAAGGAGATACGCCCACAAAAAATATTGTATTTTTATAAAGTTAACAAAATACCTTAATCTGATTTGTACTTTTTTTTTTGTTGTTTTTTACTTTTCGTCGTCTCACGCATTTTGTAGGCACGAGAATGCCCGCGAATAGTAATTTAAGGGTGGGTTGCGTGGTTATCAGTGAATTAAGCCCCGACGTAAGCACAACAAGCGACCGGGTGCAAGCAGTGTTGTGGCGATCTGAAAAAAGATCGGATGATCTCAGACTTGATTATAGTCAGGAGGCGCACCCCAACATGCGGTACCTCTGCAGCCTGGGTTAAGACGGACCTGAGTGCATAGATCCATCTAATATATCTACCTATAAATGTTGTTTAAGGGGTGATCAGTTAAACAATGCTGCATCTTCATCTTTCGAATATTAATTTAATACGTAGCTATTATTATTAGAAGATTATACATATCTAAATATATAACGTCTAAAATTAACTCAAATATAAATAATTTATTAAAACGGGAATCCCGCCTGGGTCGATACAACCCACTCACCGGTTATTCAGCGAAACATTGATATTTTATTGCTGTGTTTCGGTTTGATTGATCAAGTGTTTGTAACTGTCGAAGATTATAACTTAGGTCCCTTGCTTTAAAGTTCAAGTGTTTGCTTCACGGCTGGGCTAAGGTCCGCTCTCCACTGGAGGAGAGCGTAATCACCCGAGCTGTTCCAAAGCGGTTCGGAGGTCCACAACGTTTGAAAATCCTTCATTGCACAGAACAAGATTAATTATATGAATCAAATTAAGCACGTGACGTCAGTGGTGATAGCCATTATAGATACATATCTTGAGCTCAGAATTGTCAAGTGGTAAAACGTGTTCTCGTCTATAGGCTATTTCAATCGAAGATGAACAACCCCTTAGATTCTTGATTAATACATCTCTATTTAGAAAACATCACTATTTTCTTTAAGTACTTTATACTTATATCCACTTTAATTATACTTCAAATGATCTGATAACAGCTTCGTCGACTTTTAAATGTCAATTCGATGTCAAATGATGTTTAGTTGGCTTGCGTCCTCTTGTGGTTGGAGTTGACGGTGGGAAGAATAGTTTACATTACATTACAGCGTCGACATATATGGGAGGAAGATTAAACCAAAACTTAGGCGTATTATATTTTAATTGAACTAATAACATACATATATTTGATATGTACTATGTAATATAATAACCGTACCATAACGTTTTGGAAGTTTATAACGCCCGTTAAATTTTTATTGACGCGTCTGTTTCTATTTAAATATTTATTTTTTGTTATTATAAAAAAAATGTAATGTTTTTCGCTCGTTTTAATACTTCTCGCTAGCAACTTGATTAATATTCATATTTGTTTGTTTTAGAAATAGTATTTAAGTAACCACAGTCAAACCAAGATAAAAAAAATATTCAAGTCGTGCGAAAAAAAAATGAATGTTATTAATGTGTTTATAAATGTTATTTTGGTTTGAATAACTCAACTTATATTAGACAACCACTACAAATAATTTATTTCAAGCAAATTTATATATAAATATTATTTTTGGGTACTCAATATTTCTTAATAGTGTTTCATATTAGATAATATAAAATATTTTACTTTATGAGTAGTTTGATTAAAATAATTTTACGTCTCAGAGTAAATTAAATAAAATCGCGTTAAAACGAGTTTTAAAAAACTTCCTACAGCAAAAGAAAACAAGATAAACGTATATAATTATAAAAGGTATTCGATGTTGATAATAAGTTAATTATAATTAATGTACCTTTATTAGTTTGTACTTATTTATTTTTGGTCGATGAGATAGTGTTTTTCTTACAAATACACCTGTCAATACATTCGTATACCTAATTAATGTAGAAAACGCTTCATGCAAAGAACATGGTGGTTGCATGTGACCCGTGCCAGAGAGATGTCTCGGCGAGTCAGAAGAGTCCTAATGTCGAAGAGATTGACAAATATAAAATATCTAGTCATATCCTCATTTATTCCCCACATCTCATCCCTCACAGTAAATAAATAAATATTGGACAACATCACGTACATTACTCTGATCCCAATGTAAGTAGCTAAAGCACTTGTGTTATGGAAAATCAGAAGTAACGACGTTACCACAAACACCCAGACCCAAGACAACATAGAAAACTAATGAACTTTTTCTACATCGACTCGGCCGGGATCGAACTCGGTACCTCGGAGTGGCGTACCCATGAAAACCGGTGTACACACTACTCGACCACGGAGGTCGTCAAACAGTCCATGCAAATTTTTCACATTATCGATATAAATATAATTTATTAAATGTAACCATCTGTTTCAGGATTCGTATCGTGTACGATGACTAATCCGATTTGGTTCGTGAAGACTCGTTTACAACTCGACGGTCAGAACATCACAGCTTGGCAATGTATTAAAAGGATATACACTAAAACTGTAAGTAGGAATGTGATATATGTACTTTATTCAATAATTTTGGAATAAACAATGATCTATATCAAGAGTCATATTTGGAAATATTTCAAATGTGGTAAGTCCTCAGGTGATATTAAATATAAACGAATAGACGCGGTTCAAGACCGAAGTTGTTAGACTACAATATCATTATTAAAAAACATATTGCACAACGACAAAGGACCTTTTCTTAAACTTAGTCATACTACGGTCCCAACGGCCTTTATGCAGTTTAAATTTAGAATTCCCCCAAAAATGTCATAAATATTGGTTGTCAGGTTCAAAGATATAACTCACTGAAGCGAATTAAAACATTCAAGGATTTACACGGAATCTTTTTAGTATTTGTCTGTTGGTATATAGTCTATTCCAACCACAAGACGACGAAAACCAAATAAACATGTGACATCGACTTGACGCCATATTCTTGGTCGAGAGCTTGAATAATCTGTGATATTCATTGCGGATTTGCGAAAAAATGTCGTTTTGAATGGTGACAAAACTGATATCGGATATTTGAAACTAAAATTAAAGTATATATAAGTAGTTCAGTGGAATAGTCCAGAACTGTCAGTTTTGCACAATACAGCAGAGCTGTTAGAAAATCGCGTGGTATACGTAAATCTAGGGTTTGTTTGTCTTAATTCCCTCTTAAATTGGAATAGACTAAACGTATTCGTATCTAGTAAATATGTGTAACTCGGAACTCGGAAAGCACAGATAACTAATTCGCCATACAAGTTTCAATTAGTCTATTGTAGTCGTTCTATTGCGTTGACCTTGAATTAATATTGTTAGTAAGACTCTTTCATCACTTTAAATACAGAGATTAAATTCAATTGGCGCACAAACCCATTGTCAGTGTCCAGGAGTATCAGTATAATGACCAAATTGTCAATAATTTGTAACCATTCGCTAGTTATACTAATAGTAACTAGTTAATTCTGTTCCTTAAGATGAAATTGTCCAGAACGATTTCGGCGGCCAATCTCATGGGATACCAGTTAAGTACGCAGGACACGTGCTAAGAGTATAATAGAGACTATTCTACTCTTATAATTCGAAGAGACGGCAAATCCGACATGTCCGGTATGAGTTCGGGCTCTGGACTAACGGTTTTAAGTGTTTTCCAAGACACGGGAGTTTACACGCTTTCAACTTCTAGACTACAGAATGTTACTGAGATTTTTTTTAGAATAAACCCAATAACTTTTTAGTTAGTGCTACTGTAGTGGTATTTCTCTTCAAAGAAATGCTGATTATCTTATTCTTGTTAAATTAACGTATACATAACGCTTGATTTAAAAAAAACATTTCCAGATTTTTTATGAATCTTTCCTCGCTTTCAGGGCGTAAGAGGTTTCTACAAAGGCATAACGGCGTCATATATGGGCATCAGCGAGACGGTGGTCCACTTCGTGCTGTACGAGGGCGTGAAGGCGCGACTCATGGCCGCGCGGGCCATGGACGGCGTGCCGTCCGACCAGCGCTCGCCGCGGGACTTCATCGAGTTCATGGGAGCGGGCGCCTTCTCCAAAACCGTCGCTTCTTGCATCGCGTATCCACACGGTGAGATAACAATATATTTATCTCTCATTCACACACATACACCTCCAAACTCATAAACATGCAGTCTCGTAGAGTAAAACGTTTAGTTTAGGTTTTCATTTTTTCGGTGCAAATAGTAATATATATAATATGCACACATACATATAACTCATAAAAATCGAGGTTATGCTGTTATTACTCAAATATTTAGTATAAATTTCATCAAAACTTTATATAGTTTTATCTGATATAATAAAATCTGAAAAGTTAGCCAACAATTATTTAGTAATCCAGAGTATAACGGCCAAAGGAAGGAAGAAAAAAATGTGACGATGTACTCAGATTGCGTTATCTTTCTTTGCCCTTTATCGGACGCTATCAAGTATCCGCGAAGTGGGGCAAACGTAGGAATTAGAAAAATGTACACGTGAAAAAAGAAACAATACATCAAGATATAGTCGTGTTAGTGGGTCAACTTGTCAATGCAATCTTTTGAATCAAAGTGCAAGACAACAGCATATGTTATTACATGCTATATGTAAATATATATAAGTATATAAAAAATACATTAGACAAGACAGCCTACTACGGCGTTACGACGGTTAGTTGGGTTAGTGTTGAATCCCAGGCAAGCATTACTGAATTTTCATGTGCTTGATATAAACGTAAGTTTATAATTCATCGCGGCGGTGAAGGAAAATTTCGCGAGGAAACCCTCATTTTGTTAATTTATCTTAAATTCTACCGCAATAGATTAAGTTCGAAGCCTTCTACTCAAAGGGAACCTCTTTCCTTTTTTAGCCCAACAGTAAGATATTTACAGGCTGTTAAATCTAAATTGTACCATATATTGACAAAGCTTAGGTAGGGTGTCAATTTTGCGTCTAGATATATAGTCGTCACGTATGTGCCCTCCCATCGGATTATGAGAGTAAGGGGATACAGATGTTCTTGTGCGCACCCTTATGCGCTCTAATATGCCTTGCACACTTGACTAGTCTCCTCGAGAACGCCCAGCGTGGTTGTAATTCGTTCAGAAGGGATGTCATCCTATATCTTATAATCGTTAATAATATATAAATCCGAAAGTAAGTTTATTTATCCGTTTGTTACGCTTTCACGTCTTAACCACTCAACCAAACATCATGGAATTTAGCATACACGTTGTCAGGGATACAGAAAATGGCATAGGACCTCAAATTTAGATCAAGCTGCGGTCGAAACTCTAGTGTCTTAAGACTACTAGAGATATTATGATATGTTAAACATAAAGGTAAGCTCACAATCACCTAGTGTTGATCAATATTTATGATAACGCTCTTAACACGAAATGTATTAGTCGTAAGAATATATTGCTCTTATGATATTTCTTACGGTATTGATAAATTTAAAATACTTTTTTTCACAGAGGTAGCGAGGACACGGTTGAGGGAAGAAGGCGACAAGTATCGAAAATTTTGGCAGACACTTCATACGGTTTGGATGGAGGAAGGCTATCGTGGAGTTTATAGGTTATTGTTTTAATCTTCACTATTAACAACTTTTGTGTCTGTCTGAGGCAATAGAAATGATATGTATGAGTCGTATCAGCCTCAGAAAAAAGGGAAAACAATGGGATTTATTAGTTCCAATACAACTGCCAGACTACAGAGAAGCGCCGACACGCTTTACACCTCAAGTAAACGTAGAGGGTCCTTCGTGACCTTAAGTAGATGACGCAAAACACAAAAGACAGCTGTCCAGTGAGACGGTTGCGTCTATTTATAATACTTACAGTTGTTTAAGTATTATAAATAGACGAAATCGTCTCAATGTATTTATTATTACATTGATATTTTTGATAGAATCAGTGATTATCATTTTATAAACACGAGAAGTAAGACTAACCTTATATACGCCAAGTAACTTTGTCAATTCACGAATCGAAATCAACTATAAATGACTTTCAGGCAAGATCTATATCTTATTGATGATCTTCTTTTCATCTCGTGACCGTGACGTTATATAAATTTTATTTGATTGAAATAAAATTTTGTTTTTCAAATATTGGAAAACAGTAACCACTGAGTTGCTTGCCAGTTTTACTCGGTGGGGATTTACATTCCGAAACGTTTAATACAATTCTGTTAAATGACGATTCTAATATGCTGGTAAAAGCCAATTTGAATAAAGTATATTTTGATTTGATTTGTCACAGCGATTCCGCTTTGGCTTAAGAGATTGGATTAAAATATTCAGCATTATTTATGCTTCTAAAAGTGTATTTATTTCAGAGCCATACTTTATTTTAATCGTATAAAATTAATAATTAGACACTTATATGATATTCCAATTTTAATATCCACAAAACTATGATAATTGCATAAAAACTTTGATTTTAAAATGTAATTTTTTTTTTATATTCTCGATTACCATGATATTTAGTTATTGTGTCTATAATTATGGATTTTGTTTCCTTGAAGGTATTTAGTAAACACCGTGACAGCTATGATCGATAGTATACGAAGAGATTCTGTCTGTCTATTTCTGAGATAAATCTTTGTTGATCCACATTGTTGTCTCTGACTGATAAACACCGTCGTACTAAACTACTCATAAAGGTCACATCAATGTCATTTATAAATCAATTACAACACGTTGTAGTATAATTCCTATATTTAATAATATTGTGTTAATAAATATTTTCAATTTTTTTTTGTCCAGGGGCCTCGGAACTCAGCTTGTCCGTCAGATACCGAACACAGCCATAATGATGTCCACGTACGAAGCTGTCGTTTACCTCCTCACGACACACTTCAATAATTCCTTCTATGAGAACACTTAGTCAGAGAGCAGAAAAGAACCTGTGATTCCCGTAGAGAGCTCCAGGCTCGACTGTTAGACAATTGGCATTGGGACGGCTCGTTGACCTAAATTATTTCTAGATCAACCGTGTCCCACTTAACTTGTGGTATTAGGTCATACTCCCAAAAGTAGGTCTTTCCAATGAAAAATTTATGGATTTTATGTAAATAGAACCACATAAAGTTATATTTATAAGGGAGTTTGTAGATCAAGAAGTAGATTACTATATTTGTGTCTTATCGAACAGTCTTCTATGTCCATATATATCAATATTGGTATTATTAGTCAGAGAACGAGTCAATATTGTTTTATTTCAAATATTATAAGCAATTTTCATAAGTAAGCCATGGTCATTTTTTAAACCAGTTATAAGTGTGTTGCTAAGTCGAAAAGTAGTGGATCAATAAATAAATACATTAAGGTATGTTGCCACTGAACTAGTTGGCAATATCTGTGTTTGAAATTCCTTAGAAATTCTTTGATTCCATTTAACTCCTCAGCTAATTAAATGAAGTTAATAGTCGTTTTTGGAACCGAGCAAGTATAAGCATAGACTAATTCGGTATCTACAACACGCGCTTAAAAGAGACCTGATTCTGGACATTTATGGGGAATTCCCGTCGTAAACTTCAACAGAAACTTTTGACACACAGAACTGTATTGCCATCACAAATGTTGCCGATTCGTTTTGTGGGGGGACGCGGCTTTGAATAATGCAACACGAAAAATTTACTATACTGTTGTTTATTTTAATGTGCTTACATTAAAATTCTACATACAAAAGTCAACAATTATTAGATGTTAAATTGTTAACTAAGTGTTGTGTTTCAGTGTAAGAATTTATAATTTAAAAAAAAGAAAATTTTTAAGTCTCTATTTTAATACTATTTGATGTTATTTGTTTTTCAAGTAAAGAAGTTTATTTTATAATTTCACGTGAACAGCTTATATGTATGGGGAAATAGAGTATTTGTTACGAGCCTACAAAAATGTATTGCAGATTTTTTTCTAAAATGATTTATACTCTCTATTGCTTTAAACTGCAATATTTATTTCACTTGAATTGTTATGTAACATTATAATTATTATGTAAAAATTCTATTGTATTGTTTTTCAATTCCAATTGTATAACTTTATGCCATGTGATAATTTTATGCAAATTTGATTTAAATTAGACGAATGGTTCAATATAATTTTCCGTTTCAGAACTACATTCAAATTTAAGATTGTTAAACAACATTTTCTTTATTGAAATGTAAGGCTTTGTAAATTCAAGTACCCATACTAAACTAAAACCCAAGATTTGTAGTTATAATTGATTTTATGAATATCCATTAAATATTCTTCAGCAGTTAGCACAGAATTAGTAAGTTGTGAGCTGTGATATAGCACATTGTAAATATTAGTTACTTTGATATTTTTATTACATAGAGCTCTTTTCAAGGTTTGAAATACATTTTGTCATGAAGGCTTTCCTTATCGATCTAGCTGTAAGTTTTTTTAATCAGCAAATCAGGATATAAAAATATTATGTAGATTTAATGTTGATTCTTGTTAACTTAGGAACTGGTAAGTAGACTTCTGATTGTATATTTGTTACTGGAAAGATTTTGGACGTATGTCAGACTGAGTATAAGATACTATTAAATTTGTTTATTGATTAAATGATTAAAAAATACCATTGTTTCTGTTTAACCACCCTTATTTATTCTGAATTGGACAATTACAATAACCGTTAAATGACCTGGTGCTGAGAGGGCCAAATTACATTTTTGAGTAAAATGTTTAAATATTATTGAGGCAATTCACCAAATTGTTAAAAAAAATATTAAGAATTTTGCTAAAATGCCATAAGTTTAACTTATGAAGGCTTATTTTATATAAAGGTTATCAATATTAACCCTTTTAGAACCAGACCACAGCAATAATTAAATAGAATAATAAATTACCATAACACAAAGTCAACACATATTTTTATTTATTCAATAGTATTATCATGATAAAATTGGTTTAAGTAATGATCTAATTGACACATTTGAAATTAAAACCCATACATGAGTTGAGATTGCATTTGGGATATCGCTGGGATATCTAAGCATTGTAGTGAGAGGAAAAAGATCCCCATCCAAGGTCACAATTGGTTCACGTCTAAACCAAATTACTGATACAATTATAACTAGTGCTATCACCACTTGGAGAATGATGTTGATTGATCCCTTTATAGCCAAACTCTTGCTTAATCGCGATTGTGAGTTCTCTTTTAATTCGACATCGAGTTTATTTATTTTTCGCTGCAGTTTCGAGTACGCAGCAAATTCATCTTTCATTGATAAACTTTGTTGTTCTGCTTTGAGTTTCTTTAAATCGTTTAGAATTACACGTTCCTCGCTAGACGGTCTCGAAAAGCAAGCTGCTATCTGTGGAAAAATAATTATTAACAACATATACTATTATTAATCATTGACTTTAAGAGCAAAATAATTTCTCACCGGTTTCACTAAAATTGGAACTATAGCACTTAAAGTGCATAGAATAACGAAATATATTAGAAGAAATCCGTTTACAATTTCCAACATGGTGAATGAAATATAGCGTCTGTTTGTTTATTATAAAGACAAGACCAAATTTCTTATATAGTACATAATCTTTTTTCCTTTGAAATAATTAGGATATTGGGTTATTTTGTTTCAAGTATTCTATAAAGTTCGTCTTTTCGCTCTGGATGTTATTCTTGTCAGTCACATGTCAGTGTCATATCAATTGTCATTGGTTGATTTCATGTTTTGTTACAATGGCCTATATGCTTCAGTGTTTACATTTAATGTTTAATTTAATCTAAGTGTTAACATTTAATGTGTCAAAAATTAAGTATTTTAAAAGTTGTCTTTGAACCGAACATTTTAAAAATGCTACTCTAGGACTGTGCTCTAGCGAAAACTTATCTAGATATATCCTGAAACTCTGTTTGGAAAGTTTCATCAAAATCTAAAGGCAGATTTTATGCATCTCTACAACCAGACATTCCAAGGTAACCTTGGTTTTCTTCTACTCGTTTGAGCACCTCAACTATCTGCCGCCTACGCCTTGGACTTGCTAGTACTCCCATACATCTATGTAAAATTAAGGTTATAGATCACTCTTTGTGTAAACGTGGCATATCTATTCTCCTGCCCCAAACTCCTTCATCTTATATACGGCGTTCACCCTCCTAAAGTTCCTCGTTCTGTTAATGTTGAATGTTTGTTAAAACATATTTGTGTGTTTTGGTGACTAATTTGTAATTTTTTATGTAAATATATTGAACGTAATAAGGTGTAGCTGTAAATAATTTTGTTGTTGTTGTTGTGTTATTTCATATCAATAGGCTATTACACAATGCGAAAAATAAAATGTCAATTATTGTAAGCAGTATATACTATGAGTTTATAAATGGTTATTTAGTAATGAATGTTGATAATAATAATTAATTTATTCAAAAATCCATAAATAATAATGCATTTTTTTACACGTTTGTCACGTGTTTGTGTGTGTTGGTCGGGTTTATGATGACGTCACTTGCTTATTAACCTCGTTTGTTTACTGTATGTGGATTATATGTGCCACAGATTACAATACAGGCAAGTGACGTCACCGACCCTATTACAGCGCCATATTGTCAAAGTAAAGTATTCACGCGCTATTTAAATATGAAATTTTTAATTGGATATTTTATAGCAAATATGTTCTAGAATTAATAATAAAATAACTTTTATTGGGTTCCTTAACCTCTATTAAATAATATAAAATGCCTTTTAAAAACCAGTCAAATAGCCTATTATTTCTTATTGTGTTGGTTTAGGTTATAAATTTACAACCAGTCTACTACTGTCATACCTTCAAAATTAAATTAAGCTTGTAATCTTGACCGTACCGATCAATCGTTATCGTGTCTTCTCCATCGCACGTGTCATTGGCCAAATAATCTGTGACTTTTTGGCACAAATAATAGCCACAAAAAATATTTTTTTATTATACTTAATTTGTTACAACTTGTTGGCATAGATGATTTTTAACAATTTTTTTTGGCAATTTCAACTGTTTGTTAACATGAACTCGACGATTAACTCTTCTTAATCGTTCGATCAAATAATTTATGTTACGAAAGCCTTTAATTAGGTTTTAAAACTTATGTAGTATTACTACACACATTGAAAAATGATATGTATTTTTTTTTAAATAAGTTGTTTTAAATTGTTCAAGTTATTAAAATATTATCAAACACTTTCGAGGTTTTATATAATATATTTTAATATAATATTTGAAAATGACACATTAATAATATAAAATTATATATGGAAACCACTAGCAACATTCAATATAAACTTCAAGCTTGATTTTTCAGTGATGTAACTTTACATTAAAACCGTCAATTTTTAAGCGATATTGAATAGATTGCATAATTGTTCATTTCTTTTACTAAACATTTACGTAGAGAATTTGCCGGTTGTTGGCAGCTACTAATCCAAGTAGATATTTACGTACGACTATTAAAATGTTCGTCACACGCAGGGCTGGCACTTTAATGTAATTATAATTTTTATATGAATCTATTGTAGCTATTATATCTTATTTTAATTATATTATTTAATTACATATAAGAGATAAAATTATAAAAATTGTAAAAACAGTACACTTACAAATTTTGTTAATAATGGTTTGTATTGAATATATAATATATATTTTATTACTGTCCTATGAAATTATTGATTTAATTATTATAACCAAATGTATTTTTATATATTGGCCTCTATATCTTTATGTATTTTTTTATTACATACTTATTTATAAGGTTTTACAAGAAATGTTTAAAAAAAGAGAAGAAATTACTATTTTCGTATTATTAGCTTTTCAGAAATTTTTCAGAATTAGTTTTCTGATTGTAATAGTTATACAATTTTTTTATGTATAAAAACGATTTTTTATTTTTAACATATGAATTAATTGCTTTCAAAATAAAACATGGGCACTTATTGTATGAAGATAGTTATATATATTGTTTTTGCATTACATTACATTACTTTTTGTCCAAAATCTATGAATTATTTTACAGTTGGAGTGTAGGTGCAACTCGTCAAAAGCACTCTCTACCAGAACTTCCTTATGAATACAGTGCGTTGGAGCCTGTGATCAGCCGTGAGATTATGAGCCTTCATCACAGCAAACATCATGCTACATATGTGAATAATTTAAATGCAGCAGAGGAGAAACTCGCTCAGGCTCAGTCTAAAGGTTATAGATAATAATTCACCTTTAGTTTTGATAATTATAATTTTGTTTATAAGTTTTGTCTGAAGATAAAAAGAAAGTTAAATGAATATTCAGTAAGATATCAGCAAGGTGAACTAAATTTATAAATGATCTTACAAATTGTAAACAGGATTTTTAACATTATGGAATTCTTATAAACTAGACTATTCTAACATTGATTTGATTTTTAATATATTTAAATTTTTAATTAATGTATTTCGGAAATATATCTGATGCCTCCTTAACTTTTAACAGCAGCAGATACGAATACAACATTGTCTTTATTGAGTGCTATAAGGTTTAATGGTGGAGGACATGTAAATCATTCTATATTTTGGTGTAACTTGTCTCCCTGTAAAACAAAGCCTTCATGCCCCTTGTCTCGAGCAGTTGAGCAGTAAATTATTTTTATTATTTTTGGTACATATTTAGGCTTTAGTTCAATTGTTTTAAAGTATTTGATGAAGATGATTGTTAGTATCAGTAATCTATATTCAGAAGTATTTATTCGTTTTAGGTATATTGTAAAGTATATAGAAATATTTACTGATAGAGTTTTTAAAGATAATGTTATTGAAATAGATAGACATAGTTATTTCAAGACATAGAAGCAAATGTGTAGAACAATATTTATAATCCGTGTTTGACTTCAGGTGATATTCAGACAGTCATCAACTTAGCCCCAGCTCTTAAGTTCAATGGTGGTGGTCACATCAACCACACCATTTTCTGGCAGAATCTTTCACCTAAAGGAAGTAAACCCTCTGATGTTCTCAACAAAGCTATTGAAAAGTAAATATCTGTGAATATTGATTTTGTCTCTTCTGTAACAATCTGTGAATGTAACTGTGTTTTGTTCCATTTTAATGGTCAGGACCATTTAACTATGATTTTAGCCAATTCATTTTTTTGAACAATATTTGCCCTTTTTAAATCTTTTTCCCTTTTCTTTTTAAATCTATTTGTTATATTTCTTGAAAAAAAATAAATTATTATTTGCAGCATTTATAGATAAATTTTGTATATTTTATACTGTAAAGTATGTTGTAGATATTGTTGTGTAAAATATTTCGGTTACCTGAGAAAAATACATTCATGTGGATTTTTATCAATTTTAAATTTAAATAATTTTGTTTTTCTAAACTAGTACCTGATTATTAGTTGCATTCTTGTTATAAGTTTACCAGGTATTAGAACTTTTCAGACTATTGGCCATAAGAGTATTTGTTGATTAGTTTAGTCTTTATTTTATTAAATTAAATTGTTTTATTTAAATTATTTTCCAATCTTGAAGAGTTTCTTTATTATAGAATCTAATTGTACCAATATTATAAACATACTTATTGTTCATGTAGTACTTATTGTGAATGTAATAAAATTTATAATATAGAAATTCACTTAAATAAATATTACTATTTCAGAGACTTTGGATCCTGGGATAACATGAAAAATCAATTAGCAGCAGCTTCTGTGGGCGTACAGGGGTCAGGATGGGGCTGGCTTGGTTACAATAAGCTGATGAAGAAACTGCAAATTGCCACATGTCCGAACCAAGATCCTCTGGAAGCAACTACAGGTAATGTTTTATTAATAATAACATCATTTATTGATTGTTTCCATAAATTTGTTAAAAGTAATGTGAATTTCAAATATTGTTATTTTTTCAGGAATTGTACCACTCTTCGGCATTGATGTTTGGGAACATGCTTATTACTTACAATACAAGAATGTCAGAGCCGATTATGTTAAAGCAATATTTGATGTCGCCAACTGGCAAGATGTTTCAGCGAGATACGAAAAAGCTCTTAAGTAAATGCTCTTATTAAAATTAGCATTTTTTAATCTCTTAGTTGCGTGGGCTTAAAAGCAATATGTAATAATCGCAATTACAATTTAGTCATTAGACTGTACCTTGTGATTCTGATTCATAAGTTTAAAAATATATATAATAAACTCTGATACTGAATTTTATTGTTCTTTATTTAAATTAAATACCAATATTCCTTTATATACTTTTCTCTTCTACCACAGGAATTCATTACTACAGAAGTCTACTACTGAAATAAATCTAACCTGATCTTAAATTATAACTTAATATATAAAGTTAAATTACATGTAATTTAAAGAATTTTGTTATTCACATGTTAATAACTGAGTATTAATAAAAATGTGAAACGGAACGTAGAAACGTCAGTGGATGAATCTGTCAAATCATTTGTGATGAATTGTCAGACAGTTTTTATTGTGTTGCGGTTGTTGTTGGGTAATAAATAAATTATCCACGTTATTGTAATTGAATATACCTAGATTCTATACAATTGTGTCTTAGAAGAATTGCTCTCGGAGTTTATGATTTGGTAAGTTAACATTTTAATTGATTTTAAAAGGAAAACTTAGGTACGTCTATGCCACTGTTATTGATTTTTCAGGGGTAATAGGTGTTAAGACTATTAACGGGAGTGAAAGTTCACATTATCATCTGAATAAAATCCCTATAAAGCCTTTCCATAAGATAAGTCCGTGTTTTTGTCTAGAATATATTTTAATAGGTTTTCAACAGATTAAAAAAAATACAAATGAAGTATAATTCTTTTTATTGAGTTACCTTTGTTCTCGAAGGTTTAAATTTAATAGAATATGACTTACGAAATTATTTTTGAAACATAAGCAATTATATCAATTTATAAATATTTTTTTCCACTCACCCGGGAATTGATATATAAATAATAAAATAAATATATTGAACAGTTCTGTCTTTACATTGCCTACTACAATACTACTAAAATATCAAAATATTCCAGACCTGCCTTAATGTTAAAGTTGATGTAGTAATTTTACTTAATGGGTGGGGTGATTCAGTCTTGTAAATGTGTTTATGTGGGGTTCGGGAAGGATATGAAACTAGATAAAACTGTAAACACAAATCTTTTAAGTTTAAAACAAGCCTCAGTCAGAAATTACTTGTTATAGAAATCATTTTGGTATTTATTTTATTATTAGTAAAACTTCCTTTGATATAATTGTAAAAAAAATAGTATAGATTTTTTTTCACACTCAAATACTTTTTAAATATGTAGTATAATCGGAAATGGATTAATAATATAGAAACATTTCATTTTGTTTGTGTCATCAATATATGTATATAATTATGAATATAAGTAGATATTTATAGAGCATTCGACATTTAAACCTTTCTTATAATACAAGGCCTACCTCAAAGTGGTATATTGCATGGGCAATTATGGGAAATTTTCTAGTACAAGTTTGCAGATAGGCAGTATATAGGGTGGCCATGATTATTATTAAAAATAATAACAATTATAATTTTACAACTACTCTATATAAGAAAAGTAATTGAAATATAATTGGTATTAAACTAAATAAATACAAAACCAGTATTTAAAAATAAAAAAGTGAACCTCAAGTGTTATTTTAATAACAAGCTATTTCTCAATGTTGTTTTAACTTCCAATGTTTGTGGTAAACATTGAATGTTATTTGAATGCAAGAATGTGTTTGCACCAATTATGCCGGACATGAATGTTTTGGGCCCACCCCAAAATGTAACATAAATGTATGGAATTTTGGACGATATGTGTCAGGTGTGGGGATAGGTCCGGTTTTTGTTTTAGGGTGGCCATTAGCTGTTGATGAGAAAGAGTTCTTTATAGATATTTAGTTGTTTGTTGTTTTAAAATTATATTATGTGGTTTTTGAAAAAATATCTTGTTCGATTAAGTTCTGAAGGTATTTTTATTAAACCCATTTTTATTACGGTAACTAACTTACTAAGTAGTCAACTTTGCTTAAGGATATTGTTAGGAATACATCAATTATATTTACCATGCAATTTAAATAAATACATTATTTGCAAAAAATTTACATGAGGAATAACTATTTGAACTCCAAGGGGAACACCGAGTGAAAGCTACTAAAATAATATTTTTAGTCTTAGATTTAAATCAAACTAATGACATTTTTAATTCTAGATAGTCTGTTTATCATTGAGCAATTGAGTTACTAAATAAACGGTTCAGCCGTCGAGTTTATTCATTTGTTATCCATGAAATTGTAGATGTAGTGTTACTCTACTGCGATGTGTTATCGAGCGCGGCGCCGCACGCGATGCCATCGGCGGTGAATGCACTCAAAGGGGGCTCATCTATAATAAATTCAGATCCTGAAACTACTCACGTTGATACGTCATAGAAAGGCTTCGATTACTAATTTGTTAACCATGAAGCGATCATAGTGTATGATATCATATTATTATATTGTTCTTTAAATTAGATATAGGTACCTAATTCAATGAAAATTCACCATGACATTTGCTTTTTTTAATTTATGATAAATCTTTTTTTTTTTAAATTAGTGGCGATCCTTTGTAGCAGCAACTTTCAAAGAATCTTTATATATCGTTATAGATTTTTTAAGACTAAAAATAAAACATGGCGGCGGCAAACATTCGATGCACTTTCCTTGCTTTAGCATGTATTAAAAATGATATTAATGATAACGGAGCTTCTTATAATTATGATTGTAGATATAAAAAAGCTTAAGTGATTTGCTTCCATTTTTTTAAGGACTTTGATTGATCGTTTCTGTATATAATGAATCAGTCATTGACCTGCAGTTAAGAGACGGGAACGTTGTTTATCGTCTGTGAAAACGACATCATAGTTAACATTAGGCCAATGAACTTCAAAATAGGATGGGAAGATTTTATTAACGTTAATACGTGATCACGAAAAGACTGAGCGATTTAAGATTGTTGTTAAACCATTACAATACGTACGTCTTTTACGATATTACTCGTTTACCATATGCCGAATTTCTGGTTTCCATTTAATATCCGATTCTGTTTTGGTAAGCGAACGTTGACCCAATGGTAAGCGTTCACTACCGTTCATAGACATTGGCGCTGTAGGACATCGCCAATGCGCTACCACCCGTGGGAACTAAGACGTTATGTCCCTTGTGCACACTTGCTTACTCACCCTTCAAACCGGAACTCAACAAATAACAATTCCAAGTATTGCTGTTATACGGTGGAATTTGATGACTGGGTGGTACTTATCCAGACGGGCTTGCTTACTTGATAGACGTAGTACATACTGTTTGTTTTCTTAACGTAAAGTTGCTTTGTTTTAAACTGTATATGGACAAACAAACAAAGAATCACGTCAAATTAGAAATCTGTCAACAATGTATCATTGTCAACAGACTCCCTGTCCAAATAAGAGACACAAAATAGTTAAACAATAACTATGTGTCATGTGTATACACGGCAGTGCGATTCTGTAAGAATTCACTTCGTATCTCACATGTGAAAGGTTGACAATCAACTTACGGTGATTACCGTTTTGATTCGTGTATCCTATATTTTTTATTTATAATAAAGTCAATGTCGTATATCACTATCTAACATTTCACGCTCGTGGTCTGCGGTGAGTTTCGAGTTTCTTCTTACGGAATACCTCGACAGATCAGAAAAATTGTTAATAATATTTGCGAGTAAGTCCAATCATATTTATTTGTAGATGTTTTGTCGTAAAATCCTGGTAACATATTAGATGATACATTTGTGTTGGTATTTGTTAACTAATAATAATATTTATTTTTAAATTTTGTATTGAAAAGTTCTGCCTCGTTTTCCTTTCTTGTAAATAATAATATTATCAATTAAAGATATTATATAATCATTCTTCCATTTTAATGCTTTCAAAAAGTATTTGTACATATAAAAAACAACGTCCAGACCATTTTTATTTTTTCATATAGAGGCTTGTGAATACACCACGTGATGGTAAGTGGTCACCTCCGCCCACAAAAATTAGCACTATAAGAAATATTAACCATTTAATACATCAAACGAGTCATCAACCTGGCTGTTAAGCTAAACTACCCAGACGGCTTATCTTGCACAAAGACCTGCCACCAAGTAACTACATGACTATCGAATCATAACGCAAACTTTGATACCTTATTGTATTGTAGATTTTAAAGTATTTTCAGGTACTTCATTTTTATTAAAAGGTACTACGGTGTAAAAGGTGGTGCAAAAGTGTCTGAAGTCGGTGCCAAATGAATAGAAAAATCTTATTCTTAGCAAATTCTCGTAGTAATGTAAACAACTTTATTATTATTATGATCGAATACAATAACGCATATAATTGTAAACAAAAAAAAAACAATTAATATAATGGCGATGATAGCTTGCGAATATCTTATCCAGTATAGATCTATTCACTTGTAGGGGCACGCCCCATTAAATTATCGTTTTAATAAAATAAACTCAACAAATTCTTTACTCTTAAGTTGTCTCACGCTCACTTAGACATCTTGTAAGCACGAATGTTACTCATTCAGGACCGGTCTTAACAATCTAGGCGGCCCGGGCTGGGCATGTATTCGGTGCTCTATTGTATTCGACCAGAGTCGGTTTGAGAAGGTCAAAGAAAGACCTTAGGAAACTTAGATGATCCTTTTTTCGTATGTAGCGAGCGTAAGTGCAGCGTGATCGAAGACCGATATGCGTAGGGTATTAAGGGTATACAGCACGGGAGACAGGAGACTCCAAACCTCGGCGCCTTCCCAAATTTGGGCGTAACGCCACCACAACACTAATTCATACTAATGCACGCCGATATTAATTTAACGTGGAGGGGCGCACCTTCCTGAGTTAATCGATTTACGTAACGCATCCCCGGTGCGAGAACGTCACTTTTGCAAAAATGCAATTTTTTAGGAGAAGCATTTAAAATATTGACATCCTCCAAGCGTCGCCGTGATTCGCGCCAAAACCATAATGACACTTACGCCCTCTTACGGAAACTGTGTTACGGTTATTGCACCAAGTAAGATTCAGGACACTTGTTACGCATTTAATTCATTTTTTCAATTTTCGTAAAAGTGACGGTCTCGCACCGGGCGGGGAAGCGATATGTAAATCAGAATATTCTGTATTCAAGTAGGTAATTTGTATCGTCATGTTGTTAGTGTTGAATTTCATGTAAATCTATCACAGATTCGGAAAGCAGATTCTATCGAGAAGAACCGACAAGAAAATCAATAGTGTCTATTTTCCACCATTTTAAGTACGGAGTATGTCAATAAAGTATAATTAAATTTACATATATATATCCTGTCTAGATCTCAACAAATACCAACTCCACGCTTTTTTATCATAATTGTAATCTCGTGTTTTATTTTTTATCATCAATTGTCTTATGTATCAAAGTTTTTTTTAAATTACCTATAAATTTTGTGCTAGGCCAAGTTAACAATAACTAAGGAAACAATATCAAAATCATCTCCTCGAACAGGTTGATTTGCTCAGCAGTGAGTCATTATAAACGGTATAGATTTTGACGGCGCTTATTCATTGACATTTTCAACGAATCAAATTACGTTAAAGCGTATGTAATTTTATAACAAATATATTTCTAGCCAATTATACCAATCGTAGCGTATGATTCAGTTACTTTACATTCAACCCTTATGTACTATTAATGTCTGTGACTAGCGGACGGTTTCACGCTCTATAAAATACCTAAGGGCTAATGTGAGTGAGCTATATGCAAGAGTGATTCGCAGTCGGTTGGTACAAAAGAAATTCAAGTTTATATAGTACGGTATGATATATGATATATTAATAGTAATTTTAAGAAACCATTACAATATTATAAAATCATCCAATTTACAATCACGCAATAACTTCTTGCTATAATTGTTGGTAGGGTTTTGTGCAAGACTGTCTGGATAGGTACCACTCACTTATATTCCAAGGAGGTCTACTTAGTCTTATTGTGTTCCGGTTTGAAGGGTGAGCCAGTGCAACTATACTACAGGCACAACGGACATAATAACTTGGCTCCCAGGATTGGTAGTGGTGATGTAAGGACTGGTTAATACTTCTTACAGCGCTAATGTTTATGCCTGCTGGTGATTACTTACAATCAGGTATTAAATTGTGAGTTTATTTTGAGATATTAATAAAAAAAAAATCGAGTAACTTATTCGATTATTATTATTATTTTATTCGAATACTAAAATTTTAAGGTTTAGTATGTATTGTGTTAGGAAGGTTTTTTATTGCTGCGGTTTACTTCTGAATATAGCATCCATTTAAATAATCCTTTTATAATGTTAAGCCGTAGAAAATAAAGGTGAATCTGTTGCGGTTCAGTGTCAGTTAAAAAAAGTATAATGAAGTAAAGCGTAAGGTGTATTATTAATAAGTGTAAATAATTATGAATTTTGTGTATATTTTTAAATACCTTTCAAGTATGCGAGCTACAATGATTAAGTTTTCTTTTTAAAATGATATTGTAGTGTTATAAAAACTAAATATTCATTCAGTTGGCATAACATTGGTTGGCAGTAAAAGGAATACTAATGTCTTTTTGTTGAGTTACACCGCCACAGGTACATATGTAAATCGTCCTTTTTGAAATAGATACAAAAACTTTTTTTTTTATAAATTCCTGAATGTTATACACAAATTGGATTAGTTTTTAGTATAACATCTTTGTACCTATAATAATAATTATGAATGTGACATCACTAGTGAATCACGATCAAATTGGTAGTGGGTTCATAATGAAATTCGTTATATAAGTTAATTTTATCATAGATCACAACATCTACTTGAAAAAAAAAACATTTTTAGTTAAAAAGAACAGAGCAGATAATATTGGTAACGTCGACAAAATATTCTATCTATAATGAAGCAATTATATATTTCTCTGTAGTAGCGCAGCTCTACTGACAGTGTTACTCGCAGCCTCTTTTGTTCTAAAGTAGGCTTTTGTCAAAGACAGTACCTTCGGTTCACTGTGAACGATATTCGCTTACGAGCTTGTATATAACGTGGAATACCTTTTGCCTACTCGATAATCCATACGAAGATTATAACATGTTTGGGTGAGTGTGTGTGCGTGTATCTTGCTTCATATATTTTATAAATTAATCTATCCGACCGAATATTTGACGCGTTTTGGGTGTACGATTCCCATAGTCGTGATGTAGTGACACTCGTCATGATCACCGTTAAATAATCTAAACGAAACAAAAGTGTCATGGTTGATGTGAATATCGATAATGTGAGCGACTAAACTTACATTTTCGATTATCATCACGTCTGATAACGAGTTGAAGCCGAACCCCTCGTTATAGTTTATTATTTATATAGTTTAATATTCTATAGCAAATATTAATTATTATTATTAAATATTAAGCATACAAGTTAGTTGAAAAAGTAATTAAAATGTTCCGTATAATATTTGAGTTTTAAAAGTTTTAATAGTACGTGGGTAGGTTTCTACACCTAGACGTGTTCTCGTTTTCTGTAAATGTATTAAGGTTCATGTCATGTCGACACATTAATGCAAAGTTAATTGACGTAAAATACTAATTGCGCAAGCAGAACTCAACAGTACGGCCTGCTAATGGCCGCCGTGATGAAATTTTCATTTCAATTGCTCTCCGATCATTCTATTCTACAATATATAGTATGTCGCGCTTTAAATTTGTTATATTTTGCTGAATTGTGTTTCGGTGCTACGACTAGGATTTGCTCAATTTACTGATCTCGAGGTCCTGGGTTTAAATCTGGTTCGGCCAAGAAAAGTCTCAGTAGTAGCCTCTAACTATATACGTTGACAATGTTTACACTCATGTGGCGCGAAAAGCACGAAATTTATGAAAAAAAATTAATTATAAATTGCTTGTTTAGTGGCAAAAAGTTTTAGATAGCGAGGACCTAGTGGGGCTCTAAAATTCGATAAATCAATACTTCTTTTCAAAATACTTGCACTTTGCAAGTAGGTATGCTAAGTCAGAATAGCTCTGGTATTAATAAGCAGTACATTTGTAAGTAACTAATGGAATGCAAACATCTACTAGGTCTCTCTTTCCAATGAGAGTCTGAGTTTCAACTTAAAATGTCGGAAGGAAACGATGTCTGTTGGAATTGAATTTGCAATTAATGTTTACTGATAGGTATAGCTCTGAGTGGATTTTGTCTATTTACAATTTTTTTTTTTTATCCCCGAGGTACTTTAAACTAAGTGCATAGTTTTGATGTAAGATAGAAGTTACCCGATAAAAAGTAGCATGAATTATTTTATATATACTTTTATCTGGTGATAATTTATTTAAGTTGGTATAAATTTTTATTTCCTGACCGTCGAAGCGTTGCAAAGACTAAAAGATAAAGATACTTTTAAGATACATACACATAAAAAATAAATAAAAATCAAACTGTTCTCATAAAAACAATTCTTAATCGTCATGTTACAATGTTGAATTAAATGCAAAACTACCTTTAGTTCGGTTCGGAAAGTAGCTTATAGACCGAGGGAAACTGGCAAGAAACTCAGTGGTTACTTTTTTTCCACGATTTTAATTACAAAGCATGTCAATGAAGTACAAATAAATTTTAATATACTTCGAAAGAAGAAAAAAAAATCAAAAACTAAGCAATAAGTAGTATTGATACAATTTTAATATTTTTTTTTTATTTCTGGAAAATTTATAAAATTATCTTTGAATTAATAATGAGGTACCTACATTGTTAATATTAATTTATTTACTATTTATTTATATTATTATCGCAATATTTGAACGATATGTTGCAATAAGTGGATAATATATAATAATTAATTTAATTGTATATAAAAGTTCACACATATTTACGTGCGTGTGTGTATGTGTACAATACATACAGTATGCGTTGTAAATATTTGACTTATATTTTAGAAGCTCTTGGCAAAGAATATTTTATTTAATAGGAATTACATTAAAGTCATCGATCGTTATTTTTTTATTATTATTTTATTAGTTATAGTTTATGGTACCGTATCAATAAATGGTTATAGAAAATTAACTATAGACCGTGAATATATTTATCGCGAAGGCGCGCCCCACTACGCAAAATTATCGACGTGCATTAATAAATATAGCACACTAAGGAATCTTGTTAGCACGAGCCGCACTCACACTAATGCACATCGATAGTAATTTAATGTAGAGGGGCGCGCCTTCGTGAGTGAACAGATCTGCACATTATTGTGTTGCCTCATATGTAAATGTTATACCTTAAATGTAATAAACTTTTTACAGTTTTACTTATGACCATGACGTAGCTGACGTAGTTCTAGATTGTTTTTCTTTTAATTAAATTTCCTTGGAAAAACAAACGTATTGCACAATACAGCCTAATTTTCATAGATTTTATAGGGCATTAGTGAAATCCATTGTATCATCTTACTTTGTTTGTTCCAAATGTCATAGAGTATAAAAAATAATAACTAATGTTAATGTTATATTCCATACAAAAGTATTATGTTCCCGTAGTTTTGTAAGTCTTATATAAGTAATTTCTAGTTCCAAACAATTTTTGCTCAGCGCATCTGTCAATCATAAAATCAAATACAAGTTAGGATGCGGGGGACTAACCCACCGGCAAAGTTTTCCCAAAGACATTTGGTGTCACGTTGTCTCCTTTTGTTGGAATTTTCATCATACACCGTCCCCAAATTAATTATACTGGAAGCGAGAAATAATATTATTGACTTTCTTGCTATAGAAAAATAATTATTCAAAAGAAGAAGATTATTCCAGTAATTTAATTGTATTTTCTTTTGCAGATGTTTACAACGCTATAAACTGTGACGCACTTTCTAAGGTAAGTACTTGTATTTAAATCGTAAAGCGCGCTTGTTAAAATATTTACTGAGAACGTTATATTTTATTTGCGAGAATTTTAAATAATATTTGTATGAATAAATTCGTACAATGTGAAATTCGAATGAATTATGAATCTTTTGCGTCACATTCATTACTTCATTATTAAGACTGCTCCGGGGCTCTAATTAGATTCATATTACGGAGGAAAATTGAAATAAGAACGCACCTGTTTCTGAACGTACGTATATATAACAGGAAATTTAATAGTGACTGAAAACTTCTGTACTTTAATATTTCGGACTTTCATCACTAGAACAAATATTTTTTGTTTAGTTATAAATATGAATAATTAATTACTGTATTTTTATGCTATATAATTAAAATTAGAGGAAAGGAAAGGTTAACTCAATTAATACATGTACAACAGTCCATTTAAAGTCTCAATCTATACTAATATTATAAATACGAAAGTAAATCTGTCTGTTACCTCTTCACGTTTAAACCGCTGAACCGATTTGGATGAAATTTAGTATGGATATCATTTGATTCCCGGGAAAGGATATAGGCTACTTTTTTAATTCACCCCTTGAGGGTGTAAAATTATTGGTTGACGGTTTGTGTGCTCTAGGTAAAGTATTATAAATTTCTTGCGGGAAAACCGCTGGTTCAGCTATAGTGTATATCTTTACTATTCTTGCCATTTAAATCAAATATCCAACACAAATTTCCAACCTCCGTTTTACCCCCATAGAGGTGGAGCCTTAGTGGATTTCTACACTCTATAAGGAACCTGCCAAATTTCAAGTTTGTAGATGTTATAGTTTCTGAGATTTCGTCATTAATCAGTTAATTGTGTTTCGCTTATATATATATGTAGTTTAATCCGATTGAACTTAATAATATTGTAATCTTAAAATTTCCTCAAAGCTAAGCTTCTATCGTCCCGACGATTATTACCGAAGATTTAGATATAGTACGTCTCTTTAGGTCTGCGGTAAGCCTGTCGATATTCAGTGGATTTTCTTTTATTTTTGTTGTCTTATCTGTCTGAGTAAATATGTTTAAACGTTGTATTTTACTTAATAAGTAGTTCTTTAATATTTTTTACTACATAAGCACAGATATTGTCTTTTATATATACAACGAAAGGAGTTCATACAAGGAAGACATAGTTTGACGATTAGATTTCATTTTCAAGACATTCGTTAATCGAAATTAATACAGTGTTTTTCGTGTTATACAATTTAAATTAAGAATCAATTCGAATACAATCTTATCATCGAGCTGTTAACAAAACACCCCCTCTACAAATCCATCACTTAAAGAATATTTTAACGCCCTGCAAATTGTGAACCTTATTACTAGAATATATGATCGTAAGTCGATCTGATTTATTTAAGACTTGTATACGCTTAAACTCTAAAGATGAATACAATAGACGGTCTTGTTGTCAGACAAGAGAGCAAAAGGTGTTTACCTGGATTGTACTCGAGTGATTGTTAAAATGTATTTTTATATAACTTTGTCAATCTATTTATAACATACGTACCGCGCGAGTGTGTATTGATTTAAATATTAGAAAAACTAATAGGGTATTCTATTATATTTGAAAAAGTACTTCAAAATGTTGATTTTCCTAGTAAACAGCAACAAAAAAATATTTTTCGGCGACACGCTTTCTTGCCATAAAATTAAATTAATTTTTAACCTTTTTAGTTCCTGCAAAAACGCTGTCAGTCATTTTGATGACGTCAGATTGTTAAAACAACAGTCGTGTATGTACGACGTACGACCGGTGCTCGTTTAACGATAACATTTTAATTTTTATCAAATTTCATAATTTATTTTTCACTAACGAAAATACCCTATTGAATGTTTTTTTTTCATATGTGTAAGTGGTCACAACTGCCCATTTACATTGGCGCCGTAAAAAATTGAACCATTCCTTACATCACCTTTGCACCAGCAACCTTGGCTGGCTTGGAATTGACATGTTTTACCTGCAGTTACACTGATTCACTCGCACTTCAAGCCGGAACACAACTATACTAAATATTACTGCTTGGTTGTAGTATATATGATGATTGGGTAATATCTAACCAGACGAGTTTGAACAAAGCCCTACTGCCAAGTAACAATATAATATATTATTTTATTAATATTTCAAAACTAGCTGTTGCAGGCGGCTTCGCTTGCGTTGGTTGTCAAGTGTTAAGCATAAAAAAGTTGCCTATGTTTTTTCTTGGAATTCAAGGTGGCTTTATAACATCAAATTCGGTTAAGTGGTTTGGCCGTGAGAGAGCAACAGACAGATAGATTTATTTCCAAATTCATAACAGTATAGATTGTATAAATTTTATAATATACTTAAATTTATGCGTTTTTGCTTTAAAGTTAAGTATATTCCCTCTAAACCATTCTATCGCCGCCATTAAGAGCTGTCGCGGGCGTCAATAAATAATTAAGGATGAATTCTAGTAAATAACTTTGAAAACCGCCCTTTGTCTTGAGATAATGGTCTCGTCTTTAATGGAGTTTGCGTTATTAATTTATCACAAAAATGTATGAAAATTTTAAATATGGTCAGTTTAGTTTAAAACTCTTGCTACATTATTTTGCTTAAAAAGTATATATTATATAAAAATAATAATGACATCATATTGTCTATGCTTGTGTCTGTTATAATGTCCTAGTTCTATATATAGATCACAGATTAAATTGAAATTAACAAACACAAATTCATCTTTGTAATATGACTACTATTTATTAATCTACTAGCGGCCCGGTACCTACGCGCTTCGCTACGTATAAAGTGATATAATACAAAAATGAGTTAGAACATCGATTCATTTCTTAAAAAATATATATTTACTTAATTGCTAGCTATTTAAAAAAATAATTCAAAACATTTGGATAAACAATATTTTTGGTTTTTCCATTTTGAGTGTGAATAAACAAACGGCTGGGTGTACCGACTCTGGAACAGGCAACATAAAGTTGGCCGTGTGAAAAACATGATTCTTCAAAATTCATACCACAAACGTGAAGTGTTTGCCCTTGGGCCTTGTTGATGGACATCGCAAATGATAAACGAACAGGATATTGTAATCGTTTGAACTCTGATGGCATATCAGTTTGAATCATAGGGATATGCGGTATCAAACAAACTTCATCTTTAGATTTACCAGTTAAGATCGTAGCTTCGATCAAATTTGGCAATAATTTTTGCAATCCAATCTGGTGCCATTACACAGTTTTGGTGGATTAATATTTCGCAATAATATAATTAAAGAACCAACTTTCAGATTTAAGCAGTGCGGTGGCATACCAGCCGGTTCCAATGAATTTAAAAATTCAACTGGAAAGTTCAATGCCTCATCTTGATTCATAGCACTGTCAATTGATTTATATGTCGTGAATACACCTGGCAGTTTCTCTTGAATTTGAAAATTAATAGCATTGATATGAATGTTCTTTGGTGCTAAAATGGCGCGTTCTCTCAATCAATCATGATTTATATCATTCTGAAGAATATTCGGAAAAACACATTCAATCAATTCATCTATCGATTGCACGATAGTACAAAAATTGTTCGGTATAGCGATCAATCCATTGGTCCAGTCGATTTGTATTTTGCCATCACCAATTTCTAACAATTGTTTTGAAAAGTCATGGGCAGCTGGATCATTTTGTAGGTTAATACGCATATTAATGTTAGTGTCAACTTTTGTACATATCTCCAAAGAACTGATGACTTCAAACAGGCATTTATTTCATCAGCAGGAGTTGATCGAGTTTCGTACATAAGACATTGCGTCTTGTGCATATTCGTTCGTATGACGTGGGCTACCAGTAAACGAAGATGGCAATATAGTCAATCGCCCGATGTCATTTACATTGGCATCATTCGCTATCGCATCTTGCAAATGAATATATTCTTCGGATCTTAATTTTGCTTGGTTGAAACGAATAGAATTAAGAATTCAATTCAAAATTCAAGAAAGAAGATTCAATGAATCGATGTTCTAACTGGTTTTTTGTATTAATTTTAAAATAAGAAACTGTATTTAATGCTATGCCATGGGTTATTTGGAAATCATCAATTGAATTAAGACGTATTACCTATTGAAACTGGTGGATGAGTGTACTCATTTTTAATTGATACTTACTTTTAATTTGACAGACAATTCCCCGTCTAAAAAATCTCCATTAACAAAATGACCCGCCATTTATTGAAATCATTTGTTACAAAAAATGTAATAAATGAAGAACCACTCGACCGATTTTGTGCAAACTTCACATAAACCATCTACTAAATAGTCCGAACAAACACTGAAAATTTGGTTTGGATAGATGAGCCCGTTCACCGTGACAACGAAAAATGCCACTTATTTTTATTTATAAGATAAGTTTAGATATATGTTAAAGGATTCGCTTGAATAAATTAATGGTCTTGTAAACTTAAGTAAAGTATATAAATATATTTTTTTTCAGATTATTCATAACTACTCGCAATTTTTAGCGTGAAATACATATTGCGTATTATTAATATTAAAGTTTTTTTTCTTTTTGCCTTATTGCATACGTATTTCACTGTTAGTTTTTTCGTGATTCATTTCAATTAACAACTATTATCGATATGTTTTATTCGAAATGGGAATTCCAAAACATTTACGGAAATAAATAATAATAATAAATAATACGAAAAATAAAGCACGTTTCATTTATAAATTTTGCCACATCTAACGATACACAAACAATTAATCATTTCAAACAAAAGTCGAGCAGTGCAAAGTTTATTTTTATAAGATTTCATTTATTGATTCAACTTTTAGAAAATTTACTTGTGTAAGTTTAAAATTTATTAGAATTATTTTTATTTGTAGGGTTTTGTGCCGGCTTGGATAGGTACCACCCACTCTCAACTGCCACCTAGCAGCAGTACTCAGTACCGTTGCGTTCCGGCTCGAAAACAGATCGAGTCAGTGTAACTACAGGCACAAGAGACATAACATCTCAGTTCCCAAGGTTGGTGGCGCATTGGCGATGTAAGGAATGGTTTAAATTTCTTGCGCCGCCAATATCTGTCATTCTAGGGGTGACTATTCACAAAAATATACAATAGTAGCCAAAACTGCGGCTTTACGCGCGCGAAATTTATAAAACACAAACTTCCAACCCCCTTTTATTCCCTTAAGTAAGTAAGTAATGAGTTTCGTAAAATCCTTTCTTAGCGGATCTCAACACCTATAAGGAACTTACCTGCAAAATTTCAAGTTCATAGGTGTTATAGATTCTGAGATTTTGTGATTAATCAGTGATTGGTATTTCGATTTTATCTATATACATTTTGTACAATTTACTTTTGTGCAATACGGTATTATAATATAACTTGAAAAAAACATCCCTAACTAAGTGGCCTTGATTAATTTATTCTTGGTTATTCAAAATAAAGAATATGATGTCGTAATAAGATAAGGGCATGTTTTTGTAAACATAGGGATGATGTAACTCGTATATTTTATGTCTCAACTCAGACGGTATAATGGTTTGATGTTAGACGTTCCTAGAGATGAAAAATTTTGGAAGACGTAATTTACCTATCAGTGTTTACTTGGATTTTTGGATTGGATTGGGTTTAGATGTTTCCATTATATTAGTATTGCTGTGTTCTGGTTTGAATACAGGCACAAGGGACATAGTTTTTTAGTTCCCAAGGTTAGTAGCGCTTTAGCGGTATATGGTTTATGGAGTAGTTAATATTTCGCACAGTACCGATGTCAAGTAAAAAAAATATATATCACGTAGATAGTGTATAACTAATGATAATAATTATAAAATTCAAAAGAATAGTTAAAGAGCGTTTGTGTGCTAAAGGATATTACAGCACTAATGACTTTTTAGTTGACTGCACACCTTGGGAATGAAATGATCGCCTCCAGGCTGTTTCAAATAGCTAAAATATAATTATTATTGTACATGCAAAATGAAAAAAAAAAATTATATCCCGCTGAGTTTCTTTCGCCGGTTCTTCTCAGATTCTTATTCCCGAACCGGTGGTAGATTTTTGACTATCAATAAGCAAGTGTAAACACTTCTATATTGAATAAAGATTTTTGACTTTGACTTTGAAAAAAAAAATGTTCCAATGACGATAGTCACAGTTATAATTTACTAAAACTCTGATACCACGAGAGCTTAGAGCCTCACTTTTATGTTTGAATTACAATTGAACTGCTAAAGAAAATTTATTGTTAAAAAGTCTTGAGTTTTAGACGTTTTATTTCAGAATAAGTACTTTTACTTGGAGATTAAAAAGAAGAAAGACAAGTCCTATACAGTTCGAGAGTTCGAATACGAAAAAAAATCTGATCTAGCGCTCTCTTAAAGTATTTTATTTGCGAACACTTTAGAGTTTAGTTGTTAAGCTGTTCCACGATTAAGGCTCCCCATTTCTTCCAATGACTGTTGTCTATTGAATGCATGGTATTTTATTTATATAATTTAGAATATGTTTAAATTTCTAAACGTCTTTATTCTCGATTATGTAAGGAAATTCCTCTGAACAGAAATATTTACATTGATAAATGATATATGTATATATATATATTTGTATTAGAAACAGCTTGACTAAGACAATATCATATAGTAAAACTTTTGGGTTAAAATATAATAAATATATCCTTAAAATAATAAAGAACTACAGGCATTCCGTTTTTAGTCTTACTTCAAGTTTCTGACGTACTTATCAATGTCAGTTGTATGATATAAATTACGTATTTAATAATCTTTTAAATGATATACATGTTTATCAATTTTGTTGCTATATGAAAAGTTTTGAAAGAGTTTAAAATCACTAAAATTTTCGAGATCCGTGAAGTGTTTGTAGAGCATACTCAAAGATTTCGTGTGCGTTTGCGGTGTGCAAAATGTCTGAAGAACTAAAAAGGAACACATATAATTATATATAATCAGATTTCCACTTATATGTAAAATTCTCTTATACAAGTATAATTTATATTCGTTTTTTATTTTTGCGACAACGGCCTTATTTATTGATGTTTTTAAAAGGACATCACTAAAACTAAAAGCGTAGGCGCTAAGTGCGTGCTGCGTTTGAAATGTGTCAACATGACCTTTATTGTCCTTGAAACGTCGTTGAAAGATTTTTATTTTCTTCTGATTATTTAATAGATGAGTATTGCAAAATAATCAAATGTATTATCTTTATTGATTAAAAAAAGTAGTTACTAAGATGGAATAACTTGTTAGTCATTCTCGGTCAGATAACTTTTAGATTTAGCTCGATGGTGGCGATGGTACGATATGTTAGAAAACAAATTGACAGTATAATTATAGTGACATTATGTCTTAAAGGGTCTTTCAAATCAAGCATAATATGTGTAAGGCAAACTTATATTTGTACCAGTGGGTCGCCCGCGAAACTTCCCGTTTATTCAAAAGATTATTTTTTTTTTGGAATTTCGAGACCTATGACAGTTTTTGTTTTGATTTCATTTCATTGTAAACTGCAAGTTACTCATCTACATTCGGCGCCAAAATGGTGAAATCTTATTTCAAGTGAATTTTAATGTCATATAGTATACACTAGTTCAGTTAGAATTGGAGTTTGTCTATAGCTATTTACTTTAATTTTCTTTACGTTTTTATTTTTTTTCCTTTTACAGACGTAGTCTCTAACCGGCCAGAAACATTTTACCGCTCTCTAAAATTAATTCTAATAAATTTAATCAATTGCAATTAAGAATGCTCTTTATTTTTCTGCACATCTACGGCTGAAGCTCTTCAAAATGAGACCATAACCGATATTTTATGTGCAGCTTACAGCAAAAATCGGCTTGCTTACGCTATTAATATAAAAGATTTTACAAATTTCAATATTGCTTGCAAAATATAGTTTTTTTCTAATTAAATAAGCCAGGCTTATAATATGTATCTTTTTATTAAAAATAAAAAATTGTCATGGGGATTATGCAATTACATAAGTTGCTCTGTTACAATAAAGTTTAATTATTACTCAACAAAATTATGAGGACACTGTGTATGTACATATGTAATTTCGAAACGTAGATGGGACAGACGCCAAGTTATCTACTTTAGTGTAATTTCTTTAACATTTTGCCTTATTATATTATATATTGAAACTTTGTTATAATTTAATTAATGTATATATTTTAAATTATTCAAATAGACTTTATAAAAAGATTTCAACAAGGGCTTTTGATTCGTCGAGCGCTGGCTCCGGCTTCGAATATCGATTTCATCAAGAAGAAGGGCCGAGAAGCTAGCTTGTTACTAGTTTTATAAACTTAAAGTGGATGCAGTCTTAGTAAAACTATTACGGGTATTTAACACTTATATAAAAGGAAACAGTTCTGAAATTAAAAACGTAATAACAGTTGAAAACATATAGTAAAATATGAAATAAACTAACATTTGTAATGAATTGTACACGTATTTCTATCCAAGTTAAAAAAAGAACCACTTTATTAATTCAGTATGTTTGTGATCAATACGTATTGTAGCAATGATATAATTAATCTTATCCTTAAAATCAATAAGTTGCTAAAACATATAACGGATATATCGACTGTATGAACAAATTCGTAAAATAAAAACAGTATAAAAAAGAAATATTAAAAGAACGAAAGAACAACCACTCATTTTTAAAATATATAGTAATTCTTTCTTAAGTCTAACGTCAGTTTGAATTGCAGCCTAAAAAAGTTTCATTAAAATGATATGACTATGTTTACTGTGTCATGTAAACTGCAATGAATTATTGCGTATAATGCAACTGGCATTGTACAAAATTCATATTGATTTATTTGAACCGTTGTCCTACTTAAAGTTGCTGGAAGGGGAGCTAATGGCTTTCAACTGAAAATGATCGCACTACGTAGTTTTTCATTCGTTTAATGGCTTCGTATTGTACTTTTTTTAGTGTGCCATTAAGTGCCTTGCATCCTGTATTTATTTAATAAAAAAGGGAAAAATAGTGAACTAATTTCTCTTATATCTTTGTTAATTTAATATATAAAAAATTTTTTTTTAAGAATATTGATGATGAATTAAGTTTTAATCAAAGAAATAAAATATGTTTTGTTTAGTCGAGTTGAGATGGTGGTGAGTTCAAAATATAACAATCACTGGATTTTTTTTATCTCTACGTACATTTTTGTTTATTCATTTTACACATTCAACATCGAAGAAAATTATCCTGGTGAATATGTATATGCTCAAATCAACAGTTAAGTAATACAGTAATATACCTAAGGATTTAAATCCTTTCAAGAGGGAAGGCATCTGCCCAAAAAAAAACCATTTAATTAAGTTGTTATTTAAGTTTAATTTATGAATACATTAATTCATCATATTTTAGTCCTAAGAATTAATCTAGTCTAATGTTCAATTCCAAGGAAATAAGTAAGACCTAGGAATATCAATTCGGACGTTATATTTTGTAATTCAAACCATCATTACGTATAAGCATTTATAATCTTATATTCTAACTAGAAAAAGGTTCATACCAATTTCATTTTCAATTTATTAATTCAAGCTTTTCTTAGTCCCTTGTAAGAAGTCAAGGTAATGTTGTAATTTATATATTGCATGAGTTTTATATATTTAGAAGGAATGGCACATGGGCCAGCTGATGGAAAGCGTTCACCGTCGCACACAGACATGGCAACTTTGAGAAATGTTATCCGTCCATGTGCCTGTAATTACACTAGCTCACTCACCCTTTAAACCGGAACAGAACAATGCTAAGTAGTGCTGTTTAGTGGCAAAGTAAGTGATGAGTGGGCTCCGCAAAAGGGCTTCCATAAAGCTCCATCACCGTGTCTAGAGCTAACTAGCTTCACAGTGGTTGTTTTTCTAAGTTAATTTTAGATTTTACGCTTTGCATAATCGGTTGACGGTTATGGTTACAGGGTGATATCGTCCGGAACGCTTTCAATCACGGCGACCAGTTTTAAGGAAGACCAGCTAACTACGCTGGATATTATAGTGCGTGCATGTGTGCAAATACATGTGCATTATTTAATATTAACGATAAATTCAATTAATATAATAATAAGTTTTAAAACATCAAACAAAAAGGCCAAAACCATATTTATGTATTGTTTTTTTTTAATGGAATAAAATATAAATTTTAAACGCAATTGAATTAAACTAACTTTTCCTAAAATCGTGTATAGAAATGGTCGTGTAAAATAGTCGAGTCATACGGGTAATTTCCCGTAGTTAGGAACGTAGTCGCGTGCTTTCGATACCCGTAGGTACTAGGTGAGTTTACATTGATTGGCTGACGGGACCGACTCGCCGGCGCCGAGAGAGCTCGTCGTACAAAAATATTTATATTATCCTTTGAAATAATGTTCTATGTCAACGATTCATACTGCACATTTCTAGATCAGTCTTCTCTATCTAAATTGTATTTTTGCATATCCTTGTTGTTTTTTTTTTTTGTAATTGTATGTAAATTATTCACTTAATGAGATTTCTGTTGCAGGGGTTCGTGTATTATCAAAATAAAGATGCGAAGTTAAGAAATTATTTTTAGAACCCTTTTACTAGCCCTTATATGTGGATTAAATCTTGAACCCAAATTTTTAATTCAATTCACTTCTAATAAACTCTGCTTAAATTATAAACAAATTTTTGTTGTTAGTCACAATATAAATAATGTTATAAATTTGTTCGATTGTTTGGTATAAAATAAAGATTCAATAAATATTTTACGTTATGTATATGTATGTTTTTACCAATAATTCTACAGTATCAAATAATTTTTTGTAAATTAATTTTAAAAAAGGAACTATTTTCGCGTGAAAACAGAGTCAAAGATAAAATTTACGTCTCTGGCTTGAAATTCATTCTACACATTATGCATAAAACTTACCGAGTTCAAATATTCACCGACGAACTTTAACCAAAGACAGATATTGCATTTGTTCATTCACTGTTCGTGGGGCGAGTTTCCTCAATATCTTACCATTTTAAAGGAAGGCGGGAGACAGTTAATGTGGACATCATTTTGGAGCGACTGCGAGGTGTATTTCGTGTATTGACTGTATTACGGAAAGGGAAAATACGTAACTAATTGATTTTGATTGATCATTATATTGTAAAAAAAATCAGATGTAAGTTGACTTAAATAATAAAAAATAAATAAATAAATATTGGACAACATCACATACATTACTCTGATCCCAATGTAAGTAGCTAAAGCGCGTGTGTTTTGGAAAATCAGAAGTAACGACGGTACCACAAACACCCAGACCCAAGACAACTTAGAAAACTAATGAACTTTTTCTACATTGACTTGGCCGAATCCGAGACCTCGGAGTGGCGTACGCATGAAAACCGGTGTACACACTACTCGCCCACGGAGGTCGTCAAAGTTGACGTATTATTGAAATCTCTTTATAATATCTTTTAACAATAGAATTTTAGCTGACAGTTATGTGCAGCTCGTGTTCTTTCATGTCCAAAGCATTTTCGGTTGTATTTTCAAATCACCAGCAGCCATTTTTCAAATGTCGTCGCTCCGTCTAGCTAGAGAACGTTCCCGATGTCCTAATAATTATGGCTTACAACGGGATTCATCCAAAAATTTTCATTAATTTTTAATTTAAACAGTGAGCGACGTTTTGTATCCCAGTGGCCATTTTTATTATTTGTATCCCTGCATTCTCGGAAGCTTTTCTCATTGTCATTTCTAGCCCTGTTAGCATCGGTCAGTATCTCTGTATTCCTTGACTTTGAACTAGTGTAATTAATGAATTCTTTAATTGCTCTCTCGTAAGGAGAATATGTACGCAGTGACGTGTCATATAGTGCTCATGATAAATTTATTGTATGTAACATGCGCTGTACTATACGAAGCTGAATCATTTTAATGCAGTTTTATCATGTCAATGCATAAAAAATGCTCTTATTAGCTTATGCTATAAATATTTAATGGTTGGCTCTTTATATTTATAAGATAAGTCTTAAAATATATTTATTGTACTGGGCCACCTGATGATAAGTGTACCACCGCTAATAGACATTAGCACTGTGAGAAATATTAAACATTCGTAATATTGCCAAAGCGCTACCAACCTTGCGAGCTAAGATGTTATGTTCCTGTGGTTCACTGGCTCAATCATCTTTCAAACCGGAACACTAGCGGTAGAATATGTTATTAGTGGTTTGTATCGAACCACAAGGGCTGGCACAAAGCCCTACCACTAAAAAATAATAAGAAGAGTTAATAATAAGTTTTATATAACGAAATAAAATGAAAAGGTATTCCCCACTCGACACTGGGAGGCTAGCAACTTTTCGTTTAGATTACCCTATATCCTGTCATGCATTCTTAATGGTTCCTTCTAACTAGCCCTGGGGAATCGTTCAACAAAATATTTTTATTTAAGGCCTTAATAGACTACAATCTACAGCTTATATGACTACAATTCCTTCAGTTTAACAAAAATATTCTTTACTTTTGGGCTCTGTGCAAGTCCATCTGAGTACGTAGGTATCCATTAATTACATTTTCTACCGTCAATAAGCAATGCTTGTTGTTGTCGTGTTTGGGTTTGAGGGTTGAGCGAGCCAGTATCGCTACAGTCATAAGGGATATAACATTTTAGTTCCCAAGGTTGTTGTTGGATTGACATTTTCTTGCCGGTTCTTCTCGGCAGAATCTACTGTCCGAACCGTTGGAACTTTAAATTTAATTCGACAATGTCACATGACGATTCAAAAGTGCTTTTATGAGCTTACTTGAATAAAGAATATTTTGGTTTTGATTTTGTTAATATTTCATACATGGCAGAGCTAATGTGACCATATAGGCGATAGTGACATAACATCAGGTGGCCTATTTGCCAGGATCGCTTCCGCCGTCAGTTTTGCTTGTTTTAAATATATGAAGGCAATTTTCATCCGAATCGTCGCTATGACGCAAGACGCAAGGCTACGATTCTCGTGCTACGAATGATGCAATCCTTTCATTTGCGTATATTATATTGCACCCTTGACCTTTACATATATGTATGAATACTTAGTGAAAATGAATTTATGCAAATTCATTTACTATGCAAATTTTATTTACAGTTGTGTTTTGTTTTTTACTTTCTTTTCCTTTGACCGTACTTAAGTTCTATAGTTTTCATCCTGCGATCAGAAATTCGCACAATGAAAATTAAAATAATTCGAGCTTATAAGCTACCTACTTGTTTAAATTAGTTGTGTTTTATATGATTTAATTACAGCAAGAAATTAGCTTACCTACGTGTCCCTTGCATTTCGATATATTATTTCGCTTTATTCTTTTTTTTTTCAATATTTAATCAATTGCATCGGTAGCTAGCTTAAAGCTGCATCCCGAGTGCTGGAGTAAAAATCTCACGTCGAGCTAATAAAAAGTTATTGAATTTTTCTGTCACGAAATTCTCAATAACTGCCCGAAGTAAGGAAGTACCGTGCCTTCTAACGTACGTGAAGCCGTTGGTCCTGTGCCTGATCTCTCCGTTCGTGCCGGATTGCTGTTCACTGAATATTACGTGGGACATATTGGGTGAGGTGATAGAGAGAGCACTATAATATTTCTTCCATAGTTGGCAGTGGAAAATATATTATATAATATTAAATGCTCGTCCGGACTTTGTTCTGGTGAAATAAGAATTTTATTTATTTTAATTGTGCTGCACCTACCGAGTCCAATCTTAACAAGTCAGGGATCTTAATACATAAAAAACAATTACCATCATTGATGTTTGCCAATTACTCATTTGGGATTTTAGTGATGTACAGTGGCACACGTACAAACGTTTTTTTTAAAGATTTATATAAATATATATTATAATATAGACTTGACCCAGTATAG
This sequence comes from Vanessa tameamea, assembly GCF_037043105.1. Classification (NCBI taxonomy): domain Eukaryota; kingdom Metazoa; phylum Arthropoda; class Insecta; order Lepidoptera; family Nymphalidae; genus Vanessa; species Vanessa tameamea. Next base: position 8,881,548 of record NC_087325.1, read on the forward strand.
TTTTATCCAATTAATGAACCGTATTCCATATTTTTTTGGTTCGATAGCTATTGTAAAACGATAGTGTTATCAAAATAATATTGTGAAAAAAAAGTAAAAAAGTGTAATAGAAACATTAAAAAATGTTCTAAAAATCGTCTTCAATCACCATGGTCGAACACTAGTAGAAACTAAATCGTATTTCACTGTTGTAAAAGGCTTAATTATTTATTATTCACACGTACACGTCTATTTTAATCTAGTCCTCTGACCCGTACCTTTGGCCGGTTAACAGTTATAATGCTATTTAGAAAACACACAGTAATTTGATTAATAGACGCATTAAATTTAGGACATGCACCACTTAAGTAATTGGCGTACGCATTAAAAACTATATAAAATAAACATTAAAAAGTTCAAGTTAGATCGATCCAAATTAATGTTTTATATGAAGAATAAATACCATAGTAAATTACTATCAATTGCTTGAGTTTGAACTTATTTTAAACAGTTTTTAAGAATTTCTTTCAAGGCGTGGATATATGTAAAATGATAAAATTTGAGTTACATTGCTTCCTTTCTTCTCTGAAATAGTTACGACAAAAGCTTAAAAATATATATGTTAACTTGGCATAATTTCCGTTTCGTATCAAAGTTATCATAATGACTATGTAAATTATCTTCAGCATTCGTTATTAGCTTTTTTATTTAAATATATCTATCAAAAGATTATTTTTATTTACATCAGAATATTAAGTAACGCAAATACTAAGGGAGCATTTGGCTTAATTATGCATATATATTTTTTAATAATCTTTAACGTTTTTTTACGTAGTCTTTACGATCGTGCAATCGCAATGAAAAACGGAAATCGTCTTATAAATTAGTGCGGAACGAGACGTTGTGCTGAACGGATCTACGAAACTCTTCTCCGCAATTACATAGTACAGGGGTGTGAGGCTTCCACGCGGCATATTTATCGGTAACGCCCAATCGACCAAGGTCAACGACGTAAATCCGCATTTTAACGTTTACTCCGTCTCTTGAAGGGGTCCACTTTCTTGCCCTTCCTTTTTCTCTTGACTGCATGTAGAACATCTTCGTCAGTGATATCACAACTAGTCATGTCAATTCTAATAACACACTACCGTACTTAATATTTTTTCTTTTAATATCAAATATATATAAAGAAAACTATTGACAGCCATGGAAAGGTTTGAATTGTAATTTTATAGCTAAATCAAGATACCATACAAGTTACTTTTCACGTTATCCAATGCTATATTTAGTCTTATCATGTATGATTAATTTAAATAAAATAATAAGTTTGATTGATTTCGTTTTACTCGAGAACATTAAATTTTTCAAACGCTTGACACTTATCAAAATTTAAAGCTAATGACATTCAAAGCAAAGTTCAGCTACTTACTACTGATATTATAAACTAAATCCTCTGGTATGCACTTTATTTTGTGAAATAAGCTTTATGTATTTTTCAGTAAGGCTATACGAAAGAAAACCGTATTCTCATTAGTATGGATAGATGTCCGTCCCCTTTGTTGGTGCTACGCTAACTGATGAGGTTTATCGTTAATATTTTCTCCTTTCATCAGTCACATATCGTAAACAAACCGTTGGGCGGGTTCGGAGTCACAAATTGCACGAAAACATCTATAAATCGAGAGAATGTTCGTCCCGAGCGAGTTATTTGCCACACGCAATGGTGTTCCTTAAGAATATTCTCTTTGAGAGATGTAACACTGATAAACGTACGTAGAACTCATTTATTTATCCGTGTGGTATAATAAATATTTTAAAGAACGTAAGATGATTATGTTTTCATCTATATTTGCAGGCCTATTCTGAAATAAATCACTTTGTATCGTAATTGTGAAATTATGTAAACCCACTAAATGTGATATTCTATTTGTATGCGTGGATAATTTATGTGTTATAATAATGGTAGGGAAGTAACAACCTGTAAATTTCCGACTGTTGTGCTAAAGCCTCCTTTTACTTTTGAGTGCCTACTCCGCCACGCTACTCCAAAGCGGGTTCGTGGATACATATGTGGCAGAATTTCATTGAAATTAGACATGCACATATGCAGGTTTGTCGCGACGTTTTCCTTCACCGCTGAGTGTGAGATGAATTATAAACTTAAATTAAGCATCCGATACACTCACACTCTGACATATCACGAATTTATTCTGCAGCGCTTTTTGTATTAGATCCTACCGAACAATTCCACCGATAATATCTATAGAAGGCAGCGGTCTTCCATAGATACACTGACACTGCAACGAATACTATTTTAAATCGTGTACTATCTTAGATGCTATGTATCTTTTATATATAATATAATTGACTCACACTTAAAACAGGAACACACTACAGAGTATTGATGTCTGACGGTAGAATAACTGATGAGTGGGTGGAACCAGACGTGTCTGGAAAGCCGTACCTACAAGTTTAAATTCGAATTCCCTTGTTCAATGTTGAACTATGACACCTATTGATAGTCGAATTGAAAAACTAACACTGGTTCGGAAAAGGAAATACCTCAGAAGAACCGGCGAAAAAAAATCAGCGTATATTTTCCATTGTTTCCACTGAAAACGTTTATATTAAATGAGAAACATACAAAAAAAAATCATACTCACTAAAGTTTCATCACACTTGGACACATATTTCGGGAACGCACAAAAGATTGTTAAAAACTTTTACACTAAATCTATCTTGTCTATTTATAAGACCCCTTTCAAAATGTTATTGTCTTGTTTTTGTATTCGATCTTATTAATTAAATGTAATTGTCATAGCTGTTCACAAATTCAACCTTCAACGAAATGTGGTTGACGCGGATATCAAAGGTCAAATCAAAGACATCGGCTTGGCATACGAATGGAAGCCCGTATCTCGCTAACATTATTAAGGTCAAGCGTATAAACCGTGCTCCTGAATCCAAATCGAATACCTTTTCATTAAGCGTTGTTTAATCGTTATTTAGTATCGTGTATTGGTTCCTTTTGTTTCGCCGTTGTCGGTTTTTCCTTCTTTTGATTATATTACCTGATTATTGTATTGCTTCTCCAAAGTTTCTAAACGATTGTTCGATTCTCTGTACACGAATATACGTATACGAGTTGTCATGGCGATCGATTGATCATTAGAAGTTAAAACCGGTAAAAATAGGTCGTTTCAATAGCGGAAACGTTTTTGGCGTTATTTCTATCACCTATGCACACTAGTGCTGTGTAAATGTCTCACTGATTAGTAAAGGCTTCCTATCCAGGAGTTACTTTACTAGAATTAGACCTAAATGTTATAAAGGAACGACATCTTCTCGTAGTATGAAAATAATTGAATGTTTAATAAGAGTATTAGATTAAATTAGTGTCCGTCCTGTGGTTGAACTTCGATCGTAGTCAACATGTTTCGAACAGTTTTCTGCTCTAGTTTTCATTATTTTTAATTGTTCACACTAAAAATAAAGAAGGTGGACAAACAGCGAAAATATGGTAAATTTTCTTGTCTTTGCCTATTTATAAATAGATAGTGTTGTCGCCTGCGACTTCGCTCGCGTTTTAGAGGTACGTCGTCAGGTGTTGGGTATAAGAAAGTATCTTATGTCTTTCCTTGGAGTTCAAGCTTAATTAATTCTTAATTTCATCAAATTCGTTTCAGTGGTTTAGCCGTGATAGAGCAACAGTCAAACAGAAATAGTTACAATCGTATTTATGATATAAGTATTGATTTATATTTAAGCTAGCAGGTTCTCCTGACAAAAGTCAAGAAAGAAGTATGTATAATATTTGTGTCAATGTGTCAGTAAATACATAGAAATGAAAGTCGTATTCAAATAAGCCTGAAAGTTACTCAACGTGACCAAAGAAATACTTTTAAAATAAATTCAACAAATTGGTATAAAATCAAACGAATATAATATTTTGTACATAACGTAGCATCAGATGAAGTGGTCGAGGTCACGCGATTGTGTAATCAAAATCCATCAGAGAATTCCTACAATGCAATAGGCTCCAAAATTAATGTAGGTTATTTATAATAAACCCTTTCATGTCGTGTTTATAGTCGCCAAATAAAAAACCTAAAACGTGTATTGTTAACATTAAAACATTATTTCTTTGTCTTAGAATTTTGAAATGTAAAAAAATTGGGGTCCTATCGATACTACTCTTTCAAAAGTAAAGACGAAAATGTTGAAGTTATTTTGAAATAAATACATTATTATTTTTTATAATTTTCTTAAAAAAAATAATTACTGTATCTAGCTTGTCTATAGGAGAATTTGATACAGTGTTAGTTATTCGCGAAACGATAAAAGATTAATTACAAAATCCGTTAAGTCTTATAGAAACCCTACTTTACCCTTTGTTTTTCACAAGCACTAAGATGCCTTTTCAAAACAAACTATGTGTAATACGCTGTCAGTCCCACAATAGTAGCGACCAATGGCGTTCGAGTTACAGTTTCGACGCATGCGCGTACGTGGGCGTCGGTCGATACATTGTGACGTCACGCGCCGCGACCAATGGCGCCGTTCCGTCGCACATTAATCGATGTGAACGATTTGCCGACGTATATTCGACGTTTTGTATCCTTAAGCTCTATTGTTTTTTATTACAGGTAATATACGAAGGTGTACTCCCTTCAGAATTTAGATTCGAATGTTTTTAAAATGAGGTTTTAATATATTTATATGTAAAATGTTATAAGTTAGTTGTTGGAGGTTATTTATGTATCTTTAAAAACAGTTATTGCATGAAATTGTGAATGAAACGAGCCGTGAACGTGATTCATTCATATTTTAGCGACATTTGGACAATAATTTTGTTTCGCAACTTGTAATTGTTTGTTTAAATAGATTGTATATTTTAAATTAAATACATGTCAAATATTGCTATATTATTTAAAAACAAAACTTCATAAGCTAGTAACACGGTAAAATCAATTTAATCTTATTACTAGTCTAACAAGCATTGTTGCCTAATAGTTTTTCAGTATTTAAGAGCTTTTAAATTTATGATGTAATTGCTTGTTGAGTGCAATGAAAATGTTCGTAAAACCATTTTTGTTATAAAAAATAGTTCCGACAAAATCAAAACACAACAAAGATAATTAAAAACAAATTTTAACAACGTATTATTACTTCTAAAACGGTTTTACACTCGACGAAACGGTCTGTGATATCGATCTCTGAATACGTCACTTTGTTAAAAATAATTAATTAATACGATTTAAATTTGTTCTAAGTCTAATCTAATTCTGTTTACCTCGTAAAGTTGCTAAATAAATAAACATTATGAGTTAGTCAATTCCGCAATATGCTTTTGTATGGCTTTTATTTGTTTCGAAGTCTGTGTTGAGTGGGATGAATAACTCTCATAATAATGGCTTTAATTAAGAAAACACCTAATTTATTATTTCTTTAATTTAAAAATGAAAAAGGAAAACAGTAGAAGCACGTCTGAAAAGGTACATTAACAAAACTGATGTTATTTCAACAAAAAAATATTGATGTTATATTTATTTTAAGTGATTTGAGTATTTATGCTTTGAAATAAACAACTGGAGTTAATTTTGAAATGAATGTTTTGTTTTTCATTTTAACGTGAATAAATTATTATTTTAAAGATTTTTGCTATAACAATCTTTATAAATGTACATATAGACTTAATCTTTCTCTCATCTAATAGAATTAAATAATTTATGTGACCTTTCTTGCTCCGATTTTTCAGACCACCATTTCGCGTGAGGTTAAATTAACAGTAACATCTTTCGATGAATGTTTTAATGTTAGTTTAATAATTATTTTCTCATGTTTTTCTTTAAATGGACTATAAGAATGTGTGGTTCAATATTGCTTCTAACTGTGGAATCTGTTCTACCCGATTTAGATGAAATTTTGTACAAATTATTTGGCATGGTGACAATATAACCCACTTCACAACTTTTAACATTGCAATCAAATATTAAATATCAGATCCCCGCTATCTTAGCTGGGCTATTTCAGTGACAAACCCGTAGATATTATAGTTTATTAATCCAATCTCTTTATATTACATTTAATTCGTTTTGATATGTGTTTTCCAAAATGATGTTTTAACATATTAATAATTATAGTCCGTAAACAAGTGAAATAGATTTGAGAGGTATTGAGAGGTTCGAGTTTTAATGTTGGGATTCATATTCTAATAAATTATTTGTAGGACGATATTATAATTTTATGAGTGTTTTATCCCGTACATCAGCATGTATGGGATATCAAGCATAATCTCGTGATCAGAGGCGAATGAAATGTCTTCCTCGGCACGAGGTGAATTATAATTTGAACATGAAAAAGTGCTTATTTTTGGATTTCAAAACGGTACTATTAATTAAAATCACGTGTTTTATCAACTGGGTCACTGTTCTTTAACAAATATTTTTAATATTTTGTTAGTTGATATTAATTATAATCTGAATAAAATTTCAAGTAACGCTTATCTATACGTATATGTGTTAATATTGTGTGATTCCACTTTTGAAATTGTTGTAGCGATGGTAAATTTTATTAGAACTTCTTGTTCAAAAGTTTACATCGGCCAGTATTAAAAATTCCTAACGTTACTATGAATAAGTGCTTGTCTTATAATGAAGGTTTACTTGACAAAGTACTCTAGCAATGGCTCGTTCCTACAAGTAGTCCATGAAGATATTTTACAAGCTCACAGTTTAATCATTATTGAACTAGATGTAATTTTATTTTGTACCATCATTATCCGTTGCTGCGTATAAAAACAACTAGAAAATTGCACCTTAATTGCTCAGTATTCTTATATTGTAAGAGTTTGTACAAAATATTTAAGTGTATTTTTTAGAGGGACACATTTGTTTAAGCCCCAAAACGTTTTCGACCGTTTATAAAGAATAATTTGTGTTATAAAGAATTAAATTTATATGGGGTAGGTACTTTATATGAAAATTACATCACAAAGCAAAATCAAGTGGCTCAAAAATAACGTTTGAATCGTCATGTTCCAGTATTGAATTACACATAACGCTACCACTGATTCGGAAAATAGATTTTATCGAGAAGAACCAGCAAGGAACTAGTGCCAATAAAGTGCAATTTAAGTTCCTTATTATGCGTCTCTTAATTTACAAATAGGTCGATGGTCTCCAAATTAAATGAGTATATTAATACAGCTGAAGCTGTCATTCTGATAAGGTACTATACACATATGTGTGTGTGTATTTTATCTGTCCAATATGGCGTCAATAGGTCATAGTGCACAAATATTCATGAATTTTATTCGACCGCGATTTTAATGGATCAGATTTCAATATGACGAATGAATGATGAAGGGATTAAAATTTAAATTGAATGTGCTAAAAAACGTTATATTAACGCATGTTTATGGAGATAAATGATAGAAATTTACTTGGTGGTAGGTCTCTGTGCAAACCCATATGTGTTGGTACCACGCACACATTATACATTCTACCGTCAAGCAGCAATACTCTTAGTATTGTTGTGATTCGGTTTAAATTATGAGTGAGCCACTGCAACTACAGGGATATAAAATCCCAGTTTCCCAATTTTGGTGGCGCATTAGTTAGGAAAGAAATGTTAAAAATTTCAAACTTTGTCTTTGGGCAGTGGTGACCACTTATCATCGTCAGTTGGCCCATTTGGTCATCCGCCTGCAAAAACCATAATAATAATAAATTGGTTTTTTTATATTTAAATCAATACACACGGACTTGTCGTACATATGTTATAAATAGATTGACAAAGTTAAAAATATCTTCTAACAACGATCCAACTACCGATGCCATACAAAAAAGAAAGCTTTTTTAGTTGTTGTAATTTGAATAAATCACGCCTACGATGTAAGAATAAAAATAAAACTTCAATGTAGGCTTTCTGTAAGATACTTTGGACTAAGTCGTAAGATTAACTTATTGAAAAAATAGTATAAAAATAAATAATAATAATAAGGTGAATAGAATTACACTCACAGTGGAATTCGTAAGTTTGTCAAACAAAGATATTTATAAAAGTATAAGCATAGTTGTAAAAACTATTGTAATGACAATATCAATACCAGGTTTTTTTTAATATGTTTTTTAGTCGTTTCAAAATATGAAGATGTCCATCTGACCATTTTCGGTCGCGGCTATTCTCAACGAGGAAAACTACGCAGGAAATATTACAGTAGTCAAACTTGAGCCCAGGGAATAGAGTCCTCTTTGTAATCCGATGGGAGAGCAATCTGTCACGACCGAAGACAGTTCAGGGACAGGATCAACGGCTCCACGTGCTCTACGAGAGTATTAACACTGCCCATTGCCAAACTTTGATAGCTACTAAGATTTTTTTTTTGAACTACGAACCTATAGTCTTATTAAATAGTTAAAAGATCAACGAGAGCTTCAAAACTAAAAAAACAAATAGTTTACTTTAATGTAATCCGTAAACTAGTCGTAAAAAGGCTGTTTAGTGTTGTTCACAAAGTGTTATGATTCTGTAGTAAAGTGTTACAGATATAACAAACGCTTTCAGCTGAAACGGCTTGACCTCGTCATTATCATAAAAGCCTCGACATTTCGTTGCATGTAGAGCACTAATTAATGACCCAACTTGCTTACTTGCGTTGGCCACCGATATGCTTAACCTCATTTCTTTACACCTAATACGGCTTGGCTAATCTTATAGCTGAGATTGAGAATGAGCTAAGAGTTAGAATTGTATTGTTGTAAGTATGTGCTATAGTAGGCAAATGAAGTTACATTAGTATTATAATAAAACTTACTCATTTAATTAAAACCCGTAATCGTCAGATTTGGATTCGGGTGTTATAAACAGATTTGCTCTACCTAGCTTAGGATAAAATCAAATGAGTCACGGTAGCATGCGAGATCGATTCTGTGACGCCCTCCGAAGACGGAGAGGGTACCGCTGGTTTTTTTGTGGGTCTCCCGGTGTACTAGGACGTGCTAGGCTTCCTGGGCACTGGCGAGTCCCACGTTTTCCCCACTTTAGGTAGGGGAAACGCGTAAGGAGTTTGTCCAGCGAGAAAAGAAATGTTATCACCAACTCGGATATTAAAATTGTTAGTCTGTTTTTCTAAGCATTTTTTTAACATTCAATGGTAAATAATTGTTGTAGTTTATATATTAAATATGAGTAAGCCTTTTAGACGACGAATTAAACAAACTTTTGAATCCGATTCCAAGAATCTCAATTTTTATTTTGAATGACGATATGCTTAAAATCATAAGGCAATTATAGCGCGATTTAAAGAACTATTAACGCCATCTATTAACAGTAAAATAGTTGTATTTGTATCATTAAAAAAATATGAACAAAACTCTTCTAACAGCGGTGCTCAAAGAAGAACACCATTCGTGGTCATATTTTTTCTTCTTATTAACATGGGACCACCGACAAAATGTAAATTATTCATTAAAATCAATTTACTTTGAGTAAAAATAAAACAAAGAATCCACTACTATTATTCCATTTTTATAGATCGATTAATAACTGATCGAATAAAACTATAATTATTAAAATCGATTAAGAGCTGTAGACTAAAGAAATTTTATTTTTTATGAAATTTAAAAACGTCTGAATTGATTGTTTCTCATCTTTTTTAAGCTAATATTGTTGAAACTTGAAAATTTTAAACGCTTAAGTGCTTAGTTTACAAACAAATAGCATTTTAAAAATTAATAATCTGATCAATGTTAAGCTGATTTCCGATATTTCGAAATAAAAAAAATATACATTGGGTCGTAAGGCTTTGTGCAAGCCTGCCTGGGTACCAGGTACCACCCACTCATCAGATATTCTACCGCCGACTAGCAATACTTAGTATTGTGTTCCTGTTAAAAATGTGAATCAGTGTAACGAAAGGTGCAATGGACATAACATCTTAGTTCCCAAGCTTAGTGGTGCATTGGCGATGCAAGGATGGTTAATATTTCTTACAGCGCCAATGTACATGGGCTGTGACTGTGCCTTACCATGAGGTTGCTCATTTGCCCGTCCGCCAATATCATAATAATAAAAATGTATTTACAACATACTACTTACATATCTATACGTGTTCATTTTCTGTATAAACAAATACAAAGGGCGCGTATTTTGTCCCACGTTTTATCTTTTGTTTTTTACTACGATACGACTGTTTGTTGAAATACATTTTTTTTACGTCAGTGTTTATCTTCGAAAATATTGCTATATGTTTCAATCATACATATACACTAAGTGGAAACGAAATTTAAATATGTTTTTAATTTTATTTAAAACATATTAAAAGATTAGTATTTTATAATATATACTTTAACAAAAAGGCAGATGAACAAATAAGTTACTCATAATTGAGTGTTTGCGTAGACATGGCGTAGGCGTTTGCGTAGACGCTCTACGCAAATGTTTATCATCAAAAGCACGTCAAAGTGGCACCTTTTTATGAAATTAATACATTATTTAGTTTTAAATTGTGGCTATTCTCTTGTGCGCAGTAATTTGACTAATTCGATCCGATTTAATTTTTTCTATCTTTCTCTTATATATATTCATCTTATTCATGTGTTATTTAAGAAAATGACTCGACTGTGTGAATGTAAGTATGTATAAGATATAAAAGTAGTATAAAATAACTGCACAAACTGGAATGAGGGCAAGAATGTAAGGAGTATTTTTACGTTGAATCGCAATTTCTATTATCTCAGCAAAAATGAACCATCCCTACTGTCTTTGAGTGAAGTAACTATAGGACAGAACGTTAAGGTTTACAATTTATTTTACAATTACTTGAAATGTTACTCAATTCACCTTCCACATACCATTAAAAACTTAATACTTTGGATGAAATAAAATGTAAAAGCAACTGGTTTCAATTTTATTTCTCTATTTGAAAATGTTTTGATTTAAAAGTTAAAAATAAAAACATATATTGCATAGCACAGCCAGTCGCATTTTAGTTCGATAAAATAAAAAGTGTATTAGTGAGTTTTCAGTCCGACCTATTTTTTATTTTCAAAATGGCGTATAACTTATTATACTTTATTTATTCGCGTTTTGTGCTAGAAAGAACGATATTAAAACGAGACGATTGGTTTAAGGCAAAGAGAAAGGGATATAATACTCCCCCCCCCCCCCTTTAAAACAAGATTTCGTTTTTTTATATGTGTGTTTTTAAATCATTTTCAATTATGTATTTTATAGTTCACGTTTTGTGGTCATCGTTTATACATTGTAGCAATATATAAAGGTAAATAAACGATTGCAACAGTCCAGTTATATTATAGAAAAGTTTGTATTTAATTTCCGCAAATTGACTACAACATTCAGCAGTACAGCATATAATACATAGTATATACATAGTTTAAATTGAGAGTTATTGATTGTGCTCTGCCTGACCTTTCGCCTTTGTGTCGTACTGTTTCATATTATAGACGCAGCCTTTGTCGATGTTTACGTATTTCAGATTTATGTTTTGTAATCTGATTACCTGTTGTATCATGCATGGATCTGTATTTATCTTATCTGTTTTCATTCGCTGATAACGTGAATGAAAATGTTGAAGTGAATATTCTGATGTATTGGATTTCATAGATGAATGTCAAAAATGGACGAGTGTTTAAGCCCTTTTTGCTATACGCTATATAGACTATCGGTTACTGCAAATACTTAACAATTACACGCGATGAAGTAAGCTTACGAAGATGATCTGTAATATGCTTAATTTGTATTGGTAATTTGATTATGAAATATTTTGCATTTTCAATGTAATGTCTGTTTACAGAGTATTGTGAGGTACATTATTTGGATAACTTGACATTATACTATTAAAATCTGTTTAATTTTTGCTATATCGTTGCGGAAAATATTTTCATAAATAAAGTCATGTGTATATTATATCAGTATTGAAAAAAAGCTGGAGTATTGGAAGGACCTCTAAACCTTTTCTATAAAATAATGTTAACATTTTGTAAGTAAAGTGTATAATTCAACAAAAGTTTATCATTAATCAATCGTGTTTGATTAAATTTTGAATTATATATTTTTTGAATGGTAAGTTGATCAACAAATTTTGGTCAAAAACATTAGCTTATATTAGAATAGAAAAAAATAATTATCCGAAATTTATTTGTCATAGTCCAAAGGTTTTTTTATGTAAATAAATATTGCAAATAGAAGTATGTCAAATGTATTCGAATTTATCGTAGCGTCCAGCTGAAGGCATCTTCAAATCTTCATGAATATTTTAATATTCGTCTTCTCTCTTTCATCGCCTCAAAAGAATTCTGTTTGTTACTTACCTACCTATATACTTGGTAGCTGTGTGACCTAATTTTAGCAATTTTTTTATGTTTTGAATTAGTGCATTAAATTTTCATATCATTAGGTTACGTAGGGTTATTTTAAGACTTATAAACGAGTTTATTAGATGTACATTTTTTTTTAAACATATTTTTTTTATAATACATAATAAATTCATGCTTGTCACGTTTATATAAGAATGTTGAAGCTGAAAAGTCCAGTCCTAAAATAATAGTAGTACATACTTAAACCTCTGAAACGCGTTCTATATTCTGGTGTAAGTTTTGTGTATATTGGGTTAGTTAAGCATTACAAAAAACCGACTCATTTATAAGTACAGATTCATTGTATAATATACTTAACGCGAGATATTATGCTATTAACTACGCGACAAAAAGTCCTGATATTGTAACGTATGGCGCTGGCGGAGACCAGAATTTCGGTATCTAGGTCAACTTGGTCGTCCTCGAGGTTCAGACGGCCGTATTGCAATGACTCCCATTAAGTATCCCAGGGTAGTGCAGTGTTCAACATTACGTAATGCTTTTAAAATAGGATAAAACTAAAAGCTTGTACTATTTTTTTCTGGTTTAAACAAGGACAGATGTAAACAAGTTCTTTTTTCGAAATGTTTCCACTTTATATGGACTTTGTTTGTGGTAAGATGTACTTTTTTATTCATGTTTGTACGTATTTAAAAGCTTATTTGAAACTAGAATAAATACGTCATTAGTGAACAACTACGGCTCAAAGCAGACTTAGCAACAGGATATCTATGTTGTACAAGGACTTCACCTTCTGTAGGTTCTAAGGAAACAGTTATCAATAAAATCATATTTTTGTTAAGTGTTAAAATAGCTTAGATATTCTGAAACATATTGCTGAGTTTTAGACTTGAACAAAACGTCATCTTTTTTGGATATTAATTGCTCGGCATGTTTTTAAAATAAATTCGGAGACTATATTCGTTCTGTCTTGAAAGTTGTTTGAAAATGTTTGTCAAGAGACTTACTTGAGTTTTTTTTTATGTAGTTGAGTGCGGTGGTAGTTTAAATAAAAGTTGATTAAAGACATTAGTTATATTATGGTGATGCGGGTTATATTAAATAATAAATAAATAATAAATATTGGACAACATCACATTCATTACTCTGATGTAAGTAGCTAAAGCACTTGTGGTATGGAATACAGTGCACAGCGAGGTGGAATATCCACTAAACGTTCTCCTCTCCTGCTCAAATTGGATACGGGTCCCTCAAGGCATTAATTTACTAAAACAAGTGAAAAACCGAATTTATACTACGAGGTGCGTATGACAATACTAAAATATTCTGCCCCAGTTATTCCAGAAGTCAATAACATTGATTAAAACTTTCATTTACATCTCCGCGTATTGATAATGGTTTTAATGTAAAACTCTATAATTTAACGCTACTGTAGTCTTGGAATAGTTTTACAAATTTCGAATATGTTCAAATTACTGCTACTATTACGATTTAGTTTCTCTTGAGTAACATAGTGAAACAAGTTTCTCAGGAGAAATGCTGAAGTTTCTCGAACAACGCGATCTCTAAACAACCTGATTACTACGCTCTACTGTTTTAATTAGATTGTCTTGTTAAAAATAAGGCAAGATCTCAGCTTTTAAGTTAACAAAGTTTAATACGTGTAGTGTGTGGTATAAATTCTTTGCAATTTTGGTCTGTAATATAATTGAAGTAAAAATACAAGTGTATGTCGAAAGGAAGTTGGACGGAGTATTTTCCGTTACACATTTATCGGGGCGTTGATATGCGTTGTGTTCAAGAAAATATCAACGCGTGACATAATGAAATGTTGGCCAGTTTCTCAGCGCTGGTTTACCATACGATATCTTGAAATGTAATGGATTGCATCGATTTTTACAAGACTGCCTTATAAATAAGTTTAATGTTTTCAGGGCTTATTTAAAGTAAGTATGTGAGTTTCCTCGTTAAACCATAATTTTTAATTGTCTGAATAGATTTTGTTTTAAATTTATTAATGGATCACTTAGGCACTCGAGTTTTTTTTTAAGTTAGGTTGTTTAACTTCTGCTTGTGCCAATTCTATTCGCCTTAGCTTAGCTACCGAGAAGGCGAAGTATTTAAATTAAATACCTCGAAATTTGAGTCCTTCGGGGCTTTGGATGACAGCCGTCCTGAGGGCGTTTCCTATAATATCCATTAATTTATTAAAAAATAATATTACATTTATATTACATATCTGAATGAAAAATAAAATTAGTTAGCGAATATTCTTTCCTCTCCGATTCAGCTGTCAAAAATATGGTGAAGGAATATATGCTTAATTGCAATAATGTTTTAATAACCCGTACCGGGGTTGGAATCCAGAAACTCGAAATTTCTAGTTTTATAAGCGAGCGACTCAAATTTAATATAAAGGTGTAATTGATATTGCCCATTTCATATTGCGATTACCTTACGAACCATGGGATATAAGTTGTTATCTCTTTTATGATAAGTGCCCTCACTCTATGACTCACTTAAATGAATTGAAGGGTTCCATCGATTATATCATCAATTCTTACAGTGCTTGGTATGCCAAGTAGAAGTGGGGTTGTCTATTTACAAGCGGAAATCGAATTTCTTACACCTTTTGTTAGTCGACTTTATAGAATTAGTTTTTTTTGTGTGGGGTGTAGTATTTTACAACAGCATCACAGGAAGGTGAAAACAACATGCTTAATAAAAAAATAAAATATTGTTAAGTAAACAGTTATTACAAATAGTTATTAGTTATACATTTATTATTTTGTTTTTTTTTTTGTGTTCGAAAAGTGTACTTAACTAACTACTTAACTACTGAGTAGCTTTCCGCTTAACATAGTTGTGTAAAATGAAGATTCAAAAGTGCTTGTAAAATTCTATTTGAATAAAGTATAATTTGATTATGATAAGCAGACGAGCAATTGGACCACCTGATGGGGGACCACCGCCCAAAGACATTGGCGCTGTAAAAAATATTAATCTATCCTTACATAACCAATGCGCCATCACCTTGTGAGCTATGTCCCTTGTGCCTCTATTAACACTGGCTCACTAATACTTTGAAATGGAACACAACAATACTAAGGATTGCTATTTGGGGATAGAATATATGATGAATGGTTGGTACTTACCCAACGGGCTTGCAAAAAGCCAATCGGGTAAATTTAGTTACTTTATAAGTAGCACATCTATGCCTTGCTTCCTGGCTGTTTCTTTATAATATTTAAAAATATAAACAAATTAAACAAAAAGGTTCTAAGGTCATTTTCACTTCCTATCCGATACTATTTTTATTTCTGTCAATAAGTAAGTGTAATTCGTTTGTACATTAAATAATGAATGTTTTAATTTAAAAAAAGAATCATTTATCACGCAAGATATATTGATTTAAAGGATTACAAATTATTAATACTGTCGCTTGAAAATCAAATTTTCTAGAACGCAGTAATCTCAATGCTTCAACATTGTTAGCTTCTGGTCTAATTAAATTATTCGTTAGATAAATGACCGCAATAGCAATGTCTAAAAGGCGATAAAGTCCAATAAAGACAACTAATAAATAAACCTTTAAAGGTTAAAGTCAACCTCGGACTTCGTTTGGGAATAATCGTATTGTGCTTATTTTTATTTGAAAGACAAGTTTGGTTAATTGACTAAATTTAACTTTTTTTTTATGAAATACGCGGGCGAGCAAATGCGCCACATTATGGTAAATGGTCACCACAGTGCATTGAAGTTGGCACTGTAAGAAATATTAATAATTCCTTATATGGCTACCGACTTTGGGAAATAGGATGCTATGTTCTTTGTGCCTTACTTCAAACCGAAGCATCATAATACTTAGTATTGCTGCTTGGCGGTAGAATATGTCACTGTGTTACCTACTAGTCTAAGAGCCAGTGATCGGCAGACTTACGGTATAGTAGCAAACTCCATATTACTGCCAGGTATACTGCTTCACCTGCTGTTGGGGAGGGTTGCTTTGAGCACGCCAAGGAATCGAAAAGCTTAAAAATTGACTTTCAAAACGTGATCGCAGCATGTCTGCCATTTTGATATCTTTAAATATATTAGAAAAACTTAATGGCAGACAATTACTCTGGTTCCTAAAATTTTTTTAATAATTTCAAAGGTACCTAATTTTGATACAAATTTACGTCATTTCAGCAAAGCCTATATTTATATATAATATTTATACTATTATTATATACATATATTTACAAAGGCAGACATGCACCTCCATAAGGACAGCTAAGAAACTATTATGTGGTCTGCTTGCACCTTAGAACCGACCTGTGTGTCTGCCTTGCAGTAATATGGAGTTTGCTACTATACCGTAAGTCTGCCGATCACTGGCTCTCAGTCTATACCCAGAAGGACTTGCACGATGTCCCACCACTGAGTAATCTTACACAGATTTGGAACTTCATTGTTCGAATATCAAAGCTATTTATGTCAAAAATAATTATTTACTTATAATCTTCATAATAAAATTATAAGTGTGTTTAATTTTCTCAGAATTTGAGATTATTGCATGACTTATGCATACGTTCACATTTGTTATTCAAATTTGCGTAATATATAAGTGAAGATATATGTAACGTATTGTTAAGATATTGTATGAGACAGCCTCTAGCTCAAAGGTTTATGGTTCGACTAATGGTATCAAAGTGGAGATTCGATCCTGACCCATTGACCTCTTGTCGTCCTCACCAAGTGCACAAGCAATCCATTAAATCAATTGAAAAGTTATTAAGCTTAATTGGAATGTAAAAATAGTAATATTAATATACCCTTGGAAATACGTGTCACAAGATTTTAGTCTTTCCTTGGAACAGAATGATGTGGGTTTACCTTAAAATAAATAAATTATTTAAATATATTATGAGTTTTTATAAATTTATAAAACTTTACCTAAAGCACACTAGACGTCGCCACATTTTACCCCCTCGAGGGTTGAATTAAAAAAAAGCAGCCTATGTCCTTCCCAGATACATAGATACCATGTATCTCCATACTAATTTTCATCGAAATCAGTTCAGAGGCTTAGGCGAGAAAATGTAATAGACAGAGTTACTCGCATTTATTATATACAAATAATTTTTTTATACATATGTGTATAGAAAAGTGAAATATTTACAATTAAAATATTTTGCGTTGTTCATAACTTCAGTTCATAACAATGTTATTTCTTCTGGAAACTTGGAACAATTTCCTACTATTCCAAAGGGAATACGTTCAACACGGCCACGTTCTTCACTTCAATTTGATAAAAATATTTGTTGTCGAATCCGCCGAGACTCGCTCCAATGACCAGAATATTGTAGCTTGTGTGTATGTTGTAGCTAATGTGTATATACACATTCTTATTTGTTGTTATTGTTGTTTATAATCAATAAAAATATAATTTTACAATGTTCGAATGCAATTCGCTTTGTGTATTTAAGTGCATGTTTGAAAAACAGTTGTTGAAAAGTATTTAAGTAATTTTATTGTAGTTTTCGGTTGACGTATAAATTATGGTCGGTAACATTTTATTATACGATGCCCTCTACTCAAAGGTTGTCTTGTATTATGGTGATTAATGTTTCAGCAAAATTTCTGTACTTTTTTTTTTCTAAAATAGAATATATTTATTTTGTATTGTATTGCATTTAATGTTTTTCATTATAAAATTTATTGTCGATTTATTTTAAAATAATCTTGTTTAAATTAGAAATATACGCGGTAAATGAACTCAGGGTTTTTGGACAAATATTTATGTGTCATAACGCAAAGAATGCTTATTCATGTAACTTGATGTCTAGTAGTTATTCAATCTTTACTTGTTCTTTATGGATTTTATTTTATTGCTAACATTGAAAACTTAATAACTAATGCAACTCTAATCCATCAAATATATCATATTCAAGGATACTTTTATTTCAATAAGCACATTTTATAGAATTAAATACCAATCAGAATGAAAGAAGAAATGTTGAAATTAGTCTTTTATAAGAATATATTTACAGTATCGTCTTAAACTATCAAAAGCGTAAATAAACGAAAACCTTCGAATAATGGTCGTAGTCCTTGGTCTTATCAATAACATTTGTATTTATGAAGGTCTACGTGCCGATTAAGATTGAAGCTTAGCCCAACATGGTTGGTCGCGTCCCTCGCGCAGAATCCGGGGCTTGAATGAGCTACTATTTTCTTTGTTCGTATTGTATTTTATGCGTAGAAACTATTCTTTTATTTTTTTTAAATATTGAATAGGCAATTATTAAGTGGAACATCGTGCACTGTGGTAAAGAAAATATCTTGAGGAAACAGGCTTGTATCTAGCTTTAAACCAGTGTTTTTTTTTTTAATTAAACCATTAGAGTCGAAGATTACCTTCATACAAACAAACAAATTTTACTTCTTTATAATGTTGTAATAAATATCATAGGGGCTGTGGTTTTATATAATGTAGCATTCATTAAATTAATAGTGCAAGCTTTATTTATGACATTCACTGATCTTATAACAAATGATATTAGGCTGTCGGAACGCGTTTCATATCACGGGAAAACTTTCGATTTTAATAGAAAAAAAAATATGTTTAAGTTGTCGTCCGCATTTTTGCAGACGTTTTAGGTGTTGAGCGTCAGATTTTTGATATATAAAGTAGCCTATGCTGCATCGCTTGCTTAATACGAATTTCAGAAACTGTTACATTTATAATTTTAGTATATTATAGCCATCATATACTATGCTAACAGCATAGTATATGTTTTCTACGTTATAGTGCGAATAAAAAATATGACAACATTAAAAAAATCTTTTTATCTCGCATATATTCGCTTGACACTAATTTAATTTATTCAAAACTATATGATATTATTATATTGGGGATTTTAATGGCATACTGTACAGAATGGTGCCGGATTGTGAATTTTCATCCTACCTCACTGCTATTGGATGATGAATGTATGATTAATAAATAAATAAATAACACATGGTGAGTGAGCCAGTGTAAAAACAGGTCAAATTGCGCGGCTGTGGGCGCATTAACGTGCCAATCTATGGGCGAAAGTAACCGCTTTACAGAAAGTGGGCCTCTAGTTCGTGATTTGCATATAAAAATGTGTATGTCTGACGTTCGAAGTCGTGTCTAAAATTTTTCACTGTATTTCTTATTATTTATTCTTAATTTTTGTAAAATCATTCATTCATCATTAACATTAGTGTTATTTTTAATGCTAATTCTACGTTAATATGATTACAATGAAGTATTAAATTTATATAAATAATGACGTAGACGAGTATTATTAAATGAAATAACACGAAAAACTGATAAATAATTTCTAAGTTTCGTTCCGTGACAATAGAATTAATCGTTATGACGCAGTCATCACAAGTTCAAACGTTTCACTCATTCATGCCTCAAATCCCTCACCCGCCCACAACATTCAAGTAAATCCAAGAAAGAATGAAGCCGAAACACATTATCCACTTGTACGTCGAATGCTGCCAACTATTGTTGGCAAAAGACTTTAAAATTCGCCAGTGAGTCCCGATCGATGGTATTAAAGCGAGAACTTTCGTTCGGAACAAGAACTATCCGTAGATATCGTGACGTCATTCAGACTACCCATGTAGGTACGTGTAGACTGCCCTCTCTATTGAACTTAATTTGAAGTATACGTATGCTAGCGAAATTGAGCTTGTTTTGACATTCGTCTGGATCAAATAATGGTGTTATTTTTGTTTACAAAACTGTATTTACAATGATACACGAATGGAATATTTCTCTTTTTTTTTAATTCTCTGGTTTTAAGTTTTTTTTTAAATACTTTTTAATATATTTTTCCAAGAAAATATCAACTTGTATGCTCGTATATGGAGTAAGAGCCTTGAGAATTACTTTTTATCGACACTTGTCGTTCGTTGGAAGCTATATTGAAACGCCCACGAATGTGTCTTAAAGGTCAAATCACAATTAAAAACAGAATTAGTGTTCATTTCAGTAATTTTCAGTATAAGGTCCATTACATAGAATTGTTTACTTGAAATGAAATTGTAGGATATGTTTATTTTATGACAGATGTCAATGAACCGTCAGTTCTGATTAAATGTTTTCACGAGACGCTGTGTTTCGCTCTTCACCTCGAAATTAGCAAAACACAATAGAAACGAAGTTTTTTCAGCGATTACCACATGAGAACTATTTGTATGATTCTTTCACTAGATAGTTTCGGTTATGGGAAGGTTTAATGATATTAAATATTCAGCTATTTTATGAATCTATATATAAATATCATAAAATGAGAATATACTTTATTCAAGCACTTTTGAATCGTCATCGTGAAGCTACCACCGATTCGGAATGTAGTTTCTACCGAGATGGACCGGCAAGAAGCACAGTAGTTACTCTTTTACAACATTTAAAATAAAAAGTTATGTTAATTAAATACAATTATATATGTATATAATATATCCGGCCTGGAAGTCAATAAGTATTTGCTCCACGATTTTTTTTTTAACATGGTGTTTATTGATCATTTTTAACTTGGTTATTGATAAACTATGTTAGTAATTGATCTTGTCAACAATGTTATTTGCATCTATCCCATGTATGTTTGTAATGGGATGCTCTTTGTAGACGTCGAAGATTTTCCACTATGTGAATAGTTAAAAGTACCTCAATAAGTATCTACTTTATCTTGCTTTGGCATCGACTCAGGTCAAACTCTTTCTAAATTTGAATACCAAATTTAAGTCGAAGGTTTGTCTAACACTGCCCTCTTAAGTATTGCACTTCATTATTGTTAAATATTTTTTTATTAAAATTAATCTCATTACTAAATTCTATATTAGAATCTATTTCAAACAAAAATACATAGATTTAACAATTGCTAGATCTCGCTCAGTAATAACTGCTGAGTTTCGAGGGGTTTCTTCTTAATATAATCCACATTTCAACCCAAAGTGTTAAAAATATTTTGTTTAAAAATATTTTGAATTCATTAGGAAAAATATTAATAGGTAATGAAATGTGCACTCCGTATTCATTATCCGAGTTAAAGCTACGTTTTAAACTTATCTTTGTGCGTTTGACGGAGTAATTGAACTCGGTATGAAAAATTACGTGAATTAAGGTACAAGAAGAAATATGCCCAAGATGTTATTCTTACGGACGGACGGATAATGGAAACATTTACATTGCCTGAAGGCTTGTTTAGTAAATTATATTTACATAATGTATACTATTATATCTCACTAGTTGCATAGATGAAACTTATTTGATAATATTGCCGCCGTGAAGTTGTATAAATTCGTATGTATGTATATGAGATACATTTAAGTTAATCAACAATAAGGTCGTAAATGTGCCATATAAGATCAGCACGTATAAGATCAGTAATAAAACATGGAAACTCAAAAAAGAACTAAAACAAAATTCTCTCGAAAAGATTTAAATATAAATTTAAAAAGATATAGTCAGATCTATATGATTTAGGATTAGGACATTACGTATGTGTTTAGAATTAATTTGCTAATTTATAAAAAAACTATGATGTTTTCAACCAATGCTTCTTTAAAATGCTATGTTACCGTGAATATGATGAAGAAATGTTTTTTCCGGGGTGAGTGACGTAACGTTTTAAATTTTTATTTGTAATTTCACATTCGCAGATAAAGACGTCAATTTTACGGTTAATATTTGCAAAACTTCGATGCAAACAAAATATATACAGTAATATTTTAAAATAAAATAAGTTTCTATTATAACAGTCTTTGATGGTATTCAATTATGTTTGACAGAACAAGGACGATTTATAAATAGAGCTAAAAGGATTTATGTTTTATGGCTGAGAATAATGAAGTGGCTTGCAGTATTGATTATTCTATAATATTTTTGCAGTGAAAACAGACAACTAATTAAAAGTAATTGCTAAAAACTAATAATCAATTTTAATATTCATGAATGTCGGGTGATGTTAACTGATTTATTAATATAATAATATAACTTCTTATAAGTGTGGGTGCTGAAGATCTTCGTAGTTTCCTGAGCCAGATTTGCATTAAACAATATGAGTGCGCCATAGTCAGGTATGACTCATAAAGGGGTCATAAACTGTCTCATAAACTGTAAGGTTATTAATGGAGTATTAACAAATGTGAGCTAATTGAAAAAGCATTGAATCTAAACACTAATGGCGTCGTTTTTAAGTCGGATTACGACCGTCCGGATCTTAAATAAAACTAGACTATTCAATCAATACGTTCGTGTTGCGTCATCATGCGTGGTTAGTCCAGTTCCTTAACCCCCACAATTTTATTTATATTTTTGAGATCAACCATAGTACTAACCCACGTAATATTTATTTTAGACATAAAAACATAACTAGTATGAAGTATATGTTTGCGCGTCAAAGTGAAATTAAAATAGCAGTTTTTTTTTTTATTTGAACAATAGGTTCTACAGCAGCTATGTGTGTTAATTATATGTTGATCTCACTATATGTACTAAACCTTCAATAAATATTGTACATAAATCTTATAGCTCTACGGTTTTTTTTGTTTTATTATATTACAATAACGTTGTTCTATATAAATGAATTACTAAAGAGAAAGAAATACGATAAAAAGACCGAAAGCAAATCATCCGATTCCTATAAACATAATTGAGGATTATAGACTTTAATATATGCTCCTGCGTCTGTGTCTGCATATTACATTAACACAAGAATATATAAACAGTATGTTCATTTTAATAGGACTATATCTGTTATTTCACACCCGGATAAAATCAGGTCGTTAGTATTCTGTAAAATTTAAAGTACGACCATTCATAATTGCTTTTAAAAGAGTACATTTTCATAAGTATGCGCTCTGTCGTAGAGGCATGTGTAATCGTAAACTTAATAAAAACAAGTCGCGTTCAATACAAGGGTTGACATTGTCATAAAGCCGCTTTACACACGTTAAGACTTAATTACATTTGCATAAATGTATGTACATTCATATTGTGACCGGAAACAACAATTATTTGAATATGTTCGTTCAATAAATAATATTAATGAATTGTTTTTCTTTTACTTATAACAAGAGAGTTAGATGACCTTGTGATATGAATATGTGAATTTCAGCCCAAGATTGCGTCTTCAAATCACAGGCACTACTGGTTTATCAGGGTTGACTCCGTTAGATAACAACCGCCAACCCGCGTTGAAAGAGCGTGTGTGAATAAGCTCAAATCATTTCTTCGAAAGGAGAAGAAGGTCTTAGCCTAAAAGTTACAGGCATTTACTTTAAGTAAATGGAAGGCAGGTTAGCAATTGAGCCATTTGATGATTAGTATATAAAATGTGTATAAACTATATTTTACCGTCTCAAAATAATCTTTGATTTTTGAAGGATTTATGTAAATGACTGTAGATACTAAATCTACATATATATATTTACGTTTTTCGTGTGCTTCTTATATGTATCTTGACTTAAGTAAAGATAGTAACGATCCAAATCACATATACGATGAGTAATAACATGGTAAATGTATTTTTTAATTTCCTTGTATTTTGCAACAAAAGTAGTTTCAAGCCGTTCAATGTGTGTGGTTAGTTTTGATAATAATCGAAATCGCATACACACATTTATAATTTAGTAATATAATGATAAAGACCTAATGATTATCTAGACAGTATTTGATCTTTATTTTGTTCGATGGTCATGCTATACACTTAATATGATAGTATGGTAATTCAACCACATCAAGTTCGAAATTGGTTTTAGTAGGACAGTTATTTGTTTTTTTTTGGTATGGGGAATAATGTTTTATATAATTACAGATTGTAGGTTAAAGTTGAAATTGCTAATGAACAAAGGAAGATTTTTGATGCTTTCTCATCTATAGATTCACGTCCGAGACTCGAAACTTTCATGACCGATCAAGTAGACGGGGCTGAAATCAAAGTAGACGTGACCAGAGTTTCTACGAGGTTCATTTCAGTTCCTCAAATATAACTTAATTTACAATTTATAATGTATTTGAAACTTGTACTTTGTAATATTTGGTTTCGTAACCTATAGAATTGCTTTTGACTTTTTGTATTTCGCCTAGAATATATTATTTATAACCTTAAGAAAATGACGTACTGTATGGTTTTGACGTTTCGACATTTTTCAAGACAAAAGAAAGTAGGTGCGAATTCGTAATGAGGCCTCTTTCAAACCTACGCGTCAAAACGTGTAATTCAGAAAAAAAACGTTAAATAGTAATTAGGCTTAATTCAGCTGTGCTCTGGGAGTTGAACACTTGAAATGGTCGGGTTGTGTAGATTTGTTAACGTTATTTGCGGTGAGGGCTGCGCGGCGGCGACGACGCGCATCGCGGTGCTAGATCGAAGGCCCTGGAAGGGTACCGCGCATGCGTGGCTACGGCTCCGCCGATGTCTTCGCCGTCAGCCCGCAGTCGCACCGCGCATCCATCGGCGACGCCATGCCGACCGACGCAGCGACTTGACCGGAGCGCCCAGCTCTAAAACACCCCTGAAAACAAACAGAAGCGCGTCAAATCCACACCCTCGTCCACCAGACTAGGGTAAGTCCATAGCGGCTCGCTTTCGTCCTGCAAGGCTGCATTTAACGGGTACTGTGTCCAAGGTCGGATCTGAAACGCATAGAGGGCGTCAGTGTGCGTGGTGAGTCATCTCTGCGGCGACACGTTTTCATGGCCGCCTCTTCGATCTCCTGAAGTTTTACAGGCGTTTCGATTGGAAAGATGTAGGTTGCAGTGGATGTTACGTAAGTGCGTGAGGAGTGCAGCGGCCGTGGCGCCGGTACTTTCGACTCCGTGTTCAGCCGACCGTTGGCAATTACGGCACGCGAGGATCGCTTTAAGGAAACATTCACCATTTTGTACGCGAATCTTGTGCCGTAAGCAACTTTTGCTAATAAATCGTGTCAGAGCCATGCGCCCGTACCTTTTTATTGTGTTCGAAATATCTTATTCGTTATATAAAACGGATGTTGTGTGATTTGATTACCTTGTGAAAGTGATTTTTGATACTAAATATTCAGTGATTCATCTCATATTTCTGCGTTCAAGTTGTGATCTTAAATTAGTGGTGGGTAACTAGATATAACGTTCCTCTTGCACAATAAATAAAAATTACGTAATATTTTGCGTCTCGGATTTTAGCTCTTTCTTAAAATCATGTAACTTTATATTATAATGAAAATTTGTTGTTTTTGATGAAAATTGTTAAAGAAAAAAAGACAAATAATTCAGACGAAAGAACTTATATATTATTTTAACTTTATTTTATTTGATAAATCAAGAAAGATATTAACGAAAAAAATATTTAATAAATATCAAAAGAAAATCAATGATCGATGACCTTTAAGCAACGGTAGTCGGGCGACGCGTGCGCAGCTGGCTCAGATGTTATCCGGACCGTGACGGTGGCGGACTAACGGATCTTGACCTGTTACTTTATTGTAATAATAACTAAATTAATTATCCTTTATTTCAATTCTCCATGAGTTCAATTTAGATCTATGTTCCAATTGTAAACATATGTACATTATTACGCATTTGACATAATAGACAAAATATTAGATATTTATATATTATGTGCTTATAAAGAATATTAAAAAATAAACAATATTTATTACATTTGATATACTAATACTTGTTAAGTGTAGTGAAAATATTAAAATAATAGATTTCCAAGTTCAAATTGTTGAAATGTGTAGTAGTGTCCAATATAACACCAGTAGTTGCAAGATTCCAATCTGACGAACCGATCCGAGTAAAAATTTAACAACTAGTTAAAGAGAAAATTCAGGTTATTGGTAACGCCTTAAAGACTGGCATTGATAGAATTCTATGAAAAAAACTTAAGTTACCGAGAAGTCCTAGTTCGTTAGTTTACCTAGCCTCATTAAATGCTTTAAGCTTTTACGAGCCACGAGAAGTATTTCCTCCCAATTTCCTCACCGCAGCGTAAATTACTAAACGAGGTTAAACGCAGATATTCAACTGGTCTTATTAACTCTAATGAGATTCGTCAAATTATAGGCTCCTTTATGTTCAATTTTAGGACAACTTTTCTTTAATATCTTTATCGCCCATAAGATTGAGTTTTTATTGGAATTTTTTTATACGTAGAGTTTCTTTGTTTATAAATTATTAATTTTATACAATTTTGATTTAAACTAAACCTATATTATCAATTAAACTAAAAAACTCAGATTACCTTTAATTCGTAAGGTAAACATTTTTGATTGTTAATTGACCAAATTTCATAAACCTTCAAAATAAGTATGACTTTTTCTTACTGGTATTTTTATCGACGTTTAGAGTTTATTGAAATATTCATCATTTTGGATCTATCTTTATTTATTATTACATAATAAATATCAGCATGTAATAAATGTAAAATTCTGTCAATTTAGTGCATGGATTTTTCTAATGAGGTTTCTTAATATACTTGCAAAGCGACAGCATCATTTGTTATTATGTAACTCAATAGTTTGACAATATGAATGTTCGATGTATGAGGGAGAATTAGTTTGTTACCAGAAAGAAAAAATATAGATTTCCAGCGCTTGAAGCGCTTTGTCATTTCCATATTTGTTGTTACTCAAGTCTTATATGGTTTCGAATATCTGAAGATGTTGAAATATTTCATTGGATTAACAAAATATTATAAACATAATACGGTTTTAAAACATAACTTTTTTATCTCTTTTAAACTTGATTTAATAGTTTGTTTCTATTTTAAATTGAATAACGAAACAAAATTTGACTAACTAACTAACTAAATTGAATAGTCTTCAAAAATTAATGTCATCTTTTAGTCAATAACTTAAACATTCAACTAATGAATTGTCATTTTTTATTCAATATTGAATATTAGACTTGTATATTGATAGCCAATGTTAAAAGCTATCGCCAGGTCAAAAACGGAAAGATGTGAGTTACATCCATGTAGAACGTTCAAAAATTTTTTATGCTTTTTGTCTTGTATCTAATATGGTAACTTCCAATGAAAAGAAATAGGTGTACGAGTACAGGTGATCATTTTATCTCTAAACTATATATGTACATATATCTGTTACTAACGTAAAACATAGATATTCTTTTTAGTGCCTTTTGATAACTGTATACGATGCTCATTAAACTCGTTTGATTCCTCGTTGATGATTATGGTTGGGGTAGATTACGATAGGCATTGATTTCGGTAGGTTTGCGTGAATCGGTTGTTACATAAAAGAACTGTTCCTTTATATTATATTATTGACGACCTCCGTGGTCGAGTAGTGTGTACACCGGTTTTCATGGGTACGCCACTCCGAGGTCCCGGGTTCGATTCCCGGCCGAGTCGATGTAGAAAAACTTCATTAGTTTTCTATGTTGTCTTGGGTCTGGGTGTTTGTGGTACCGTCGTTACTTCTGATGTCCATAACACAAGTGCTTTAGCTACTTACATTGGGATCAGAGTAATGTATGTGATGTTGTCCAATATTTATTTATATATTTATATATTTCTGAAATGAAAACTCGTTTATAGGGCATCGTTTCAGAGTGAAATTATCGTCTCGATTTAGACGATTGGTTGGGACAGTGTTCGATCCGCTAATGACAATATTCATTCGTATAATTTTGCTCTTTGTGACGTGTATGATAATTCTCACTCTCTTAATTCTCATCTGTTTGTTTACAGGTGCGTTTCGGGCGTAGTACCGATGTGTTAGTGGTGCAGCTGGTGTGACTATCAGCCGCCATGTCATCGGTGAAGGTGGCGGTAAGGGTCCGCCCCTTCAACTCGCGCGAGATAGCGCGGGACTGCAAATGTATCATCGAAATGTCTGGCAACACTACAGGTAAGACATTTAATTCTTTATTCATTTATTTTTATATTTTACAAAGTAGTCGGTTTTATACATGTATAATAATTGTAACTAAAAATGAAATCAGTTCGATATCATGAACAACACATAAATAATAATAAAATAAAATGTATAATTCAAAGTCAAAGTAAGTTTCTTTTTCTCGTGATACAAAATTGATTCACGTGCGTAATGGCTTCCCAAAAATCTTAACTCGGCGCGTTAAAAATACGTCATACCTGAGAAAAAAAAAGAGAAAATTGGCAGATACCTACTTTATTACCTAAATGAACAAAATAATCTTTCACATTAAAATAACTTATATATAAAACCTAATAAACTGGAGGCGATCGTTTTATTACCAAGGTGTGCCATCTTTAAAAAGATCTTTCCAAACGGATTTGATTTGAGAACTTTCGAGAAACAAGTCTATACACTCTTCATTTTAGGAGAGAAAAGAAACAGATGGTTTAGAAATTATAAAATGGCTTGCTACTTCTCGTAGTGAACCAATCTATAGAAAAATTGTTTTTAACAGCACTTAAAAGTTAATGTCGAAGAGAAGTTCATTACAAAAAAAGTTATTTATCTATCTAAATAAATATTATGAGACTTGTTATGAGCCTCCCCCCCCATACGGAAAGAAATAATGAATTTTGAAATAAGAATTAATACCAAATTGAACATGTTTAAATATTTGAAGAATGTTCTGTATTTTTACTCCAAACTTAGTTACTTAAATTCTTGGAAAAAAAATGTCTTAATAATTCATTTAAAGCGACATTAATGTTCTCTAAATAAGATTTTACGAGCATTACTTAATGCCACAAAAATTTATTAGTAAGCGTTAGGTGCTTGTAATGAAGAATGGCGCCTAACCCTTTCCCGACCTATTCGCCATTTATAAATTGCGTAAAAGCTTTCCAAAATAAGTGCCCCCAAGATAATGAATATTGACGTGGAATTATTTGAAAGTAAATCAAATATTCCATTCCGTAATAAAAATAATAGAATTGAATATTCATTTATACTAATATAATAAACGCGAATGTAACTCTGTCTGTTTGACTGTATGTTGCTCTTTCACGGTCAAACCACTGAACGTAATTTGGTATCGAATTTTAATTTTGATATCGAAACTTGGTATACCTACAGGTGTACCAAGGTAGGTAGGACTACATTTTTATGCCTCAAAGCTGACGACTAACTCCTAAAACACGAACGAAATCGCGATAACTAGTATATTTATGAAAACAGTATGAAACAGAAAAGACAAGATAATAAATTCAAACGAATGCAAAAGTTATACTTTCTTAAACTAAATGCATAAAATTTACAAAATTATAAATTATAACAATAAAAAAATTAAATTGCGTCGTGGGACACCTGGCTAGAACGAACTTGCTTTCGTGGTATGGAATGATGATGAAATAAATTCTCAATAATGACAAGAAATAACTTGTTAATAAAATGTATGAACTACAATATTAACAAAACAAGTTTAACTAACATTATATAAACGCGCATGTAATATTAGTTAGGAAGGAACGGAGAACGAGAAGGAGAGGGATAGGGTGCCTGAAGAGGGCGTAAGACTTTTCCCTTACGTGAAAATTTCTGCCAGTTCACACTGATGTAAGCCGTGTGAAAAATAACTTCGTTCCAAAAGAGAGAAAGATACCTTTACTACAGTTTAAAAACACCAGTAGGCTGTACAGCGATGATCTTTCGAATCGGGAGACCACTTAGTTCTACTCATAGTAATATCAATATACTAGTTTTCGCCCGCAGATTTGCTCTCGTTTGAAGGGTTGGGTGTCAGGTATTATTCACATAACAGATTTATAAATTATAGGCCATGTTTTGATGTATAAGCTATTTTATTGTAATGTTTCATTAAAATCTATTTAGTATTTTTTGCGTGAAAGAGTAACAAACATTTAAACATACAACCTTTCGCCCTTATAATATTGGTAAGCAAGTAAGGATAATACACAAATTTATTTCAGACTTTCAATGTGTTGCGTTATTTAAAAAATAAGTTATTAGGCATAATAAAACCTTTTTTTACATGTCATATTACGACATAAATGATTTATCTGCAGTACGTTTGAAAGATTAGTGATATGTACTAATGCCATACATAATATTTGCTCACGAGCTGACGCGACAGGTGCAACACTGTCGAAACGGTGGACAAATAATAAAAAAAACGCTGTCAGACCCGAATAGAATGTTATGAAATACTAACTTTGTTCAAGTAGACTGCTTGTAAAAGCAGTTTAGAACCGTCCATTTACAAGATTTCGGTTTGGAATGTAGATTCTAATGAGAACCTACAGGAGAGCAAGACATTTTTTTAATATGAGTATAGTAATTATTATACAACTGATATTAAGTTATCAATGTGTTTTTTAATGAGATTTAAATTTATTAATTGACAAAGTAAATTCAAAATCGAATTTGTTATATAATTATTTTTATTATTGTTTTAACGTTGCTGGAAAATTATTATAATGGAAAATAGTATTATAATAGATATATGTAACTTCTCGAATTTCACGAAAGTTTAAAGAGAACGTGAAATTCACGATTGTCACGTCAATAGTCCGAATTTGAATCGGGAGAAACTGCGAGGCTCGTTTATTTATATAGAAAAATCTCTAAAACGCGCTGCATCTTCTCTAATATGATTTATTGTTTATGGATATTGGTTTAGAATATTTAATTATAAAAAAAGGGTCCCGTTATTTATTAAGATGTATTAACACTTCCTTACTTGTATCAAAGTTAGTTTATTAAAAATCTTACGAAAATGTTAAATAACGCCAAAGACTTTATTTGTATATTTTATTAAACAAGTTATCGGTTATATTGATTTTCATCGAGTCAAACGCACAAAACCCAACATTTTCATTATTAGTAATCGTTTCGTAATAAATCATCCACGAAGTTGAATTAATTGAACATTATCGTTATTATATATAGATAAGTATGTGTGGTATTATATAGAAGTTGTACATATTTTGCTACCTTTGATAGGCAATGCAATATGAACTTATTAGATATAATAGTTCTAAATTGACTCTTATGTAGAAAATTACAAAGTAGTTTTTTTTTTAAAGACAATCTTGTAGTTTTAAACCTTTTTAGAACCTGGATTAGTTGCGCAAACTTTTAAAATAACTTGAGCCGGTAGCGTGGGTACTTTTTTTACAATAGTGAGTGGCAAGGTCAGTTTTAAATAAAATCATGTGAAAATAAATAAAAATACGAAACGTGACTATTTCTAATACTTCTTGTTATACTGGCTTTATTTGATATTGTACTCAATAGCAGAATTATTAGGGATAACGTTACAAAAAGTAAAATAGTAAAAGTAGCAAATAATTCAACGCAGTATTTTAAAAAATTATATCTAAATGAACGCGGACTAAATTTTTTATAAGGTTAAAGTTCGTACGTCATTCATATATTTAAGGCAATCAATTCATCAATTCCAAAGTTTGTCTACACTAACATTTTTATATTAAATAAGTTGCCTTTGTTATAATACGGCTAAAACATGTTAAATTTCATTAATACATTTTCCAATAGTCATATAACATTCTACCATTTTTCCAATAGTCATATAATATTTAACACAATAAACGGATTATATGAATAACTAGAACCATATTATTCACTATTGTAATGTCACTAGCAGTCCATGAAAACGTCTAAAATTCATATATGAATCACCATACATTAAAATTTTTCGTATTCATTTTGAAAGGGGACGCAGTGAGTCATTTTACATTTTGGGATTATGCCAATGCAGGGGACATTGTCTTTTCGTATGTTGTACCTATTTCATTGCAACGGATTGCACTGTTTTATAGAGATACTGGCTACTGCATTGCTGTTAGTATTCAGATATGCGGCTGTATTTATATTATGCTACGAGATATTAGATTATATCTCATGAACGTAATGTTTTTAAAGTCTTGAAATACTGAAGATAATATCTAATAGCTTTATATATTTATATAATGTTATATATTTGGTTTGATTACATCCACAAGATATTCTACCGCCAGACAGCAGTACTCAGCATTGTTGCGAAGGGTGGCTTGAAGGGTGATCTTAGTTCCCAAGGTTGGAGGCGCGTTGGCGATGTAAGGAATTGTTAATATTTTTATAGCGTCAACGTCATGGGCGGTGGTAACCACTTACTATCAGTTGGCCCATTTGCTCGTCCGTCTACCTATATAATAAAAAGAGAATATTTAAATAGCTTCCAACGTACATATAGTTTCGTGGTTAAATAGGTCGATACGGGATTTATTTTGTACAAATGGTGATGGGACTCAAATAACACCTGACGCTGTAGTGTTAATAGCACAGTGCTCATGCTTGTTTTTAAACGAACCGATCAAATTGTTTATTGTCGTGCACGACTATGGCTATACCCTCGATAGCTAGGATACCACGCATTGATTAGATGTAACATCATTTAATATTAATTTATACTTTCTAGTTTTTTATTTAGCTGATGGTAAGTGGTCAATACTGCTAAATATATTGGTGAACCGTAATAACATGATGCAAGATATATGGCATATATTTCTTACATCGTCAATACGCCAAAACCTAAGGTTGTTTCAAGGTTTTACCTAAGATGTTGTTCCTTGTAACTGTAACCACACTGGCTAACTTATCATTCTAACCGAGCCATATCATAATATTGGTATTTAGTATTAGACTAGTTGATTAGTGGTATTTATCCACGCCTGTATGATACGACTTTAGGTACAGAAGACGTTTTAAAATATAAGTGTAAGAAATTCCGTTAAATTCTTCCAATGAAAATGTCTTTGGAATTTGCGAGTGGTATACTCGTTCGTTTGACAAATTCAGGAAAAAAAAATATAACGTACTACTATACTTATCATGGTCGTTTGTCCGTGACAACGAACATTTCTATGTAAGTTCCATCTGTGAAACCTCACAAAGTATCAATGTCACGAGAAGCCAATCACAGCGTTCGAATGTTTGGAAACATTAGTGTAGTATCTATAAATACTAAATTAAATTAATTGTTAACTTTCTAAATGACTTGGTAAGACTTGATCGTTACAGTCAATAGCGATATGGTAAATGTATTTTTGTTTTTATTGTCAATGTTGATTTCATATTTAATTGTGGATTAAACCATCTGATATATGGTCTCGGCATTTAGTTTTAAATTCATCATCTGAGACTAGGCTTCTGCTTCTACTGCTGTGTATAGGCTTCCTCTTGTCTGAGCCACAATCCTGCGATAATCTTAACTAAGTTTGGTCTAAGGCTATTGTTACGTCATCTACCCATTTTACAGCTGGACGACTGATGTTTCTATATCCAGTTCATGAACGTCAATTAGCGATCGCCTCACATCCCTCCATCTGTCATTATTTCTCCAGTCCAGATACGTTTTAGCGATTCAATTTCTACACCGCCATTCATTTAAGGTCGCTTTTCACTGCTATTCTTAAGGTTCTCATTTAGAAAGTCAGTAATATATTCTGCAGAAAGTGGGACAATTATAAAATACTTACATATAAACAAATTTTCGCTGAGAAATTTAGTTGCTTTGTTATTAAATTAAAAATCATGGAAGGACATACATTCGAAACGATGTCGCGGATTATAATGTAATAATTAGTTTAGTCTTAATAACAAATTTATGGGAATGATTGTTCTTATTTTACCTTTACAAACACAAGTGGCCTTCCTTGTAAAAATTATTCATCGGATGTTCTCTTAAACACCGATTTATTTAGTTCTAGCATCTTTGATATAACATTCGAAAAAAGAAGACTTAATTGTTTGACATTTATAGATAACGAGTTTTCGCCCGCCGTGTTGTTTTGGTCGTAGGTTTTAGGTATAAAAAAAGCCTATATCCTTCCTTAGGGTTGAAGCTCGCTATATATCGCAAATGTAATCACATTCGGTTCAGTGGCTTAGCCGTGAAAGCGTAACACACACAGACAGATAGAGTTACTTTCGCATTTATAATATTAGTATAGAAGACGTAATTATATTTAAAATATTACTAGAATCACTTAATTTTAAAACAATATTACGTCACATATCAGTGTGTTGTTTTTAAGTCACGCAACATCACTGTTTGTTGTTCGTGTGAGAACAATGTTTATTAGCTTATATTATTTTTTCATTATATTTAAGATTATCTCTAAAACATTGAATAAAAAAAAAATATTAATGTTTTAGTGATTTTTAATGCCGGTACTAAAATAACATATTAATAATGATTTATATGTAATTTATCACTTTTATTTTTATTTGGCGTCAATGACTTTTTGTTACTCGTACTGGATACGATACTTTAAAAAAGATTTATTATCGATGGCCTCGATCAAGTGTCTAGATATAAGGCCACGGATAAAGAGATTTTGGGTTCAAACTCTAGATCGAGCTAGTAAAAAGATATTATTTACTTCTGTCGTCGAAAACTTCTCAGTAGCAGCTCGGAGTCTCGAATTTTGTCGTTGGTCCTGCGGATATCAGATTGTGAGACTGAGAAAATATAGAGTGAACCTGTGTTTGCACACACACTTGTGCACTATGATATGTCCTGTGTACTGGTCTCCCTCGACTGAAACTGTCGGTCAGGTCCACATAATCAATATATTAGATAGAAGATGACTCTTTAGAAACAGATTTTATTAAGAATGCCCCTGAACAATATTGTATCAAAGAGCATTATGCCTCTCGAAATAAATATAAAACATATATGCCGTTTATTGATTCAAGTCAATTGTAAAAAATACATTGGTAAAGATATTATTCGATACAAGATTATATTGATGATAAAAAGCGTGGAGTTAATGCTTGTTGACTTCCAGGCAGGAGACATAACATACATATATAATTGTATTTAATTAACATGACTGTATTTTTAAATGTTGAAAAAGAGTAACTACTGAGCTTCTTGCCGGTTCTTCTCGGTAGAATCTACATTAATATGTATCTGTATATCACGTAATATAATTAAAATTTTACGCTGATTTACTTTTATCAATTAAAATCAAAACGGCTTCTGTGCAATTCATGACGGTGTTGAATGATAGCATGAATGCTAGGGCTTCGTACTTGTCTGGTATTCTACTGCCAAACAGCAATAATTGGTATTGTTATGTTCCGGTTTGAAGGCTGAGTGAGCCAGTGTAACTAAATAACACCTTCACGCCCAAGGTAACTGGCGTATTGGCGATGTAAGGAATAATTAATATTTCTAACAGCACCAATGTTTCTGGGTCTTAGTGAACACTTACCATCAGGTAGCCCCTTGGCCTACCTATCTAAAATATATAAAACAACGTCTCATTACATCCACTGCTGATAGAAGGACAGGATTATTTCATCCAGAGATGGGACACGAATTTACGATTGAGTTGCAGCATTTTTTATATATAAAAAATGGATGATCTCTGGATGAAATAATCCTGTCCTTCTATCAGCAGTGGATGTAATGAGACGTTGTTTTATATATTTTAGATATATATGCCCACTAATACTTCAAAGTCCAAGTGTTTACTCTAAAGTGTAGAATATTAAAGCTATTAACAGCTATAAATTGTATCTATTGTTTTGTGTCTTAATATACACTAGTGGGAATTCCGAGAAACTTCGCGTTTATGTAAGGGACTTTTGTTAGTTTTTCCTCTTTCTAAAATTCATTCTTTCTTAAATTATAACAATTTAGTAAATTGCAATTAAGAATCCTCTTTAATTTTCTGCACGTCTACGGCTGGTGCTCTTCGAAATAAGACCGTAGCCGACGTGTAACTATCGTCCCATAATCTCCATCACCGTCCCATAATATATAAGATGTCTGGTGTTTATACACATCATTGTATCAATACTGCTTACACTGTATCTAAGTATATTGTAAGGTAAACATTAACTTTTTAATTTTAAACATAATTGAGATATACACTTTGTAAAATACCATATGGTTATGTAAAGGGTAAAAGCGGATGACGTCACAGTTTGCGCCACATTCTAAGTATTCATGAATATACATGACTTTGTAATGCTCTCTCCTACACCCTCGGACGTAGACATTCAGCTTTTCATATGATTATCTTTTTAATTTATAACTGTGATGTTATAAAACATAACGATCGTTCATTAAAATAACGCTTAAAGTGACTAAAAAGTTTAAATATGAATAATTCAATTCTCAATGTTTATTCCTTGTTTGACAGAGTTTTTAAGAATGAGCCGTCATAGCCCAGTTGGTAAAATATGTGAATTTAAACCGAGGATCGTGGGTTCCAATTTAAAGCCTGATAAGAACAACAATTTATTTCATGTGCTTAATTTGCGTTTATCTCTTATAATCGGATGTTGAAGGAAAACATCCAACGCGCATCATGAGATTATTTTACCAGCGTGGTTGAATGAGATTAGAACCTTCTGATTAAGAATAGAGGCATTTACCCAGTAGTAGGACATTTAATGACTGGTAATTCTTTTTAAAAAGTTTAACATTTCCTAAGTCAATATTAATTGTTCGGATATGTATTTTGCTCAAGGTTACTATTTAAATTACTATGTTTTATAGCCCTAACCGTTTTTGTAGCTTAACTAACGACGTACGTATTGATTTTGGTCTAATAGAATGATCGAAATGTAACATAGCTTTATAACCTTGAGAAAAGATAAAAAAACGTAGATAAAAAGTCCGGTTGCGAGGTGTTCTTGGACCGAAGGCTGCGCAGTGTGCATTGTTAAGAAATAATTGTGAAAGATACAAATACAAGATTCTAGAAATTTGTTTTTTATAACACATACGAATTATTTGGAACCTTACCAAATTGTAATTTTCGTTTTGGAATTATGAGTAAGTCAGACTACGTCTGTTATAAATCGTTTTTTTTTTCTGATGGAATATATAGGTTTTCATTTAAAATTATAATAAATTTTTAATTATTTTCCATAAAAGGACACCGAAATCTCACTACTACTAAAGGATTATTTTGTATCTGGGAACTTACTTTTCGGCCTGAAACAACTATACTAATGGGCATTGTTAATATTTAAGCATAGATTATTCGCAGATTTTGTAAAAATGTTGTTATCTGATTAAAAAAAAATTTGTCGTGTAACATCTTTCCTCTCGCTTTTTTGCAACGGAAACCTGGGACAGAAATGTGTAACAGGAAGGCGGCTCTAGATTTAGCCGTCAGGAGGTACAAACCTTTTTTTACGAAAAGATAACGATCATATTCTTTGCTGCTAAGGTGAGATGACAGATGTTAAAAATTATAAGCGACTACTGCAAGGCTCTATATTCAGTATATATAACAAGGAGGCTTAATATTAATTTAATAAGAAATTTGTGAAATTACTTATGGATGTCTCACGGTACGTCTATAATGATTCAAGATAATTCGAAATTCGTTCCACTTACATAATTAAAAAAAAAACCATCAACGAGGATATAACTTGAGCTTTTGTCTTCTTGTTTCTCTCTTCGCTTGTTTTGTAAATATCCGATTAAAACACACAACTATAATAAAACCCACACATAAATAAAACATAAATACAATTACAACAAATAACTAATATAAAATGCTGTTTTTAAACAAT
Organism: Vanessa tameamea; assembly: GCF_037043105.1. Lineage (NCBI taxonomy): Eukaryota > Metazoa > Arthropoda > Insecta > Lepidoptera > Nymphalidae > Vanessa > Vanessa tameamea. The sequence goes on from NC_087325.1 coordinate 8,919,404, forward strand.
GTATTACATTTTTTAGAATATAGCATGTTAGGTTAAAGTAATGGCAGTCATTCCGTCTTATTGCAATACAATTAATATTATACCGGAAGAAAATAGTCGATTTCGCTAAGAATATTATCAATTATGGTTACCTCGGGTGCAATATATAAGAATATACGAAATATCAGGTGCGTTAAGAGAATGCGTCCCGACGGTCTATAAGAAATGCTCCCCTATTTGTATTCGTAGGGCAGGGATTCTCCTATTTTCGTTTTGGCGTAATAGATCATTGGTTCCGTAATAGGATTAGATTGAATGATTTATATATATTTGTTATTTGGAAGTGTTTATTGTGTTTTTATTTAATTATTTCTTATTGCGGTTACTTTTACTTTAATATTATAAAGGCGAAAGTTTGTATGTATGGATGTTTGTTACTTTATCACGCAAAAATTATTGAATGGATTTTAATGAGAATTTATAATAATATTCATCAGAATAACACCATAGGCTATAATTTATCAAGATATTGTGTGAATAATGTCGGATAACCAACGCCAAAGCCGAGATGGCCCAGTGGTTAGAACGCGTGCATCTTAACCGATGATTTCGGGTTCAAACCCAGGCAGGCACCACTGAATTTACATGTGCTTAATTTGTTTATAATTCATCTCGTGCTCGGCGGTGAAGGAAAACATCGTGAGGAAACCTGCATGTGTCTAATTTCAACGAAATTATGCCACACGTGTATTCCACCAACCCGCATTGGAGCAGCGTGGTGGAATATGCTCCATACCTTCTCCTCAACGGGAGAGGAGGCTTTAGCCCAGCAGTGGGAAATTTACAGGCTGATTATATTATGTATGTTATGTAACCAACGCCTAAAACGCGAGCGAAGTCTAATCTAACTAAAATATATTGAATATTACTTACATGATTGCAATCTTTGAACCGATTTTTATATTATTATAAGACTATTTTTTGTACTCTCGTCTCTTATGCGTTGCAGTCATATCGTATCGCTAATCAAAACCCACGGACGGCTAGTCTAGTTATATATAGAGCATATTTTCTTTTGCAATATGACATGGTTTTCGTTGGAAATATTGTGCTAAAAGTCAACAGACCAGTACAAAAGTTATTTATTTTGTATCTTACAAGGACGTGTCGTATAAAGAACAAATAGCTCGTAAACATACTTCGTTTCCAGTAACGTCGTGAACGTGCTCGAACCGCTGCAACCAAGCTTAAAACTAAAAGTTTACATTATTTATAACCACTTCAATTTCCGCCGTAATACCTTTCTAATGCAATATATTTTTTTTTAGGAAAGGTTTAAGTGGGGTTTTTGAAGGTATATTTGTAAATTAAATCTTTTGTAGTAGGGATTTTAATAAAAAGCAACATAGCGTAATGTACTCGTAATGTTTCGCGAGAAATGTTAATAATTTATTTCCTTTACACATATTTTACAATAAAAATATATTCATTTACAGTTTGCATTTGATTTACATTTATTTACACTTTAATTATGATTCACGAACGAAAAAAGTATTTGTAATTCTTTGGAGATCGTAAAACGAAGTACTTACGATAAAACGTTTTATAATAAAATTACGAAAAACTATTAATCCAATAATGAGATATTGACATACTTTCTAGAATAAAGCGGCACTTTGTCTTTGACAATTACGAGATGTAATGGCTCTACAGTTGAACGCATTTTGATACCAAAATTAAACTTCCATATTTGAGGATTATATATGTATTTTTAATTCATTTCGTGCCCATAGCTTTCGGAAGTGTAAAGAAATCTGCTGAGATCGAGAATCTCGCGCAGTCTTATTATGCTACGTAAATAAGAATTCAATGTAATTAACTATGTGCGTACCATACAATACAATGTAAAGCAAATATTGATACGTATGATTAATTAAATCAATTATAAAATATATAAGGTAATAGTTTTAGTTTGTATTCAGTTTTATAATACGCTAACTTATATTTACTTCTATTTAAGGTCATTTTTGAATAATAAAAAATAAGCGTGGATCAAAATGAGGCTAAAGAAAAAAGGGCCTGTCTAGAACAAAGACTTAAAGGAATGTAGGTCAAACGTAACGCCTAACCCTTTTCAGGGCGTTACACTTGTACAATATTCAAAGAAACACAGAGGACAATGACATTTTACTGACTGCAACGGAGATGACTAGATAACCGTTTTACTACATTATTTAATTCCAGATTTAAAATTTTACATTATATAATAGAACTTGCAATTTACGCTTGTCACGTTAACAGCCTTTTAAAGCTGTCGATACTGTGAGACGCAGATACTTTTATAATATTGTTATGTATAAAAAGCTCCGAAACGTGTTCCAGCTTTTGGTAAAAGTTTTATGGATATTAATTTAATCGTTTTTACAGTGAGGTTTTTCAAAAACGTCGTCTCATTTATGGGTATAGAAGAAGATGTATCTGAACATTGTATTTTCTAATTGGGTTTTAACTCTCGGTTAGATCGAATCTATGTAGATTCTGTTTTATCAGTCTGTGTCCAAACCTCAATATATTTATTATGAATAACAAAAATATTCATATATAGATATATAATTATATTAATTAGTTGTTCAGCAGGGTTATTGTGATTTCATTTGCGTTAAAGTGAGTTGCAGCAAATAATTGTCAAATGATGTTAGAATATCCTGAGATTAGCGCGTTCAAATAAACAAACAAAGTCTTCAGATTTATATATTGGTAACGATACAATATAATGAATTAACGTTCGTTTTAAAAGAAATAATAACGTGTATACTTTATACATAGCTGATCAGTACTTTCCGCCATGTTTGAAATATACAGAGTTCCCAACAACCTCGGTTTCAATGTTAGAATATAAAGGTATTTTCCGGGCTTTGATAGCGAGACTTTATATAACAATATTGTTGTCTCTCCGTTCCGGCTGTCGGCTTTTAAACTAATATCGCGGAAGGGAAAAGGGTTGAAAATGAAAGGTTATTGTCTTATATAGAATATGTAGTATTTAGTAATAATGTGTATGCTATTTTGTATTGATTTGCTCAATAAAATACCACACTAACTGAATACAAAACTTGTCCATGACGTCATGTGGCGTTTTAATGACTTGAAATGGAATAAAAGACCAAAATTACCTGTCAAGGACAAAACAGCTTATTTTCATAGTTACTTTTCTATATGGCCTTATTGGCCTTTTGTATATTATTTATATTATATAACTGGAGAGTGGTGAAAATAATTATTTAAATCGAATTCAATTATTTTTACCTAAGATTCATATCCTGTATATTGATGTCTTTATGCTAACCTTTTGGTGTGGAACAGTAATTTTACACGACTAATAAAATGGCAATTTGTACGAACCAGTGATGACTAGTAATCCAAATAAAACCAAAGCCGCCGCGGGATCCAACTAAAATTTATATTGTATGTGTTTTTGTAATGCTAGTATTATTCGGGGTCTCCTCGTGGAAGCTAAATACCGAGTTAATTTAACTTATTTATTTAATGACCTGGATCTCCAAAATTTGTACATAGATATACATATGTATTTAAAAAAGGAAACACTACCTAAAATTATCTTTATCAAAATCTTAAAGAAAACATGTTTATATGGTTAAACTTTTTTTTCTACTTTTTACAAAATAAGCTAAAGCTAAATACAACTAAAGCTCGTCAATAATTAACAAACAAAGAAAAATTATTGGCAAACGGAAGGATACAAGGCGTCTAACTCTGTTTGTTTATTGATAGATGTATCATACGTGTGGAAACCCAATTTACTTGAAGGTAGGGCTTTGTGCAACCCCGCGTGGGTACTCACACCTCAGATATTCTACCGCCGAATAGCAATGCATGGTATTATGTTCTGACTTGAAGCAAATATAAAAAAATATAGAAGAACGCAATATGCTTTCAGTGATATTTACGATACATATAATAATATCGTACATGATCGAAATCTGTACATAGAAGATATTTGAGAAAAAATAGTACGTACGTACAGGGGTAATAGTATTGATGCAATAGATCACAAAAATATGATTTTAAGGATTTTTGTCTGTTTATCTATTCTTTTGTTACCGCTAATATCGGAATCACTGATTTTTACAGTGGTAACCTTGGGATATCATTTGGCGTTTGTTTTATTAAAATCGAGATGTTATGGAACCAGGACAGATGATAAATGGGTACGGCGCAGATAATTTTATGTTTGAACACCGGTTCCTTCTCATTCCAAAAAAAAATCGCGTACTTTTAAGAGTGTCCAGTGCACACGGCGAGCTTTATGTGGCTCTGTCACGTGTTCGTAACTGCAAAAAAATCTATGCTTAATCCCCGTCGGCACTACGTGTAATACTACATTAAACATTACTACACTACATTACGCAGTTAGACAAATACTTATCGGGAAGTACAATGCCACGACAGACTCAAAGATACACAGATATGTCAACCATATAATACTCCTACTTTTGAGGCTTAAAATCACACGAACGGAGATGCGGGCACCAGCTAGTATTAACTAAGTGTAACAATATATTGGTTTTTAAATGGCAACATTAATTAAAAAGCTTATTTGGGAAATCTTATTTTTAATTTCATAATATTGATTAATGAAAGCTGGGATTTTGTTTTCGCAAAAGGAAATACATAAACTAAGATTCATGTAACCATAAAACGTGGATGCTAGATCGGCGAACAAGATGAAATTGTGTTACTCCCGGGTGATGGCTGCGCAGTAAAGATCGCATCTGCAGTGTGCAACTTGATGGCTCATAAAACACTGCTCTTCTGTAAGACGGACGAGTAATACTCGGAATTTTTTTAATATCCTCTATAAACTTACGACTGTCTGTTACTACGTACAACTTTATAGTTGAAATTTGTAAATCTTTTTATTTTCAAGTGGTCCGTTAAGCTGCTCCGCGCGGTTTTATCGATGTGATCTTCAGACTTCAATGAATAGGATATCTGACGTAAAAATATATTTGAAATCGGACTGGTAGGGATCTCAAGATTAGCGCATTCAAACAAACAAACTCATCTTCAGCTGTAAGCCAAAAAAACAAATGGTAAGTGGCCACTACAGCTGATAGACGTTGTACTAAAAATATATAAATTAGTAGGTATATATAGTAAGTAAAATAATATTATTATTACAATTGTGGGTTCATACTACATACATGTAGTGTCCCTTGTCTGTAAATGGCAAACTTACCGTTCAAAGCGAAACTCGGTTATACAGTATTGCTCGATGGTGTTTTAATAAGCGATGAGTCACTGAATAATCACTTATGCTATAGTAGAAATAGAACCATGTAAAATTCATTCGACTAATGACTTTGTTTTTCACGTTCAAGTTAGTTATACGCCGCTACGAGTATGTAGTTTAAAATTCCCTATTTCAAGTGGAGATTATGTATATTAAACGACTATATAAATACAATCGTTGCATATTACACATACGCGTGTTATTAAAATAAATAAATTAATCAACGATGGGGACATACATAAGCTAGGTAAATATGAATATATAATATAATATTGCATTCAGTTATATTAAGGAATCACATAAATTATTTCATTGTTACAACAACCATCAGTCTTATAGTATATGGACGGGGTAAATCTTACAAACTGTAATATTAAATTATTTTCAATGGGAATTGCTATTTAAAATATATATATAACGGTTCTATTACTTAGCTATTAAATTCTAAATGAAAAGGTTTCCTTTGAAATGCAATTTCCGTAATTTTCCCGTGAAAGGTACTCGAATAGGATACGCGACGGCGTCGACTGCGGTCGATACGTCGCGACGCAGCGCCGCGCACCTACGCCTTAGCTTACCTCGTAAGGAAAATTGGACGTGAAAAAATTATGCAATACGAATACTAAGCGAGAAATAAGAAATGTTATGTAATTGTAATTTCAATACATTGATTTAGGAGTTTAGGTATGATGTTTCAATTCAAAGTTATTTAGATGAAATTAATATTTAGAATAGCTTCGCTTCGATAAGTCAAAAACGATACTTTAACGATATTATTTTAAATAATTAGATTATAATTGTTTTATTTGAAACATGTGAACTGAATTAAATTAGGAATTACAAGACATTGATCTTTTGGCTAGGCTAGGCGAGGCTTTAAACTTGAACCGACTTTTTCGTATGCAATTTTTTTTTAAGGAATGTCCTGTCTTTTAATTGTTGGAAAATATTTATAAACGTGTATTATAGTACACTACACTACATCATGTTCGCAAACACTCTAATTTCTCATTTCTTTAATCCGATCAGACGGCTAATCCGACCCGACCGGAAAGAGCTCGGGCAAATAAGTATAAATAGAAATCCTACTTACTTTTTACTTGAGCGTCCCGGAGATTACAAACCCTTACAAGCGTACCACTAGGGCAATGAGGACGGAAAATGATAATGAAATTAGAATTTTAAATACCGTTTGGAACCTTGGTACATTTTGTTTTGTATCTTTCTACAACAAACAGGAACAAAAATGTTTTGCCTCAGTAGGGAGACATTTGCTGATGTGGAAAGGGTTTTATTCAGGTACCTGTGTGTATTTGATTTTTTAATTAATTTTATTTTCATTTGTTACAGTGATTCAAAATCCAAAAGCACCTCCGGGCAACAAGGAACCTCCTAAAAGCTTCAACTTTGATTTCTCCTACTGGTCTCACAATGTAAGTTAAAAAATACTTAATAATATAATTTTAAATATAAGAATTCTTAATAAGTTAAATTTCATATATTCTGTTTAGAATCATAATAATTATGCAATATATGTATTTATTTAAACTCATTTGCAAATGATGAATAAAGTTGTCTTCAGTCAGTTCTCACGGAAATCAAATTTTGAAAGAAAAAAAACAAAAATTAAAATAACATTGTAATAATTTAGACAGAGTTTTGAGTAAGCATTTGAATAGATTATTAATAATAAAGTTTAGCTCTTAGATTATATTCTATAGATGTATATATATTTGTATAGATATAATGTCGATCGAAAGAACTAAAACAGACAGGTTAACTGTATTGTCTTGGTGTGCGTGAGAGTTATACTTGAGTTGACACTCGTCAAACGTCATACTACCTAATTAGTGTGCGTATTTTTGCGAAGCCTTCTCAAATAACCATAGGTATAGCTAATGAGACTCTCTTCGGCATGTTTTTAACAAAGTAGGAATACTTACTGTTGCGTCACAATATATTTACAAAAATATTATGTATATTCACAGTAGCATTGATCACTTTTATAAAATCAGTGATAATCATTGTATGTGCACAAGAAGAAAGGATAAGTTTAGAACGCCAAGTTTCCGACTCCGCAAAGTCAATAAATCATTCTTGGGGCAAGGTATCCGGTTCTGTAATAAAATTCCGCAGAAATTTTTAACTTTGCCGTTTCATAGATTCAAGTCATTTGTGAAAAATACATTGGTAAAGAAGGCATATTATTCGATACAAGATTATATAGATGATAAAAATGCGTGGAGTTAATGCTTGTTGACTTCCAGGCAGGAGACATAACATACATATATAATTGTATTTAACTACCATGACTGTATTTTTATATCTTGAAAAAGAGTAACTACTGAGTTTCTTGTCGGTTCTTCTCGGTAGAATCTATATTCCGAACCGGAGGTAGCTTTACTTTAAATAGTTTAAATGACGATTTAAAAGTCCTTGTAAAAGCCTACTTGAATAAAGTATATTTTGATTTGATTTGAATGTTTGATATGATGAATGTTCAACGATTCCTTAAAGATGAAAAATGACATTATTACAACAAAACGTTAATATAAAAAATTCACTTGCGACGAAATACATCCAGAGCAACGATATCTATGTTTATTTACAAAAGTAACCCAAACGAAGGAAACACGCAAGAGTTTGATTATACACGTTACTGTCGGAACAAATAAACATACGATCATTTTGATATGGGTAAGCGTAATAGCAGCAATACTAAAGTTTATTCAAGATTGATAGATTGACAGCTGACATTGTATATCTATATACTAATTGTCGCCCGTGGCTTCGGTCGCGTTTTAAGGGTTGGTCGTCAGGTGTTATGTAAGGTTACATAAAAAGTGGCATATGTCCTTCCTGAGCTTCAAGCTTGCCTTGTACCCAATTTCTTCAAAATGGGTTCATTGGTTTGGTCGTTAAAGAGTAACAGACCGATAGTCATTTCGCATTTACAATATTAGTATTGATAAAATTGATATTGGTGTATCCGTAAGATATTAATAGATAAGATAGAATCATTTGATAGTAATAGATAGAATTTGGAAAACATGTGTATTTTTTCACGAAGAATGTTTTTGTACAGTACACTATGTTAGTCGCCGATAGATGGCGTTCGTTACCACAATTGATGGTGATATATAGATGGACTGGATAATATCTACAAGGTTTTGATAGTATTTTATAAAGCAATAACATGTAGATTGTCCCTAAAAGTCAAATATCCTGCGGTAACCGCGGAGAGAACTCGCTGTGATTGTTCTCAACCCCTCGCTGGTTATTAGCTTTCAATTACTTCGTCGAACAGATGTTGCAATATTATATTGCCAACATATGTTCTATTATTTATGGCAACTACAAATCAATGAAATATCTTAATTTACTACTTTCCTAATAAATTGTTAATGTCAAAGCTATAATTTTCATACCCAATTGCTTAGAATGAATTAATTGTATGGGTTAAGTTTAATTAATTTTATCAGGAAAAGCTAGTCGTGCTAGATGAACTACTGAGTTTACTACTCAGTAGTTAATCTACTTTCCGAAACGGTGATAGCTTTACTTTTAATTCAATATATTAACATGATATGACCATTCAAAAACTTTTGTGAGCCTACTTGAATAAAGAATATTTTGATTTTAATTTATTTCGGGAGTTGTCGGAAAACCACATCTTTGGTGTGACCAAGGAATAGGATTGTATTATTCAATCAAGTGAGTGTAGACGATTTTGTTTTTGTAGATATTTTACATTATTGGCTTACCTTTACCACCTGTTCACTGAAGACCGGACTAGCTATACTAAATTTATTATATGGTCACTCTCTAGAATTTAAATTTAAATTAATTTAACTTTGAATGACGTGTAGCTAACAGATTATATAAATATAAATTTATTTAAAGTAAATTAAGATTAAATGTAGACAGTGAGTATCGTAGGTACGTACTAGTTAAAAAAATAGAACCTTTGATAAAAAAATTCGTAAATCACGGATGAGGTGGGCACAGCCGTGTTTCGGGAGGCAGCCATATTGTATCGACAACGCGATTAAGAGATTAGATATCTGCGATGCATGTATTAAACTATAGGGTTTCTAATCCCGACTTGTGTGCCGTTTCCTTTATGTAATGAAGTGTGAATATCTTAGCCTGAAAGAACTTGCTTAACTCAGAAATAAAACGACGTTTCTTATGTTATCTTATATATTTTTATAATCATTATTGTTAATGTTTTTACACGACGCCCAATGAAATGATGTATCTGTCCAATCAATTTTCCCGCCATGACGAGTATCTGTCAATGTTTATGTTGCCAGATTAAAAAAGACTTTTTATAATGATTATTATAAAAAGTGACAGCTACTCGTCTGTAATATATAGATAATAATAATTCGTATAATATTAAGTATTACATTCTAATGGAGTCTTTGTTTGAAATAAGATCGACTCACGATTCTCTTAAACGTACTGTGTCGGTTTTTTTATGTATATTATTCCGTTTATTCGAATAGATATTTTATTGTACGCTTTTTGATTTAAATATTTAGAAGTTTTAAATTTAGGCTGTTCTTATGGCTACTATGTCTACCGGCTATTTTTTTTAATAGATATCGAGATTTTACCATTTTGTTCAAAACGTTCTTATCTAGGCATAAATTTAAAATTCTTACATAGAATTATTGTTACCGTTACAAGTCGACGTAGGAGTAACTTCACTTTGAAAGGATATTTTCATAATACATGATAAAAATAAAAAAGCTTATTTATATAGTACAGATGTCGTATTATTTGCCTAAAGAAAACCATGCTTTGCCCCAAACACATTGAGTAGACATATTTTAGTTCCGTGCATTGAAAATAATGCATTAATTATTAATAAGACAAGACATAACAAGTTTATAGAATGTTACCGACAAATAAATACCATTATTTAAAAATAGTGATTCGAATTCAAAAACAGTAAAAGTCGAAAAATTCTGTGCCTATTTCTATAGTAAAACTTTATTAAGTAATCTTACATCATATGTTAATTACGTAATAAAAAATGACTCAATGTGAAAATTTTGAGAAAAAAAATTTTCACCACACTGTATGCCCAAATATTTGCTCTTAAAATTGGAAAAAACTGAAACATGTACCGTCTGCGTTTGGCGTTTTACCCTGTGACGTCAATGACCGTCGTACCTTATTATTTTCCTGAAAGACACGGACTGAGCCTGTTGATTAACTGTAGTAATATTTTAGAAGATGTTTACTTTGTTGTTTTAAAGACCTATTTACATGGGTTTTTGAAATAGTTCCAGTTTAATAATATAAACGTTACAATTTTAGTATAAAAAATACATAAACGTTACAATTTTCTTTTTATATTTTTTCCTGTAATAAGAATAAATTTATTTATGGCTAAACGAATCTTTAGGTTTTTTTTTTATAAAATATTTTATCTGTATAATTGGAAATCATAAATTTAGCTGCCTGTATAGCACACTTTGTAGCGAGAAGCGTCGAATAATTTTGCATATATTAATTCCAATTCTCTGAAATTATGTTCATTTCAATTGCAAATTCTGTAATATCTACGCCATTTGTACCATTTTAACAGTATGTCAGAATCAAAAGTGTTATGATGAATAATTTTATAACTTTGCCTCTGTTTTGATGTTTTTTTTTAAACAAAACTTACAATGTTATTATAGGATTATGGAGCAATTGTCCATTTCGAAATGAAACCGCAAACTGGATGGTTTCGCAAACCGTAACAATCGTTCCAAATTAATTGTCAAAGAGATTGGAGTTTGCGGACGATTTTGTGGTTTAGAAACAATTGTATTACGACCTTAGGGTGGCTATTCGATTACACTATATGAATAGTTAGTAATCGTTTAATGTCTTAACGTAGCCTTGTCTATTAATAGATAGATTCATGAATGTTACCGTTTTGTCACATTCATAAAAGTTAAAATTATAATTATAAATTTTATAACATTTTGTTACTTTTACTGTTTAAACCTAAAGTATTAAGGCCAAACTAAATTGTTCTAGACTACAGTAGTACATATAGGATAAACCGATTTGACAAAAGACAAACTAGTTTGCTATAACATTTAGTAGCAAAACTTTATCATTAATCAGATTTATTCATTACCAACAATGTCCATATCGTGGTGGCCGAGAAGTATTATGAACACGTGACAACTCAGTAGTGCTTGCTCGGCTTTAAACCCTGCGCTGGGGTAAATTGTAATGTTGAAAGAGGACGATGAAAATATTCTTTGTTCCAAATTCAAAGGTTACTTCTGAAACTATAAATGAATGAAATATTTGCTAATGAAAATAAAATCAGACACGTTTTTGAATAATAATAAACAAAAATGTTTGTACGTTCGTTAATGACCCAGCGGGTTCACGACCGGAGTCAGACACTCGACACGAGCCGTTGTAACGAACCACTTCGCGTAAAAATGTTGCATGTTTCTTAGTTACATTAAAAACCTTTTATATTTTTGTGTCTTTTCATTTGTTTTTTGTATGTGCCATATCATGTGTGTATATTTTGTTTCAGCCGAGTGACCCGGAGTTCTCGTCCCAGGTGATGGTGTACAAAGATATCGGCGAAGAAATGCTTCAACATTCCTTCGATGGTAAGAAAAACTTATATTTTAAATGAAACGATCTGTCCAGTAAACTTACATATTATACAGAGCATCGTGGAAGATCTATAATTTTCATTTGTTTCAAGAATGAAGAAACAAAGCCGGTGATTGTTAAATAGCTAAGCGGGCCCGTATAAAGTCGAGCAATTAACGAATATTTAAAAAAATACATAATAAACGTCAATAATTTTCTAGGCTACAATATATGCATATTCGCCTACGGACAGACGGGTGCCGGGAAGTCCTATACCATGATGGGAAGGGGAGAGGAAGGCCAAGAGGGGATTATACCTCAAATTTGCAAAGATTTGTTTAGGCGCATTCGACAAACCACCTCGGAAGATCTTAAATATTCGGTAAGAAAGTCGGTTCAATCAAATATATGACAACATTAACTAGAAGTCGTATGAGCTAACTTGATTAATAAGTTTTTCTAAATTAACGATTTCCAGTTACATAAGACCAGGTCTATGAATTGTCTTTGTATGGTCTATGGTCACAAAAATATTCGGAATTATTATAATTTTTATTTTTATTAATAGTAGTAAAATTCTAATAACTGCGTCTATATGTATCAATGTATGTCGTTCCGAAAGGTCGAAGTATCCTACATGGAAATCTACTGCGAGCGGGTTCGTGATTTACTGAACCCTAAAAATAAAGGGAACCTTCGGGTTCGTGAGCACCCAGCTCTTGGGCCATACGTGGAGGACCTCAGCAAGCTCGCTGTTATGTCCTACCAAGACATATACGATCTCATCGATGAGGGTAACAAAGCTAGGTAAGTAAAGAAATATTCTCTATGATCATCTAGAAGTGAAAACTTTTTGGATCAGAGAGGTTGCAAACTCTAATATTCACATTTAAATTAGATCTCGATATATCTTCATCACACCGAAATAAGTGAAGTTTCTAAACTTTTTTAAGAATTGAGATATTGAGAAGTAGAAAACTTATGTCTGTTGATCCAGGAAAAGATAACTAATGCGTCTTCTTATACTTATATAAGTAAAAACATAAGCGCTCGGCCTTAAAGGACTTTAAGATTTGAGTCGAAACCTACTTGATCTTGTTATAATTATTATGAGTGTATATAGCACAATGAAGTCTATTCTCAAGACTAAATTAACAAAAAAACTAGTCGTCTTTGTTGAAGTTCAGTCGCAACGAGCAAACGCATTATTGTGCGAACGCACACTGATGAGTTCTTAGTTTCCTCACTGACATATGTACGTAATGTATGTATGTATTGTTTGAAATAGACGAATACTTCTGTTCTTACCTTGGCATAGAATTATAAAAAACATCTCTAATTATTTTAATTGAATTACGTATAAATAATCATTTTTAGTTCTTGTTTGCAATTCAAGTACAATTACATCATGTAAAAGACTCGCGATTTTCAGTAAATATGAGACTATCTAACGCAATAGGATTTTTCAAATCGGACTGTTAATAGATCCTGAGAATAATACATCAATACAAACAGCTTATAAAATTTGTGTACTTATATACTATGGTGATGATATATTAATACTATGGTTTAATTGACATTAATTATTCCAAAATTAACCTTAAAAAGTCGATTAATATGAACGTAATCCAATAAGTAAGAAATTTTGGAAAAAAAATATTAACTTGCCACGTGTTTTTATGTTGAATATAATTGTGGTTTTGTCCTCAGGACGGTCGCAGCTACGAACATGAACGAGACTTCCTCTCGTTCGCACGCTGTTTTCACGATTTTTTTCACACAACAAAGACATGACAAGACGACTAACTTGGTTTCTGAAAAGGTAACTCCCAACATTCTTGATTTTCATACAATAAAATCTCACTCACACGTGTGCGAGAACAAGTGCGGTTCGACATCGCCCAACATCATTCCGTGCATCGTTTCCAAAACTTAGAAGATTTTTTTCACTGATACAAGGAATTGCAGCCTTCAGAATTTGTTATTAAATTTAACTTGATGTCCTGACGCGTTTCTGAGAAAAGGGTCTTGACGGTCAATAAGGGTTTTTGGTGAGGTACGGAACCCTAAAAATAATGAAAATATCGAACGAAAATGTCAGATATTTTATTAATTTATCTAAGGATTACAATCACATTGGTATGTGATACAAAAGTAGTCGCCTCTCATAGACACTGGCATTGTAAGAAACACAAATCACTTCTTAAACCGTCAATGTACCGTCAACCTTGAGATCTAATATATTATGAACTTGAACATATTAGTTAAAAGACTTGTTGTATTCTGAGTGGACAGTGCACTCAAACATTTTTGGACTATATAAAATTTTACCACCGATAATAATCCATCAAAAATATACGAATAACTAATTTGAATAACATTTCTAGGTGTCAAAAATATCCTTGGTGGATCTCGCCGGATCCGAGCGAGCTGATTCCACAGGCGCTAAAGGAACGAGGCTGAAAGAGGGGGCGAACATCAATAAGTCACTGACGACACTCGGAAAAGTCATTTCAGCTCTAGCTGAAATTGTAAGTCAATTAGAGGATAAAAATATTATGCACCGTGGATTTTTAGTTGAGCAGTTCGGCATTGTATGAAAATAAAACACATATTGGTTTTGTTTAAATATTTGTATACAATTCTTATCCGATGTAAGTATAGCGTAGGACGTATTTGTTATTATTATATTTTGTAGTCTGTGACGTCATAGTACGGTGTGTCCTAGTATTCAATGTGTTTTATATTTTCAAGAAATATTTTAATATTTCAATAACTTTTTTAATACATAAAAATATTATTATTATAATAATATATTTGGAAAATTAAATTAATTTTTATTTTCTTTTTTGTACAGATTAAGAATAAAATAGAATAAAACTTTATTTATGTCTGACACTCCTAATAGAATAAAAAAAAAAATTAAAAGAAAAACAAAAAAATCTTATAAAACATTTATATCATCATTATTTCCACGGCATAACTTCTTAATAGAAGTAAGTGGAGAATATTTAGCCAGTTCCTCACAAAGAAGGCAAATTATTATACACATTTCTCACTTAACTATGTTTAGTTAAGAATAAAAATATTTTCTTTATTTAATACGACTTAATTCACGGTATACGTTGAAATTCTCCTTTAAATTATATTCTTATAATACTCGATATGACTTGCGCGCCATCTGTTATCCACGAATCGTACTATTACAGACTCAGTTTCATCAAACACTACAAAGTTTCATTCCGCTTGCACGAATAAATAAATTCTATATATATATATGTGTAGATAACTTACATCGGATAATGGAATAATGGTTTTAGTTCTATATGTCAAACCGTATACAACTTTAAAACCACGTCTGTATAATTGCATTTGTTGAGTAGGTTCTGTCATAGTAGTGTGAATGTGTGGGATGCTAGATCTGTATATAAATACTTATATATGTGTCTGTGAATGCGCTAATAATTGAAAATCTTATTTCAATAATTACTTTCATTAAAAATTTTAATTTCAGAACATTTATGCAAAGTTATTAAATAATATCAATTTTCTGCTTAATTTAATTTACTTGATGGTGTTTTTTTTTTTTAATGAGGTGTTAAATAAATTTACAACTATGAAATGTTCTTAAAATAATTGATAGTGAATATGTAATAGTATGGCTATATATTAAGCTATGTATATATGTATACATATAGATTTAAACGTATTTTAAACTGTCCTCCTGCATCTTGTTTCTTTGGACGTGTTCAGTCGGTAAGTGTAACTGTGGTTCTATTTACATGTATACAACATTCCAATGGCAGAAAAAGTAAAGATAAACGACCTGATATATATTCCATGAAATTTGCTCACAGCTCTGCTGTATTATACACTGCAAACGGTTTTTGATTAATGTGTGTTTATATATAATACAATATAATTCTAATCAACTTTTTATATGAAGTTTAAATTAAATCCAAATATCCATTAACTTTAATATACGAAACGCCATTTTTTCACGAATCTTTAATTAATATCATAGATAATTTGTCATTTCAAGGTCAAAATTGTTTATTTATCTTTACTACTCCCTCCATTGGAATTAACTATTTGTAATTTCGTGCTGTTTATGTGTCTGTGTGCCTGAAATGTGTAATTACTATAATATACATAACTACGTAGATGTAATTATGTGTATAACTGTATGTACATTTGGAAATAGAAAACCTTTTTGGTTTTTGCAGAAGTTTTTTGTTTTTGGTTTGTACACTTTTATTTATCTGTGACAAAAGCAAATAATACGTTTTTTTAGCTTCCAATAATTGCTTTAGGTATTTTAATGTCTCGAGACGTTACTGCATATTA
Source organism: Vanessa tameamea (assembly GCF_037043105.1). NCBI lineage: Eukaryota > Metazoa > Arthropoda > Insecta > Lepidoptera > Nymphalidae > Vanessa > Vanessa tameamea. The sequence continues at coordinate 8,935,671 of NC_087325.1, forward strand.
TTAATATATTAGTAGTTCGTTAGATTTGCAGCTACACAACTACTTGATCTATTGAAGTACACTTTTCTAGAATGTATATTTGTACTACTTACTAATGAATGAAAAATTATTACGCAAAAGCTTAAATACACTTAACTTCGTCGCGGTTTTTTAATAACACGTTGAAACAATGTTATTTTATAACAAGGTTATAACGAAAAAGGCCATATTTTTCAAGCATTTATTTGTTAGCAATTACATATAGTTGGTTTTAATTCACGTTAGCTTTTAGCTTTTTTACAGTTCACAGATTAAAAAGTGTATTATAAGTGCCAACAGATATTTCATAGCTTTTAAAAGTGTTTTTAAAGACTTACGAATACTTGGCTTTCAGAAATGGCATTTTATAGCTATAAAATTTAACTAAATAAATTATTTTTATATTTTAGGCATCAAAAACTAAGAAGTCGAAGAAAGCTGACTTCATTCCTTACCGTGACTCGGTGCTCACGTGGCTGCTGCGTGAGAACCTCGGCGGGAACTCCAAGACCGCCATGATAGCGGCCATATCACCGGCTGACATTAACTACGACGAAACTCTTAGTACATTGAGGTAAATTAAATATAATTATGCAATTGATAATCTTTATAATTAATTAAACATCTTTATGCACGCTTTAAGTTTATATTTGAATGTATTTAATAGGCATTATTGTAATAGATATTATAAGAATTAGTCACATTTAAAGTTAAAAAAATAATAATTAAAAATATTTAAATGTTACTTATCGTATCTATTCCATAACAAGTTTGTTCTTTTCTTAGAAAAAAAAAACCTTACCCATACATAAATGCATATCTTAAAATATTTAATCTATGAGAGACTACAATTTGAAGAGAATGATCTCCAACAGATACGCAGATCGCGCTAAGCAAATCGTTTGCAAAGCCGTGGTCAACGAAGACGCAAATGCGAAACTTATCCGTGAACTCAAAGAAGAAATACTCAAACTTCGCGAACTGCTCAAAGCCGAAGGCATCGACGTCGAAGAAGGTGAGAGCTATGTAAAAGATTACCATTCGTTTAGGCTTAGTCGTCATGTGACCAAATAGTTCGTCTTGTGTGTTTGTACGTTTTAAAAAAAGCTAGAACGAACTAAACGCCACAAACGTTGATTTTTTGATACTAAAGTGAACTTTTATTTTCAATTGCGAAGGACCAGATGGTAGAGTCGTTTATGAAAAGAAAGAACAGCCTACCAGTAAGTAAAAGCAAAGAGGCTTGCGCATTGCATATGTACACCCCACCTGTACGCTTTGCCTCCTCGGGGTTGCCAGGACAAAAATATGAGACTAATTCACGTCACTTATGACAGTAACGCTGGCAACCCAACACCTTAAATAAATGAATTGCACCCTTATCCAGAGCTTGTGGCGTTGTAGGCGTACTTATTTAGTACATGATTTTATATAATCGTCACTTCTTGTAGGTACATACGTATTGTTTCGTTATGTAATATATAACTGCGCTTATATTTATATATTGGTGTTGGTTTATATCGAATTGGTAGGACATTTAGTAAATATTTCTTTTTATATGAATGTAAGTTACGAATTAATGTTTTGATCTAAAAAAAATATGTATTGAATTAAACTGAGCATTTTATTAATAACAAAATAGTTATGCAACTTGAATCAATAAATACTTTTTTTTTTATATTTAACTTAAAAATTTAAAATGCTCAGAGGCATCGACCGTTCGCGGCATTTAAAAAAAAAGAAATTATAATACGAAGAAATATGAGTCAGAATAAATGATTAATGGATATTAGAAGAATTCAGTTCTTATAAACAGTTAAAATATTTAGAAAATAGTTTTTAATGAGAAATAACGTCGCGAACGGGAATATTATACTTTTTATAAATGTTTTGCAAACAAGCTTCATAGCTTCGCATGTTTTTCTATTTATGTCCGTAAAAGAGTTTATTTTCAGATAATAATCATCATCAGCCAGGTCCAAAATTGATTACATATATATTATATTTAAATAAACAATAGAAACAGATTGATTATTTAAATTGCTTAGCATGTATAGTAGCTATTGTGTATTAAATATAATCAAATCAAAGTTGGACGAAATCTAATTTAAGTTCGAATAATATGATGTCAGTTTCAGCACTTGTATTGATTTTGAATCGCACAACGTGCGCACAAGATTTGTTGAAAACATCACACGGTGATTGGTTGCAATTGAAATCCAATAAAAAACAATATCGTACCTTCTATGGGATAGAATCACGTAAATTTGACAAAAAAAAAATCGCGTATATTTTGGAATGGAAATGTTTTAATATTATTCTTTTGTACCATAAAAATATTTCTTATGGTAAAGCAGGAGAAGAGAACGCGTCGCCGATGCGCAAGAAGAGCGAGTCTGAATCTGCCTTGTCGCCCAAGCTGTCTCGAGCAGCTACCACCATTGCTGAAGAAGCTGTCGACCAGCTACAGGCTTCTGAAAAGCTTATTGCAGGTAAGACAATCAAAATGAAAATATTGTGTTTTGTTTAGCTTTTACTTAATACATCAAATTAATAAAATAATTAATTACACTACCATGACATTATGACGTTTAACTGACAAACATACACACACACATATATATTTGATATGAAATATAGGTATAAACATATATATTAAATTATGACTATATTCATTGAATTTAAACCCAACAGAACTCAACGAAACCTGGGAAGAGAAACTGAAGCGCACTGAGCAAATCCGCGTGCAGCGCGAAGCGGTCTTCGCTGAAATGGGTCTTGCGGTTAAAGAAGGCGTCACTGTAGGCGTTTATTCGCCGAAGAAAACTCCTCACTTGGTTAACTTGAACGAGGATCCTAATCTCTCAGAATGTCTTCTTTATTACATCAAAGACGGTAAGTTTATTGTCTTAAGAGCGAAATTAATTTAAAATATTTCGCCATATTGAAAGACGTGTAACATGACCTCTATATGCCCTTCACTATTTATGTATCGATAACATAAAACCTAAGATCAAATTACGAGATCAAGTGACTGTTTAATACGGTTGGATTACAGTATGTTTCATTGCTTCGACCAGACAGTATATTTACGATTATCGGGGATATATTTATTTAAAAAAATAATTTGTTTATGGTTTGGGAGCTTGACCAAAAACACTTTTTTTTTGTAATTTTTGTATCCTTCGAAGTTCAGACGTTATTTAATAAACTTTTTTTGACGTATTAAGAGTTATCAATTGTCAGACTTTGGATATTTTTAGATTATTGTTTTTTGATTTGTAGTTGTTGTTGAGATTAGTATTTTTAAAATCTTTTTTTACTTTTATCAGTACGGAATTTTGGTCTAATTGAGCCGGAATATGACAAAATGTTACTGTTCCCAGGTGTTACACGTCTCGGCACCGCTGAAGGCCACGTTCCGCAGGACATCCAGCTCTGCGGCTCTCACATCCTGAGCGAGCACTGCATCTTCGAGAACACGGATGGCGTGATCTGCCTCATACCGCACCGCGGTGCACTCATTTATGTCAATGGAAGAGAGGTGAGTGTTACGGATTGGTAAACTTAAGTATAATGGGTTTTTTTTTAAGAAAGGTGGTAACTCCGCACTTTTGGTTAGGGTTTGTATGGTTTTTGTACCAGTCGCTTATCAGTTATTCTCCCGGCAAACTTCCGATTAATCCAGTTCGGAGGAGCGAATCAGTGTCTTAACAGGAATGCAATATTTAAAATTTAGGTGCTTTTTTGTGTACGGAATGGTTTATATTTATGGATAGAGATGAGTACTTTTAAGAATACGTGCACTTTAATACAATGATTACTTATTATTCAATGATAGCAAATGGTATTTTATTCAATAAATCTTATTAGGTAATATATTCAAAAAAATAATTTTCCCTTCGCGAAATTTTAATATATTGGTAATAAACCTAAATAACGTAAGTTTGTGTAACAAATACAACATAACAACTATTTTGAAAATGAACATACATACTGACATGAATAGAATAAAATAATTGAATATTTTCATTGGATTAATATAATTAAACGTCTTTTGAAGTTTCGTCCAGATATTAAAAAGGCATTTTTTATAATCATTTCGAGTATGGTAAATACAATAATTTTATTGTACGCAGGTAAACGAACCTATAATTTTGAAGACTGGATCTCGCGTGATCCTTGGAAAGAACCACGTCTTCCGATTCACTCATCCCGGACAGCCACGCGAAGAACCCGTGTCGAACAAGGATACCGTCAGCGATACGCCCGGAACGAACACGGATAACGGTAAGAATTGGCTTAATTTAATTCCGATGCAGCAGGATATAAACAGAAATTAAATACTTGAAAACTCAATATTGGGGGGAATTCTGAATCTAGTAAAATTTTGTGTTAAGATCCACTTGATCTACCCAACGAGCTTTCTTGTTATTCATAGAAGCGCCACTATTTTTAAGTTGGAGTCCTAATATTTCTTAATTACAACCGTTTATACATATTATTATGCCCGTAACTAGTACTTTCTTCTTCTTGTAAATTGTCTCTGCGTTCAAGTAGGGTAACAATATAATCCATAATGTAACCCACGAAAAAGGGTAATCGTATAAATAGTCGTTTTATATAATAGTGCCTATATATCAGTAAATTTTATTTATTTAATAAAATGTAACTGATATACACAGTTTGCCAAGAGAAATTTTATCAATATGAATGATTATCTTTCTTAATGCTAGTATCAAGATCATTGTATCTTAGTTTGTATATAAGAGTACCGACTGTATTTTTTGTCGGTTTTTTCAGTACAATGTACGTGTCAATTTTTTTAAAATAGTCCTTATTTTTATTTGACTGCTTTTAGTAAATTATTAAAAATATTTTTTCTTATTAACAACAGCACCAAGTGTCACGGAGACAGTTGATTGGGACTTTGCTCAATGCGAGTTATTAGAGAAGCAAGGAATCGATTTGAAGGCCGAAATGCAGAAACGATTAATGGCCTTAGAGGAACAGTTCCGCAGGGAGAAGGAACATGCTGATCAGCAGTTTGAAGAGCAGCGAAAGGTACGGAACATACTATTGCAGTTGACTATGTGTAAATTTAGTTCGTTGCAGACCTTATTTTGATTGACAGATTGAAAAAATAAAATATATTATTTTAGCAAAAAAAGGTTATTGTTCCGTAAGGTATATTTGTAATATATTATTTTCATTAGAGTAGTTCCATAAAGATATATAATGGTTATTGTATACTATTGTACAAGTTCAAAGTAATGATATCGTTTTATTGTGTTCAAGATCATATAGATAATAAAAAAATAGTGAAGTTATTCTTTTTTAAATTTTTTATCGAGTCATGTACACTTTATTATAATTTATAAATTTTTGGTAAAAAATAGCCCTTAAGCTTCACGGCTATTCTTGTTGACGGAATCTACGTGTAGAAGAGGTTTTACTTTAATGCGTAATTTGTTTTTAGAACTACGAAGCTCGTATCGACGCACTTCAGAGGCAAGTCGAAGAGCAGAGCGTCACCATGTCTATGTACAGTTCCTACACGCCGGAAGACTTCCACAACGATGAGGATATATTCGGTATGTCTATACAATTTATATCGTAATTTCATTTATCAGAACAGACACCACCAGACAATTCGGTTAGGTATAATTTCATCTAACGATCGTACATACTCTTAGGTAAGAAATAGGATTTTTAACATTTTGGCATCTTCCGATGTACATTCGTGCCTAATTTCAGTATGTTAAAATTTTATGAGATATTTTTAAATACATACTTTGCTTATGTTCTTAAATATTAGGTTTTCGATACAAGTGACCAAAATATGATTAAATATATAACACATATAAATTGCCTTTAATAATTGCCTTGAGTCTTGAATTTCTATTTTACCCTCCAAATGAAACGTTCGTTAAGAGGCGTGACAATTGTCTCAGAGTGAGGGATCGAACTTGCGGCTTTTACGTCGGGAGGTGGCCCGTTTAGTATTAAGCTATTTAGATTTATCGTTCAGTCACAAACCCCTCCGACGTTGAGATCTTCAATCTTGCCTAAGAGGTGTTATTACACGAAAAGTATGCAATAACAGTAAGCGTGTGATATTGTGGGGTAGTGAATCCCCTGTTTGAGACAGAATGCTGGTCGGCGCGCGAGGTGGGGCTGGCGGCCTGGGCCTTCCGCAAGTGGAAGTACCATCAGTTCACCTCGCTCCGAGACGACCTGTGGGGGAACGCGATCTTTCTCAAGGTTAGTGCAGTAAATAACGACTCTATCGATGTAACATTTAACATGGATCAATATTGCGGACAAGCATTGTGCAACTGACTCTATACGTACAGTTTCTAAACGAAAGCAGTTTAATATTGCTATTTCTTTCTCACAACAAAATAGATTTTCGGTATGAATTAGGTCGTAGCAGCTAAATTTCAAGCTCAGTCATAGCCGAAGGAAGGTAAACATGTTAATTTTTGTGCAGAAGAAAAAATGAAGGTAAATCAATTAGTGAACTAAAAGAAATTCCATCGACACAGGAAGCGAACGCGATATCCGTGGAGCTGCGCAAGAAGGTGCAGTTCCAGTTCACGCTGCTGACGGACACGCCGTACTCGCCGCTGCCGGCTGAGCTGGCGCCGCGCGACGACGGCGACGACGACTACCGCCCCTCCGCGCCCACCGTCGTCGCCGTCGAGGTCACCGACACCAAGAACGGCGCCACGCACTACTGGACGCTCGAGAAGCTGCGGTGAGCCCCGAGCCTGCTGCGCTGCAGCTTACTGACATTCCTCCGCACGATTGTTGAAGTCAGCCTCGGATCTACGATATTTCCGAGGCAACATTTTATACTGCCACCCTCCTAGCGCACTGAGAATAACTAGTGTAGAGAGAGGCATACTATTTATACATATATATCTACTGGTCTAATGATTTATGAGAGCCAAAATGGTATTTTCTATACCTCTTAAAATCTTTGATACAATTATTAAGACAAACATTAGGATTATTTGACACCCCTACGACAGCAAAATGAATTCCATACAAACAAATGAATTTGTTTGAAAGAAATTAATGGCGTAACCAATCATTTCGGGTTACCAGTAGATCCGAGGCTGGGTAGACTTACTAATATTCCGTTGTGGTTGTGGTTGGTTACTTGGAACGAATAGGTTTTACGCTCTTTATAAATTACGTTCAGGGATTTTTAGTAGTAATTTTGGAGCTATGATTGGGAGTTTGTAGTGTAGAGACTCGATAAAATAACTTTATCGATATAGATTTAGTTTTGTAGGTCTTTTATATTTTAATTACTCTGTACACTAAATATGTATATAACCATATTATAGATATTTTCTTATAATTTTAGGACATGAGAAAAAATCTAAATGGAAATTAGTTTAGTTTAGTTCTAGTGTTTGTAATCTTACAAATAAATTGAAACGTATCGACTACATAATACTTTATTTATATTTAGTTTTTATACATTTATTTCACATTTTTTATCATAAAACGAATTATTGTATTTATTTGCATTTCGTTGTATTATTTTTTTTGTTGTTAATTTTTTTTTTTTTATCAATATTCATATTTTGCTGTAGCAATATTTATTATATTTTTTCACTTAATCGATTTGGTAGTCGACCGAATAATGCATTTATTAAGTTCATATATGTAGTTTATATATAATATTATCTTATAATAAGAATTATACAGTAGGTAAGTACATATTTTAGAAATGAAATTGTACATGTGCATAAATATTTATGACGAAGCTTTTTTGGTTTGCTGCTTATTATCTTTATTTACATAAAAAAAAGCTTACATATTTCTTTAACACACATATTTATTATAATCATGTACCTCGATATAACACAAGAGTCGTCGTATTTAGGTGAAAAATTGGAATAAAGAAAGGTGAATTGAAAGAGATACATAGGATTAAAGTAATCACTAGGAACGGAAGGCGTAGATTTTAAGCGCGGGATAGTTTCGACGACGCGGCGCCCGAGGCGGAGGCCCCCGGCGGCCCGGGCCGAGTGCAAGCCGTGTGTTGTCCGTAGCCACCGGCTGGAGCTCATGCGGCAGATATACAACATGAACGAGAGCGCGTGCGGCGACGACGAGCCCGCGCCGCCCGCGCCCCCCGCCGCGCCCGCCGCGCCCGCCGACCCCGCGCTCCTGCACTGTATCTCCGCCTGCGCCAACAACACGCGCCTCTCGCTCGCCAACCTGCTGCCCTCGAGGTTTGTGCCTCAGGAGAAACAAAGCAGAGCGAGACGGAAATACTAGTTGCACGAAATTCGAAACGCGTCGCACGTTTCGGGAACGATTTAGATCGATGTTAGGACTTTGAGCGAAATTCGTCGAGGCGGCTTCTATTCTGTTGTTCGTATGAGAGTTAACTCGAGGGCTATCCATACTGTTTTGTTTCTGCCTTCGATGTGATGTGAGCGAGACGGAATTTATACGCTTTCGTCGACATCGGCAGTCACGCTTTTGTAATATTGCGAGGCTTTTTAGACCATATGAATATTGTCGAGGCGGACTGCGTATTGCCAGGCTTTTATGAGCAGACGTCTGAAAAAAGAAGTCACGAAGGAAGTATATTTTTGCGTTCGATGTGTCCTTTGTTCGTATTTCGCTGCATTACAGGAGCTTTTCAAACCTGCACAACATCATCATACAACAAAATTACGAACACTGTACGGCCATTAACTAATTGTCGAGCTACTGTTAATATTGAGATAGTATTGAAAATGTATTGTTGGCATGCTTGTTTTATATTTTATATAATTTATAAATCATTATATGTAAAAAAAAATATACTTTATAATTTAATTTAATTAAATAATATAATTTTTTATTGTTTTTAATAAAAATGAAACGTACGTTCTTATTTGCTTGCACGTGCTGCATTCAATTTGTCTGCCAAAATATGTTCTAAGCTTTTCGAAATCATTGTTGTTTTGATGCACAATTTGGTTAAGCAATTTTGTGTCATATGATCTAATGTTTAAAGTATATATTTGCAGACAACGCTTAGAACTGATGCGCGAGATGTACCACAACGAGGCTGAGCTGTCGCCCACCTCGCCCGATCACAACATCGAGTCGGTCACCGGCGGTGATCCGTTCTACGATAGATTCCCGTGGTTCCGTCTAGTTGGACGGTGAGTTATCCTTACTTATATTGTATTCAAATATTTTATTCGACATAGAAGAATTACACTTCTGATAAACCTGAGAACTGAGAAGAACCGGCGTAAGAAAGTCAGCGGGATAATTTTGTTTTTTACATATTCTTGATTTCAATGATGAATTATTGATCTTTTAAACGGCATTGAGTAGTTCGTTTCAGTCAAAAAGCGTGATATCATCAATGCAATATTATATATTTCAGAGATATTCGCAACTGTAGTTATAAATGCGAAAGTGATTCTGTGTTTTGTTTTATGCTTACACGTCTTAACTACTCAACGCGTTATCGTGAAATTTAACATACACGTTATAATGGGCCCAGAAAAAGACTTGGGTACCTAAAACCTGCTTCTAAGGCGAGCAAGGACGCGGACGGAAACTATTTTTTTATATTTATTTGTAGCTATCGTTACCCGCCCACTTTAATAGTAAAATATTTGTTGTTTTTTTGGAATTAAACGATAATTAAAAATTTGTATTCTAAAATAAACATTTTCCAGTCTCATCCGTATCAATTCACAAGCTTTAAGGTGAATAAGTAATGAAATATATATTTATATTATTAGTAAGATTAATAAATGTGCTATTTTATCCATGTCCATACCTAACAAGCATGTCGCTTAGAAGACTCACGCTGAGTTTTAGTTAAAAAATATTGCGAGTGTAGTATTATTTTAAAATGTATTCATTGACTAAAACAAAGAGATGACCAGAAACAAATCAAATTAACGATCGATGTATGTATGGCAATGTTAACGTTGTGTCTTAATTTGTAGAAGTGACGTAATGACTTGTTCCTCAGGAGCTTCGTATACTTGTCGAATCTTCTGTACCCGGTTCCACTTATTCACAAGGTGGCTATAGTGAATGAGAAAGGAGACGTGAAGGGCTATCTCCGGGTAGCTGTACAGGCAGTCATCGACGCCGAAAAAAGTAAGCTATTATTATTAATTTTACAGTTAAAAAAAAAGCTAATTCCAGTAGTTAGATTAGATTTTTCCATGTGAATTACAACCGATAGTCGTGGGCTCAACTCGGCAACCGGGCTCACTTTATTTTCATGTGCTTGAATTGTGTTTATGATTCCTCTCGTACACGGCGAAAATATGCATGAGTAGGGTTAAATCTACCAAAGGTACAGATGCATTGGAGCTGCGTGTTGAATAGCTGCAAAACTTCTCAAAATTAGAGGAGGCCTTAAATCCAGCTATAAAATATTTAGACATTGTTACTTTACCTTTAATTACATTTTAATTTGTTAGTATGGAAATGGGTGTATTTTAGTTTTTTATTTTTTGTAGATAACGCCGAATTCGCTGCTGGTGTAAAGCAGTCAGCTAAAATCTCATTTGATGACGACATCGTGCCAGCTCGGTCTAGGCTCAAGGCGATTTCGAGCGTTGAGAAGAACAACGCCATTAACGCTATCAATATCGAAGACCGACCCGAACAAGACTCAAATATCAAGATTGAAGGTAAACATTGTTCCTCACGAAATTGTTATCAAAGTTGCAACTAATATCTTACAGAGTTTTGGTAAATATTTTTTGAATAATTAAGAATTATAAAGTCCTGTATTTAAACTGGTGAGATCTAGTTGACGATGCATGTCTGAATCTGGTAACAGAACTAGCAGTCGGAGAATGCGACGCCGACAGCGGTCGGGGCGACAGCTCGCTGGCATCGGAGCTGAAGGAGGAGGACCTGCCCGAGCACCTCACGCTGGGTCGGGAGTTCACGTTCCGTGTGACCGTGCTGCAGGCCCACAGCGTGTCCACGGACTACGCAGACGTATTCTGCCAGTTCAAGTGAGTGATGCGGGAATGTTCTTTGAGTTTAACTTTTATGACGAGTTTAGACGAATAACATTTACCTTTCAACTGGTAAAACTTTACGGTATATAAATAAAATACTTTTTCTTATTGTTTCAGCTTCCTGCATAGAAATGAAGACGCTTTCTCGACCGAGCCTGTCAAGAATGCCGGAAAGAACACACCTCTTGGATTCTACCACGTGCAAAATGTAAGTTAAGAAATGAAAAGAAATTTGAAATCCTTCAAAGACGGTGAATTTTAGCGAAATATATATTGTTTTAGATCACCGTTCCAGTGACGAAGTCGTTCGTCGAATACATAAAATCGCAACCGATAGTTTTCGAAGTTTTCGGACATTATCAGCAACACCCACTGCATAAGGTAATATATAAATTGAAATTTAATTATACCAGACATTTTTTAATAATCTGTTTTTATTCAGTTGTGAAATTAATTCGATATAATTTTAGACTTTCAACTTACTACCTTTACTCTTGAATTTACGATTAAAATATTACACTTGAATTTAGTACACTTAAAATTCCCTTGTAACACGACCGAACACCACACATTTGAGAGCGTCTGCTTTGTGTATAGTCGAGTGAGTTGCGGCCGGTTCTGTGGCAGGACGCGAAGCAGGACGGGCCGGTGGGCCGCGCCCCCCCGCGCCGCATGCTGCCCCCCTCGCTGCCCATCTCGGCGCCCGTGCGCAGCCCCAAGTGGGGCGCGGCCAGCGTGGCGCCGCCCTGCTGCTCGTCGCACCTGCACTCCAAGCACGACCTGCTCGTCTGGTTCGAGATCTGCGAGCTGGCGCCCAGCGGCGACTACGTGCCGGCGGTGAGTACGTTGGCATACGTATCGCATACCAGATACGGATTGTGGGAATTGGCATTAGCATAGCTTAGATTACTTTAGAAAACAAATTCTCGCCTATTTATTTCCTACAATTTCCATTATTTTCAACAGGTCGTGGAGCACAGTGACGAGTTGCCGTGCCGAGGCTTATTCCTCTTACACCAGGGGATCCAGCGACGTATTCGCATCACTATTCTTCACGAACCATCGTCTGACTTGCAGTGGACTGATGTCAGGGAACTCGTCGTTGGTAAGGAACATAATCATATTGATAACCGATTCATATAATTTTACGATTTCAAATTAATTTTAGGTGAATATTCATAAAGTGCCCAATTCAGGCACAATCTATACTAATATTATGGGAAAGTAACTCTGTCTGTTACCTCTTCATGCTTAAACCGCTGTACCGTATTAGCTGATATTTGCTGCTCAAGCTGCTCAGCTTGCCTTGCCTTTAAATTTTGATCAAACGGATTGTTAAATTTAGTTGCCTGTTAACATATTGTTGATATATATTATAAATGATGTGATTAAACTGATGGATTGTGTCCCAAAGTATTTGTTAATTATCTGTCCAGTGATATTAATGTTATTTCCGTAACGCAGGACGCATTCGCAATACACCAGAGCCAAACGATGACTCAAACGACGGTGACGAAGACGGAGCCCTGTCTCTCGGCCTGTTCCCCGGAGAACGACCGTCGTTGGACGATCGAGCTGTGTTCAGGTAATTGGAATCAAGAAACGTTCAATTAACGTTTATATAAATTGACTATATTGTACAATGACCAAAATGTTTAAAATTTATTTAATTATAATACTTGGATGTATTTCAAAAAAAGTTAGTTTTCTTTAATTATTAATTAAACGCTATAGTCTAGGTGGCATATCAATAAGATCTGCAAAATTCTGGTCAAATTAAACGTTTATAAGACGATGTTATTAATAAATTAATGATTTATACGAATAGATTTAACAAAATATTATCTTTGATCGAAGTAACAATTTTGTACCCAGGTTCGAAGCCGCCTGGGACAGCAGCCTGCACGGATCGCCGCTCCTGAACAGAGTCAGCGCGAACGGAGAAGTTGTGTATATTACACTCAGCGCTTATCTTGAGGTAAGCTTTCGTTAAAGGCGTTTAACATTTAATTTTATTTTTGTCGTTTAATATTAACGGTTAAGATGTATTCATAAAGACATCGGCAAATTCAGTACTGTCGGTTAAACTTCACTTTGAGTATAACATGTTAAAATGTGATTTTTGTAAATTTTGAGTTTGTTTATCAAAAACAGTATATAACAGACGGTAATCCGAAGCCCTCATATAGTAACTTGGTTCCGTAGGGTCGGGTGAGGAAATTAATCACGCATTATTAACACATTCTAACTCTACGACCGTACATACGAAAGGGATCCACTAAACTGAGCCAAAACCGGTTCGCACGTCTGTCGTCGCCGTCGCTAACGGAAGGGCTTGCAGGTGGAGAACTGCGGGCGGCCGGCCATCGTGACGAAGGACCTGTCGGTGGTGGTGGTGGGGCGCGAGGCGCGCACGGGCGCGGGCCGCTCGCTGCGCCGCGCGCTGTTCGGCTCCCGCGCCGCGCGCGCCGACCGCCTCACCGGCCTCTACGAGCTCAGCCTGCACCGCGCGCTCGAGCCGGGTACGCGCACGCAACCACGCCGTCCGATATCTAAATTCTGTTATCTATTTACTTGAACACGCATTCGGTCTAAATATTTCATCGGTCGATACCTTGATCTTAATTACTCATACTACAGCATCGATGAAATATAATAATCTTTTCCGCCCCAGGTGTTCAGCGTCGTCAGCGCCGCGTGTTGGATACGAGCGGCACGTACGTGCGCGGGGAGGAGAACCTGCACGGCTGGCGCCCGCGCGGCGACTCGCTCATTTTCGACCATCAGGTCTGGATATTTATTTATAACAATGATTCACTCTCAACTCTTTAGATTCTCTATAATGTCGCTAAGTTTTTAATAAATATTAGAGGAAAGGAGTCCGACCTCAGACACACTTGACAAAATTCGCATGTTCTTTGGCTAATCGAGTAAGCGTATATTTTTTTTATAGCAATGATACGTGTGTCGTTTTCTCTACGGTGTAATTTATTTTTTCTAAGCTAGTAGTTTGGATATAATTTTATTTGCAAGCTAAGATTCCTGTATTTGTGTTTTGAAATTTCCTCTTCGTTAAACAAAGGATGCAGTTTAGTGTAATACCAAACATCTTGTAACAAAAGTCATTAACTATTGTTTTCTTTTACTCAAACAGAAACGTATCTGGCGCAAACTGATCTATGATTGGCCGCTCGACATTATCGATAAATTCCAGGTCCACAAATATGTTTCCTTAGCTATTTAGTATGTGCGCAATCATTCATTTGGTGTTCTAGTCATTCGTACTAAATAGCTACTGAAAAGTAATTTGTGTACTGGTTACTTGCCCATTCATCTCTACTTCACGCATATATACAAACAAATATAGTGTTATATATTTAGTTTTTTTTTTCTATTTGTACAAGGGCGGACTTACATTAGCTAAAACACAAATAGCTTTTGTTATAAACTTTGTTTAGCGGCGCACAGTTAAACACTGATTTGTCTCTTTCTAACAACATTCGATTTGACATTTGAGAGAAGAGAACGAAGCATTGTTTAATGATTCACCATCAATTTATGATTTTGAATGTTAGTTTTTTTTAATGATTCTATTTATAGATAACGATTTTGTTTGAAATATTTTTCAAGGAGTGTAGATTCGCCCTTATCCTCTTTTACCTGATATTATTGTTCTTGTTAAAGATCATAGGACGATGCTAGATATTTTACCTCCATCACACATTTGTAACCTTGAAGTATACACGCTTTATCATTTAATACATAAGCTTTATATTAAATATTTATACAAAGAATTATATATTTTACATAATTATTCTTATTTTACATAATACACCTTTTTGAATTTTTTAATTGCTTGTTAATTATACTCTTTTTAAAAATTTTAAATTACAATATTTTTTTAACCTAGCAACATTTTTAGTTAATAATTTGCTCAAAAGTGGTTCTCAAACTGTCGCCGCCTTGCCTACGAAACTAATTGTAGAAGTGAAACTAATGATGTTATGATTTCAGTGGGAGCTTGAGAAGATGACACGGCTGGAGCAAGTCGGTCGGACAAGACATTTCCTAGCGCTCCGCGAGCGCCTCCGTCACGGACACGAAAACACAGTCGCACCTAACGACTTTACTAAGACAGAAAAGGTATACTATTCTTAAATCCAAATCGTAAGTAGTAAAAATAAATGGCAACAGAGCCGAATTTAAAAGTCTGGAGGCCCTTGAGCAATAGACAGCCCTGATAACAACTATAAATGTTCAAATATCTTGTCAACGTGTAAGTCAGCGTGTC
This sequence comes from Vanessa tameamea, assembly GCF_037043105.1. NCBI lineage: Eukaryota > Metazoa > Arthropoda > Insecta > Lepidoptera > Nymphalidae > Vanessa > Vanessa tameamea. Next base: position 8,951,004 of record NC_087325.1, read on the forward strand.
AACGCTGGTAAAAAAAATCAACCTCGAGGCAAGTATTGTACAGTATGTTTACGAATGAATGTCTTCTGTACAGGAGGTGAGCAACATGGCGGCGAAGGCTGCGTCGGAGTGCGCGTACGCCCGCGACGACGCCGTGTACGAGCCGTGGGACATGAGTCCGCGCGAGCGGGACCTCGCCTCCAAGTTCATCAAGCTCATACAGGGTACGCGCGCAGGGTCCTACTCAACCGCTTAACGGATAGCGATAAATTGATATTGATTTCTTACAGATTAAAAAACGGAATGGATGTGTTTTTCCGTTTGCATATGCACGATTTTTTTAGAAATTATTAATTTACTGAAAATTATTATTATACGATTTTGTCTCTAACCTTGATTTAATTGGTAACTGTTGTTATCTGAATAAACTCAAAACTTTATTCAAGTGCTTAAACGTTTGCTACATGACCCGCACTAAGGGCGGTCATTTATATAATTGTAAAGTTTGTTTATTTAACACTTATATTTGTAATTTATAGGAAGAATAGGCAATAACAACAAGGACGTAGATGCGGCGGTATCACCCGCCACGCCTGTGGACGAAGGCGTCTCGGCCGATATCTCGACGCCCAGTCTTCTGTCCTCCATACACAGTGCCAGTAGCTTCGAGTGAGTGTCTTCTTTCGTTGCTGTTGACCACCTTTTACGATATTACTAATTCAACATTTTGTTATACAAAACGTTTAAAGAATTGTAGAATATTACATTTTAACTCGTAAATCATCACACAGTCATCATCATGACGCTGGCTCTTATTAATTTGTTACCCATGAGTGGATCTGAATGCCATGGCCTCGCCCCGCAGGCTGTGCTCCCCGGAGCGCGCGCTGCTGGAGAAGGCGGCGGCGGCGGGCGGCTGGGGCGCGGCCGCCGTGTCGGGCGCGCTGGCGGGCTCGCTGCTGGGCGCCGGCGCGCTCTTCGTGCCCGACTGCGAGGAGGTGCGCGTATCGGCCGCCGTGGCGCGCCGCGGGTACCTCAACGTGCTGCAACACGGCACGCATGGCTGGAAGAAACGCTGGCTGGTACGGTCAATCCCCCCCCCCTCTAGCTACATGTTTGATACCCACGAGAGAATCGTTAATAACTTCGTTTCTCGCAGGTGGTCCGTCGACCGTACGTGTTCATCTACCGCGATGAGCGCGACCCGGTGGAGCGCGCCGTCATCAACCTCGCCAACGCGCACGTGGAGTACTCGGAGGACCAGGAGCAGATGGTGCGGATGCCGAACACATTCAGGTATTCTCTACTTTTATGTATTCGTCACGTTCCCGGTCGACCCTGCGTGTGACCTGACATCGAACCTTTAAAACACCTCTTTTTTTGACACCTTTAAATACATTAGCTCGGATAGTTCAGACTTTTATAATCCCTCCTAATCTAAAAAAAAAAATATAACGAATAAAACTTAATTTGATGTTAGTAACACAATTATACGTCGTCGGTTTGAAGTCAAGTTCACAGATAATATTATGCAAACAACATTGAATAAACCTCATAACATGGAAATGATAATTATCAAATAGGACTTGGATCCATTACCTTCCAAATTGTAAATATATGAGTATATTTCTGACGATAATCTACTCGAATGTTTATAGTGTGGTGAGCAAGGAGCGTGGCTATCTACTGCAGACCTTAGGGGACAAGGAGGTGCATGACTGGCTGTATGCGATCAACCCGTTGCTCGCCGGACAGATTAGGTGAGATTATATATTATCTGTTTATTAGAATAAGTAATAGATATAATTGAATGATTTTAATTTTTTCAATATTCAACTTTTAAATATGATCTTAATAAATATATATTGAATGGAAAATATTGAACATTTTTACTTTATGAAGATGCTTTTTAATAAGCCTCTGTCAATGACCGATTTTTAATGTTTGTTTATTAATGTTAAGATATTTTCTATTTAAAATAAAATTTTGTTTCGCGGACTTGATGTGAAATGCTTATTGAAACATCTTCATATGTAATGTTAACAATTTATATATTTGATCAACTATGTATACGTGGAAGTAATGACAGTAGTAAAAAAGAAATATCTATTATTCCATTCGAAAAATATCTTAAAATTTAAAGAAGATCAAAAGTATTTCCAACTCGAAAACTACCGAGCGTAACGTTTACCGTCATCGACTGCCAGCTAAGATCGGTCCCAGTAGTCGTAGCCTAGTCGTAAGCGAGCAGCAGCCGGTCGGTGCATATGTATGTACACACCCGCTGAAGGTGTCCGCGCGCAGGTCGCGGTCGTCGCGCCGCCGCCCCGCTCCCCCCGCGCCGCCCGCTCCCGCCGCGCCCCCCGCCGCGCGCCTCGCCGCATGAGACGCCCTCACCATGGAGTCTATACTCGTTTATTAAGTGCGTCGCCGACCGACGGACGCTCGCGCACAGACCGCTCCCCGCTTTGCGGACCTCGGATAGATATTGAAACGGCCCCCTAGGCTTTTGCTCGATCGCTCGAGGAGCTCTGGGTACGGGTGAGCTGCTGAAGTATAAATAATCATTTTTGTTATTCTATGCAGTCGCGCGAATATGTTCGAACGCGACGGACCGAAATTCGTATCCAGAGCTCGATCGGCCCTCGCATCGAATATTATATCTGTATCTATTTTATCCGTAGTTGATTAGTTTTATGTAATCGAGGTCTCCGAGCTGTTTAATCTATGCATCTATTGTTAATCTACGACACTAACGATGGAGATATATTTGATTCTGTAAATCAGTAATAGAAATGTCGAGCAAAAGTTAAGACTAAATATAGAGAATTCTGTGACTGGTTTGGTAGAGAGATTAAAGATAACGAATTACTTTATTTAAAATTTCATTAATCGAAAAATAATACTTTGAATTTTCGAAAGAGAGAGTGTTTTTGCAGAATAATAAAATACTACTGGAACGCGTGTCCTAGCTGGGACCACGTACTAAATGAATATAGTTAATAATATATTTTATAATTATCATTCGAAATTATATACCAAAGATTCAATTAATTTAGCATATCTGTTTATTATTAACAGTATTGTATATGGCATTTAATGCGACAAACGATCTATACGTAAATATAGATTGGGTGTTTTATATGTTGTTATATTTTTACAATGTTCAAAATAGTTTTAAATTTATGGTCAAGTGTGAGTTGGGACCAAACCGGTGCACCGATAGCGGGAATGGGGTAAGATAAAAAAAAAACTATTTACACAAATAATTACCTAATGTATTGAAATATAAGCGGGCTGTTTTAATATCTATGGTAGGACGCACAATTTTATAATAAGTTTTTTATCTATGTATTTTCGACAGTGTATAAATGTTACGGGTCTTTGCATCGCCGTTTGTTTCCTTTCTTGCCAAATATTAAAAAGAAAAAAAAATGTTGCATTACATATTACAATGTAGACGATAAAATCTTGCCTTGTTTTTTTTTAACTTAAATTGTTTGGAAATGTTATTTAAAATTTTAATATAAGCTTAATAGTTTTAAGTTATTGAGGTGCAATGACTCATATAAAAATATATGCCAAGTAAAAAAAAAAATAATTAGTGTTTCGTGCAGTAAGTATTGTCAAAACATATGTTGCGCACAAAACAAGTCGGCGATGTCTCCAATGGACTCCATATTGTACCGTGAGGATAAAAAACGATGAACAGAGAAATGACAAAATGAAATGATCTATATAGATTTTTCCCTAATGTTACATACATTATTGATGTAATTTAACTTGTATATACGTATGACTTGAACGGTAGATTATATTTTGAGGCTCAAACGGGCCACCTCGGTTGGATAATCCGTATGACGTCATACGTAACGTTTGATTTAAAACTAGTATTGAATGATTGTAAATACATATATAATTGAATGGCAATGTAGTTAAATGTAGAACTACGTGTTTCAAAATAATTTAAATGCTTCTGATGTCGTAAATAATTTAATATATTTGTGTTGTAGTTTATTATAATATTTTCAATTTAATAATTTTATTGAAATGGATTGTATAAAGTAGGTTAATGTGATGTTACCGGTGTATTCACGATCACGTAATGATTTAAATCATCATTCGTTAGTGTCCAGCGTCACAAATCATTCCGAAGTGTCTAGTCACAACTACTCTGTAGTTTACATTGTATGTGATAGGGTAGATCCATAGGTACAATACCGTGCTGCGAACTCACACCAAGTAGTTTTTTAAATATCTCGGTGTTATGTTAAATACATTTATAATCATCTAACTTCCTTCACAAATTCACCCTACCATAGAGTTCGTAATGTCGCAGAGATGGCAATCTATCACCGTAGTTAGAGTAATTGATGTGATTATAGTTTTGTGCCCTTTTATATTCATTTCCTCAATTCTATGATTCCAAACGACTCTTAATCTTGTTACCGCTTCGATGGATGTTAAATAAATAATCGTCACTTAACTATCGCTTGTAGGTGACTATTTTCGGAATAAATCGTATTATATAATTCTATCTCGTGACAACTCTGTAAGCTTAAGTAAAGTTTAGTAAATGTAAATAAATGTCTTTAAATAGTTCGTTTGGCATATATGAGTTTCAGAAATATTAGAAAAAAAAATATATACATAATTATATATAAATTTTGACATAATTGCTTTCTTCTACGTTTTAAAGTCCAGTCACCGGCTTGCGCCCTGAATCGTAGACAAATTCTCGGCATAACACTAGAATATTCAGATAATAACTTAGCATAGATAAATAGTTTTAAGATCAAAAAGTATTATCCAAATTTAGTCATGCTGTGTGTTATAATATTTATTAAAATTGTAATAATACAATAATTGTCGTCGAGATGGTTGAAGTCGTTTTCGAAATCGACGTTTCCGCCGGGCGCAACGTCGAATACTTACGTTACCGGCACCTCGCCATACGCCATCGCCGTTCTAGAGGATTCTGACATTGTGCTTTATTTATCCATTAAAACGTCCTTTTCATTAACTTAAAGTTGTGAATATGTCTCGTGTCCAAATTTGTTCTATACCACAAATATATTGCTATATGTGTAACTCTCATATTATCTAAAGGATGAAAGGATCTCAAGTCGTATGTACTGTTTGTAATAAATTTATTTCTAGTCATTTATTTATAACATTCCAACGCTGTTAATTCCTCTTTTTCAACTAGAATAATGTATTTTGCATAGCAGAATCGTGTTTATCTAGTTTATTAAAGGGAAAAATTTAAAACACGAAATGATGACGTAATATATTTAATTTCTCTAATGATATAAGTTCGTTTGCAAAGCTTCGTTCGGTTATATTTTTGTAGTTCCAAAAGATCTTTTTAAATTAGAGATAACGGCTTAAGCTGGATTATATATATTTTTATAGGGTGTACTCTAAGGCTACTGTTATTTTTATAGGAATAGCTGTTTTCTAAAATTCTGTTCACTGTTTCGTGTAATTTATGTTTAAGTATTAGTTGTTCGGGAGTGTTGGAGGAGTGAGGGTAGAGGGGTTAGCGCTACCCGAGAGTATACAACGGCGAGGCCGCTCCGGGCCGGTCCTTGTGATTTCGATAGTGATTGTTGTTTGTTGGGCGAGAATGATATTTGAATAATTATATATTCTATATATAATTTATGGATTTCATTCAAATTTATAAAAATAAGAACAATGTAATAATTGGTAATATTACTCATTGCTCTAAATGTACTATCAAAATATATTATACACAGTGTTAAAGGTCATAAATAAAATGCTTTGAAAATTTCCATATTGTTGTTTCCTTTCGACCACTCCTTATATCCTTACACGAAGTAGGTTTTTATTTATTACAAATAATAGCCGCTCGTCGATGAGTTACGAACCTAACCTGATTCTGAATATCGTCAACTCGAACAAGTATACTACGAATTCATAAATACTGTATAAGCGAGTTCAAATTTGCAGAAAAGTTATCATGAGATTGTTTGGGTTTTAAAACCTTAAAAATAGAGGATACATTAGTTCAGCTGAAGAATATATATTTTTTTGTCTATGGTTAAATAAGATTTAATATAAATGTAATATTCCTTCAATAATTAGAATGCCTTTGTATGTAATCATTCGGTTTTCGAAAATCATCAAAGTCAAGGGCAGTCAGTCTTAAACTGATTCATCTCAATTCCAATGATTCATCAAATTGTACGATAATACCACTTAAGCCGTATGATACCAAGGTGCTTAATCGTGTTATCAGTTCGTGAAATATATTTTCATATTGGTTATAAAGTTTCGCAATGGGAAACTGGGAATACACAGGTTTACTACATCAGCTCTACTCACTAGCATCAAAACCGTGTGGAAGAATTGAACGCGGCTTGGTTGAACTAATTTAAAATACAGTTGCAATATTTGATCCACACATACTAACAGGTGAACTTAGATAGAAGATGTAAAGTACTTGAATAATAATAATTACAATGTCGGAACGATTGATAAAACTGATTGGAAATTATGAGGACCCAGGATTCGATCCTCATTCGTGGTGCTTTTGGTTTAATGCAACATCGAACTGTGTTTTTTCAACAAATCTAAACCGTGCCTATAATACCTTTTGAAAGGTTTTGAGCTATTCTTGTTGTTTCTTATATTTAAAAAATAAAAATAATTGAAACTTCAAAATATGTAATCGGAAATAATTTTATAAAAACAATTACGATTAAATGTGTTCCCTAAACCTAGTTTAAATTAATCGAAATATTTTTCATCAACGAATCAGTTTTTTACGTTACCATATTATGGAAAAGACTACTGGCAGTCATTCTTCGTAATAGACAAAATTAATATTATTAATCTTAACTTATCTTAGATTAATATTATTATACCAAAACATGTATACTATCGTAAAGTCATTTACATACGTCAGTGCACAGACAAGTATTTACCAAACACGAAACCTCTCTCGCACTCATGAAAAAGGATTTAGATTTTTGTCGTAATCATCGTCGTCATCAACATCATCAGCAAACGGGTTAGTCGGATCATTAATTTCATCAGCGAATGGGTTTTTAGATTCATCATATGTTTCATCGAAGGGATTTCTACTATAGCTGATAGCTGATGATAATCTCGGTGCTTCCCTCTTGACATCTCTCTGGTGAATGAATGGGGACTTTTTGGTATGAATTTTTGGCTCTAATTCAGTCACGTTATCTTCGTGATTGGCACTGTATAGCTGTTGTTCAATGAACTGCGTTCTGCTATCTGGAACTGAAAAAATAAAAACGGAGTAAGTAGTAAGTAAGTATATTGATTTGTCTGCTCATTAATAAGAATCAAATTAACCAAACTCTACTAAAATAACTCTTTTGCTCAAATTTTTAAAAACCACGTTTAAGAACTATTTCGATTCACATGCGTTACCTATCGATAAAAATCCTACCTTCGCCTTCGACTCGTTTCAAGAAAAGTTCAGTTCTTTTCATCATGCTGAGAGTGAAACCGAAAAAGTTTGTTACAATGTTTATTTGTTTTATGTTTGTGGTAAGTAGACACACCACCCAGAGACGAGAGATAATAAATAGAAATATTGGGAATTCTGATGTTATGTCCCTTGTATCTGTAGTCACTAGATCAGTCACCCTTCAATCCGAACACAGCAATACCAAGTACCGCTGTCTGGCGGTAAATACCAGCGAGTAATACCCACCCAGATGCACTTGAACAAAGCCCTACCAAGTGTTTATATTTACATTATGATAAAATGACGCCCTGGAGAGCCAAAACAACGGTAATGTTACTTCTTACTTTTGCACGTCAAACGGTTAAAGTTCAGGCGCAATTTTTACGTAATTTCCGGGATTGTAAAAAAAGCCTTATACGGTAGCCCAACTGGTCCAACCAAGGAATTAATAACATGCGAAAAGTGCTAACAAATACATACGAATGCAAATACATGAATAAAAAAGTGCAATACCTTGCTTGCTTTGTCCCTCCTGCAGTCTCGAGTTGGTCGGTGCCCTCTGCTCGTATGTCTGCATGGAAGTGTCCGCTTCCGTATCGTGGCTGGACTCCGGGGGTAACGTCACAACTGTCATCTTATTGAATAGACTTCGTCCGAATAACTCTGACCCCACTGCAAAACTGGAAATAGAAAAGTACCCTTACTCAGTTCAACGGATATTAATGTAACTGGATTCTTTTTTCGTTGGCATTGAGTTGGTTTACAATTATAAACGGGATCAAATACACAACTCGAACCGGAAGGGCGTGCCGGTGAAAATGTAATATGCTGGAGATATTTATGTTTAATATTCACTGATCTTTGTCAACTCTATTCTAATGAAACATTTTAGTCTCATTTATTACATTACTAATATAGCAATAAATTTCCGAGGTACTTAACTTAATCATTTAAAAGTAAATATTTTTTTTAATATTATAACTAGAATCTATACTAATATTAAAAATGTGATAGTAACTCTGTCTGTCCGTTCTTTCGCAGCCCAACTTGAATTCCAAGGAAGAACAAGCTACTTTCTATGCTTAACACAAAATAGTATATGTTATACGTAATATAAATTATACATAAAAAACATTGTAAGTATTTGTGTTACAATTTTTAAAATGCTACCCATCGATATAAGATTCGTTAATGTTTGTCAAAAAGATAAAAAATAAAAAACAATAAAAAATTTATAATCGTCGACACGCAAGATAACATTAATAAAACATGATTGTTAATAACGAACATAATAAACAGGTTACACTTCTTGGTCAAGGTTTTCTTTAATTACTGCGAGACGGACCGACATTTTACATCTGCTGTGTTAAATTAAAATTTAATTTGGATGCAGTTTGGTTTGTTAATGAAATTTACTTCCTATGTACCGCATTTACGCACGATATTCATATACTCATTATTTAATTTTGAAATGTAACTTCAAGGCCTAATTTAAGTAGACGTCTCTTACGAAATATCGTTTCACTTTATTATTTTTTTGTATAGTATTACTCTTGACCGCATTGTTATATGTTTACAAAACGGATGGTCAAAAGTAAATTATTTTATATCAAATTGGTTTTAAGTTCGTTTTACGATTACAATATTCAAGGGAGAGTAACTTAGACTCTACAACAGATATATTTTGACTCATTTAATATTGCCAACATTAAATCTAGGGAATAATAACGTATCCAAATGTTTTGTCTCCTAGTCTACTTTATGTTATACGATATGTTTGTGAAAATATTTTATTCATATTTGTCAATCCCGAATATCCTGAGCTTGTTTAAATATACCTAATCCTGAAATTTTTGGTACTGAAAAATAATATCATAATAATTGGTTACAGTACAAACACACGACGTATTGAACTAAACACAGACACAACTAAACTTTTAAAAACAGAAAATCGAATTGAACGAAATGATAACACTAATATCAACAAAATATTAATTACTGATAATCCAACTGATCATGACTATCCAATAATAAGTAAAGTTATTACAATAATCATAACTATGTAAAAAACATATAATAATCAATTATACAAATGAAATTGTTCGGCACACTCAGCAATCTTCAGCTAGTATATATATGTAGTATATATGCGTACAGTATTACAGTAACCGATATATTTAATAACATATTCGACAGGTTATGTAAATATTATTAAAATTAATGCAAGACAGGAGGTTATAGGTTTTAAGAAGGTGCCAAAAGTATTATAATATTCATTTCAAACATAATATTTATTGCAAAATAAATAGCTTAAAAAAAAATTAAGTTATTGGTTAATACAGGCAATTGCTTAGTGACTTTTATTAAATTATTATTTTTAAATTCTGCATGGAAGGGCGCGACTTTTAAGTTTTACCTCTATTCGATTACATTATAGATCGGGGGCTGATAGGAATCGTACATACCGATAGATTGTCTTTTGGCACTGTTGTTTGTAAGCACGGACACATGCGTTATAGCCTATATATATGAGCTAGGTAAGCTAGATTTTGGGTCAGCAGAAGTGGACTAAGTACTAAATAAATAATCCATCAACACACAAACCTCTCGTATCCATCATCAACTGCATTATAAAAACACCAAGTGAAAGGCGAAAACATATCGTTCACAAACAAAACATTTAAACTATCGACGTGTTATCAATTTTCGATAATAATTTATTACATTAGGAATTATAACTTGATAAGGAAAAAATGTATTCGCGCGATCACGATCCGAGTAAGAATGACATTGAACGTTAAAGAAAGGCCAATAATTCAAAATAGAAAAACATGTTGTGTGCAAAATTACACGAATACTTATATTGTACGTTTTAGTATTCACTTATTGTTATTCTTCGTCAAATTAAACCACCGGAGGAGTGCTTAGCTTGGAGTTTACTTCGCCACGCTGCTCCCGTGGGAAGATTGCCACTTGCCAGAATTTCATCACGCATTCAAGTATCTTAAAGATATTTTCCGTTATCTACTTATATAATCTATATGTATATATATTTCGCGGGTTCAAATACATATGTATTATATATATCTTCAGTTAAGGTCTACGTGTTTTCGTTGCACGGACTCGCCTCGTAAATGTATATACAATGCTAAAATAAATCGCTTAGGTTTTGAAAATAATATTTACTTATTGGTTTTTCGTTTTTTACATTCTTTACTTTAACCTTCCTTCCTCATGCAGAGTTCACACTTTTGTCACGTTTCTAAGTTGCACGTGCTTTCATTGAAATCAAATCAAAATATACTTTAATCAAGTAGGCTTTTACAAGCACTTTTGAATCGTCATTTAACAAAATATTTAAAGAAAAGCTACCACCGGTTTGGAATGTAGATTATACCGAGAAGAACTGGCAAGAAACTCAGTAGTTACTCTTTTTCAACATCTAAAAATACAGTCATGTTAGTTAAATACAATTATATATGTATGTCTTGTCTCCTGCCTGGAAGTCAACAAGCATTAACTCCACGCTTTTTTATCATCAATATAATCTTGTATCAAATAATATGCCTTATTTACACATGTATTTTTTACAAATGACTTGAATCTATGAAAGTAAAAAATGTCTGCGGATTTTTTTTTTTCATAAGTATATGCTATTAGTGGACGACAATGACTAGGCGGCATACGTTGTTGTGGATAAAAGCAGATAAAATTATAGATGACATAGATCAAAATGTGTCCACGGCTTACAGATATAAATTTGCATAATTTCAACTAACAAGGTCAATATTTTATTGTTAAAGCCATTTAATCGACTACCCGTTTCACAGAGAGCGATCTTCTAAAGTATTCATTCAAATATTAAGGTAACTGACATGTTTTCTGAATGAGGATTAATAATGAATTGGAGAAAATGGCTACGCAAATAACCTATAGTTTTTACTAGATAACAATCTTATATATTAATAACGTAAGTCGATTTTTGTTCCCGTGATTATGGGACGATAGCTGCACATAAAAAATCGGTTATGGTCTCATTTTGAAGAGCTCCAGTCGTAGATGTGCAGAATAATAGAGGGGATTCTTGATTGCAATTTACTAAATTGTTACGATTTAACTAAGAATTAATTTTAGAGAGCGAAATAAAGTTACTGGTTGGTTGAAGAGCGGTACTACGGCTGTATAAGAAAATAAAATTAAAAACGTAATCACAATTAAAATAAATTGTTATCGACAAACTCCAATTCTAACTGAACTAATATATACTACTTTACTTGGTGGTAGGGCTTTGTGCAAGCCCGCCTGGGTAGGTACCACCTACTCATCAGATATTCTACCGCCAAACAGCAGTACTCAGTATTGTTGTGTTCCGGTTTGATGGTGGAGTGAGCCAGTGTAACTACAGGCACAAGGGACATAACATCTTAGTTCTTAAAGTTGGTGGCGCATTGGTGATATACGGAATGGTGAATATTTTTTACAGCGTCATTGTCTATGAGCAGTGGTGACCACTTACCATCAGGTGGCCCATTTGCACGTCCGCCTACCGTAAAAAAAACTATTTGACATTAAAAATTTAATTTAAAAAAAGTTTGATCATTATGCCGCCAAATGTAAATTGTGCTGATTTGCAGTTTACAAAACAAAACCTGTCTTAGGTTTCGAAGTTTCGTGGGAGACCTACAAGTAGTTATTACGGGAGTATCTAAGAAAATGGACACCCGCTATCACGGACCGTTACCGTTACCGTAGAATTTTGTAAAAGCTACGATTTTCTAGGATAAATACCTTTATTTATAATATATATATATAATGTACAACCCTATATTTCCTTGGTGGCTTTGTTCAAGCCCATCTTTTTTATGTTATGGGGGGCAAATATCAGTAGGCACCTGATGGAAAGTGATTACCACCGTCCATGGACATCTACCACCGGGGGCTTGCAGGTGCGTTGCCGGCCTTTAAGGAAAGAGTACGCTCTTTTCTTGAAGATTCCCAAGTTGTTTCGGGTCGGAAAAACAGCCGGTTCAGACTAACTGATGTCTGATTGAACAATTTACCAGAACGGTAAATGTCAAATATATCACGCAAGTTTGAAGGTTCTATGATTTGTAGGTACCTACCTAATTTCGGTGTATTTAAGGTGTCTAAAATTACATTTTTACATTAATATAATAGGTTATTTTACCGATTCCATTTTTTACAAATTGTACATTAGTAAAAAAAGTAAAGAATCATAAATTATGTGAATATATATGTGCGAGCAAAAAGTACTTACATGAATTTAAAACAATTACTATCATTGTTTAAACAGTTGCTAGATGCTATGGTATATTTGTAGTTTCAATGTTATCAGAATTAATAATAAGTGCTTTGTTTATAGAAATCGTTCATGTAATACGTCAATGATTTAAATATGGTGCTGATTCTTAACAGAATTTACGCAAATACCCAGGCATAATATTATAATGCACAAGTATGTGCACAAACACAACTTAATTCTCTATACACTCTCATGACTCCGATGACACGTAAGGAAAAGTAAAGGAGGAAGGAAGGATGTAATGAAGGAGCAAACGCTGCTTTCAGACGCACGTGATTTTTTTAGAGCCCGACAACATCCTGGTATTGAATTTACCATCACGCATTGTAAAGTGCGATTAATCCACAGTGACTGGGGTTGACCTAAAGCTAGAAACAGAATCAATGTAAAAAAACAACTCAAATTACGGGAAAAATTACGTAAAAAGTTTAAACGTACTATTTTTTGGTCAAATCACAATGTATCGTGCTATTGAAAGTCATTTTATTTGTGTCCATCATTCGAAATCGAAAATAAGGATTATAATATGTATGTATATATAATTTTCTTTTCCGAAAATATTTGAAACTAATTTCCTATAGAGATAAGCAAATATTGTTAATTTTTTACAAAAATACAAAACTATAAGTCTATGTTAAGGAAACATTACAAGTTTATGTCTATGTTAAGGAAACATCACAAACAGGAGCTTAAAATCTGTATGTATAATATATAACTAATCACAATTCTATTTAAACAAAAACTTATACCACCTGTTACCGGATATTAAATCAAACCTTTAACTATGTATCGTCAACCATCCACCTGTGTCTAGTTTATTATCTGTGGTTTTGCGCTGCTGTGACGTTTCGAGTATGACGTTTCGTTTGATAATTTTCTATTTCAATTCATATTATAATATTGTAAAAGATAGTCAGCGGATTGATAGACAAATCTATATAGCGCTGGCTACGCAATAATATTGTTGACTTTTATTACGAGTATATATATAGTATATTCGTAGGGGTTTGAATGACCATACCTGACAATTGTGTGTGTACGATTCTCAAGGGCTGAGAACTAAGAACTTCTTTAGCGACCCTTAACATTCGCTCTTTTATAATTATTGAGTAAGTAATTTAAATTTTTACTTAATATTTATAATATGCTTTTAAATTCAGTTAAAAAATAAAGTTTAAACGTAAAAAGTTTATGAACTCAAACTATTATTAATAAATATAACAACATTGCATCGTTTACCTTTAAAATAGAGGATTTTCAATTATTTTAGTTATAATAAAATATTATCTTAATCTTGTTATAGTAGTAATCAAAATAGATAATTTTAAATAAAATTTGTCTCTATAGTTCGTCTAATATTTTAAATAATTTTAGCTATTTATACACATAGAGTGAGACTAAATTATGAAGATATATTTTTCAATTTGTGTAATAGTGATCACTTCAACTTAGTCAGTCTATAACTGTCACAATGAAAGACATATTTTTTACTGAAATCATTGAGGAAATTTAAACATTCCTAACAAAACCAAGCAGTTTCCAATCCTTGTAATGTTTGTCATTGCTACAGTTGTCAAGTAGGTACCTAAACAGAATTAGAAATACAATTAGACAAAAAAAAGATTATTCTTTTGCATTTTCTTTTGATAAGTTTCTATTGTAAAGTATATTTAAAAAAATTACTATTAAAAATAACATAAAATGTTAGTCAGCCTAACAGTTTAAAATTCCACCTCCATTGATGTAGATTTTAAATATCTTGAGTGACTTTATTAATCAAAAGAGGCTGGTCTCTGGTACACCATATGGTTTCATAACACAAATATATATTTTACATATTTGTTTACTCTTTAAAATTAAAGTTTTTGTTGTCAGTTGATATTGTCTCGTAACTATTAAACTGAAATTTCTAAAGAAGTTACATTAGTGGAATAAAATTATACTAATTATTTTAAGTAAAATATCTGGATAATGAAATAAAAGTGTTATTATATATCCAATGATGTTGATTGAATTTATTGCTAAAAAAACATTTAAATAGTGAGTATTTAAATTTTCAATATGTATAGAGTAAAAAATAGATAATATGGAATAAAAGAAAATTAAAATTTTGTATTAGTAATTTATTATATTATCACAATTTTCAGTAGACAATACATTAATATTTATGATTATATTATTATAAATTAAAATTTTCTAAACAGCAACATTGCTATCTGTAGGAATGTTCGAATATTTGTTTAATTTTGAATTAAAAATAAAAATTATAATAGACAATAGCTATACACAAAGGATAAATTTAGACACTAAAGGAACACTTCTGATATAAAAAAAATATTTAATATCAACAAATATAAACATGCAACATCAAACACAATTGCAAACATAAACAGATTGATTTGGATCAAAATGTTATTTATGTAAGTATGTAACATAATCAACATTTTGAAACTATATGTTTTTTATGATAATATAATTTAGAGAACTTGCTAGCTAGAAAATATAATATTAATAGTAAAATATAGTGTTTAAACTTACTTTATCTTTGCTTAAATGAATATTTCTATATATGAATGTGTTGTATAAGGCGACATCACATATGTCACTGCCAAACACTAGCCAAGCATTACCAAAAAAGAAACTATTTGATAATTCAAGAAAAAGGATTTAGATTCTTGTCATAATCCTCATCATCACCAAAAGGATTCGTTGGATCATTCTTTGTTTCATCAGCAAATGGGTTTTTAGATTCATCATAATTTTCATCAAATGGATTTCTATTATCATTGGTGATAGTTGATGATATTTTTGGTTCTTTTTTCCTGACAACACTTGGGGATGCGAATGGGGACTTTTTGGTGTGAATCTGTGGTTCCAATTTGGTCATGTTAGCTTCCAGGCTAGAGCTGTATTGCTGTTGCTCCATTAGCCGCATCCTGCCTTCTGGAACTGGAATCACTGATGTGCCTTTCGGGGCTACCTGTTTTGCTGTGTTTGATACAAATACTGAAAACATAAAAAACACTTAAAAGACATTAATTTACAGAGTAATTGAAAAAATGTAAATTAATTCTATTTTTTGTTCAAAATTATCTTTGTTTGGTGGGCGTAATCGACTTGTCGAGTTAAAAATGATATGACATACAATTCAATCTTTATAAAAGACGATTATAATATTTCACTGTGACAAAAGTTCATGCCCAAATAATACGTTGGTATAAATAGACGTAGAGTACCTTGTTTGCTCTGTCCTTCTTGCAGTCTCAACTTGGCCTCAGCACCCGGCCCATAAGACTGTGCGGCAACCGCAGGTGCGGGTGCGGGTGCAGGTGCTGGCGTTGGTACAGGTGCGGTTGGAGAGGGCTCCGGAGGTTCCGTCACTACCGTTACCTTATTGAATAGCCCTCGCCCAAAGTACTCTGATACCACTGCAAAGCTGAAAATAAAACAATAAGAAATAAACTCGGGATTCAACGATCTTATTCGGTAAATCCATTAATGAAAATCGCAAGTTCCTAGAAGTTATTTTTATAAACAACTATCATTTAAATCTGATAACCATATCCAATATTAAGAAAATAGTCTTTATCTTAAGGAAACTGTATCCGTAAATCTGTAAGCATATGGTTTTTCATGTAGAAAGCCTGCCTTTTCCCCCTTGCTATGAAACTACTGGCCACGCGTAGCGTAGTTCTATGTCCTATAAGTTTACAGTATTTGTCATTCGTCTTTGAAACAAATACAAAACCGTTTTGTAAGCATGGTCGCGGGTTGTTCGCCGCTTACAAATTTAAAGGCACATTTTTTGAGATACATTGAAAGGCCCTCGCATTTACGATAGTAACACTAAAATGTTACAAACTCCTTCTTGTTAGATCTTCGGATGTGGAGAGGAATTGGTAGAAAGACTTTCGTATGCCGTTCAAATAATGCCGTTGTGTTGTTTTGGAGAGTGTAATATGAGTAAGCTATTAAAGGTGTACTTTTCTGGTCTATGATGACGTCACGCTAGTCATTTTGTGTACCCAAAGCATACAGTACCGTCTTTAAAATATAATCCATATTAAACATTTGTATTGTTCAATAAAATAAGTGAAAACAGCATCTTCATCTCCGCGACGTAAATTTACTGGACATGTCTCGCGAGAGCTAGCCACGCTGCTATTAAAATATACAACAAGCTATACAACAGGACTGGTCGGATGACGCACTTGTCCTTCTTTAATTTGACTGGTATCTAGCGATCACCCTTGGTAAGTTTCCCGCCATTTGGTCTAATCTTTGTTTATTAGAGCTCTGAGGTTGTATCGTTACGTTGGTTGTTTGCTCCAGACTCATGTTGCACGGACTGAAGGTACCTGAACTTTTTCGTCTTGATTACGGATTATCTGCCTATCTTTATGGTTTCCGGGTCCATACTGCCATAGGCAATATATTCAGTCTTCGCAACATCTGGTTTCAGACCGCAACTCTGTTGCTAACGCTTTCATGGGTCCACCTTGTGTTTCAATACTAGCTTGTCCTCATCTACCAGCATGTCAATATCAAGCAATACACTAAACATAAAAGATCTCATGCTGAACACAACCTATGATTGTAAATGGATGAGTGTCGCCAACGGCGGTCCGTCATATGGATTCCATGGCTTTTCACGCTTCAATCCGTAAGTTGTCAGGGCCTACGACTTTTTGGTTCTGATTGTGCGAAGACATTTGAGTATCTCGACAAGTCTTACCGGTGCAACAAATTCGAGATTAGGAGTTAATTTTGAAGTAGAGACAAGCGCGTTGTGTGCTGCTCAATTCGTATACATAGTTAATATAAGCCCCTTACAACAACTAATATTATTTTCTACTCTAATAATATTCGTTTTATTATTGACTATTGATATACCAAAGATACTTTTAACGACGAACCTGTTTAACTTAGTAGAATTGAATGAAATCTATATTGACTTTACTCCGCTCGAAATCTGATGCTGTTTAAATATCAGATTGCTTGTAATGTTTTCTTTGTGATGTCGACATTATGCAAAGGAGAAGTAAGTATTTAGTACGTCTTTTGACGTAAATAAAAACAGCTTGGAGCTAAATATATGAGTACTTCTAAATATTCTTATTTCTTGTTCGATGCTGCTAAATACTGGTCTACCATTCTTATTGGACTCACGCCTTGACCTTTCTACTATTTAAACTGTGAAGAGTTGTCCCACTACCAATGTTAGGACTCATTCATGATTTCTCACAGAATCACTGAGATTGAGCAAACGGTTCAATATGTAGTTCAATATGGTAAAACAACGATTTTACATCATGTATAATTATTAAAGCAATAAAACACGTAAAAAGAATATCGAAGTACTACGAAAAACGCATTTTTCGCTTATTTATTTAATATATTTATATAAATGGATGTAAGATAGACTAAATCAATAGTGAAAAGAAATATATTAAAACATTATTTTATTTTTCAGATTACATTTTAGCTACCAACAGTTACTGGCAGCAAATGACTGAGAGTCGACGTAATACGGCTCATTTTTAATTCAAGACACTCCTAAATGCTATGACAGATTTTTCTATATCTGTCTTAAATTAATACCTATTACAAACACAGTTTTTAATATTTTCAAATACTTGAAAAGTGTGAATTTATCTTCATAGTTGTGAAAATATATTATTTGAAATAATAATAACCATATTTATAAGTAACACATTAAAGGGCATTGTATGTTATGTGATTAAAATAGATAGGATTTGATCAAAAGCCTGCTGAAAGATTTCGTCAATTAAAAACTATGCTGGTATATGAAAA
Organism: Vanessa tameamea; assembly: GCF_037043105.1. Classification (NCBI taxonomy): domain Eukaryota; kingdom Metazoa; phylum Arthropoda; class Insecta; order Lepidoptera; family Nymphalidae; genus Vanessa; species Vanessa tameamea. The sequence goes on from NC_087325.1 coordinate 8,969,591, forward strand.
ATAAAAGACTAAGCGAGGACTACTTTTAGTCAAAATTTTAATTACTTATGATTTGTATTAATTTAAAATAAAAAAGAAAAATAAAAAGTTTTATTTAGCAAACCTCTTTTTATTTTATTTTCCCAATTTTTTTAAAAAATATGGCTACAAAATTATTTTTCTGACTTAGCAACTCTAGATTAAAACCCATAAAGTAGTACCCAAAGTACCGAAAAAAAAATCTCGTTATTCGTGCAAAGTTACGATGTATTCTCTCATCTAATTATCATAAAACAAAGTAAATAATCGACAATAGACAAAATAATATTTAGTTCTAATCTTGAAACTATAAGGTATCGTGATGGAAATGATGTCAATGAGATTAATACTATTTGCATGAATACGGAAATCATATAAGTTTATTCTTTACACTTGTCATATTAGGTTCAATAGTATAGAGTATAGGAATAATATCAAGAAAAATAATATTTTACATTAAATTCAGTGTGTGTATCAGAATCATAATAGATTAATAAAAACAAACTAAGCATACGCAAAGATTTTCGCTTAAAATATTTATTTATCTGTTTGAATCCTTTTAGTTTCAAGTCTAGACTAATAATAAATAAGAAAATTGCCGCGTATTTAACTAAAATTATGCTATTACGTTTATTTCATTTTAGCACTAAGAATCATCTGATGTAAAATTATAATATTAAAGAATTAATCATTTTTAGGCCTCACAATGTCAAAGTCTGCAGTGCGAGAATGTAAAGGACTCAAAAATGAAATAATAGTGAAAATGCCGCCCAAAACAGCAGCGCAGTATAGTCGAGAATACAGAGCAAGAAAAAAGGCTCAAAAAAATGCTTATATCCCAAAACCTACACCAAAAACACCAACTGAGCGTAGTCGAGAATTTAGAGCGCGGAAAAAGGCTTTAGAAAATGCTGAAAAGGGTCACTCAACAAACTCGATTGTCACTGAACAACAGCAAAACACACTGTCGGAGCATCTTGCGATAGATATTGAACTACAAAAACCAAAAAAAAAATCCAAAACTCCAGCAGAACGAACTCGTGAATGTCGAGCTCGAAAAAAAGCTTTACAAAATGCTGTACTTGAACGATTATTAACCTCTTCATCAAATATTGATCAAGCTGATGCAGATCAACTAATATCTCTGACGAAGAATATTACTATAAACATTGCACATAATTCTATCGGTAAAATAAAGGTATTGAAAAAAAAACCCAAAACACCAACAGAGCGTAGTCGAGAATGTCGAGCTCGGAAAAGGGCATTAGAAAAAGCTATGGCCGAACACTTAATAATAACCCCTTCCCCAATTTTTGTTCAACCTGATATGCATCAACAAAATACTCTACCGGAAAACTTTGCTGAATTACACCCGCAAATTACTTTAACAGAAAATCCTGCTGATGTTATTGCGCAAAATAATCTATCAGATAATCTTGCTGATGTTGTTTCGCAAAATACTCTATCAGATAGTTTGGCTGATGTTCTTTCACAAAATACTCTTTCAGAGAATCTTGCTGATGCCCTTTCGCAAAATACTCTTTCAGATAATCTTGATGATTCACAACAGCAAAATTCTTCATCAGAGAATATAATAGCAAATACAAAACAACCCGTCGGTAGCATACGGAACTTAAAAGAAAAAACCAAAACGCCAACAGAGCGTAGTCGCGAATTTCGAGCTCGGCAAAAGGCTTTGGAAAATGCTGTTAAACACCTACCAAGTAACGTTTTATTAGACAATGACATTTGTGTAACATTCGGACCTTGAATAAATACAAAAATACTTTGAAAAAGGCTTTGGAAAATGCTGTCAAACACATACAAGCTAGCGTGAAAGTAGATAACTTAATATGTGTAAATATTTATCAGCGAAAAGTAATAAGTGTACGTCAGAATCACGACTGAGTCAACTTCACCAATACAACGTCACCAAATAATACTGTAAATATCGATGAAAGAAATTAAAAAAAAAAGTTTTATCTATATTCTTTTCTTTTTCAAACTTTTCAAACTACCCTAACTATAAACCCTTACATATATCAGGATATCTAAGATATGTTTCTCTTTCTCACTTTGCCGTTATACTCTTTATACGAAGAGATTAGCTGATGAGCCACTTGATAGTAAGTAGTCATCTTTATTAGTGAAATTCTTACTAGTTAGGAGTAAAAATAAATCTAAGTGTGGTAAGGGTACGTTGTACTCACGGATCGTGGTCAGCGAGTAGTCTTGAGTGCAATAACTCCGCGCCGGCTGGAGGGGCTCGAGGTGGGGGGGCAGAGCTGACGCACGACGGACACTCGCGCTCCGACTCCGAGTACGTTTGGAAACAACTGCAAGAGGTGGAGGGTATTAGTCGATTGTATCTTAAAGTATAATTAAAATCAATCTTCGGAATGAATACTCACTCTTGGTGGAAGGAGTGTTGACACAGGAAATGTACGGTAGGCATCTCCAAGGGTCTGTTACAAGCGGCACATCTCGAACTCTGGAAGATAACTGCCTCGTTCTGGATCGTTTGGATTTGTGCTTTCATCTTCTCGATTTCGCTCTTGTATTTTGAAGCTAGCTCTTGTTCGCGGGTTATCACTTCGTCTTCAGATTTGAGAACATCCATCAAATATCTATGAATGAGAGGAATAACAGAAAATTGTTATAAAATAATAATACTAGAATATAGGCAAATTATAATTATATTAAAATAAATCAATAAATTGACTTCAATCATAAGAAATTCAATGGCCATATTGTCTATAGACCCTACAAAGTTTTAGTAAAGATGTACAGTCACTTTGTCCTTCATTGAACGTTTTAATACTAACTTGCGAACATCACCGAGAGTGTACGTCGGTGTGCTAGCGAGGCAGTCGATGACTAGAATAGGAGACAGTAGTTTTTCGCTGTCTGAAACAGAAGTAACGTAGATTAGAATTAAAAAATTTAACACAAATCATTCATTTCAAGTCAATATTGCAACAGTCCTTTTAAAGCAACAATACTCAGTTCTTCGTGCGAGTTGTATACACGCTTTGCGGTACATATCACCCACGACGCGCAGCAGCGCGGGCAGACGGGCAGGTGGGGGGAGGCTGTGCACATCGACATCCGTACCTTGTGCGCTTGGTACTCACCCACGACGCGCAGCAGCTCGGGCAGGCGGGCAGGTGGGGGGAGGCTGTGCACATCGACATCCGTACCTTGTGCGCTTGGTACTCACCCACGACGCGCAGCAGCTCGGGCAGGCGGGCAGGTGGGGGGAGGCTGTGCACATCGACATCCGTACCTTGTGCGCTTGGTACTCACCCACGACGCGCAGCAGCTCGGGCAGGCGGGCAGGTGGGGGGAGGCTGTGCACATCGACATCCGTACCTTGTGCGCTTGGTACTCACCCACGACGCGCAGCAGCTCGGGCAGGCGGGCAGGTGGGGGGAGGCTGTGCACATCGACATCCGTACCTTGTGCGCTTGGTACTCACCCACGACGCGCAGCAGCTCGGGCAGGCGGGCAGGTGGGGGGAGGCTGTGCACATCGACATCCGTACCTTGTGCGCTTGGTACTCACCCACGACGCGCAGCAGCTCGGGCAGGCGGGCAGGTGGGGGGAGGCTGTGCACATCGACATCCGTACCTTGTGCGCTTGGTACTCACCCACGACGCGCAGCAGCTCGGGCAGGCGGGCAGGTGGGGGGAGGCTGTGCACATCGACATCCGTACCTTGTGCGCTTGGTACTCACCCACGACGCGCAGCAGCTCGGGCAGGCGGGCAGGTGGGGGGAGGCTGTGCACATCGACATCCGTACCTTGTGCGCTTGGTACTCACCCACGACGCGCAGCAGCTCGGGCAGGCGGGCAGGTGGGGGGAGGCTGTGCACATCGACATCCGTACCTTGTGCGCTTGGTACTCACCCACGACGCGCAGCAGCTCGGGCAGGCGGGCAGGTGGGGGGAGGCTGTGCACATCGACATCCGTACCTTGTGCGCTTGGTACTCACCCACGACGCGCAGCAGCTCGGGCAGGCAGGCGGGCGGCGGCGGCGCCCACAGCACGTCGAGCCACAGCCGCGGACACGCAGCGCCGCGCCGCCGGCACACGCTCAGCGCGAGCTCCGCCTGGCCGTCGCGGAGGTGTAACGCCACTTGGGATCGCCATCTGATATATATTGTTATATGTATATAATCCGTGCCTTGTGAGGACGAGGCGGAACTTTGTCAAAGTATTTCGAAAGTAATAACTCTCAAGCGACGGAGCGTTAGCAAATAATTTCTGAACGAATTATCCCTCTAATCTCAAGCGCATAATTTTGTAAAAAAAAATTATATACCTCTGAATGTTAAATAAAATTATTAAATTATTCGGTTTTAAGACGTTTGAATTTTTGTAGTAAATTGTAACTTGATATAAACAATGCTGTTGTGCGTTTCACTTTTTTGTATTTGTACTTAGAATGGACCTAAAATAGTATATCTTATTTCATTTATAAAGGATTATTACCATAATTTCATACATAATTATTATGTAAATATTATATTCTTAATTTATACGATTTGCGCACCATACACTTGGTATATATAAAAGATAATAAGCTTCACGCGCGAATCAAAAACAATAATTATTAGATACTGATTTAAGATTTAGTTAATTTATCAAATTAATTATTTTTTTAAATCGTTATACTCACAGTTTCTTCTCCTCGTACAGATGGAGAATGCCAGTCTTGAAACCCAACATTTGGCATATTATAAGAGTTTGATCTTTATCGTAATCCGCATCTGGATCCTTTAATACTGTGAGGACTTTTTGCTCGTATGTTTTTTTCTCAGCTTCAGGAGACTTTGCCCTGAGAACGTTAATTTGTTAAGATGGCGCTGGCGCTTTACAACAATTGCTTTTCAGATTTGAAATGTATTATTGTTTTGAATGATTAGTTTCTCTAGTTAAGCTTTTAATAAAATCACTTCTCTGTACGTACCATACATGAATGTAGTGTTCGATCAACGCATTATACACCAAGCTGGAACAATTAGTGTCCGTAGCGATCATATGCTCAAGGAAATCTATCAACCTTTCCGAGTTACTCAGGAACATATGAACGTAATCGTCCGGAAACGACCTGTCTGGCTCTCTAAACCTTCCAGTGAGTGAGGACTCATCAGCTAATGGACAGCTTCGAGGTTTATAGTCCGTACATAACACTAGAAAAAAATATATGTATTTTTATATTGCTTTATTTTCCAGTTGGATATTAATGGGATTTTCCAATGAAGACCCTGCAACATACGTGCATAAATACATATCTTTGGTAAATTATGAGTATTATCAATAATTGGAGAACTACCTAAAATTATTTTAGTGAAAGAGATTTTCAGGCAAACAGTTCAACACATAAGGTCGTAAGTGATTTGTTAACTATAGTAAAACAATTTTGAGTTGCAGATTTAATAGTACCTACTATTTAATCTGCCCAACAATGCAACTGAAATATTAAATATGAAAGATTTTGTGAAAAATGAACAGTATTGCATGGTCGACTTTGTCGAAGGACATTGAAAAATCAGGATGAGTCCTGAGAATCAGAAGTAACGAAGGTAACACAAACACCCAGACCCAAGACAAAATAGAAAATTAATGAACTCTTTCTACATCAAATCCGCCGGGAATCGAACCCAGGACCTCGGAGTGGTGTATCCATGAAAACCGGTGTACACACTACTCGACCACGGAGGTCGTCAATGTGTCATCTTGACTAGCAACAAAATATTCTTTTGAAAGTAAATATTAAAAAGCTCTACAAACACTTCAGTAAGTTGGTGCTCTCTTCAGGTTCGTGCTGTATCAACTTGTGCCCATACTTCTTCATATACATGTCTGCATCATCGAATTCCAGCTCAGCAATGTAGTCTAACGCTTGTTTGAATTCTTTCTTGTCTTCTATCACCATCCTTAGGTACCAGTCGTGTCGTTTGTGGTTTGCAGCGAGTGAGAGAGCGTCGTCGACACTCACTTGTCGAACGACCTTAAAAAATCCACTCATATAGCAAAGGCATCTTAAAGATTATTGACGCTGATATGATTTGGCAATATTAAAGATAAAATATTTGACCCATACCTTAATAGCGACATCCACATCAAAGTCGATAACTTTATCCTTCGAATTTATGAACTCTTTCAATTTCCCTTGATGATCATGTTGGTCTATCTTCACGTAGCAAGTCAGTAAGAGTGTCGTGTGGTCTTCTGTGGCGAAACCCTTCTTATGAAGTTCTTCTAAATATTGAATGAGAGGCTCTAGGTGTCTCGATTCGAGATATTTTCGTATGACGTATGAAGTTTCAAGCCAGCCAATTGTTTTGACGTACTGGTCTATGGCACACTTTAAGTCACCCTGTATGTAAAAATCTTAGTTTTTATTATTAAGTCAAAATAAAACAAAATATTAAGATTTATTTTATCAAGAGGTCAAGTTATTGTAAAAACAGAACATTTTTGTCAATTTTTGAATTAAAATTCATGTCTCTAACTTTAGGTTAAAAAGGGTATTCCCCGAGACACAGTGTCAGTAATTTAAAAAAAAATATGTTTAAATACCTAGCGTTATTATCGTACTACAATGACGTATCTGCAATTCTTCACTCTAGATATAAACAATATGATATAAAAAAATCCATAATTATCTATTACCTTGTTGTATAAATGGTCTCCATATTGCTTATAAATCTCCGTTAACCCTTCAGCATCATAATGCTGACTGCTCGCTATCCTTATCGCTACATCGTACAGATTCTTCTTAAACAGCAACGAGAGTTTCGACTGCAGATCTTTTTCCTCCAAATAAATCATTTCTTTATTCTTCGTCAAAATATAGAACGATCCCCACTCTGTTAACACTGCATCGATTTCTTCAAAGGACTTGGAAAATACTATAAATTTGTTTTGGATATCTAATATAGTAATATGGTGTGATTTAGGAGTGTTCGTTGAGCTCGATGCCTTGTTCGAAGTTTCATTGGTTGTGATGACTAGGTAACTGCGGAACCAATTGAGGCGAAGTTTCTCTCCTTCGAGGGCGTAGCACGGACCACGTCCTTCAGTTGTGTAGCAATATATGGCCTATAAATAAAAATCGTAATCATTTATCTATTATACTATTAATAACCATTCGGGCGGACAAATTGGCCACCTGACATTGGGGTCGTAAGAAATTTTAAACATGAATGGTAAAAATTAATGATATCGCGGCATATTTGGGAACTGAGATGTTATGTAGCTCGTGCCTATAGTTACACTGGCTCAATTTCCTATCTACGAAGTCGTAGCAACGATATAGTCTACTTTGTCTACGGACGTCGGCCAGCTCGCTGCAGGCTGTATACTCACGTCGGTGGTGGCGACGGTGAGGCGGTGCCCGTCGGCCAGCACGCTGCAGGCGGGCGCGGCGCCCATGGCGTCCAGCACGGTGCAGCGCTCGCTGCTCGTCCAGCACACCATCACGCACGCTCGTGACACGACGAACAGCTTGTCTGCCCCCCTGCACGGAACAGACTAGCTGGATCATACACAAGAAAAAATTAATAGCTGTATTTGTTAATGTTATATTTGTTTTATCCCATTTATTGGGGTGTCTACACTGCATATACTTATAACATTAAAAGAAAAAAAAATACATCTAATTAAATAAAGCAAGGCCATACTTAAAAGCCAATCCCGTTATAGGACTGGATCCAGTATCCGGCAATGTCTTCATCTTGCCGCTGCGTTGTCTCGCGATGTCTCCGCGATATAACGTCACAGAGCCATCTTGGAAGCCAACGGCTAAGAGATTCTATAGGGCAATATTTGTATATATAAAAATGGTTAACTAATAATAAAAAATTGCAATGTAATATGTTATGTATATAAAGATAGTTCTTCTCCTATACAATGTGCCTGTTACGTCAACGCTTTAAATATGGCGTTTTAGGACCCAAAAAAAAAACAATCAACAAAGTTACATTCATTAACTTAACCGCAAGACATTTTTTTTTCATTTCATTAATTTACAACATCCCGTAACATTATCGGAGATAAATAATAGCGGGTCCATAACTTACGGCCAAAATAGGTCAAACGTTGCCGTTCCGAACTATTCATTCAAAAATAAAAATAAAGTATTGTCGGCTGAAATCAAAGCGGACTGTGTGGGGAGTGGGTGAGCGGGGACGTCTTGCGCTCGCACTGCCGCAAGGCGGTGTCGTGCGGCGTTGCCGTGCGGTCTTGCCGTTTTTACAGGTTATTGAACTAATTTACAAATTATGTTTCACTTTTTTTTAATTACCGCGTGAGTAATTTTGTTCGAATATTTTAATTTTTATTATTCGTCTATTTGTTTCATCGATAATTTCATCAGCTTAAAACTAACAAGTACTACCCGACAACGTTATAATGTGGGTACCATTCTACATGTAACATTACAAAAAACAGATATGCAAAATAACATGAATGGTTAACCTTATTATCATGTACAGCTAATGCGGTAGCTTGCGTGGGATACATGTGTGAAGGAACCGCTCGTGATGTCCTCACACACTGTGGATTGCCATGTCTATCCACACGTGACCAGTCCCATACTTTAATTAGAGGGGTCACACCAGCTTCATTTTCCTGGTGAAATGAAACAAAAATAAAATTATTCATTTTATACTAGATATATTGAATACTTTTCATTTGCAAAATAATAAACATGTATTTTTAAAATATCTTTTTATTCTAATGCTGTTTTATCTTTACATTTAAAATAATTTATGATAGATATAATAATCATTGTAATTTATCTAACTTTAACTTTTTAAATAATAATTAATGTCTTATTAAATTTTTTTATTAATTAATAATTTTAATACTTACCCCAATAGTTACCAAATATGGATCATGGGGTAGCTGCTGGGCTAGACTGACTGTCAAATCATATGCCTTGAATGATGTGATCTCCCAGGAGCGAGAGATCAGATGTGCCCAGCCAGTCACGTCACACAGGACTACATGGTTGTTACCACTCGTGGCAACTGTTACATTTGTATCCTAAAATACCATTTACATAGAACAAAAAGTTGACTTAATGCCTATATAATGGGCTAATTATATATTTAAGTTATGTATATGAATATGTTGATAGTATATGTATATGTATATGTACAAAACACAGCTTTCATAAAAAGGGTAATGATAGTACATTACTTTTATCATTAAAAGGATGCCACATTAAGTTGGTTCATCAAAATAATAAAAAATATATAAAATTGGGTGATTATCATAGATTTCATTCTCAAAATACTTTTAATTTGATAACTTACTTCTTATACATTTTGTACAATAAAGAATGTTATATGCATTTCTTTTGGATCTTTCGTCTTACTATATAGAATATATACTAGATATGCTAATAATAATAACAAAAGAAATATAGCACTATGATTATTGTTCAATGATACGATACTTCTTAGTTGATACTTAGTAATATATTTCATTTTAAGTTATTTCTGATTATTTTCAACTTACTTGAAGACATTCAGCGATCTTGCCATTATCTATATTCCTATGAACGTCAAAGAATGTAAAACGACGCCACTGAAACATATAAAAAAAATATTAAAACTGCTTTTGAAATTTATATATTACTAAAAAAAAATTGTTAATTGACAGAATGGGTTTTTGTCAAAAGTTAATTGAATTGAATATGATGACACTAGCTGTAGTATTAGTTTTTATCAAAAATCAATAACATTTTATTTCAATTAAAAATAGATTAATAATTATTATCCTTTTGGAATATTTGCGGTTAAATATTGATAGAAAATTTAATCTGAAGGTATGTAAATTATCTAAATTATTTAGTTTAGTAGTTAAACCCTATTTTAAATGAGTATTTGATCATATAATAATGTTTTAGTTTTATTGTTATTTATAATCGAAAAGATTAAGTGGTCATAATTGTAAAGATACGCATAAACTCACCTCTAAAAATGCCATTTTACTATTTATTACAAGTATTTTAACATTATAGTATTATTTGCCAAATCTATGCAATTTCCACCTCCAAGAAAGTAAAGGAAATTAGAATTAGGAAATTACAAACAAAAAATGACAAACTGATTCTGATTTTAGCCTGACAATGTCAAAGTATTTTGACTTTCAGAACGACTTTGACAACTACTGTTGTATATATATTTTTCTTAAGTTTGGCTTTGGGTGTAAGTAATGTGAAATGCTTTGCTAGCACCTTGAGTTTGCCAGGTTCAGAAATATTTACTCTTGTTTTTTGCACGTAATATTGTCATTTAGTAACAACATTTTATATATTATAGATGAAAATTCTGTCAGTTTACTCTTATTTATTTTAAACCTATATTGAATAAATAGAAGTTTATCTTAACTATGTAGTTATGCTTATTTTGTTTATTAAAACTAGTTTTAAACTAATAGCGAGATCAACTTTTGATGTAAATATAATTATAAATATTAATATAATATAAGCAGATGACTTTACGGAAATTAATTTAATCCGAATTTTTATATATATTTTTATTTTGTTTTTTTTTTAATGTGTTTCAAGCCAACAGTCATGCAATCAATATAAAAATTAGTAAAGAGTGGTAAATTTTTCCGCCTAAATCTCATTAATTTTAATTACATACATACATGTGATCATTTAGGTTATTATTTATATTTATAAACTATTTCAAGTATTATCTAAGTTAAACATATAACTCAAATGTTAATTGAAATGGTTAATTTTATAGTATAATAGGCAATAAATTATATTCCTAGTTAACTATAATGTAATGTAAAAAGTATTTATGTTAATGCTGTCATTTAAAATGTACAAACTTTTTATATGATTTATTAAACTAAGAACCTGGTACTTTAGCGATTAACGAAATAGTTTTTGCGTCAGGAATAATATGACGGTTTGGTATTGAATTGAAAAATATTACTATTTTTGATAAATTTATTTTGAAAAATGCCGAAATACTATAGATTTAGAGCCACAACACCCACACGCAGAACAAAGAGGTGTAAAGATAAGGACAAGGAAAGGGATGTGGAAAGGTCAGAATTGGTATCTTTCTTATAGATTTTATTTAAATAAAAAAAATATTGTTTATGTAGGTCTATATAAATAAATACAGCTATCAGTTAATCATAAATTAAACAAATAGAGTAACAAACATAACATCATACTAAGGTTACGTTGGCATTGGATATGATAAAATTATTGGACTTGGTTATTAAATTTATGCTAGTTCCCAAGATATAAATTTAATGTCACTAACTATAATCGTCCTTCACGATGAATAATGATCTCATCTACAGAAACATTTAAGTGGGCTCTACGTAGTCCAAAAACACTGGTTAGTTAATTAACTAAAATCTTTCAAAGCTCCAGACCCGAGGTCCTGCTGATCATTTAGGTGTATAAATTTTGTGTCTCTTTTTATGTATGATGTTTTTTTTGTCCATAGAACGAGCCAGTCCGTGAATAATTGGTTGGATTTGACATTAGCTTGCACGCTAGCGCCATCTTGGTATCTTCGGCGCACGTCCTGGCGCGAGACTCCACCTCTAATGGGGCTTCCAAGACAATTAGCTACCGATCTCCGTGCTTCATTACAATTTAATAATCGACCTGTCTTTGTTTTTAAAATACCTCAAACAGATGCGTTCTAAGTAATTGTTATGGATGCAAATATACATTTAATAAATTTTCGCGCGTAATCGATTGTCAAAAAATGGGACGTGAGCTTGTTCGAAATTTTTGTATGATTTTTATATTTTATTCACTTGAATAATGTAACTAATTTGTACAAAATAATTGTGGAGTTATTACCTAATTCTTACGGTATTTATAATACCTACTATTATATATCTTGTATATGTCAAATACAGGTTTATTTGTTTTGATCAATAGATAAATCCAAAAGAAAGAATTGATTTTTATTATGAAAAGATTAAAAGGTTACAATTTTACTCGGAACAGATAGAAGCTACGTTTAAATTAGAAAGGAAAAGGATCGGTGGGTAAAAAATCATCGCGCCGAAACCTGTGTGTTTCGGCTGAAATTCTACCAACCAGCATTGGAGCGGCGTGGTGTAATACCTCCAACTCCTCGAGAGATGGGTGATCTTCTGCCAAGCGGTGGGTTATTGAAAGGCCGTAAAAATAGATCAATATTTTATCTATAATACTTAACCCATAAAAGCAAGGTAGGTTGTAGGTGCATACCTACAACCCACCATGCACATGCAACAGCTTTGGCTACCTACACTTTGCTATGTGGACATCGTTTATCTGTTTGATTTGATCCAGTGCCTATTTAATTTCAATTTTAATAATTTTTAAAGCTATGAGGGCCACATTGGTCCGTTATATTTTTTTTTATAAAAGAACAAAACACTTTCAACATGGAGGTATTGTTAATTTCTATCGTGTATTTCTATATTATATCAGGTATTGTTGTCAGGAAGGTAAAATAAAACAAGACATTTTATCTGAAAACAAACAATATATTTATAAAAAAAAAACAAATACTATACGAAATTAATGCGTCATTATATTTTAAGTAACTCAAATCTATCTAAAAAGTCTATACTTTTTCTACATTACATTTGGATGGCTAAGCGAAGTCTGTACAATTAAGACTTAGTTATTAATTTGCATGTATAAAATGTTATTTCAATATATCTACAGTGAAAAGATATTCTAAAGCGTTTTTTTTTTAATTTGAAAAAGGAACAACAACATAGTTTTAGTATTCCATTTTTACGACCCAAAATGGTATTTTATGGTAGTAATACAATAACAAATAAATGGACTATTTATTTAAATGTTTAAAACAAATACTTTCTATAATTCGAACATAAAAGTGCATTAAAAATGTAATTATAAAAAATTTTGCAATGCAATTTAATTAATACAAAATAATAGATTCAATATATGTATAATTTAAATTTGTCCATTCATTACGTTTTATTAAAACCGACATGTGGTTAATAGCCTTTTTTCAAAGCTGTTGTTGGTTTTGATAACGATATCAGATCATGATGAAAATTCTAAATAAATTTGTAGATAAAGCTTTTAAAAAAATAATATTTTTGGACGCCATACTACTTATCTAAATAGCAAACATTGCGTATTTTCCAGATTACACTAAAAATGAATATTTTTTATTACATAGATTTTTTTATTAAAAAATATATTTAATACCAACTAAAGCAGTTTTATATTTTAATTTTATGATTTCACAAACATAGTTAAATATAATGATTATAATCACTAGAACAAGTTTAATTGTACAAAATATAATTTCTATAAAAGCATATTAAAAGCATTTCAGTTATGGAATTATACAAAAATGAATAATCATACATATATATAGGCCTACGTGAAGAACCAACCATTGATAGAAAAGTATAAAGAGATAATTTGAAACTTGATCGGATCTTTTTAAATATTTTTATGGCGTTTATCTGTGCCAGTTGATCATGTAGGAGACTGTTCGGTTGCAAATTCTAAGGTTTTGGCCAATATGATTAAAAAAAAAAATTATAAAAAACAACGGCACAATTTTGAATCTTTATAAAAGTTTAAATTGTTAAATTAATAACGGTCATAGATAAATAAATGGAAAGGACGTACGTGCCCCATGAAACTATCAATTAAATACGGGCTGAAATTTTGAAAGAAACAAAGCGATCGTTTGTCTCTTTTAATCGAAGCCCATAATCTATGTCTGTGTTAATTTTGTTAGAGCTAAGTGGGTGTGATGTTATATTAGAATCGGTGTAACGTGAAATGTCGGTGGTATCGCCACTTTTTTCTTTACATTAATTGTACATGCACTTTCACCGCTGCGCTGCGCTTTATTTGCTGCGCTGTCAATCAGCATAACATTTATGTCGACAACACCACTAGTTGTCAGGTAGAACAGATTAACACGGCGACGCATGGTCTTCTATCAATGGTTAATTATTACATTAATTCCATATAATTTCGTATCACATTTAAAAGCCCCTTAAAACTAAAATTTAATGAATAAGCATGCTACTAAAATACCGTTACAATCTCACTTTTATCACAATAATAACGATTCGACTTAGATCATAAAATTAAACTGCAGTTAAGGGATACTTAGATACAGAAGTCATTTATATTTAGTTATCAGCAAAAATGATTTGCCTAAGTCTATTTAACATGGAACTATTTACATTTTAATCTTAAATATCTAATTATAATAAGTACACTAATATACACTTAGATTAAAAAAGAACCACATTTGACATAACTTGACAGGACAGTTTTTGACAGTTTATAAAAAAAAAATATATATATTTGGCTTTGTTATAAGATATTGACGTATTATTCGATATGTTTAGGCTAATTTGATTTTTTATTCAAAAAATCTCCAACTGTCAAATCTAATAAAGATATCAATAATTCCAGCATAGATAAAAATTATAAATTTTAAGAAGTTTTTATTTTTTATTTTAAGAGGATTGTTGTCAAAGTTACTCGCATACACATTACAATATAGGTCACTTCTTACGCCGTATTTTATACAAGTAGTTACACTCGCTCGCTCTCTTTTTAAGGCTGAATGAAGTAATACAAAATATAATTTTTAGGGCTATATGCTGATACGGATGGGCCTGCAGATGGACAAAAATCACAATAAATTGTAATAAATGACGATTATGCCTCGTGCTCGTTTCAACCTTTAGTTATATAAATAAAAGTAAAGTCAAAATGTTTTGTAAGAATGATATATGTAGATAATAAATACAATTAAAATTATTATGTATATAAGAGGCGTCGTTTTAAATGTTTAGCCTAGTACACAGTGAAATTTAGATCGTATGCAAGAGATTCAAGTTGCATGTATCACAATTTTTTTATTCTTGATGATGATTATGATGATTTTTTCAAAATTTAATGTTATATGTTGTAATAGGAGTGTTATATGTTGTAAGAAATTGAGTTTCGTAATAGCGTCTATTTAACACAATGTAATACCATTAGGTGAATGGTG
Source organism: Vanessa tameamea (assembly GCF_037043105.1). NCBI lineage: Eukaryota > Metazoa > Arthropoda > Insecta > Lepidoptera > Nymphalidae > Vanessa > Vanessa tameamea. The sequence continues at coordinate 8,984,671 of NC_087325.1, forward strand.
CGCTTAAACAGTTTTCGTTAATTCGTTTCGAAGGTCCCTGTTTTGTCGACGTAATCAAAATGTATGTTGTTACAAGTCTATGAGTGATATGATTATTAAAATTATCGTGTTCATAATGATGATGATGCAATTGTGTAACAGGAAAAAGAACATAAAACATCACAATCCACTTCTTGTTACTTTTAGGCCGCGAATGGCAATTAACTATTCTTATGATTATAGATACATTACGAAGATTGCTAAGTGTCCGTTTTTTACATTGTATCGTTATTATTACAATTGGAGTACAATCTCGATTTTATCAAAATTTAGGTCTTGACAAAGACCAATAAAACATTTATTTTTTTTTAAAAAAAGATGATATTTAATACAACTAGATATAAAATTGCAAATATGTTAATAATAGCGATAATAAGCGGTTTCTTTTTATCCTCATTTTTAAATTATGGTTAGTGATGACCCTAAATATCGATAAAATAGAGATTATCATTTTCTCTTTATTGGTAAAAAGTTGGTAATACCCTAAATATTCATCGGTATTGTCTTAATTTGTATTTTTATCGACAATTATTTATACATTAATTGATATATAAATCGATACGTTACGTAAAACTGAAAATTGTTAAATTGTTTATTGTCCTGAGCCAAAATATTTAAATCCTAAAAATATAAACACGTGAACAAAAGACTAGTGATCTTTAAAATTACACGAATATATTATGTATATTGTGAAGTCGTGTTTACTTTGATTACATCATAGTATATTATTTACTTAGCTAACAAGATTTTTTTTACGTTCGAGCAACTTGATACTTGGGTATACACTTTCAATACCATATTTCCAATTTTTATAATTGTATAAGTAAAACTCATGAAAAGGTGGCAGACTCTAATTATTTCATTGCTTATGTTAAAAAAGAAAAAAAATCCGAAAGTTGATCACAGTTGCTCAAACGTGATATTATAAGAATACAAGGTACCTATCTACTTATTATACTAATAACATGTTTTCGAATTTGATCCTTCAACATTTATTTTACGGGAAGATGATTAAAAAAAAAGAGAAAATAATCTTACAATAGCTTACGGAATATTTTCTAAGTGTCAAACTTTTCACTAGACGTCGAAGGAACATTTATAATTAGTAATCGATTCATTTGCAAGATTATAACAACTCTGGGTAACCACATACGATTATAAGATTATTCCGACATATCTGCAAATTTTATCAAAACAAATCAACAATAGTAAAATACTTCATATAATTCAATCGAATGATAAAAATGCAAAATAATCGAATAGATTAGCTTAAATCGATTAAAGTTGTTATTATCTATTGTTAAATATTTATAAAAATAATAGAATAAAAAAAATAATAATATTCGATTAGTCTTAAAATAAATGACACATAAATAATAAGTGTTATATAAATCTGCAGCTATTTCGAAAGTCGTATGGGTGTTACCTATCGCCAAACAGTAGTTTGGCGAGATACGTCCGTCAGCTGCGTTCGTCGATGTTGGTCACGACATGCGTGTAGAGGTGGCGCCGCGTGACGCGCACTAACTCATACTCGAGTGTCGAGAGACCATCCTTCTGGAATGTCTTACTAGTCTGCGACAGGAGTTGGTACCTAAATAAAATTAAAATTAAAAACACTTTTGACTTTTCAAGAACACTTATTTTATACCTAATTGTACGTAGAAACGTAAACTAAACAAGTATATAAACAGTTCTCTGTTATTCAGAAATACAATTTCATGTAGTCAACAACAATATATTTTGCGCCGGGAAGGACTGATAAGATATTGGACTTGGAGCTAAGAGAGACTTTGAAAATAACCAAAATATACTAATCGAGCAGTATCAATATTAGTGGGTTGCCTAACCAAGTATTGCAGCTGAGTCTTCCTTCTAAAATTAACTTTAGATCAAAACTTCAACTCTGAAAAGATAATATTTTTATAAAGATACATTTTCTATAGATAAATCAAATGTGTATTATATAAATATTAGGAGTATTATATTCGAATGAGTCTGATAGAGATGTAATGTCTTCATGACGTATAGTATATATAGTCCATGACACTTGGTAATATTGTTATGTGGTTCCCTAAATACAGAATATTTTTTTTGTAATTTTCTTTATTATTTGACAACGATATTATAGTTTTTAGTTCCGAAATTTGTTAAAATCTATACACGCCATATTCGACATGGCGTATTACGAATTTAATTAATTATATAAATAATTAAATGGATTGTTGTTAGGATATGGCTGATTTTGATATAGTCTTAATTAATTTTATATGTATTCTAACTAATAGAATAAAGTAGTAAGATAGAAGTTTTTTACGCTTTGTCTAAACAACACAACCGATCATCATGAAATTTTCATACACGTTGTCAAATCAAAACTGTAAAGGGCATAGGGTAGTTAAGACTTGCCCCTTCTTCTTCTGGGTACCTAACAGTGGTAAGTTCCTCGTAGATGCTCACACGCAGGCGAAGTTGTAATGGACTCTAGTACAGTACAAAAAAGAAATATATATCATATTTTGTGAATAGAAGAAACAAGACAATGACTCACCTTTTAGGATTTGGTGCGGATTTCTTATGGTCTAACATGGCGTAGCGCGCAATTGACATCTTGTACCTTGCTATGTGGTAATTCATCTTTTTTATCCTGAAACCAAAATCCAATAACAAATCAACATAAAAAAAAATAACTTTATTCAAGTAGGTCCTTTTTCCAAGCACTTTTTAATTGTCATGTATTGAATCTGCGATTTTTTTCATAAAGAATAACAAAAACTAACTCCAAGACTTTTATGATTTGGAGAATTTTGAACTGGATAATATTTTGATGCCTTATTTATTCATTTTTTTATTGTACCGGCTCGGACTTAGATCTCGGGTTCTTCGGCCTTGTAAGCAAGCTACTCAACGAGGCTGTCAAGGGAAAGAAAATGAAAATGAATGCAACACTCACCTATAAAACATATCGTCGTCCTCCCCACCCCAGCCCCAGTACTTATTCGAGAAACCGTTCACTTTAGTGAATTGCTCCAGAGTCATGGCAGAGACACCGCCGAAAATATCCTCATATGGTAACCTGAAATTTAAATATATTCGAATTAAAACGATATCATTTTAATCTGTGGTATTTATAACGTTTGATTAAATTTGTCGAAAATTAAGAAAGTAGTAGGAACTACTCTTATGGTAGTGATTATATGGAACCGTGTTTGAAAGCTAAGAAATATCATGAATTCAAACACTTACTTAAACTTTAATTTATCAATAGAAGCGGACATATGCCTAGGCTGTCGTGGACAGGAATACAGATTTCTAGAGTCAAGAGGCAGCAGGTCTATATCGTGGAAGATGAAGCATTGCCAACCACCCGGCTTTTGCTTTTGACTCTCCACGAACCCAACGTTCATTAGCTTGGCACGATTGAAGTCGCTTGTTCCTGAAATTACAAAAAAAAAGACTGACCGTGTGTCCTATGACATGAAGTCCACTTAGTAGTCCTAAATTGTGTAAACTCGTCTAGGTAGGCACCACCCACTCAGCATATATTTTACCGCCAAACAGTATTACATTGTATTGTTGTATTTCGGTTTGAAGACTGAGCGAGCTAGTATAACTACAGACATAACATCTTTGTTCTCAAGGTGGTTGTCGCATTGGTAATTTGAGGAATGATTTATATTTCTCACTGTATCAATGGCTATGTACTGTGGTGACCACTTAGCTCCAGGTGGCATATATGCTGGTATATGAAATAAAAAAAAACTCAAAACCAATGTATTTCTACCGTCATACCCCTTAAGTTTTATATATTATATTTGAACCATAATTTAATTGGTAAAATTATATTCAATTTTGGAGTTACTCCATTGCGGCGTTATTTACCTTCCTGTTCGATGATAAATATGCCGTATTCGATTTGCTGCTTCATCAGAAACGGATGCATGTGGTTCAGGAATATCGCCAAATGTTGCTGGCGATCTCTGCACATAGAAAATAACTTTAATAATGTCCTTTTTAACCCGCGGCTATGCATGTTTTAAACTATAATAAAGTAACCTCTGTTTACCTTGAGGTTAAAGCTGGCTTTTATTTCAAATTCCGTCACATCCGGTTCAGTGGTTTAGCCGTGATACAGACACAGAAACTGACAGACATACAGAGTCAATTTTGCATTTATAGCGATTTGCATAGATGGCGATAATAAAATATACATTTTTATTTTGATATTTGAATATTTTCCAGCTGCACGGGTAGAAGCCCGTTGAAGATAAAATACAGAGAGAGTAATGTCATCGTTTCAATGTCTTACATGTGACATCGTTAATGGTAACAGGCAAATAAACTTATTTATGTCCGTATATTGATATAAAGAAGTAAAAAGTTAAGTATTAGTACATTTCCCACAGCTGGGCTAAGGCCGTCTCTTTTTTTGGGAATGTTCGAAGCTTAATTTACCACGTTGTTCCAATGCGTTTTTAAATCTGAACAATCTGAACAGTCTGAACAATCTTTGTTTTAAAATCGCGTGTTCTAACGGATCTATCTATTATCTATCTATTTATCTATTCGTTAAATCGATATATAATTATTACTATAAGAAATTTTATTAGTTTAAAGTAGTTTTTTTTTATAATAAGTAATAATCATCTTACACGTCGTTGGTTCTTACAACATTTTATATCAAATAAAAATGATAAGGAAAATTATTAGAACGAGACGATCAATAATAATGTCAGAATAATGACTTGAAGTTCTCCTGTATTCATTTTACTGGCAAATTTTTCGGTCCAAAACAAAGCCGATATAAAATATTTTAGATAACAAAATTCTAGTAAGATAAAGGATCAAGTTATAACTTGTTATCCCAATTTACAGTTTCTGATAATACGAAACTTCACACACGCAAAGAAAAAACAATACGTGACGTAGCGTTTAGGTGCCCAATATTTTAAATTCATTCCAAAATCATAAATCCGCTCCGAAAGGTATAAAGGAAAAAGTCGTGCTAAAGAAGTTCCCAAGGTGTGATAAACGCTGGCTTGGCGTTTATGAAGATTGCTTATTGGCCAGATAACATAAATATCACGACCCTCGCTTTCACTTAGACACGGAGAAGTGTGAGAATTGGTTTCAGAATTTTAATGCAAAATCGCTTTTATCCCTGTCTCTTATCTTTTTAAAAGATAAATATATTTTCCTTCAGACATGGTATAATCGAATTTCATTTTAATCTATCATACCCGAGTTGTTTAAGATTACTTTTGAATTTAAACAATAACTTGTACAGCGTATCTCTTAAAAAATGCTGGTCGGACTTTTGCGTGTTAAATATTTTCTTAATTTTTATGTTATAGCAAGTTTATTATAATCGTTTACTTCTACTGCTGAGCTTCCACAGGTTCCTGCTGCTGGTTTGTTTTCTGCTATACAAAAGGGCAAATATCTAATCTTATTCCACTACAATGCACGGATAGCGGATATATTTCTCAATTTTTTTTTCGGAATTTGATAGTTTCTTCGCAATCATTTTCTAGAATAGTAATCTATACTAATATTCTAAATTTGAAAGTAACTCTGTCTCTCTTTCTGTCTTTTACGGCTAAACTAATGTTGATGAAATTTGCTAAGAAGTAAGCTCGAACCTCGAGGACGGACATAGCAGCAAGGGGTTAAAGTTGTAGAAGAGGGGTAGTATGCAAGTTCATAAAGAATCTTTGTCACAAATTGATTTTCACGTGAGCATTGCCACGGGTTCAGCTAGTTTGATATAAATTATGAAAAGTTCAGTAGAGCCTTTGTTTATTTACTCATGACCATTTATTTAGATCTTTATGATACGGTTTACAAGATTTCCTTTTACCTGTAAGGGACAATAATAGCGACTTTGTGTCGAGCTGTGCAGTTCGGTGGCGAGTAATATCCACCGACTTGTACTTCGGGATATCTTTTTTCGACCCAATCAAGTTCTATCTCAGTCTTGTTTACTGATATTGGACCTAAAAGAAAAAAATATCATTATCTGTTGTTCTAATTTTCTTGAGTTTAACAAACAAATTTAATATTTAATAGTTACTAGACTAGACATTTATGAAATATTTTAGAATTATTTACTGAATTATTATTGGTATTTACGTACATAATAAAAATATATATATTGAAAGTCAATAATTACCCAAATCAGACGGCATTTCATCACAAAGAGGCAAAGAAGGCTCAGAGACTTTGAGTTCGCCATCTTCTGTCGTGACCAGATTTTTTATTCCTTCCATTATTTTAGTAATCAAGAGCGGTGTACTAAAATCTTCTGATACATTTTGGCGCGTCATATTCGATATATCTCTGCTTGAATTGTTTTTGTTCGTACTGTTAGAAAAGGCGACTTTCTGGGAAGAATTCTTCAAAGAGTTCTCTATCGTAGCAGATGGAGTTAGTTTTTTAGGCCAAACTTGCGATGTTTTATCACTAGTCCTGTAAATCATATATATTTTTCAGTAATAATACTCGATTATTTTAATGTAATTTACAAACAGAAACTAGAATCATTTGTATATACATAAATGCTACATGTTGCATTTGAAATGATTTGCTATCTAGTCAATTCGTTGTCCCATAAAACATAGTATTAAATATGCAAAGGAACCGTACCTGAGAGTGGATTGCGTTGCGTTATGCAGTGGTGTGTAGAGGTAGGTTCGGAGTGGCGAAGCGTCGAGGATTGATCCGAATAAGTACTCGACCGCGGCGAGCGCCAGCACCAGCAGTAGCAGCAGGCGGAGCGCCCGCGCCGCCCGCCCGCCGCCCGCTGCTGCGCCCATCAACGCATGCGGTGCGCGAGCGCGCGACTCGAGTTCTGATTAAAAAAACGTTTTATTAAAACCTGAACTGTTTTAGAACGAGTCAATAGTTGACGGTTAAATGTTTCTTGTATTATAATAAGTGCATGCCAATGGTGTTTGGAGTATGTGAAGTAGACCTTAACTTACCGTACCTTAGAAATTATTTTTTAGCCAAATATCAATGCCATCTTCTCTTAATAAAAAGTCTTACATACCATGAGATGGTCCAGTTTTACTATTAATATAAAAAAAAAAATTAATTTAATAAACGAATATATGAATGTTTATTTTGCCATTCACGGATTGGTATATCAGGTTTCACACAGTTGCAATTCATAAAATATATTAAATAATCACAATAAAAAATTTAAATATTTGTAAAATTGCGGAAAGACTGTTAAAACTGCGTTTCAAGAAACGAGAACTCTAAATGCAATAATAATAAAAAGACAATAAAAAACGTTATTACAATTGTTATTAGCAAAGTAATTACTGTAGATTAAGTAAATTAGATTTTACTAGAAAATACAACCTATAATGAGCGAACATTACGTTTTAGTGAACTAAATGTTGTAAGAAAGCGAGCCAAAAATATTATTTACAAACTAGCTTATTCAACATAAATTTTTCTGCATTTTAGCGAATGAAAAAGTGACCATTTTCATTGAAAATTTACATAAAAGCACATAAAGTCACAAAAGGATCTAATGTTTTGTGTACAAACATATGTAAAATTATATATATTTTTTGCTCGAAAGCACTCGAGGGACATTCGGATCACTGAGCCATGAAAAATGGTTTACAGTCAGCAGTTATTTTTAAAGGCACCGGTTTTCGCTAACTTTAGTAAACATTTATCTTGCTGCGTTTAAACTGGACGTTATTTATTGCACCAAGTTTACGGTTGTGTACTTTGACTGTGGCGGGCGTAACAGCCTGTAAATGTCGCACTGCTGGGCACAGGCATGGCTTCTCTCGAACAGAAGTTTTTGAAACTTATGAATGTATGAAATGAATAATTTGATGATTCAATTACAATGATATATTAATCGCACGACAATTCGGTGGTGCTGGTTTTTGGACTTGAAACTTGTTAATATAATTCTGTCGTTTTTAAAGTATTATATGTTAATAAATACTGGAGCAGAAAAAGTTAACTAGTCTTTCTAGTAATTATAAAATATAAAAACAGTAATCGATATTCCGTAATCTTCTGATACACAAAGGAGAGAGAGAGAGAGAGAGAGAGATGTTTTGTTTCTCGCACTTTTCTTAAGCCGTGTCAGATATAAGATTAGAATAATAGCGACGAACCTCTCCCTCGAGAGTAGGAAGATAACTTTTTGATTGTTTCAAAGAATTGTTTGGAAAGTTTAACTGTTATAAAATTAGTACGCTCGACATTGTGAATCGACTATAATCCTATCAAATCAAATTATACTTTAATCAAGTGAAACTTTACAAGCAAATTAGAGTCGTAATTTTTCAGACACGTTTTAAATGTAAAGCTATCAACGAGTCGTAATGTTCAAAATCACAGAGCAATGTCGCTTTGTTGACGACCGTTAATAACTCCACCACACGCACAGTTTTACAGTGTAGCAGTTATTATCGTTCATATGTAGCTAATGTTTTAATATGATATTTAAATAAATTATTATTAAAAAATGTAGATTCTACCGAGACGAACTGGCAAGAAACATAGTAGTTATCTTTTTTAACATTTGAAAAGCAAAGTTATTTCAATCAATTATATTGGCAATATTACTGTTCCATTCCAGAGTCTTAGCGTCATTTTATGTATGTATATTAGTATTATAAATGCGAAAGTAACTCTGTAGCTCTTTCATGGTTAAACCTCTAATCGAATTTGATGAAATTTGATATCAAGCAACCTTGAACTCTAAGGAAGGATATAGGCTACTTTATATGCGTAATATCTGACTACTAAACCCCTACAACGCCGGCGAACCAATCGGCAACAACTAATGTTCTATATAAACTCTCTCAAAAATGGGGTGTGTAATACAAACCGATGTTTTCAAATCAGACTGGTAGATTTTGAGATTTATACAATTATTCGCTTCTAATATTAGTAAAGATGAGCTTATAATCAATAATTCACATTAAGAATTACCTGTTTCTGGAAAGTATGTAAAGAAGGAGCTCTATGAAAATGTCCCATTGTCCGCACTAAAGGTCTTCAACCAAAACTGTTGTAGCTGCTGCCATATTTGCCTGCAAAAGAAAAAATAACTTTAAAATCAGTGGTCCCAATAGTTCAGGACATATAATCGAGTAACGAAAACCTCTTCCCCTTTTGAGGGACATATTTAGAGCATATTCTACGACGCTGGTTCAAATTAGTTTGGTGGATACACATGTGACACATGCAGACTTTGTGTTGCTCATAGTGCACACAATGTTAAAACGAAATGAATTATAAGCAAAAATTAAGCATATGAAAATTCTGTGATTGTAATTATTTAATAAAAAGAATGTATTATTCAAAATCCCTTTAGGACTTCGTGTAGCTTTCATTAGATTTGGGTTGTACCCAGAAGAATTACTTTTAGTCAAACTTATCTCATAAGTCAATGATATTGGGCTTAACTTGAGTAAAGTAAGTGATACTAAAAAAATAATTACAACTCGCTTACGAGTTCGTTTGAAATATGCGAGAAAAAAAAATATTTTGCAAGAATAAGTGTTTATATTATATAGGCAAAAGACTGTCGCTATGGTTAATCCTATTAAATTAGACCAATTTTTACCCATGCAAAGCGTACATAGATGGGCAAAAAAAATAAAAGGTGACATGTTGCAATCTTTACAAATTCAATAGATGTTTTTGCTTAATGGTTTGAATCAATTACAAAATACTACACGAATTATATTCAAAATTTAAATCAACCAAGACATCAGGGATATCTTTGCCTCTGTGTTATTGTTTATTGATTAAAAAAAAAAACTTTTTAGAAAACTTATTTACGTAATATGCAATTATATTAAGTTAAAAATCCATCGGTACTAATACACAAATTGTACAATAAAAACTCTTTTGTTTAACGAATGAAGGAAATATATAAATTATATTATGTTATTTACACTTCAATCCTCTTTTATTATACGCGCATTATGACATAACGAGGAAAGGGGTGGAGTTAGGTATAATGATATGTTGTAATGTTGGCTGGATGCGTTCTAAATCTAGAATAGTACGCAGAAATTAAAATACTAGAAGTATTTAATTAAGTACTTTATTAATTATTAATTTTAAATATTATTTTGGTTTTCTCATTGGGGTACCGTTGGCGAGCCGTTTATAGAGTAAGCAAATGTTTATCTTTATGCAAGAAATTATTGAATAATGTTTTTTTTTGAATAAATTACTTCGTTCGTTTTTTTCGAACAAGAAGCTAAATGTTTTGATCATAATCCCTACTAATATTTTAGATGCGAGTAACTCTGTCTTTTACCTCTTCATGCTTAAACCGCTTCACCGGTTTTTATCATGGAAATCATCCCTTAAGGGCGTGAAAAAGCGGGTTAAGGTGAGTGTGGGGGGGAATCAATCATTTCTCGAGTAAGAAATATAAGTCATTACAATTTAACTTTTCGTCAACTTAAATAACATAATCATAACATAAATAACATAATCAGCCTGTAAATTTCCCACTGCTGGACTAAGGCCTCCTCACCCGTTGAGGAGAAGGTATGGAGCATATTCCACCACGCTGCTCCAATGCGGGTTGGTGGAATAAACATGTGGCAGAATTTCGTTGAAATTAGACACATGCAGGTTTCCTCACGATGTTTTCCTTCACCGCCGAGCACGAGATGAATTATAAACACAAATTAAGCACATGAAAATTCAGTGGTGCCTGCCTGGGTTTGAACCCGAAATCATCGGTTAAGATGCACGCGTTCTAACCACTGGGCCATCTCGGCTCTTTTATTATAACGTTTGTTCATTATATATATAATGTTTTATACATTTCACGCGGGTACAGCAGTGAATTCAGCTAGTATGCATAATAAAGAAGTTGTTTAACCATGTAACATTGTAATTAGTTGTATATACTTGTTGTTTTTGTATATTACAAAACGTTTGGTTTTTCCATAGGTCTTTTTATCTTTTATCCTTGAAGGCTATAATAGTTTTAATTGATGAATATTTTATCTGATTCTAATAAAAAATAATTTATCCGAACAGTCTAATTTAGAACATGTTTAATTATAAAGTTTCTTTATAGTTAAGATACGCCATCTGTTACTCTAATGATTTATTGTATTGTTAATACAGAATATGAGTTATGTTATAAAATAAAGTCCTATTTATAAGACGTTTAAGAATTTAGGATTACTTATTATGCAACTTTTTATAATTCTAACTTCAATTCATAACTAAATAAAAAAAATCTCACTCCATTCTCGACTAGTTTCGCAGTGTGACTAAAAATATGCCTCTATACGTCGTTATGTATCTTCAAACTGTCAAGCTGATTTTGAAGTGAAACTTCTTTAGAATTACTGTGATTTGAAACTGAAGTTATGTTATGAAGTTTAATTTCTACTGCATGTGAATTTAACAGACACTAGGTATTTTTTATTTGTTACACTGGAAAACCTAACAAAAAATCAGCGTCAGTCCTTTGTCTCTTCAGGAGACTTCATGGCCTCCGCCTAGAACCTAGAACAATCTGGAGCTATCTCAAACTATAATGTATTATAACTTAAATATATATATCATTTATATATCTATTATATATAAAGTTATTTTTATAAAATTGCACTATGTTATTGTTATTTAACGAAACATAAAGAGTCTTTCATTATTTTTCCTTTTTTATGATAACAATATTAAATAAGAATTTAGTTGTTGTATACATATAAAACCTTCATAATAGCTAACCTATTTACATCAGCATTATACTAAAACTTTATTGAGCGTAGCTTGTCCCCAATTAATATTTGTAGCTTTTGTTTCTCGTAACAATAACAGGGACGGGTGGTTTAACGGCAACATATTTTTAATGTCGTTGTTTTGTTACTGTAACCTTGTATATATATTTTTTCATTAAATTAATAAATCTTTGCCGACGTCTGATCCGTTACGATATAATCTATAACAGTTACTTTCTAATATTCTATTAAGCACCTACGATGCAGGAACATCTAGTACGGGTACCATCAGATCCATGAAACATTTGTAAATGTTGATATTAATTATATTTATTTTTTATTCTTCCTTAATTTGATTGAGTTTAGAAGTTTTGCCATACTTGCATGTTTTTATTCCTTCAGTAGTTTTATAAGAACATATTTTATACTTTTTTTTGTGTCTGTTTGTAGTAGTGCAGTAGGCTACTGGCCTTTATAGCTTCACCGGGCGTTGGGGCGAGTACTAGACTCAGCCTTGAGGTTTGAGCCCTTTCGGTATCGAGAGTAACGTTCGTCCTGAGAGTGTCTCCTATGAGATCGCACCTCGGCTCAGAAGAGATACTTATTGCTATATGCTCAAGAGATACTTATTTATGCACGGTTAATATATGTATTCTTTTGTTATGTTTAAGAACAATATCATTGACGTTTACATTTTTTTTGTCTGTCACCTTTATGTTATGTTGGCAACATTCTTAAGTCTCATATATCGAAATGTTTGAAAACGTAAATTAAATATTAAATAGATCTATAACAGTTAATGATAGATTATTAATAATGCCTCGTATATTATTCTGCTTATGCTATTAATGAATATAATATCAAGTACCGGGCAATTATTATTTTGCTCTCAGTATAACCGGAAATAAATAAAATTTGTATTGATTGATACAATATCCACTAGAATTTATTATTAAGTTGTCCTTTGCACCCATAACTGTGACGATTAAACGATATTTGAATATGTTTTTTGTCTTTTATGATGAACGTATTACGAATACACTTTTATGAGGGAAAAGTGTTGAGCCCTTTCGTAGGCTTTCAGGGAATACATTACACTCGGTGTACATGACGAGGTTGTAAATGCATTTTATTTAACATCACTCTCTGGATGTGGTAATTTAAAAGGAAAAAGTTTCTATCATCAGAACTATTTTTAAAAAACAAATAAACAAAATTGATTAAAAATTTTGTACATAAACATAACATAAACAGCCTGTAAATTTCCCACTGCTGGGCTAAGGCCTCCTCTCCCTTTGAGGAGAAGGTATGGAGCATATTCCACCACGCTGCTCCAATGCGGGTTGGTGGAATACACACGTGGCAGAATTTCGTTGAAATTAGACACATGCAGGTTTCCTCACGATGTTTTCCTTCACCGCCGAGCACGAGATGAATTATAAACACAAATTAAGCAAATGTAAATTCAGTGGTGCCTGCCTGGGTTTGAACCCGAAATCATCGGTTAAGATGCACGCGTTCTAACCACTAGGCCATCTCGGCTAAAAAAAAATTTTGTAACGAAGCTAAAATAAAATAATTGTTTTTGATTATAACTAATACATTTTAAATATTATTTACGTACAACTACCTACAGCTACCTACTCACTAATACTAAACCTTTTCCTTACGGCAACGAAATCTACCAAGGATTTTATTTATTATGCATTCAATGGGACGATTTATATATGACCCAAACATATAAAAGAAACAAAAAAAAACCAACTACTAAAAATCACACGCGCAGACAAGGTCTATCCTATATAAAATAAAGCGTTTTCATTTTTTTCCGTAAAACATTATCCGGAACAATTAAATCCTTTAATAAATATCACGTCAACGGGTATTGCAAAATATTTGTTTTAAAACTTGTCATGTTTGCGCGCAACGAAATTTTCCCTATACGCTGAAATTTGTTTTGAGTACAAACATGCACAACCTTTGACATGAGAAGTGGTTACTGGAAATATTCTCAAACAATAAGGTTCTATGTACATTATACGTACATTGTATAATGTGCTTTATGTTAGAATTAGAGCGAGTTTTTTGATCCAATTTGCTATTTACAATCTTTTACATATAGTTTTCGTGCATCGGCAATATTTTAGGCGAGTTCGAACAAAACCCTAATACTGTTGAAACATTGCAAACTACGTACATTAGTCGTGTCTATTTACTAGACATTCGCGGCATGAATTAAGTACGGAAATGTTAAAAGTATGAACGCAGTAAGCAAATGTTCCAAGTAAAAGGTAATTTTTCCACAAACAGCATAACCTCTGAAACGAGCTCCGATTGCCAGGTACGTCATCAAACACGCGTTTGAAATGTAAATAAATTTACTTTGTACATAGCTCGGCTTCCTGCCTAAATGTAGATTGTAAATCAAATTCATTTCCCGCATGACTAAAAATGAACTTTAGGACCATGGCTTAAAGTCCAATATCCTATGAATTGATTCCATACACCAAGCGCTATAGTAGCTCGTATATCAATAGGAAATATTTTATGAATGGCCCTTAAAGGGGATAGAAAAATTGCCATATAAAGGAATAGAGAATTTCCAGGCCACAGGTTTCATTTGATGCAGAGATTCAGACGAGGGTACGGCAGCATTTGTCACGCTAAGTGTAAATCATGATCTTGTGTTACCTCTAACTATTATTCATAAACGTGCAAAGTTTCATCATATTTATCCTAATATAAAGGACTAAAGTGATTTTAATTTCTTTCATATAATGTAGCAGTTTAAGTAGATCTAAACAAGTTATAGACTGACAAAAAAAAAAAAAAAACTCCCCAATTATTTGAAATTATAAATATGTATAAGAATAGGATTCGTAATGTAGAAAGTTTCTTCGATAGAAAATCCTTCGATTCGAATTGAATGCATTTCTCTAAACACATACGATAGTTAAATATGTCACCATTTTAAGGCAAATCATCAATCATCGGTCTGAGAAATAGAACATAATTGTGCAGCATAAGACTATTTACGTCGTTTTATTATTTTACGAGCGAAAACCGCGGTATCGCATCTTATCAGCGATGAGTCGGGATTCCCCGTCTTCAATAATAAGTGGTACTGTGTGGATGAAAGAACGTAAACAGATGTCAATACAAAAATACGACGCACGACGCTACAAAAGCCGTAGTTTCGCTATTGCGACGCCGTTTGTAAACAGCCTGAGACGTATTAAATGTGAGTTCGCGAGATGAGATCCGTTTGGACGACCGTATTAAAAACAAAAAACAAATCGTAAAGTCTTAATTAACCAATACATATTAGGATATTATAATAGATGTAGATAGATAGATATATGTTTATATAATGTATTTACTTGGTGGTAGGGCTTTGTGCAACCCCGTCTGGGTAGATTACCACTAACTCATCTTATATTCTACCGTCAAACAACAGTACTCGGTTTTGTTGTTGTCCAGTTTGAAGAGTGAGTCAGCCAGTGAAACTACAGGCACAAGGAACATAACATCTTAGTTTCCAAGGTTGGTGGCGAAGTGGCTTTATAAGGTATCCTTAATATTTATTACGTGCCATTGTTCATGGGCGATGGTGACCACTTACTATCAGGTGGCCCAAAAGAAATTTGAAACTAACCTAGCGAAACAAAGCACTTGAAAATGGCACGACACAAAGGATTGTGGACATTATTAAATCAAGTGCAATTGTGGCAAGGATAGTTAGTCTACAAATTTTACCCTAATGTTCGCATTTTTAGGATTAAAAATATTTTTTATTACGTACAAACACACACGCACAGCATTTGCAGTACCGGAAAAAAAGACACCATTTGAAATTTAATATTGGTGCTGTTAAACTTACGAAAATAAATAAATATAGGAGTACTTCCGCAGCGGTTTCAATGACAGTTTATAAATTCACGCTAACGTTTTCAGTGAAACATCACAGAAATTCGAAAGCTGTACAAAAATAATTTTAACGTGTATGATGCCAAATTTTTGCTGGTCAAAAAAAAAGTACGCGCTAGTGAAAAAAAAAATTGTGACTGGAATCGCATCTAATATTTTGTGACCTTTGCCCGTAAACGTCGAGATATACTTTTTTCTTTTTGTTTTTCTATCTAAAACTTATATCCATTAGTTTTATATAATTTTCCTCTAGCTGTTTCTTGCCGGTCATTAGTGAATCTTTCTCACATCAGTGTTTTTACGCTTATAAACGGAGACCTATTTTAAGAATCATTTGTGAGAAGAAATACAATATTAGTATTATATTAATATTATTATACAGGAATACAATAGGCATTGTATTCCTGTATAATAATACAGCAATACAATTCATTCATCACTTTATCTTCATCATTGGCCTGTTTCGATCTAAAAGAGACGTATCCAGGTAGATATAGACTGAACTCGAATGATGTACCAATTGGCGCATAGGCCCTATAGTACTGAGTGAGCCAAGTATGTCAAAGGTTTTAATATGAAACGCAAAAATCGCTACTGGAAGAAGTAACGATTCAGCTTATTGCTATAAGAGTCCTTAGAAGCAAATATAATAATCAAAGGTTACATTGTCGTGTTGGACTTTTAATGGGAACACAAAATAGTTACGTCAAGCGAAGTGCCGCCAATACACAAGTTATAAAGTTGTATCGACATCTGTCACTCGCAACTTTCCGCTCTACGAAAGTGTTAACAAAGTTATTTGTTTTGACAACGAGATGACTTCCCAAGTAGGTTGAGAAATTCGGATCGAGCACAGAACAAGTTTTCCTTAGCGGCTGGAAATGGCAACAGAACTTATAGCAAATAAGCGATTTAATTTATCCTGAACTGGTTCGAACATGTTTAAATATTTAATCATTTTCTTTATTCTGAGAGATAAGAGCTGTTTTGAATTATCGTTGTGGTTACTATCAGGTGTAGTTAAAGGTACTATTGGTACAGTGTTTGAAATTCGACCGAAATCATTATTGAAAAATTTATGAGGCAAACGTATACATATGTTTTATTTGTCACCTGTTTACAAACAGGTCGGTGGTCACCACTGCCCGTAGACATTGGCACCGCCTTAAAAACTAAGATATGTCTCTTGTGCCTGTAGTTACACTGGCTGTCTCGACCTTCAAACCGAAACACAACGATACTAAGTATCGCTGTTTGGCGGTAGAATATATAATAAGTACCTACCCAGAAAGGTTTTCACAAAGCTCTGTCAGTAAGTACTTTACTACAAAAAGATTTTTAATTTAATTTGTCTTATTAAGCTCTGTCAGTAAGTACTTTACTACAAAAATATTTTTAATTTAATTTGTCTTATTATTTTTGTAGTGATTACTTCTTATAAGAGGGTAAACCGCTTCGTTACATAACGCGTTACGGCTTCAGTCTGGCTTCCCTTTCTCTTACGAATACGGCAGCGGTAGGCAGGCTCTTCCTCCTTCACTCTAACCTATTAGAAGTATTTCGGACAGTCGTTTTCTTTTCTGTCGGGTGTACCGAGACGCACACGTATTTTTAAATACAATCCATATCATACAATTGTTATGATATGGATTTTTATGGCGAGTCTTTGATGCCAATTAAAGCATTATAAACAATATTTGATTCGTATAAAATAATTCAAGTTTTTTCATAATTATAAAATATTATAGAAAATCACAACTGTTTGGAAAAATTATAGTTGACTCAAAACGGTGAATTAAGAACGATCTTTGTCCAAATAATATACTATCGGTCCGTGCAAACATCTGAAAAATGTAAAAGTTTGAATCTTTTTACCTTAATTTAAGGGCGAAAAAAACGTTAAAAAGTTCCGCCACCAGTTTCGTTTTAGAGCGGCGATTAATTTATCGAAGTAGGCAATTAATGTTGGTGAAAAAAGCATTTTATGGCAACACCGTTTCATAAATTAGTGCTAATGACCGCTAAGCAATCTTGCGGTAAACCAGCCGAGATGAGAGCTCAGCTTTTTTTAGTTTTATGTTTGCTTTAAGCGTATCTATCATTTGATATATATATTTTTTTTTGTTGTAAATGTTAACCATTTCTTATATCAACAATGCGCCGATTATGTCAATGTCTTCTTTACACTGGCTTGCACACCCTTCGAATTTGAACTCAGTTATACAAAGCATTGCTGTTTAAAGGTAGAATTAATGACGAGTGAATGGTACATATCGTGTTGGACTTTCATAAAGTCCCGGTACTGTCATCCAGATTCCAATATAAATATTCTACGCATTCGTAAATACAGGTACACTCTCTGTTCTGATGGATGCAATCTGACGCGATCGGAGTGTTCAGGCGTAAGACTGACGGTTTCACATACATTCCAAGGCACAATAATGTAAAATTTAATTTAAACCCAGGATGTCTGTCATGCAGTTCAATAAGCTAGCCACTAGACCAAAGGGATATTCAACGAACGAAACATATCATAATGTATACACAGTATAACATATGTATGTTTGGACGTTCATCAAATATCAATAGATCTATTATCTTGACGTAGCCTGTCATGTATCGGACCGCAATATCCCACACACGGCTGAACAAAGGTGTCCTACCCTTGACTCTCATTAAGATAAGGTTTTGGACCTTATTTAAACAATCTATTCGAATTACATACGATATTTGTATAGTTGACGAAATTTAAATTCAATACTAATTTAATATACTTTAATCAATAATACGAATAAGAATTCAAGAAAATTACAGAATAAATTAAGTGTGGAGCCTGAGAACTGACAAGAAATTCAGTTGTCACTCTTTTTCTTAAATTATTGTATTATATATATTTACTTTAGAAGTCTATATATAATATAATGTATTGTATGTGTATTGTAACATAATACAGGTTATTATACAGAGCTGTTTCCGCAGGTGCGGTCATGTTTCAATCTCCTGAAACCGGAAATATGGGAATCGGAGTTTGATAGAAATTAATTGTTATTATTGAAATTCTAATAACCATAGATATGATGTATCTCGCAAGACTCTATAAATATCGTGACAAGTAAAATAAGTTTTATTTTATGAAATAATTCAGAGTTTAAAATACATAGTTACACATTTTTATTCATAGACTTTTGTTTATATTTTGACGCACGAACGTGATAGTTTCCATTTGCGTGCAGTAATAGTTGAGACAATGCAGATGAGATACTGATTATTCGAATTAATTTGAATCTTTATCTCTCTTACTCATAATAAGACTTGTTATGCGAAAAAGAGACAAGAATATGGTAATTTATTTAATTATCTAGATACCTACATTTTTCTACAACAAAAGATCCCCCCTTTTGTAGTAGAATGAAGTTCTTATCTATCGTCTAAAGCTTATGAAATTATATCTATGACGATTACTTTCGAGTTATAAATATTGAATGGCAGCAAAAGTTTTAGTTATATGTTTCGGTTTTCGATTTATTCACGTAAAAATCTGTCCTTGATTCGCAGTTCGTGTATTTAAACTGCTTCGATTTTGTTTCAAAGCGAATATCGGTTTTTTTTTGTTAACAAACCAAACGGGATTTTCGATTGATTGTCCATAGTAAAGGTAAAAATGTAAATGATATTTGAAAAGTAAAAATATTTCATTATTTGTATAAAATCTAAGCTAAGATTATTCATATTTGATATGATTTTTCCAAAATATAGGTATACGTGTACATCTTAACCGATGATTGCGGGTTCAAACCCAGACAAGCACTGTATTTTGATGTGCTTAATTTGTGTTTATAATTCATCTCGTGTTTGGCGGTGAAGGAAAACATCGCGAGGAAACCTGCATGTGTGTAATTTCCACGAAATTCTGTCACATGTGAATCCACCAACCGGCATTGGAGCAGTGTGGTGGAATATGCGCCTAACCTTCTCCTCAAAGACCCCTTAGACCAGCAGTGGGAAATATACAGGCTGTTACTATACTATACAAACTGTATTTTGTAAGATGCTATAATACTAAAATTGATATCTATCCTCATGGATCGAAATTACATCGAGAACGAAAACCGTAATAATATGTCTATATAAGTAGACTAGAGAAACCGGTAATCTTTGTCCCGTCTGTGTATACGAGTAGTACACAATAATATAAAATTCAATACAAGATTGTTCTTTTCAGCATAAATCTATCGAATAGACACTCTTGTCCTTTAAGGGAAAAGGAAATATATTTATATTGCATCGTAAATAAGGTTACAAAGGATTTATCCTCCGAATCCTCATTTGGGTTTAGAGATTAAATATTCGAATAAGATTTGAATAAAACGTTGTATAAACGATATAAAGTTTTATTTACACTAAGTATAATATATCGGATTTGATTTCATACTTTTTGCATTTTAATTTTAATAATAAATGCAACTCATAATACTGGTAATATCAATAAAACCTTATTATGTTTCAATAACATAAAAGTAATACGACATATATATCTATTATAATATTATACAGGTTTGTAGGGGGTTGCTACATATATATATATATATATATATATATATATATATATATATATATATATTACAACTCTTATCAAATAGATTATGCAATATATAATCGTTAAAATTTTAGTGAATTATGTTTTATTTATGAACTAGCTGATAGCCACCAGCTTTGCTAGGTATTAAATGAACAAAAATAGGTAAAATTTTAGATTGGTCTTCGTTAGTAGTGTACAAGAAGAAAAAATATATATATATCAATATAATATATTAAAATTTCAATTCATCCACTAACTCGTGTTAGAACAGCGTGGTGGAATTTGCTCCAAAACATTTCCTCAAAAGGAGATGAGGCCTTATCCCCACAGTGAGACTTTTAAAAGCTGATACTTTACTCTTAAACTCAAATTTTCTAGATTTATTTTCCTCTTCGACAAGCTACGGATTTCTGCTTTTATAATTTTACAAGAGGCTTATTAAAACTTTCTTGAATATTAAATAGTGTCGAATATCCGATGTAATTATTTTACAACTAAGAGGAGCTGTTCGTAAAGTTATTTAGAAGTAGCCTTAAGACCGTCTTAAGTGGCTTTACAACTGTTTCTTTTTTAAATTACATCTCTTTGTATTAACTAGAAAATAGGTTAGATAAAAAAGAGGTTTTATTGTGTATTTTATATTAAGTACAAGTTGTCACTCTTGGCTTTGCTCACATTTTATGGGGTGGTCGTCAGATATTAGGAATAAAAAGTAGCATATGGGGATCCTTGGAGTTCAAGTTTGCTTCATACCAAATTTCATCAAATTCGGTTCAGTGGCTTAGCCGTGAAAAGAGTAACAGACAGACAGACAGACAGAGTCACTATTGCATTTATAGTATTAGTATAGCAGTATAGATTAAAGGAGTTTAAATAGTATTATGATTATAAACTTTATAGCACACAACGAAGAACATTTACATCAAAAATAAATAGAACATAGGAAAAGGTGAGCTTATCGCCGAAGAGCCACCTCCTTCGGGCAACCTTCGAACAGAGGAAATGTTCTTGTGATGTTACAGGTGTACAAGTTTTTCAAGATAAAATAAAACATGCAATTTTAAACAACATCTTACTCTATAATAATTAATGTTTTACAAGAAATTGATTTATTTAATACGTTTAAGTAATAGTACAGTAAAAGTTCAGTTAACCCAAATAATATTATTTAAAGCAGTCTCTCGTAAACACTAAAACGAATATGTTACAAATTAAAGTGTATGTAAAGGCACCGTTGGTCCGCAATGACGACTGAACCGATATGAATCTCAAGTAACTCTCGCAAGTAACTCAGTAGTTAATCTTTTTCTCACATTAAATCCTTGGTTTTTGGAAATCAGTGAAATATGTATATAAAACAATATGCGGGTTACTGGCCAGTGCAACTGTAGGTACAAGGTACATTGGCAGGTCGCATTGACGATGTAAGAAATTAAACTTCCAAACGGCACCAATGTCTATGGTAGAGAGTCACCACAAATTTCTATGTAAGTGGTTACAATTACTAACAGGTGTCTATTTGACGGTGCGCTAATGCCATACACAAGATTTAAAAAAAAAATACATTTTTTCTTGACAAGAATATTGTTTTAAAGGATGGTTTTCCTTTACATCATGAATGCGCTACCAACCTTATGAACATCTCACTCTCTTTTCAAACCAGAATACAACGATACAGCGTGTTTAGCGATAGAATGTGTGGTGAACAGGTGGTACCAACTCAGGCGGACTTGCATAAAGCACTATTACGAAGTAAGCATACCATATTTGCTTTTAGATATTGGTTTTCTAAACATATTTTAGTTCAATTAATGTCGATACACAAAATCTTAAAACAGTAATAGCATGACGTACCCATCTCTTTCCAACATAAAATACAAATTGTATAAAAAAATCTTGTTTAAATAAACATGCTGTGTGTCACATCAGAAAGACAACATCACAATTTACAGGAAACCAATTAAAACTTTGCATATTTTCAGCTTCCCCTCGACTAAATTTGAAGCAATTAAACTTTTTGCCGCCATAACTTGAGTCAAATAAGGATATTAGACGAACAGAGCCAATTTTAGGGACTAATCAAATCAATCAATTAATACTAGTATTTTTTTAAATACTATGATGTATGTATACCATTTTCGTTTAAAATACAAAACAAATAATAGCAGAATTCGATTCTTTCCTTGTTTTGTATTTAAACGTATATTTTTATATCAGTTTTAATTGATTGTATAAACGGAACCGTGTTCAGCAAATATATTCCAACCCGTATATAATGTTATGCATATAATTTCAAAGTCATTTTTTTTTTATATATTTTTTTAATTTCTTATAATTGGTTTTCTCATTTCAATGTTAACAACTTTTATTCTGTACATCACGGGCCAGTTGTTAAAATAAACAATAAAGCCTTCGAACTAAAAATGCTGTTGAAAAAATGATTACTATTTAAAAAAAAAACTGACAAAAAAAAGTATCTTCTAACATCTGATGTCAAGAAAGTAATAAATCAGGGTCGAACTTAACACTGTTTATAAGCAAGACTATTAATTGTTTCTACATTACGAATTCTAATTATTTTGTACATACATTTATTATTAATAGTTAACTTCAAGTAATGAATAATATCGTTCAAATTAATGGCATGACATCGTAATTATCATTGATAGCAGGAAATTTCCCTTTGAATAAAACATTCAAGGTTTCCCATACAAATGAAGACATCAATGAATTACGATACTCCTTCATTCGGTAGGTTTATAGTTTATTTAGTTCTTTTTTTAAATATTAATTTAAAGACCCATCAAATATTTATAAGAAAAATAAACTCTAATGACTTTACCTATGAATGCTATTTATGTTATTAGTTATGCAATTCTGTGGTTTTTTTTTTAATTTCAAGTTGGTTGGTGGACGGGCAAGTGTCCACCTGATGTTAAGTGGTCGCCACCACCAATAAACATTGACACTGTAAGAAATATTAATCATTCCTTACTTCACCATTGCAACACCAATTTTGGGAGTTGTACAAGTCCAAGGGAAAAAATATCTTATTATGTCACTTGCACTTGTAGTTACACTGGCTCACTCACCCTCCAAACCGGATTACAACAGTACTTAGTGTTGCTGTTTGACGTCATAATAGACCCAGACGGGCTTGCACAAAGCCCTACCGCGCAGTAAGTTTTTGCACCAGAATGACTTCGTTTGAAATGAAAAATATATTATAAGCCGATATTTTTTTTTATTGAATAGCAATTTAATCCATTTAAAAATTATATAGACATATAAATAATTTATACACAATTATTTAGTTAACGTTTTAGCTATAGGGTGATGCTCTTTCTTCTTCTTTCGAATGTCAAAGTCGTTGTGACAGAAAGAGAGAAATAAGTATAATATAGTACTGCTCATCGATGGCATCTTCACACTCAATTCAATCCTATAAAAATTCTATTCACCGGTGCATGTAATAATCTATTGAAATAAAGCA
The DNA here is from genome assembly GCF_037043105.1 of Vanessa tameamea. Lineage (NCBI taxonomy): Eukaryota > Metazoa > Arthropoda > Insecta > Lepidoptera > Nymphalidae > Vanessa > Vanessa tameamea. The sequence continues at coordinate 9,008,450 of NC_087325.1, forward strand.
TAAGTACTCATGATGTCTTTCTTCATCGCCGAGCACGAGATGAATTATAAATACAAATTGAAACATGAACTCAGCGGGGCTTGCCCTGCGTTTGAACTCAGAATCGGTTATTTATATATTATATTTAAAAAAATAACCTAATTTAAAATTAGACTACGAAATTTAGGTAAATGAAATCGATAATGATTATAAAAAAAAAATCGATACGTCTTAATTTTGCAATAAATATTATATAGTAAAAGTCATCGATGTGAAACTTACGGATATCGGAAACGGCTGATAGGAAATCGATATTTCCTATCAGCTCTTCGTTTACAAGGTTGAATAAATTTATTATCATTGTGAGAATGATATATGAGTGACTGCCTCGCACAAGGCTCACGTGATGGAAATCCATCAGATGAGCCTTGTGCGAGGCAGAAAACGTCTTAAAAATCGCGCAGTTGTGGATTTTCGAGCATCTATGTGGTGCGGATGAAACTTAAGAGTTCTAAAGCGATGTCCGAAGGTGAAATTTATCAGCCGGGATTAATCCAAATAATCCCTCGAAGCATTTCCCGCAAAAAACGATAGAAGATACAGAATGACAGTATTTTGAATTGTTGAAGGTTATATTGTCATTATTTGTTGTACAAAAATTGGTAGTATGCAGAGAATAAGCCGTAAAAAGTAGAGCCCACTTGAGGGCTCAGTAAGACGAATAAGTTTAGGGTTTCTCCTAAGGGTACTTTGACTCAGGACGTTGTCAAAAGAAAGCGCTTTGAACAGCGCGTGTGGTCGTCACCTCGCAATCTGAGGAAATTGTGTCCATCGAAGGAAAAGACAGTGTAATTATGGTATAGGATTCGTCACTGTAAATGAAACGTTTAATCGTTAATGCAATCTAATGCAATTAACGTCTTATGCAATCCTGTAATTTTTGTCATTCAGGACAGGTTTAGGACGCCTAAGTCCGTCTGGTATTTTTGGTGCTTTTTATACATTTGGAATGATGCAAACGTGGACATCATCATCATTTATCGTATACCAAAATCTAACGATTTATATTATGGCGTTTGAAAACTAAAACTTATTATTCATTATTTTGACTTGATTAGAACGTCTTTATATTACAAAATGAAGATCTCCAAAGTTCATAATTCTACAAAGGTCATACATATGAGGCTGCGAGTGAGTCAGCAACTATATTGGCTTTTATAGTACTGATATTGCACATAGAATTTTCATATGTAGTCAGTCCTATCAATTTATTACATTATACGGGTTTTCACCGCGATCAAAAGCAGTTCAGCTCGTGGCCGTAGTTGATGCAATTCAAATTTTTCGAATAGCCGCATTGATCTAGAAATCATAGAAAATCCTTCATAAGTATATACTTATATAAGATGTAGACAAAACATTTTGTTTTTCGCATTAAAATATAGGGAAATAATATAGATAAAGGAGATGTGTAAACGGCCCATACAAACTCGGTCTTTTTCTTTATCGCTCTGGAGAAACGCGTTACGCGTTTCCCCCTTATTAAATGGGGGTGGAAGGAGAATTTGGGACACGTCAGTGCCCAGGACGCCTAGTGCAAAAACTAGACTGGAATATCTACATAAAAATCAGCGGTACTCTCTCCGTCTATTCGAGGAGCGGCACGGGATTGCTTTCGCATGCGATCGTGTCTAAGGTAAGTCAATGACGATTATATTTTATTCACTGGCAACATTCACGTTTTTCCAAAGGCCAAATATCCAAATAAAAGGAATAATCTTTTATTTTCAAAATTTATTCCCATTATGTACAAAAACATAAAACCGATGGACTTATAAAATTAAATATTATACGATATTTTTTAATTTTAAAAATTTAACAACATTTACTACGTGAAATGGTGGCGAAAATGCATCATTTCGCCGTTGAATCGCAATTCCGATTCTGCAATAACACGGGTGATGCTAAACATCGTGAGGAAACCAGAGTGGCGAATGAGAAACTGCCACGTGTATCCCGCATTGGAGAAGCGTGGTGTAGCTCCAAACCTTCTTCTTAAAAAAGAGCGGAAACCTTAGCCTAACAGTAGGAGATTTAGCTGTAACTTTATTAATTTAATTTTATAGATTAAATTACAATTAAAAAGAAAAAAGAAAATAAATATACCAATTTCAGATAACCAATTATTTTATCAGAAAAAGCTGCATTTGAAAAAAACGTTAGGAAGAACACAAAGCAGGTATACGAAATATGGCTGTTAAAATTTTTCTATTGTTTCCTGACGCCGCTCTGGTTAATAAGTACAGTTCAGTAAAAGGAAACATTAGCAAGTTACAAACGGTAAATATTCACTGCAATAACCACGTTTGAAGTGCTCGCCGAGTTCCGTATGTTTGTGTATATGTTTGTGTTACAGTGTACACAGGGAACACTGGAACTGATATAGTTTATGAGTTTAGCTTGATCCTTGTTGAACTCGAATAGTAATTTCGATCCGGAAATAGATATCTAGTGTTTGTTTTAATTTGTAATGGGCCTTATGACGTGGAATTTGCATTAATAAAGGTTTTGTCTGAAGTCTGGAAACTATTATTTTCCGAGATATAGCCCATTATATGTCTTAAAATAGCTATTAAATGACTCATTCCTTAACCGAAGTCTATATCTAAGGAGAACAAAGGCTGATATCACACTTATTTGGGGTTATGTACGGCAAATTTTATCAAATCCAAATTGTTATCCGACGGATTTAAGACCAGGCAAACGCCACTGAATTTTCATATGCTTAATTTTTGTTTATATTTCGTCTCGTGCTCGGCGGAAAACATCGTGAAGAAACTTACATTTGTTTAAAATCAATGAAATTCCGCTACATGATATTAGCTCCAAACCATGTCCCCAAAGCTAGAGGCGGCCAGGCATTTGGATATTTACTTTCCTACGATTTATTAAATAATAAATTTCACAAATAAGTTTGAAAGAAAAAAGGTTTAACAATTTCTTAACAATGTAATACAAAACTTTAATTGGATGCAGCTGTTATTTATTATAATTAGTCTTAAACAGAGTTTTTTTTTATTTAAACTCGAACTTTAAATATATTTTACACGGTTAGAATTTCGCAGGTTTTTTGTTTTAAATTGTTATTTTGCAGTAATTAACTTGTAGAAATCGGAATAAGGTTTTTATTCCAAAGACTTTTCACACAATTAGAACCTTTCTATTTACTCAATAAAACAAAAATAGTAAAAGAGTTGCTACATTCCGACAAAGTGGAATGGAGTCGTTATAACTATTTTTTTAAGTATAGTAGGAATGCCCCATTATAGGGAATTACTAATATTCCTATTTAAGTTCAAACTTGTGTTGGGAGTTGGGACGACTGTAATGTTCACATGTAAGATCGATTTACAAATTAGATTAAATATATATTATATTTAAACATCAGCTCGCTGTGTACACACGCCGTCTTTACCGCGCCTAAATTTTTAATTATCTCTTTTTCCGCGCTTTCCGCGTCGTGAGTTGAGATGACAAATGCATAAACACACAGATAATATATATTAATATAAAATATAAAACTGATACTAATTAATATGTTATTATAGAACAGTGTACACTATAGCGACAATAGACCAAGGGGTCAGGATTGATCCTGCGCTTTTTCAGATCGCTAGGCGGCCCTTAAACCATTGCGGTTTTGTCGCTTTTATTTGTCATTAAGGGTCATCTATCAATTCAGAAGTTCAGGCAGTTCGCTGCAAGTCTGTCCAATCATAATTAACACTTTAAACAAAGTCCTGACTGATACAAAAAACGGCTTGAACTTTTAAATATAGCAATTTTATTTTTAATCTTTAAAAACAATTTGCAATGATTTTTTAAAAGGCAGATTATACATTAGACATACTTTAATTAAAAAGTGCGTGCCTGCTGCGTGTAGGCGTACAAGGGCTTGTTAGATCAATACGAGCATTGGTCTAATAGGCTCATATGAATGGTGTAGGAATAATCTTATATTGTACTAGCTGATCGTCTCAGGTGTGCATTGTTATGTAGAGGTTGTTAATGAATGAGATATAAGCTTTCGATGACCGATCTTTTATAACTCATGTTTTAACGAGTTGATTTAACTAACTTGTAATATTCGAATTACAAATAACATTATATATAATATTTTAAAACTATAGATAATATTTATCTACATAAATTTTTTTGGAACGAACTAATATTATGTGACACTGCATCAAGAACATGCGGCAGAATTACTTGTAGCACATACGGCTTTCCTTACAATGATTTCCTCAACGATTACGAGATTTTAAAACACAAATCTCTGAGGTTATCATTCTTTAAATAACAAAATTTATTTATAAATAATACGAATGAATCAATAAACGACGATTCCCATAAGATAAATTACCGGAACATATATGTTTATATTGATAAATCCACTGATCCCGAGGGATTTCAGCGAGTAATGAATCGTTGAGGCGGGCGTGACGTTTGACGGCACGCAACATTAATCAGGATTCGTGTGAAAAATTTACTTGTATGTAAATAGGAGTTGATGGTTGCCCGCGATTTTAGATTTTCAAACCAAACGATAAAGTCGAGATAATATTGGACTAGTAGAGTGCTGCAACAGTCAATGTATCCATTATCTACAATCATTTATATAAAGAAACAAACAACAGTCAACTTACATGTTTTTAAACAATATGGCAGCTGGACGTTAACAACAATGAGGTCCTCAACACGGATAACATTTTTTATAATATAGGACGACGGACGGGCAACTGAGCCAACTGATGGTCACTACTTATAGACATTAGCGCTGTAAGAACTATTAAACATTCCATTGCATGTAGTTACACTGGCTCACTCACCTTCAAACCGAAACCGAACACAACAATACGAAGGATTGCTGATTGGCGGTATAATATCTGTTGAAAGGGTGGTCCCTACCCAGACGGGCTTGCTCAAAGCTATATCACTAAGTTAACGGCTCTATCGATTAATCTCGTAAATATCTACTAATAAATAACATAAATTAGACGGTAAATAGTTCTTAGTTAGTATATTGTTGATTTACATACATGATAAATTATAATTGTGTATGAATATTATATATTTTTGATGAAAAAGAGTAACTACAGAGTTACTCGCCGATTCTTTAATTAAAAATAAGAAACTCCGAAAACGAAAAAGTAAAAATACATTCCGAACTGTTAATACGTAGTTTTAAGTTATTTATTAAAATTATGATTCGAAGGTATTTGTTAAGCGCCTAATTTAAGGAAGGTTTTTATTTACATTACATACATACATAAGTTTACTTATTATTATTTGAGAAAATGACAAATTATGTGGGCGGATAAGACCCCGTCGACTTGATTCTCAAATAGTATAATTATCACGAAAAATGTCTCTACGATGAACAATAAAATTGTAACATTGTTTTTCCTCTGTATAAAGGAAAACTTTGTCAGTTAAAGGGAACATTTCCCGGAAAATGCTTATATTCCAATGGTATAACCAAAGTGTACGTATTTTCATTTTCAAATGTAATTAAATAATGGTAGGGTTCCGTGTAAGCCCGTTTTACGTACACCGAACTCATAGTTATTCATAGAATTGTTCTACTATTAACATCCAGGCCGTGAGTAAGCAAGTGCACTCACAGGCACAAGGGAGATAACATTTTAGATTCCATTTTGGTTAGAGCATTAACAATATCAAATTTCGCCATTTTTTTGCGCGAAAAATGCAGGTGGCAACTTAATTGTTTCTATTGTAAAATTCCGCATTGATTTTTAAATGAATTGAATCTAAATCTATCACTTTATCTTTTAAATGTGAATTTTAACCGAAATCATAAATATTTATTTATATAAGAATTATTTACATCATGACCTTAAGAATATACAAATCAAAATTAAAAATAGCTACAATACGAAATCTTACTGAGTGGAATTATAGCAAGAATACTAGCAGTATTCATATATACTATCATCATTATATAACGTTTATGTATTATCATAATATTTCCGTGACATGAGGATTCAATACTGAATTTATATGTCTACTTGAATGATGAATATTTTAAGTAGATGAAAAGCTACCACCAAGTCGGTATGAAGATTCTACAGAGACGTATCGACAAGGATCTCAGTCTATCTTACCGAACTTCCTTCCTTTACGAATCTTATTGATATAATAATTAATTAGATGCTTTGAAATGAGCGCCGTGTTCGAACCGTGTATACATATATATACCTTATTGTGTTTACATAAATTATTATTGACTTATATAACAGCTATAGTAAATCAAGTCACTGACGTCGGGAGCTTCAAATTAAGATGGTATACAGGAAGGTTTATAGCATTATCTAGTTCTAAACTATATATATATATATATTATAAAATAATAACAATCTCACTACTAATACGTGATAGGTATATAAACACCTTAAGAGCCTTTGAAAATATCAGTTATAATTGGAGCAAATTTTATCAATCATTAATAATTTATTATGTATAAATCTTTCACAAATTTTATCAATGGTTTTATCTTTTTTTATCTTAAAATGTCACTTCACCTAAACGTTTTCTAATCAAAAGTTATTATCAGAGAGAGATTTTAACGATAAGACCGCTTCTATTCATTTTATTGTGTCCCAAAGATGTGACTCTTTCTTTACGTGCCGTGAAATAAAGTATAAAATAAATTTTATACATAGAGAATTTACTTTATAGATCTTTTCACTCACAAAGGCGCGTTAAATTATTATCAGCGTGCATTAGTAAGAGTGATCCTCGTACTTACACAATGTCGTAACGATTAAGAGTAACGGAAGCAAGAAAATACAAATTCGATCATATTTGTTAATGGAAGCGGAAGATTTGTCGTGGAGGGGCACGCCTTCATGAGTGACTAGATCTATACCTTCTCTTTACAAGATTTATTTATCTGTGGAATCTCGTGTTACACACAAGTTGTCTTAAGCATTTAATGTCAGATAAAAGTTATTTGTTCTTGCACGCTATCTGCAGACCCGACGTATACTTAAGCTGGCGCGTTGCCAAGATGTGGCTTCTATTAATTACTCCAAGATACTTGGCGGTGAGCGCGGCCTTCGACCGCAGGTTACCTACCGTTCGGTAATAAGTCACTTCGTTATACTACCACTATGTAGCATTGACGTATGTTGACATATTTACGGGTCATATGACCACAGTTGTTTTCAGATCGGTTTTTTTGACCACAATTTAGACTGCTCTGGCTGATGATATAGCGACTAACCTTATAAATGCGGATTCACTTTAGACTTAAAGGCGTTTAGGTTTAGTCGCCCGGATATTTTTAATGGCATAATTAGGCGGATGAGTAAATCGGCGAACTGATGGTCTCACCTCCCATAGACAATGTAAGAAATATAAACCATTCTTTGCATCGCCAATGTGTCACCAACTTTAGGAACCAAGATGTTATGTCCCTTGTGCCTGTAGTTTAATTTTCTATATATTTATTTGTACTAGTATATAAATCTGAAGATTTTACTAGTTTGGTTAAAAGCTTTAAGAATAACTTTAAGCGTTAGATAGCCTATTTTTTGTGTATGATTAGAGTCTATATAACATCACGTTACAACGTTCAATGTCGACGAGATTAAGTGGATAAGTGCTAGTATGGAATATAGTCGACAAAAGTTGGTCCAAAGCATTACCAACATTTGGACGATAAATAAAACGGTGCCAATATTTCGTATGATAAAAATGGATGCCCTTATTAGTAGCTACTTGTATAACACTGTAATACCGTAAAAGGGCCAGCAAAATTACTGGCGTGTCGCCAAGCCCTAGTCTTTATCAATTGCTTGCAGATATTTTGTGTGACACATATTAGGAGTTAGATTTATATAAAATAAATCAGTTAATTTATACTTATATCTAGATATATTATATATATGTTTGTATATCTATACTAATAATACTTTAGATGCAAACGTGACCCTGTCTGCCTGTTACTGTTTCAAGGCCAAACCTCTGAACTGTTTTTGATGAAGTTTGGTATGAAGCGAGTTTGAATTCCAAGGAAGTACATGAGCTACTTTTTTATCCTAGCACCTGACGATCAACCTCTAAAACGCAAGCGAAGCCACGGGCGTAAATAGTTAATTTAAGAATACGTAGTAAAGTTCCTTGATGGAATGGTTGCTAGAAGTTATAAAATAAAATAAAAAAAAACTAACGCTTATAAACACTCGGACTATATCATATATAACGTAGAGACTTATTTTAAATATTGTTAATAAACGTGCTGTATTATCGAATTAGGACAACCATGTCCTGTAATGATATGTATACAGTTTGGTATTATAAATAAATCAGCCAAGATTTACGATTCCCAACAAGAGATGTCGCTTTATTTAATTAATAAATAAATAAATATTAAATAAATATTGGACAACATCACATACATTATTCTGATCCCAATGTAAGTAGCTAAAGCACTTGTGTTATGGAAAATCAGAAGTAACGACAGTACCAGAAACATCCAGACCCAAGACAACATAGAAAACTAATGAACTTTTTCTGCATCGACTCGGAACGGCATACCCATGAAAACCGCTGTACACACTACTCGACCACGGTGGTCGTCAGATATAAATTTCCGAATCGCACTATAAATATAGTTATTTTTGTAACATATAAGTTGAATGTAAATTTGTACATGCATCGATGTAAGGTCAATAATTTTATTTGTGAAAATCTGCGTCTCCCACTAAAACGGTAAAATAAAATCTGATGTTTAAACAAACTCGACGCTGACATCATGCGGAAATCCGAGAATGGAATTTAATAAAACGAATGTACTGGACAAAATACAGCAAACATTCTATCTCAGGAATTGAAAGGATATGGACATAAACGTCTACATCAGTTCAAGCGACCGATGTTGTAAGTATGTGATATTTACTATGTTCAATTCAATTTGTTCCATAGTGTCTTGAATTTATTATTTACTAGTTTCTGTCCGTGACTTTGCCAACCATTTCTGTATCCCTGATAAAGTAGATTTACGTAAGATGAAGTTTTCAGTAGTTGATACGTGATATAACGAAATAATAAATAAAAACACTTTCGACTTTATTAAATTAGTCTTAATAAGCCGACTCCAAAAAAGAAGGTCCTCAATTCAGCTGAATTTTATTTGTACTGTAATTGTGAACGGATTATACATTTCTTTTTTAATATTCAGTGAAGTCGTTTTAATTGCCTCCCACGAGAGATGTTCCATTTCGAGTTAATGAAAAAATAAATAGTCGTTAAACATGGTTGGTAATTAGGAGGTTTATAATTTTTTTTCTCTAATCGGTGTACTGCTACGTCGCAGATTAATGGACAAATGGACCAGCTGATGGTAAGTGGTCAACACTGCCCGTAGACATTGCTACTGTAATTAATTTTAATCATTCCTTATATCAATGTGCCACTAATCAAGGAAATCAAGCAAACTCATATGTTATGTCCCTCGTGCCAGTAGTTACACTAGCTCACTCACCTTTCGAACCGGATCACATCAATACATTCACACGAAACCAACAATTCAGGGTATAAATGTATTTTATAACATTTCGATTATATAATAAGTAAAACTAAGGCAAAGCATTGTTCATTAAATTAAACCCAAGTTATTTATAAAATTAAACAATTAAATAAAAATAATCTTTATTGTTATTATTTATTTGTTACGTTTTCTTTTTATTTAATCTTTTACGATTTCTACTAAAAAGTTTTATTAATACAAGTAACAGCAGAATTAGAAGACAAAGTAGTCCTCCGGGATATGATCCATTTTGTTCCAGATGAATGACCTGTCGTTCTAACCCTTTGCTTGAAAATCCTGCGTCTACTCTAATATAACGCTTGAACGGACATCGCCTCCCAAATTGTGGGCTTAAAATAAATCTTCTAAGATGAAACAGTTACGAAGGATATGATTATACTTTAAACAAGATTATATAAAGATAAGATTTCTTAAGATGGAAAAGTTTTTAAAGAATTTTCTTTAGTTCGTTTGAACAAATGGTACCTACATTTATGTTTTAAAGTTTCATATAAAATTAGAGATTATAATCTACTGATCTCATTTTTTTTTTAAATGTAATAGGCGGACGGGCAAATTGGCCTCCTGTTGGTAAGTGGTCACCACCGCCCATATACATTGACGCTGTAAGAAATAATAACCACTCCTTATATTACACTAATGCACCACCTAACTTGGGAGTTAAGATGTTATGTCCCTTGTGCCTGTAATTAGCTGTCTAATTACACTCACTCGCACTTCAAACCGGAACACAACGTAACTAAGTTTTGCTGTTTGGCGGTAGAATGTATGATGAGTGGGTGACTACCCAGACGGGCTTGCACAAAGCCCTGCGACCAAGTATTGAAATATTTGAAATATTATTTTTATATTGAATATTTATGAGCAATAATATGTAACGCGATAGACTACTATAGTCATATATAACTATAGTCTATCCTGATCGAAGAAGGAATAAAGGTAAACAAACCTTAGATTTACGTATGCCAAGGGATATGTTTATACGTCAAATATATTGTGCGCCACTAACACAACACTATTCCACTAAACTACTTATATCCACTTTAATTTATTTAAATTTAACATCGACGTTCAAAACGCCATTTTTTCGCAAATCCATTATGAACATGTCATTTTAACTTCATGTGTTTATTTGGTCTCGGTTCTCTTGTGTTTGGAATATACTAATTGTGTTATGGTACTTGTATTTATTTTTATCTACATATTATTCAAGAAACAAATGTAATGTAATCGATATATTGTAAAGTATCTTATTTTTATATAGGGTTATATTGGTAATACCATTTTTGAGTTATCACGTTTTTTAGATTTTTTCAAAATAAGTCAAAATTGCAACTTCAAAAATTTATTAAAAAAAAAGCATCAATTAAAATCTATTTTTTTCTTCTGATTTATAAAAACGATTAAACACTGGATATTTTTCAATATTTAAACAATAATTATCGGTCCAAATTTAAAAATCATGCATATGGGGGTTAAAATTATCGCAAATAATCACCCCTATCACCTCCTAACGGGTGTACGTCGAATTACCAATTTACCCTGTATATTTATAACATCGTATTTTTAAAGTGAAGCGAATACAAAATATTATACGATTAAGAGTTAATGTTAATCAATGCATAATGTTTTGCAACACAAAATATAAATCGGTCTCGGTGGAAATTCGTTTGCCGTTTCGCGCTCTTTATTGTTATAGTAAAAATATATATATGCAGATTTGAATCGAATAAAAACGTAATAAAATATTCATATTATGGGTTGGATGAAACATTTTTGAAGTCAATATAATTATTTGTACTCACAATATACGAGATACATATGTAACGTGATATTTAAGTTCGATTTTTGAATATTAAATTAAAAAATCAAACTGTGTTCTTCTATGTTTAAAGTTAATAAATTATTACCTACATTATAATAAAATTAAATTACATAATAGGTAGGTTAGGGCCTACCTAAAATAGATATATTACGATATTTATCTTTACGTCGTTTTCAATTGAAACACTTAGACCTTCAAGTATGCAAAAAAAAAAAAAGAATTCTAAAACATATAAAACCTCGCCTCATTGCCTCAGCTGGTGACAGAGTGATTCATTTTTCGCACAGATAATATAATCGGAATTGCGATTCAGCAGGGATATTCTGCTAGCATCCTCCCACCATTTCACACGGTCATGATTTGTACATAACTTTTTAATTTTGATTGAATCTTTGATGTTGATAATTGAAAAAAAAAATGATTGATAACAAATATGTTTTATTTATAAATAAATATATAAGATGGCCCAGTGGATAGAATGCATGCATGTTTAACGATGATAGCGGGTTCAAACCCAGGTAAGCACCACTGAGTTTTCATATGCTTACTTTGTGTTTCTAATTCATACCGTGCTTGGCGAGCAATGAAAACATCGTGAGGAAACTTGTAAATGTCTTATTTCAATGAAATTCTACACGTCTTTCCATCAAAGTATTGAAGCGGGGTGGGGAAATAAGCTCCAAACCTTCTCCTCAAAGTCAGAGACTTTAGCCCAGCAATGGGACATTGGCAGGCTGTTACTGTACTTTACTGTACTATCTATACATATGAAAAAACTTTAAAAGTTAAATCATATGTGGAATAAAGGAATAAATTAAGCAATAAAATCATTCTTCATCTAGTTTTCATTCATTCAATAATAAATACTATCTAAGCGGCAATATTAAGACAAAGTAGTAAAATCAAACCTCGTTATTATTGTTATTAACAATCTCAAAACTATATCGATAGCGGATAATTTAATAAATAAGATTTTAAATTAACATGGTTATTTTTATTACTAACAGTATTTAAAACGGGATATTTACCATGTTTTTTATTTTTATTTGGTGGAGCTCGATATTTCGACATTATCTACGAATGTCTTGTTCACGAGACTGACGTTTTGATCGAGCTCCACCAAATAAAAATGAAAAACATGGTAAATATCCCGTTTTAAATACTGTTAGTAATTTAATACATTTCCAATTATTCTAAACGCTCTTTAATTTGACAGCACTATCAAATACCACGTTAAAGGTGGTGGATTGTCTTCACGTTTCTTTATATTAAATTTGAAATATCGAAAAATTCACAGGTAGAATCTGAATTTTGCATATTGAATCAACGTGGTGCGATGAATCTATGATTGTGTCCATTACACCGTGCAAATCGTTATACAAAAATGTATGTAGAATATTCAGCTTTAAAGAATTTTAGTTCTAACGGTATCATTGATTGATATGTTCATAATTATAACCGTGCTGTCGTATACACCTTGTGTTGACTAGATATTATATATATATATTTTAAATAAATTGTAAGGATATTAGAATCAAAAATCAAAATATTCTTTAGTCAAGTAGTTCATAATTATTTTGAATCGTCATGTTAGTGTTGAAGTAAATGTAAAACTACCACCGGTTCGGAAAGTAGATTATAAATCGAAGAACCGATAGGAAACTCAACCGAAAAACCATAAAGGCATACCAATTCTAATATATTATCCGTATCAAAGTCATACACTTTGTACCGAAATGGCATTGCAGGAACTTTTTATTCGTGACGTGAATATGCCTTTATATTCGACAAATTTATTTTCCTCATAGAACTTTTTTTTTCGGATCGATCCTTGATTAAATCCTTTGGCTGATTTAATTCGATTTACGTAGACCGAGGAAGATATATGAATATATTTATTGTATCAGGTAATCTGACCACCTAATGATAAGTGGTCACTGATAGACGACCTCCGTGGTCGAGTAGTGTGTACACCGGTTTTCATGGGTACGCTACTCCGAGGTCCTGGGTTCGATTCCCGGCCGAGTCGATGTAGAAAAAGTTAATTAGTTTTCTATGTTGTCTTGGGTCTGGGTGTATGTGGTACCGTCGTTACTTCTGATTTTCCATAACACAAGTGCTTTAGCTACTTACATTGGGATCAGAGTAATGTATGTGATGTTGTCCAATATTATTAATATAGTTAAATTAAAAAATAAATAAATAAGTTTACTGATCACAACAACCCATATACCTTGCCATTATAAGAAATATTATCTATCACTTACATCGCCTTACCACCAAGCTTAGGAGCTAAGATATTATGTCCCTTATACCTCTGGTTCACTGACCATTTAAACCGGAACAATAATACTAAGCATTGTTGCTTGATTTTAGACGGGCTAACACAAAGAATGGTATAATAATATTATATCATTTATTTTCAGACTATACGTCCATTTTGTTAGTAACAATTTTCTTAACCGAGTGTTAGTATAGTAAATAAAAAGAAAAATTTGCTGCGCCATTCCGTTTGAGATTAAACAACAGTGATATACAAGCAGTCAAGTTTGCTGGCGATCATGCTAAGGATGCTCTTGGTGCTGTCACTGACTTTGCGCACTAGGGTTGCGCATCTTTTACGCATCGTGGCATAAAAATCAATATAATAGATCGAATCCCTACCACCTAGTAAATAAGTACTGCACTATTTATTGATCAATAAAAAATGTTTTCCTTCATTGTAATGCTCCTGGGACCGTTAAATTGTTATGAATTGTTCATCGAGTATAATTCTAAATATAAATTGATATTTTATTCATAAAAGGGTTCGCCCGATTGTATTAGAACTCATTATATTGTGAACTATCGTAGTGGAAGGATCAATTGGAATAAACGACAAGGCAAAAGATGTTTTATATTTATCCTGGACTTCAAAAGATAACGTAAGGGTACCGTGAAACATAGATATATAAGGATACTATATTTGAATATGTAATGGTTGTTTGTTACGTACACAGATAAACAAAATAAGGCTATAAAGACAATAGAGACTCGACTGTGAATAATTTTCTCGAGGATTGGCTTATCGAAAATCATATTTACATACGTCATTTTAAATATACTTCTGCTGTTGCATTATGCTTTATTTGTGTAATATTCTAGATTTTCGATTTTGTGTAATTAGGAATAACAGTAAAGGCCTGTAAATTGACCACTGCTGGGCTAAGGCTTCCTATCCCTTTGGGGACAAGGTTTGGAGCTTATTCCACCACGCTGCTCCAATGCGTGTGGATACACATGTGGCAGAATTTCGCTGAAATTAGTCACATGCAGGTTTTCTCACGATGTTTTCCTCCACTGCCGAGCACGAGATGAATTATAAACACAAATTGAGCACATGAAAATTCAGTGGTGCCTGCCTGGTTTTGAACCCGAAATCATCGGTTAAGATGCATGCGTTCTAACCACTGGGCCATACCGGCTCGATATAACGCCATAGCGTTTTTTCAATTTTAATTATAACTTCGAAGCCTGTTGTTGAATAAAAATGTCTTTGATTACAAATTTTTGTACGAAAGAATCAGAGTGAGTTGAATAAATAATGCTTAATTTGAAATCCTTCGACTTGGCTAATCTTAGCAGGTTTCGTATTCTACAAATCCGTTTAATTCTTTAACTATTCTTTATCCATATTCAGTTTCTCGCCGGTTCTTCTCAGTAGAAGTTGCAGCTTTACATTTAATTTTGTAAAACGTCGAATTAAAAATTTAATGTAATGCTTTGAATGAATTACCTACCTACATTTTGTTTTAACTAAAAATATTTAATAACAATTAACTACCAAATTAAAATTTAATTTTAATTTAAAATAAAAATTTATTCTTTATTTGTATCCATTTATATTCTTACATAAACCAGTACTTTTTTATACCATTTTGGGGGACGGACTAATGGGCTACCTGATGGTATGTGGTGACCACCGCCCAGGCGGTGGCACTGTAAGAAATATTAACAATTCCATACATCCCCAATGCGCCACCAACCTTGAAAATTATAATGGTATGTCCTTTGTCCCTGTTGTTACACTGGCTCACTCATCCTTCAAACCGGAACAATAGTTCTGAGTACTGCTGTTTGGTGGTAGAATATCTGATGAGTGGGTGGTACCTACCTAGATGGGCTTGCACAAAACCTTTTCACCAAGTAAATTGAATTGGTAGATATAACATTGGTGATATGAATAATGATTAACATTTCTTACAGTACACTTATCATCAGGTCGCCCATTTGCCAGTCCACCGTATACATGCCGTACATTTATATATATTAATAACGTTATACGCTACTAATATTTAGTACCGTTATCTACCATAAACAGCAATGCGTATTTGTGACATAACAGTAGGATACCCAGTTACCCGTACCCAGTTTACCCAGAGCTCTATTATATATATTAAGATGGTATTTTAATCTAAAGATTCATAACAAAATAATTATTTATTTGTAACGTTCACAAAACAGGATCTAATCAATTAGGTCGTACACTTGTGAACACAATAAATGAAGATAAAATATTTTTGTTTTTTTTTTTTTCAAAATGATTATCATTCATACAGAATGCTAAACTATAAATGGTAGTTCACTAGCAGCTCATAAAAGTTTATTTTAATATTAAAAATAATATAATAACATAATTCACAACAACCTTTAAATATAACACTTTTCGGGTTCCTCTTTACTCGTAGAAAAGGTTTCGAGTTTAAATATGTTATGATATATTTTGAATCTGTTGTCTGTATTACACAATCATGTAAAACATGCAAAAAATATAAAAGCGACGAAACGAGTTCCAAGACTTTATTTATTCCATCATTTATATTAATTAAAACCTAAGCTGATGCACGGAAGAAAATTAAAAAAAAAAAAAAACAACAACAAAATGACACATTTGTTTCGTTAATAAAGAAAACAAAGCACGTTCCATTTTATCATGATTTTGTTTTCGATAAGACGAGTTCATTTCGCACAATGAACGTCAGCGGGGAAGCTTGGGGTGAAATAACAACGGAAAAATATGCTCGCTGTTCAAACGACAAAGGCGACCTAACCTAAATTAATATTTCTATTTATTAAAACTTTTAATTGCGATTGTACTCTCATTTTTTGTCTTTATAGTTCGTCGCGGAACTTGTCGCGGGTTATTGTCGTTCCCATTCGCATTATAAGCTTTTCGTTTAATTGGAGAGGAGTTAATTCACTAAAAACTGGCATTGGTGCTTAATACATTTTAAAAAAAGGCACGTGAAAAATGTTTAAATGTTCAATGTACAGTTACAATGACAATTTATAATCATTAAAATGTTAAAAAAATATTATATTACCATTAATTTATAACGTGTGTTGAATAAAATATCTTAACAAATATTTACTATGCAATTGAATACTAAATGAAACTTGCATGTGTGAATTCACCAGAATCAGTCGAAGCTTTAAGCTCTCGATGTATTTAACAAACAAATTGTTTACGTTCATATTCCTAATAAATGTTAACTACCAACTATTCGAAAGCTAAGTTCTATTCGGAATAATTATTTATATTATTCTATACATTTTTTTTAAATATTTTTTTATTGCCAAGAAATCTTTTCTTTTTATTTCACTTGTAAATCATAAAGTTTTAGATTCTTAAATTATAAATTAAGGAATTGAATAATGACGATTCAAAGGTGCTTTTAAAATCCTATGAGAATTATGAAAACAACCTTTCAAAATTTTTAGGTTAGGTTATTTTTTGTACATATTAATTACTTATTTGCAACTAGCTATTTCGCGCGATTGCGCCCGAGTAAACCGTTACAGATTCAGTTGGTTTCACTTTTCGCTTCGTCGGGCAATTAATAAAAAAGGAGGAGGGAGCGACGATTGTTGAATTCAAAAAATACTTGGTGCAGGTCCTTCTGGGTAGGTACCACCTTCTCGTCATATATTCTTCCGCCAAACAGCACTACCAGTTGTGTTCCAGTATTAAAGGAGAGTGAGCCAGTATCGGTCCCTTTAGGAACATAATATCTTAGTTCCCAAGGTTGATGGCGTATTGGCGGTGTAAGGAATGGTAAATATTTCTCACAGTGATAATATCTATGGGCAGTGGTAACCAATTATCAGGTGGTCTATTCGGCTATATACATCATATTAAAATCGCCAATAACCTACGGACGATTCCGCATCGATTGTGCGTAGTTTCATACAGATACGTTGACTAGTTTCACGTGATTAACACAAAGAAAAAGAAAAAACCGGCCAAGACCGAGTCGGACTCGCGCACGAAGTGTTTCGTACCATTATCTATAAAAACGGCAAAAAAAAAATCATGCCTGTTGTATGGGAGAGCCTAAATGAGGAACTTAAATATGTATTTATATTTAAGTGGGATAGGTATACATCATGGTGTCTAGCCATTAACACCGATCATGAGATACAGCCTGGTGACAGACGGACAGACGGACGGACAGCGGAATCTTACGTAACAAATATGACAACTGTGTGTAATTAACAAATGTGTGCAATTTAAGTGTGTGTAAATGAAATAGCAATGTCGCTTTGTTGGCGGGCGTTAATAACTGCACCACAGTTTTACACATCGCAGTTATTAACGTTCACATCTTGTTTTTGTTCAATATTACGCTTAAATAAATAAATTATTATTATTATAATGGTCCGTTTTTGTATGAACATATCCAAAATGTTCGCTATTGAAATATTTGTTGTAATTAAATATTGTAATATAATTTTCACTAATTACAGAGTAAACAGAATTGAAAATATATTTTTGTCTGATGGAATGGCAGTTGATTGGATTTTACTGTTGAATATTTAAGGCTAAATAAAATTGGACAATTTACGGGGATTTATATTTTGTAATATATTCAAATTTATCATATTTTTGTATAATATATAGAGTTTAAAATATATCGAGAACATTGTAGTAATAAATAATGTCATTTTGAGCTACATTGTTGTTTTGAGCCAGTGGCTAGGACATATGAATTGAATCTGGACAAGGAGCACTAAATATTCATGTGTTTAATTTGTTTTTATAATTCATCTCGTGTTCGGCGGAAAGGAAATCACTGTGAGAAAACTTACATGTGTCTGTGGGTCTGCAGATAAGGGCTTAACCCGCCAAACACATACAATACAAATACTTTTTTTTTTTTATGGCATTGGTTGGCGGACGAGCATATGGGCCACCTGATGGTAAGTGGTCACCACCGCCCATAGACAAAGGCGCTGTAAGAAATACTAACCATTCCTTACATCACCTATGCGCCACCAACCTCGGGAACTTAGATGTTGTGTCCCTTGTGCCTGTGATTACACTTTATACATCATTTTCACGCATACTATATGATCGGATAATATTCACATACCAGACATACCTACACAAAACGTATGAAACAAAAGAGTACAAGCAAGTACAGTTAAATTATTTAGTAAAACGAACTATAAGAGAATACTTTAAATCTGTCTTTGCTTATAAAATTATATTTGGCCAAAAAAAAAATTCAAGAAGAATAAATATTCAAAAATATCAAAAATATTCAACATTAAGGATTAGAATCGAAATGGGAGCTTTATGTATAATGGAGGCTTAAGAAAACGCTATTTCGATTCATCTTGCGTAATTTCACTCAATTGTCTAAGTTTTCCTTTCGTAGAACAAACTTCGTCATCTCTCACAATTTTCTGTCCAGGAAAATGGAGCGAGCAACCTCTTTCATTTTTATTGTTAATGCAAATTTTTATAAGAAAATTTATTAAGTATGCAATGAAATGTTTATATTTTTCTGCGTGTATTTTAGTCGAAGAGTTTCGTTGGTCGTACCTACAATTGTACATTATAAAGTTTTGAGTTCATAGCTCAAGTCGGCTTAGAAAAGATTATGGTTTTTTTTGTTACTAAATACTTATCAACAAAGATTAAAAAACTGTGAGGTCTCGAAAGGTTGGTCCTGTTGCAGATTTTTAACCGACTTCATAAAAAGGAGGATCTCAATTTGTATGTGAGTTACGTTTGTTGCTAGAACTTCAATTTCTGATCGATTAGGTAGATTAATTTTTATTTGAAAGAGTATACTTCCCGTTTGTTCAGATTTAGATTTGAAGAAGAAATACCACCCCTATTTAATAGCTAAATTTTTTTTTATGGGCTCGAAATTTATTCATAATTTATTTTCTCAGACTATTATTTCAAATCGGTTATTTTTGTCAATTGTCGTATGCCGTACCCGATTATGAGACTGAGAGGGTAGAGGACCAACAATTGTGTGTCTGTGAATGCACAATCACACACAGACACAATCGTTTATTATATCTCCTGAAATATTTTATGATAATCATAATTTTTGTCAGTAACTAGCTTTACCATGTGACTTTATATACATGGAATAGCAGCTGTAACTTGCTATGAATTTAATCTAGTTATTTTATGAAGTAATTTAAAAATATAATAAAATTCGTTAACAACCTCAAATGAAATACAATAGCATTTTTTTTTCATTATATAAATAACAGTTTAATTAAAAGTTTATCCTCTGAATTTGACACAGAAATAGTCATTGAAAAGTAACAGCTATGTAACTCTTGATTGATCTGAGGCACATATAATTTAATTTCACAAAAGCCAAAGATTAATTTACTTGGAAAGGTATATTGACGTTGAAATACCTTTCATATTTTAAAGCAAAACAGTCAATAATTTATTTCTTTATATTATGTTTTTATTTATGTTTATAGTTTAGTTTAATTTCGATCGAAGATATTATGTACATATAATAGATACGTTATATAATAGATAAATAAATGGAATATGTGTCAACGAATTGCGATTTATCTGAAATCTGTTGGTAGCAATTTATGATTTGTTTTTATAAAATAATTATAAAAGTATTTATCTATACTAATATTATAAATCTACAAACCTCTGTCAGTCTCTGTTACGCTGTCATTCACAGCTAAAGCACATAGGCTCCTTTTTTAATTAACCCCCGAAGTGTAAAATATAATGAATTTTTCTGTTATTAGAATTGAAATTATATAAATATGTGTATAAGCAGTCCGTGAAATCTTATGCATAAACGATTAAAAAACAAAGACAAAAATCTTAAGTTTAATGAATTAAAGTCAGGTGAAGATATTTGTACTTGGGTATAGGTAAAGTTAAGGTTCAAGACTATATAGTTACGTCCTAGTTATGTAACAATATACACAACTTCATACATAAGGCAATGTTCATATTTATTTTGATAAAATATTTGCCTTCAACATTCCTTACAGTATTAAACGAAAGAACACGATCTTTGATGGATTTTCAGACAGTTTAATAACAGCCATGTCGTGTAAAGTTATTGACGGATAAAGAAATAAGACAAATAAGTTTCTAAGTTCTGTCAGTTTGACAGCTTCGTTTAAACGAATACAAGACAAAGCAATGACTCTTCTTATACAGCCAAACTTTCAAAAGTTAAATGTCAAACATTTAGACACTAAGAAATAATAATGTAAAACAAATATAAATTTACACCAATATTTTACTAGCTCAGTAGATCTTTTTCTACTTGGTGTGAATAAGACAAATTTTCATGGCGATCGGTTGTACGGTATAAACGTTGGGTTGCAGTTTCACGTAGCGGAGGTTTACAGCCAAGTGAATAGTATCAAGACCGTGAAAAATACATAATATATATTTGCCAATTTTCATGGGAACTGACCAAACAACGCTGAAATCTATTAATCTCGAACGAACATTACATATCTTTTTATATACTCAGATGAAAACAAAAAGAATAAAAAAATCTACTAAAACTTTTTTGTTAATATTGTTGTAATAATGTTTATTTCAACCATATAATAAAGTGGGCGTAGCAATACACAAAAGATAATAAGCGTTCCAATAAATATATACAAAAATATATGTAGGTTATCAGGCTATATATTTTTTTAGATAATCCATTCCGTTTAATATCACGAAGAAATTCCACTTTAAAAATGTTTGACAAAAGAGTTGATACTGAAAGAGGTTTCATAAATATATATTACGATCTGTGTGACTCGACTTTTACTGAGCTACTCAAGGAACTCTTTCATTTTGTGTTATTTAACCAGTTGTCGTAATACACACATAGGACTGAGTAATTATTACATTTAAAATAAATGTGTCTCCATGGATATTATTTCGAAGCGGTTCCAATTTCAAAATTATTATATTGTTTTTTATTACTACTATTATAATTGGAAGGCAAATGCACAATTTTATCAACGTCACTAAGGTAATTTCTTATCGTTATTCATAAACGTCTAGAGTAAAGAAATACCCCAGCCTACATAAGACCTTATTTCTTGTTCCAAGGTCTTATGGCTTTCTTAAAATCAATTCTACATTTACTGTATACTAAATAATTTCCCCTTTTCATCCTGTGTGTGTTGTTAGGGGTTTATCAAACTGCATTGTACAATTTCCATATGTTTCTTCTACTGTCAGGAAAATCATCTCGTCATTTACATAATTAAAGTTATAATATAGAAATCATGCAAAAAGGTCGTTAATGACGTCAATACACCAAATGGATTATTCATTTTGAATACATTATCTACTATTTCATTTTCCAAAGCAAGAATTACCTAATATTGCATAGCTTCTAATGTAAGGGAATACGGTTGGAATTTGCTTACCAACGATAGCATTGTAATCTCTCGTAGGCAGTTCTGTTATTCAAATAAGATTGAACGACAAAACGTTTTTGTATGCGCCGAAAATAGACTTTGATTAAAGTGTTTATTTAAGCTCAATTTAAGATGAAATTTTCAGTTATATTTTATCGTTATTTTCTGTTAATTACCAGTGTTAAAGCTAAGTGGGCGTTTAAGATGAGAAAGTCAAAATTTTATACTTTATCCAAGGAAGCTTTTATCATTTTACATTATTTCAATTTAAATGAAAAGATTCTACAAACAATTTCATTAATTACAATTTTTTCTACATTCAATCTAATTAATGTAGAAAAAATTGTATAATTATTTGTATAAATATTATATATGTTTATAATCAACTAATTATATAATTTATTTAGAGAAAAAAAAAGTACTGGAAAATGATTTCTAAATTTATAATGAAAAAGGAACCTTACATCTAAATATATTTAAGTAGCTTAGATAGATGTTAATTGAAAAGACTATTATTATTATATTGAAAATTTATACTCTGTAGACTCTACGTTGAATTTCTTTGCCTCATTATTCTTGCAATACATAGAGAAACAATGGTAGCCATTTCTCTTATATAACAAACGCCATTGTAAGTGGAGTCGGAAGTCTGGATGTATAAGCCATAATGGAATATCGATGTTCTCTAACTATTACTGTTACAATTTCCTTAACGACCTTCAATGTTAATAAATGATTGCGTTTTAATGACGTCATGAAGTAAGTGATGACGCAAGAAATGCGTATAGCGTAGGTGAAAATAAATAAGCTGGAAACTGAATTCTAATTTATTTTAGTTTATGGCTGTAAACAATAAGTACTGGCCATTTCTAATACTTAATAGAATGATAAAAACAAAATGTATTTAATCTGCACTCAAAAAAATACTATTCATTACCTACTTGATCATATTATTATCTAAACCAGTTTAAGTATCTAATTCGGTTACAATACATGATCCTATACTAACAGAGGCAATGAAATAAAATACTGTAACCACGCTAATTTATTACTAATGAATTACAAACGTTTAATAAAAAGATATATTTTAGAATTTAATCATTTCAATGAAACAACACATTGAATTACAAGCAGTAGATTGAGATATTAATGAAACAAATTAATTGTCTACGATTGAAACTATTTTTAAACGACAATTGAGTTCAAATTATTAATGTGGCTTCGGAATGATCGGTAAATTTTACATTCGAATATGTCCCTCCGGTATGCATTGTTAATTATATTTTTTAGGAAAAGTAACATTGACCTATTAATCTTCTACTAAGGGGAAGGCTTTCCTTTCCTTTTTCTTTAAGCTTAGAGTATTTTACCAGGCTGACCATTGGGCAAGTTAGATACATATCTGAAAGATTTTCATTCGACAAATGCGGGTTCCCTCGAAACGAGATTCATTTTAAACACAAATTAAAAAAATTGAAATGGCTCGCACGGATTTGAACCCGATATCTTTGCTGAAAATTGACCTGTCACAACACTTTGTTAAAACCAAAATTGAATTAAAAGTGTTCTGTAAACGATACAGCTTTTCTGAATTACACGAACGCCTTGTGTTCTAAAATTATAAAATTCATGACACGAATTTCGTAATGTTGTATATTTTAGCCATTACCATTAACGTCGCGTTTTCCCCATACTTATGTTGAATATTGCGTATAACGCGTTATGGATGGTTTAAAGATGCTACAGCGAGCAGTGTTTTTTTTTTTTGATCAATAAGCGCGCTTCTTTGGTAAGTTCAACTGAAAATAGGATTATATAACATTTCTACAATTTTGGGTAAAGGTAAGAGAAGTTATAAGAAACTAAAGGTGATAGATGTTGAAATCAATACCGGATGTATTGATTTCATCATCTACGTTCGTATTTCTTTCAGCAACCACTTCCAGGAAAATTGTCATGAGTGTATACTCGGTGTATTAATATGGTGGAAATAAGTTACTGAGTATTTTCTCGGTAGTATCTACTTCTCGAACCAGCAGCAGTAAAATCCAACACAGTAACATGACGATTGAAAAGTGATTTTACTTTAATAAAGAATATTTTAATTTTAATTTTGAGTGATTATTAGAAACAGACCGCATTGTAGCGCAATTGCGATACGCATTTCAATGTTATGTTCAATGTTAATAAAATATAACAGACAAAAATTAAATTTCATATATTATCACCTAAAATTAAATTTTAAAGTTATGGAACCATCCTCCGCCACCCTCGGAAATAATGCGGAACTTTACAAACTTCGTACGTTAATGAAAGTTGGCGTAATGGCGCCATTTTAGCTCCCATTTTCATTGAAATAGGACCGATTATCGCATCACCTTTAACACACGCGACTTTATGACATTCTAAGGACTCACTCAGACTGTACATTATAACTTTTTTTTGCATAAATAAAGCCGCAAAGATTCGATTCTATAAAAAATAACAAATTCTTTTAGTTTTATTAAATTATTTTATTTAGTTAATGTAGAAATTGGATTAAAAAAGTATTTAAGTATCGTTGAAATATGTACTCGACGTGAATCAGGACTTGATCATCGATCAACTCTAAAAATTCTAAATTCGCTGCACAACAGTACGCATGTCTGTACCAGTTCATATGATATTCATAAACACCGGGCTAGTTGCTAACTCGTTAGAACTAATTTCCTAAATCGCCTGAACTATTATCAAAGATTATTTAGCATCATAATTGTATAATGTTCGTCAGGGGTTGAATTATTAAGCTGACGACAAAATGTTACAGATGTGAGAGCTAGCAAAAGATCAGTCAAAAATTTTAGTCTTTTTCGGTCAATCCTTGGGTTTTAACTTTCTTCAAACATGTTGACTTTGTTGAGTGAATTAAAAAAAAGTGCACTTAAGTTTGAGCATAGAGCTATGATCTATAATATTAACTGCACAATTGGCTTTGGATTTATATTACTTAGATAACGGTCGTCGTTGTCACAATCGGTCAGAAGCATATCACGTTAGCATATGGACATTAATACCCCCATCGCAGAAACGATAACCGATGGAGTACATGTTCGGGAAGTGACGACCTTATCTTTGACAACACAAGAGGACGTTTTGTTAAGTGAGATGGATCGTCGATAAAATTGGCTGGTAGCGGTTGGAAAAAAATACCGATTGAGTTTAGTGGCGTGACCAAGAAGTAGTCTATGTCACCCAATGGACAGATTGATGATTAATAATTAAAAATTAAGCTGGTTTTTTATGATATCGAATGGCAGACGAGCAAATCGGCCACCTGATGGTACGTGATTATCATCGCCCACAGACAATGGCGCTGTTAGAAATATTATCCATTCCTTACAACGCCAATGCGCCACCAACCTTGGGAACTAAGATGTTATGTCCCTTGTTCGTGTAGTTACACTGGCTCACTCGCCCTTTAAGCCGGAACACAACAATAATGAGTACTGCTGTTTAGCGGTGTTGTATATTTGTTAAATCGAAATATTTTGTAGAGTGATTGCTGTTAAAATGCATCTCGGAAATGTGATAATATTCAACTTTTATTATTTCCATTTTCTGGTCGTAAAACTCGCAGATAGAAAATTTATTCTAAACGACAAACTTTTTCTATCACGATTGGACGCTGTAATATCTGTTGTTTGGAAATAAATATATGGATATAAAATTTATGTGAACTTTTTACTTTGAATCTTTAAAACAAATATTATTGTTTTCAAGTGGCGCGTGTGTCGTCACCCTTATCGATTTGGACCCAAGTCACCCTCGGCCACAAAATTACACCATACATCACCGTAACAGCTTCGATCGACCGATAAGTATCGCGAATAGTGACGACGTATTCTTTATATACTAATAAAAATTTCTTTCCTTTCATTAATATTAAAACTGATTTTGTAAAATATTTGTCTATACTAACATTATAAGATGTAAAATTTGTTTGTTTTGTATGTATGCATCGGAACAAAACGATCAATGCTATCTTTATATAAAAACCACTTGTATCTTGATGTATTATTCGTGAGTGCTGTAATGAATATGCGGTAAAACAAAATCAAGACAAAGCAATGGGGACCCATACATCAATGAGCAGCCGTACACTAAGGGACGAGAGTTTCCGTTACTTGTCCAATATTAATCAAAGTTATGTTAACATTTTATATGTATTTATAATTAGTTCGAGTTGACAATTTTATACATAATTTATGTTTTAAGTAATATTCATATTCGTTACATATATATTTAAATTAAAACATTAATAAATCCTACATAAAATACAGTCTCGCCGCGATAACTTCTAATAATATTTCTGATCCGATTCAAAGTTGACCTTGAATCAAATCATAGCGTTAACCTCAATGGTCTGGTTGGTCTTTTTTTAAACTGGAGAACCTCTAGTCCCCAGATCTGCCAATAAACTCTTGTAGCAGCCTGGAATTTAAAAGTTACCAGCCTTTAACGCCGCTGCTGCTACACGTGAACTGTCTCCGGGCATCTTGCCATCCCAATGGATTATGAGAGTAGAGGAATATAGATTATAGAGCAGCTGCATAGTATTTATGCATACATTTGTTCACTATCACTCCATAGTATAAAACAAAGTCGCTTCCTGCTGTCTGTCTGTCCCAATGTATGGTTGGATCTTTAAAACTAGGCAACTACTAAACGGATTTTGATGACAGTTTTTGATTCAAGAGGAAGGTTTAACACTTTTTTTGCGCTTACATCGCAAATTAATACGAAGCGATTTTAAGCAATACGTCATTAATCCTTATTCAATTATGTACCTTAAATACATTGTGCATTTAAAGATAAATAGGCCGTATACAGCATGTAAATTAAACGAATATTTTCGAAGATATTACAGATTTAAAATGCAGTGACATAGCGGTTTGTATTGTCTAATGACAAAAAAAATGAACGTTGTATATAAAGAAATTCTGTAATATATTTAGTATCAACATTGCACCCGTGCGACGCCTGGTGGGTTGCTATTATAAACAGCGCAGTTCTCAGCGTTAATATTCGGAATGACATCATAATAGCTTTAGGTTATTCCAATAATAATGAAACGCGAAAACCGAAAAACATGTATTTTTCATATAAAGGATGAATTCAAGTAAGTTTCTCGTAATTGCCATTTTGCGGAAACAAACCCCCTTAGCAAGGGGAAGCGATATATCAATGTGTAAAACAGAGCTCGACGAGGACGGGCCCCATCTGTGACTCGGCGATTTCTAACTTCATCCATTATACATTTAGTGGCTCAATTGTTTGTAAGATTTTTTTTTCAGTGAACGACTGATTCTGACCTGACTCTAATATTTTGTGTTTTTTTTTTATTTTTTTATAAAGGATATATTATTACAGGGTATTTTAATACTGTATTTATGGTATAGTAACGTATCTAAATTTATTGGTTGTTTTATTAGAATTATTTATGCAATTAATTTCTAGCTAATTAAGAAAACTATTTTATATAACAATAATTTATACTTAGCGTTTATATAGTGCGCGCAATAGTCTATTGTTTTATCACTTAACATCAATTAGTGCATTGCAGTGTTTCGGTGATTAATTCAGTGTATTTATAGGAACAAAGGATATATCATTTCGGACCTTAAAGTTGGCAGTGCATTGATGGGATAATGACTCGCTTATGTATTCTACTTTGCTAATGTCTATGGTTTTAATTGACCGCTTATAGAATTGATCTATAAAGCCAATCAATTAAAAAAGATTTATAATTTATTTATAAAAGAATTCTAATACTTAGGCAATTTTTACCTCCAGTTGAAAGCAATGTCAGATGATAAGTCTTCTTAGTTCTTATTTTATTTTACCTGTGGACAATAAAAATACATTAAACAAATTTAAGTTAAACCTAAATTAAATATTAAAATAATTATGAACAATTATTACTGATGTTTTTAAATATACGACAGTGAAAAATGTTATCAAATATTTTATTTAATATTACATAATATGCTTATTGACCGTCGAAAATCCACAACAAAGACGTTACACCCGAAACAAAATGGCGGAACGAAACTTAATGAGATTATGTATTTTTTCGCAAATATATTTGTTATTTAAATTTAAAACGTAAAATATGGACCAATATTTTTAATTTATTATCTTTCAACACAATTAACATCAATTAATTTTTTTCGATAGTTAATATTTAATATGAGAATAGATTTTACAAGATAATTAGTAGTTGGTCATTCTTCGGCACATAATATAATTTTAATTTTTGTATAAGGTTTTAGTGAAACAAAGTATGTAAGAATTATTAAAACAAAATAAAGAAATAGCAAAAGTACAATTTTAATAATACTTTAAGCGTATCGCAGGCGTGTGCGGAATTGCGGCAAATTCCTGCAATCTCATTTTTATCTCTCAGACAGTTTCAGCTGTTCGCAGACCACGTACAAGCTTCAACTCGGAACAACTTTAGGGTAACCATATCTTACGAAACTTTAGGTACACGTTTTAAAAGATTGTTATAAAGTAAGTAAGAAATGTATTAATGTTTTACTAGTTTCGCCGGTTTCGTCCGCCTGTTAGGGGAAGGCGCTTGTAAGTGTCAGGTAAACAAAAGTAGTTTACTTGTTTCAAGCTTGATTCATACCAAATTTCATCAAATTCGGTTCAATGTTTTAGCCGTGAAAGCGTAACGGACAGACAGGCATAGTTACTTCACATTTATAATATAAGTGATAAATGATTAAACGTATAAACATGAAACGCTGGTTCAACAATTCCAGTGCCTAAGAGCTTGGAGAAAAATCAACCACGACTTCACTGCGGTTTGAGTACACATTTGAGAATTTAGTTTTTTCGGGTTTCCTCAT
The DNA here is from genome assembly GCF_037043105.1 of Vanessa tameamea. Classification (NCBI taxonomy): domain Eukaryota; kingdom Metazoa; phylum Arthropoda; class Insecta; order Lepidoptera; family Nymphalidae; genus Vanessa; species Vanessa tameamea. Next base: position 9,037,488 of record NC_087325.1, read on the forward strand.
ACTTTTCATTTCACTGATCACGAAATCGACATATGAAAACATCGAGCGTCATTTTACTGTTTTCAGTATTTATTCAAATGAGAAATTTATTAAATTTCACGCGTTAGGTACGCGTTAATAAATGCACATTTACATGACAAACTAAGCGAAGCTTGCTCGGTTTTAAACTTTCCAATTAGAATTTCATGTTATCCACTATCCAATGGAATATTTCGTTTCGCTTATGTAATTGTCACGTTAAAATTTATAACCATAATATTTTATGGAAAATTCTGTTCTATTTGATGGTAACCCTACTTTTAGTAATTGAGAAACAAACAGAAACAACGTCGAATTGGTGAAAATTAATTTTAAAAATAACTGCTATGTTATTACGAGCAAAATATTAATAAACAAACTTGATCATACTTGCCTGTTTCGTTGAAATTTAATATATACATATATATATTTACTTGATGGTAGGGATTTTGTGAGCCTGTCAGGGTAGCTACCACCCAATCATCAGATATTCTACCGCCAAACAACAGTTCTCAGTATTGTTGTGTTCCAGTTTGAAGGGTGAGTGAGCCAGTGTAACTACAGGCACAAGGGACATAACATCTTACCACTACGACCAATTACCATCAGGTGGCCCATATGGTCGTCCGTCAAACTATAAAATAAAAAATAATATATATAATTATATATGTGTATATATAAAGTATGTCACTGGGGTGTTAAAGTATGTCGCTGGGATATTATATTATTTTATATAAATAAAATATAAAGAAAAAACAATATCCTATCATATTTATTACAGTGAAACTAACATACAAATGAAAGTTAAATATTTGCACTACAAGTGATTTTATTAAACGATACTTTATAATCTTCAACAGCCTCTACTAGAAAATCATACACACAAACTACAATGAATACTGGAAATATTTTAGTCAGAAAACGAAGTACGTTAAACGACGAGGCAATAAAAAAATTGATGCTAATGTGTGCATATGTGTACAACTTTGAGAGCGTTCGATTGGTCGAAACGAAACAGTACACTCAAACGCTTTGAAATTGCGCCAAGTCATATACTTTTTTTAAACATGGAACGTTTTGTGACGTTACAGTATTGCTGCAATTTATGTACGATGGGAAAAATATTGCATGGTAGGACATAGTAGGACTTTGTGCTCGTATGATTTTGTTAAAAAAAATAATCATTAATATGATAGATAGCTTACTAACAATTGCCAATCACACGGGCCAAAAAATGTATTTATAAATATTTTCACAGGGGATATTAAAAACGCGTCTCCAATATCGCGAGTACAGCAGCTCGTTTCTAATAAATTCCCATTATTTATAGCCTATTGTAATATAGCATCAATCATTTGAGGAAAATTGTAGTTGGAGGACAGTTTCCGACGATTAAAACGAAACAATATGAGTTTTATTACCTAAGGCTTATTAACTTTGTCCAGTCTTATAAAAACTATGTTCTTTATGCAAGATTTTTCCAAAGAGATAATTAGTCTCTATAAATAAACTATCAACCCACGGGTGCAATGCTGATAATAAATATACTACAGAATGTCTTACAACGTTCACAGTTTTTCAGTCATTACACAATACAAATCACTATGTCCCTGCGTTGAATCTGTAATATCTTCGAAAATATTGATTTAAAATACATGCTGTAAAGGGCTATTAAATTCACAATGTATTTAAGGTACTTAATTGGATAAGGATTAATGCTGTATTGCTTAAAATAGCTTCGGAAATAAGCCATTATTTCTCGAAAAAAGTAAAGGGTAAAAAATGGTTATTGTGGTCTAACCCTAAGACATTGCAGACTTTTTTGAAGACCCTTTTAAGGCGTACAATACTGTAGGTGTAGTACATTATTGTGATCTATCTATCTATCTACCGTAGGTTTTAGTCAGCGTTTGCAATGTAAGCATAAAAATGTGTTTTTTTACGAAATCACTTCAGAAACCTCTAAAATCATCAGTGTTTCTCAACCGCATCAAAATCCGTTGTCATTTTAAAGATCTAAGCATACATAGCGACAGAGAGCGGTAAGCGACTTTGTTTTATATTATGTAACGATTCACAGAATAAAGTATAAAAGTGAAAGAAAAAATAAAATAAATTCTTTATGGCTTAAAAGAACTATATAAAAAAAATTAGTAAAGGATTGTACTGTCAAAAACTAAGCCTAAACCATTCTTTAAAGTAGAACAGTCTGCAAAAGTGTGACGTCATAAAGGTAGGTCATGCAGCGTACTTTCTTGGCCGACAGTAATAATTATTGCAAAAGCAGTTTTTCATTTTCAGAATTACAAAAGTGATAAAATTAAACATGTTTTTATTCAGCTATAAGTTATTTACTCTATGGTAAATTTCGCGCCTTTTTTACATCGTGTCAATTATTATCGCTCTACTCTGTGGACATTACAAAGTATTTTTTTGGCTCCGTTTATAATTTAAAAAAAGAACGGTAGACTAGATTTTAGTTGAACTGTTTGTCCTGTTATAAATTCCAATAGCTGTAAAGTTTTTTCAAAATGTTTTCACAATTGAAAATACATAATAACGGGAATATATAAATCAATATCAAATAATAGTAATCATTTGTAATCAGCAGATACACTGGCAACATTATCGGTGTTACAAGCTCTTCGGTTATCGGTTTATACTAATATTGCGTTTCAATCAACATTTTCCTGATAGTATTGTGACTACAGTTTCACAATTTCCATTTGTATTTGAGATAATTATTATAGATGAGGAATCTGACTAATGGAAAACACATTTTGCATTCCAACCTGGTCGAGTTTCAGACAACACTTTAAATTAAATATATGTATATGTTTTAATGTTAATGGTTTTTTGGACAATCCGTAATCTATATTTATTAATATCACGCTGATAAATTTTTAAAACTCTGATCAAAATCTGATTAACTAATTCGATTTGTTCTAAATGCTCATTGGCCGATGGTAGCGGATAACGTAATACGCGTCCAATCAGCGTTTAGTATTTTGTCAGATTAGTATACCTGTCTATTGCCTATTCCAACCATAGGAGGATTAAAGGCAATTAAGCAACTCTGACGTTGAATTGACGCGATATCATTGGTTGTTATTTGATAGGTGAGTGAAAAAATGGCGTTTTGAATATCGGAGAACTTGATATCGGAATTTTGGAAGTATAATTCAACAGGTATAAACGTGGAATAGTGTTATATTTTAATTAAAGTTATAGTAATCAAGAACTGTTTATAGAACCTAACATAGATGCTATTAGCAATTCGCATGGAATATAATACTATTATAAATTTAAGGTCTGTTTATCTTTATTCCTACTTCGATTGAAATATGGTATATCTGCTTGGTGCGTAATCGGGGGCATTACTAGTCCAAGTATAAATAACTGCTCAAGTTCATGAAACACTCACGAAATATTAAAATTACACTCATATATTGCTTTTTATAACTTTTCAAGGCTTTAACAGTAATAAAATATAAGAGATGCGCGTTGGTAACTTTTTATGGAACTGGAAGACGATAAATTTTATATATAGTATGTTGGGGTAACATCAGATAGGAATTAGAGCGGTTATTCAAAAATTACTTCTAAGAACTTAATAAAAATCGAAATATACTTTATTCAAATAGGCTCTTGGTAGCAGTTTTGAAACGTCGTATTACAAGACTAAATTAAAATTAAAGTTACTACCGGTTCTGAATGTAGATTCTACCGAGAATGAACAACGGCAAGAAACTCAGTAGTTATACTCTTTTCCGAAAATCATGATTAGTCTATGTAAGTGGTTAATACAATCACTGGGAGAAATCTGAAACGCTATTTTGAATAACAGCCATTTTGAGTGTACCATGATCAGTATTAAAGCACAATATTTTACTTGCTAAATTTGAAAATATTCGAGATTCTTGACCTCACCGTTTGTCTTTGAAAGTTAAATTACAGCGATTTTTGGAAGTAGTGGTTGCTCCAAACTTTATTTGATCTGAATGTCTCAAAAGTGGTCTATAAGAGCCTAATTGAATTAAATACTCATACTTTTTGACATTTGTTTTTATACTGTCCGGGTGGATATATGACTCCACTCCACCTGGTGGTGAGTGGAAGTGGAGTCCAAACGCGAAAACGGCTAGTACAGTCAGCAAGAATGAGCTGCTCTAGTCGCCCTCGCTATGCCGGCCCGCAATTTACCTCTTCACGCCTCGTTTGAAGGCAACCAAGTTATAAGAGGAGAGGAATACGTGTGCTTCTAAAGAGTTCCATTTTTTGGCGTAATTTGAATAGTGTACCTACTAACACTATCGAGGTAGTTTTGTAAATGATCTATTTGCATTGAGCGATTTTACTCACGATAAATTAATCAAGTTATTTAAAGAATGTTTTTATTTTTTTTTATTCGGCAAGTAGAGTCTGAGGTTAGGTCATATAGTATAATAAATATATATACATTTAAAAATAATGTCCGAATAAAGAAATTGACCTTGAAACTGTGTCGTACCCTTGTCTTCGCTATTCGTACATTTCTAGGTCTTCACATTAAAATATCTCATCCGCTGCGAATGGAATCCCCCGTACTACGATGCTATTTCTCGCAACATCGCTCACGTGTCATTGTAAAGCTGCGTTCATATATTTCAATTTTATATTTAATTTTATACACAACTTCAAAGCATTGCCAGAATTTTTATCAACACCTTTTTTATAATAAGTCTGTAATTTATTCCAATGCCGGGAGAAAGATAATGAATCCTTGATTTACATAATTCATGCGATTTATTATGCACTACGGACTGTTTTTAATTATTATAGTTTTATTTATAATACAATATTCATTTATTTAAATTCTTATTTCAACAGTTGAATACTGCACATGGCTGCATGGTGACATTTTGTGTTTGGACCAATATTGTCATGTTAATTCAAAGACAAAGTCGTATAATAACTTCCTCCTCCTGCCATCAGAATTGGTTATGTTATGGCTTAAGAGTCGTGTGGAATGTACTTCGCCAATATCACGTAAAATACATAATATGGTAATTATTTTTTGTAGTGTCAACACCTAATGATTACTTGGCATGTTATATAATTGTATACCTTTGCCCATATTCGTATAAAAAAGAGATTAAAAATATTTTAATATTTAAAATTCATATTTCGAACATTCATTGAGAAATTATGAAGCATATTTGCGTTATGAAAAAGTATATTTGCGTTAATTGTTTCGAAATGAAATTAATACAATACTTCAACTGGAATGATTATTCATTTCACTATAAAAATAGCATTTTTTAAAATAAATTTTGCATTGTGAACGTGAAATAACAATAAATGTTTTACAAACACCGAAGCTGTAAAGAGTAACATCTTTGCTTCTTTCGGAGTAAACAATTAAAAAACAACCTCTACTCCCGTGGTGCGATGCAAAAGAAACTTGATAAATATACCAACGGAAAAAGATAGTACAAAGTATAATATTATATTCTTTTACTAGCTACGTTACAGTTTTAAAATAATTTATAACATTTTTCAGTAATAAGAAATTCTTCACAGCAGACGTGGAATTTTATTATTATTAAAATTTATAAATTTTCTATGTTCAATAGTAAGATGATTTATATTTAAAAATAATTTTACAGCATTTATTTTTATTTATATAATGTTCAATTCAATAAATAGATATAATAAGATTTAAACGATATCAAAAAAATATATTAGTAAAATACTTAGGTATATAATTCTAGTAATAAATTAATACAAATGTTTAACGTCTTCTAACATCTCTATACATGTAACTGTACTCCACCGAAACTGCTAAATCGTTTTATTTATTTAATTTTTTTGTGTATTTTTAAGTTGTAAATGGTTAAGATTGGACTTGGCAGGTGGGGGTACATGTCAGTCACCTCCTCGTGGTGTACCCTGGGCAACGTGGCCGGCTTGAGCTTGCTCGTCGGCCGCGGCTAAGACTGGCGCGGGGCTGCTCTTGGTACGTCTCTGATTCGGCAGGGCGGACCATGTGAGTGCTCGCTACTCGAGCCTCCCAGGGGTTTTGCACCGGCGGTCAACGGCGGAGCCTACCATCTTATCCGCCGCAGGGTGTCAGCTTCGTTGACGCCCAGCCTCCAGTGGCGGACTCGGGGGAGTTCGTCACATTCCAACATGGAGGAGGAGGGGGAATGCGCGCATTAGGCGCGCGTTCCATGTATTAAGCCGCATTCCGGCGGCTGCCGCTGGTGGGGCCGCGGTTGCATGCCATTGGCGATCCCGTGGCCTCACCACTCGGCGGCATGGTGGAAACCCGAAGATGGTTTTAGTGGGTAGGACGGGGCATTAGCATTAGCGTGCCCTGGCACGGGGTATTAGGCCCCGGTTGAGTCCCACATACCCGTCCCGGTCCCCCGACCGGGCGGCATGCGTACATGAATTTCCTACTCGTAACAAAAAAAAAAAATGGACTTGGCAGGTGGCTCTCTAATCGGGTTCCAGGATTCTTTTTAACAAAAAAAATTATAATTTGACCCGTTCAAAGCCGGGACCGTTCAGAGCCACTGGTATACTCTAATTATCTTCTACAAACGAGGCTAGTATCTTTTATTATAGTATATTAATCAGTTAGATTTATTACCTAGTATTCAATTTTTCAATTTCAACAACGGTCATAAAATTAGATTGTGAATCAAGTGAGTTAACGTGTAATATTAATATTAATCTCGTCCGTGGGTACCGACTATTCGTTATTTTTTCTATCGCCAAAGAGAAATAACTGCAATATTTTATATAGCCTATATCAATAGCCTTTGATGACAGTGGACAAGAAGACTAGTTAGATGAAGCCTTATGACAAAACCTCTCATGTAAAAAGTTATAGTAGAGCTAAGGTTACGTAAGAGTGTGATCAGCAACTTTTGCGTCAAGACGCGTTGGTAGCAAAATATAATGTACTCTAAGTTGTAAACTTCAAGCAAATATCGGAAATAGTGTTTCCTTTTTAGGTGGGAAACGTCATCGGACTACACGAGCAAATGGTTTATCGCCTTTTATGTATATGGGGACAAAATGGAAACACAATCGGTAATTTTCTGAAATATTTATAAACAGTTGCCAATAGAGAAATTTCTAAATCCTTCAGTGGAAACGCGCCTTTATATTTTCATTCATGTCAAACGCCTCTATAAAGTTGTCATCTTTGCGATGATGTGTTACGTACTTTACTTTTATTAAATCTTCGTAAAAGCATTTCTTTTGTGTATATTTTCTTATAAGTTTCTATTTGTAAATTATATTTTTCTTTGAAATATCCGTAAGACGTGAGAGTAGAGAAAGGGTAGTCATCGACACTCGTTCCGCTCAAGGAACCGGACAATGGTCGTCTAAAACTTATCACGGATAAAAGGTGTGTTTTATTGATTAATAGTGTAATTTTATTAATTATAACACTTCGTGGTGGTACTTCGTGCAAGACCACAGAGTAGGTACCACCACTTAACATACATAACATCTTATTTCCATTACCGTCTTTACCATAAGGGCAAATGGGGCACGTGCCCAGGGCCCCCATCCTGAGGGGGGCCCGAAGAACCAACAATTTCTCTCACACGTTGATTGCTATGTATATTTTTTTTACCACCAATCAGATTCCTAAGAATTTACGAAAATTATTGCACCGTTTATTTGAAACTAAACTTAATCCTGGCTATAAACAAATTACCTATTTCAAATTGGTAGATGAATTTTTAAAATTAAAAATAAATTGTTTAATTATTATTTTGTTATATATTTTGCTAGATATTTAATTTTAGTAAATATCAAACAAAGGCGCCCCAAATTCATTGTGCCCAAGGGCCCCACCAAAGCTTGAGATGGCTCTGCTTATCTCACAAGTTTGGTGGCGCATTGGTGATATGAGATAGATATTAGAAATGAGTATATTTCTTACAGTGCTCCACTTACCATCACGTGGTCCATTTGCCAGTCAGCCTTCATATTTGCCTTAAAAAAATCGAATACATCCAATACTTGCATAAGAATATACGTACTTGGTACATTTTTTAATATTAAAAAAAAGAAAAGCTTTTATGTAAATTGTTTGTTATCTCGCGTGATAAATTAATGACGTTAATGAAAGATAAATCAGTCAACAATTTATTAAATTATCCGGTCGACTTTATAAATGGATCAAGGAACAGTCATGTCGGGCTGTTACCGTTAGGGGTAAAAACGGCATCCCTTCCTTATTCACAATTATGAGTGATCGTTGTTATGATTAATAACAATTTATTATAAAGGATTATGCTTTATTTTTTGTGTATATTTAATAAAACAAACGTGTATACAAAAGCCTTACCGCGTTATAGCTGGTTAAGATGTCCGAACAAAACTAAATAAAAAAAAGTCATATATATATTTTTATATATACTGTATTAAATATATTAACCACTATATTAATCGTGAAGCATCAATAGCGCAATTGTTTACTTGCCATCTAGCGATGTAAAAATTGCAGGTTCAACCCCGACTTTACGCTTAAACGGAGGGGTAAATAGGAATATTAGTGATTCCTTAAAATGGGGCATTGCCATTATTCTATTAAAATATAATGGTTATGCGTAGCTAATCTTTTTTAAGTTTAGTTGTAGGGAACAATAATATTTAATTTAATAAAACTAGGAAGGTTTCTTTACCAACTCGCATTGGAGCAGCGTGGTGGAATATGCTCCATACCTTCTCCTCAACGGGAGAGGAGGCCTTAGCCCAGCAGTGGGAAATTTACAGGCTGATTATAGGAAGGTTTCTTTAAAAATAAATGTACTATGAGTAAAGACTTACTTTGTAATAAAAATGTTTGGTGGTTGTTGTATAAATATTGCAGTTAATAAATTCCATCAAAAAACCTCTAATCAGAAAACATGTAAATTGAAATGAATTATATATATTAATAAAAAAATATTATTATTCGCATCTCGAATCATTGATTATGTTTCATTTATATTTTTTAATACATATTGTGTCATTTGTTAGTGTTTGGTGAGAGTACCTGTAAACAGTAGAACATTTGCTAAGTTAATTTTGAAATGTAGTTTTTTTAAGTGATATTGTATCTACTGTTGGTTTTGCTACTGAAAATGAAATAAAAAATTAAATTAAATTAAATTTGAAAAATAATAGTCATTGTAATAATTTAATTGACCAATAAAATATGTACTACGTTAGTTCTTGTTAGTTTTTCGAAGATTCAATTTACCATTTTCTATCTACCTATTGACAGTTACGTAAAAATTTAAATATACATAATTCATGTAGGCTTTTACAAGCAAATCGTAACCGGTTCCGAATGTAGATTCTACAGAGAAGAAGAAGAAATAAAACCTGGAAAATATATAATTGCTGGATTTTTTTGCTAGAGCGCCTAGTGGCGGATATTGTTTATTCGACAGAATTTAAACATGATTGAAAATTCGAGGAAAATATACATATGTACATAAATTTGCGAGTCTGGATTATTATCTTTTCTAATGTTTTGTTTGTGTAAATTAACAAATATCGGATGACAAACTGATGAGAAAAGAGTACTAAAATAATAATAATTTAAGCACTTTTAGTTTTAATATAGCTTGCCTGGATTCTATTTTCCAATCTTGAACCACGTGGTTTTTCCCACTGGACCATCTTGGCTCAAATGAAATATAAAACAAATAAATTGTCCGTCTTTAAAGCACAGAACAATAATAACTGAGAGTTTTATTTTAAATTATGTTTCAAGATTGCGAGACATTCATTATACACTCGGGTGTCATATTTTTTTATACAACTGTTGTAATGTTGTATTAAAAGCTGAGATGAAAATAGCATATGTATATAACGCCGTATCTTCATTTTAAATCTAAGTATAAACTGATTCCAAATTTGAAATCGCGTAAACAGTTTTGTCAGTAGTTAAACCTCCTTTATTTATAAACTAAAACTTATATATATCACCATAGAATTGTAAATATCGTTCTATTGAAATCTATCTCGCGAGATTGTAACCTGCCGAAATATTGTAAACGGCGATTTAGCTCGAAATAAAACGTCAAAAATTTTGATAGTTTATGATATTTTGATTATGTTAGGTTAGAGTTTTTATTATTTAATTTAAATTATCTTTGATAAATTATAACCTACCGAAAAGTAATGCGTTAAATTGTAATCAGTATGTTACGGTTCACAATCTTTCGACAGTTCACAATCTCGCGAGATAGATTATAATCTAACGGTATTTACAATTTTAGGGTGACACTTCCAATTATTACATTTTATTTAAAAGCTTTCATCTGTTAGTGTGTGTTAGTCAAATCTTGTAACCTTGGTAGGTACCACCCAGTCATCACATATTCTACCGCGAAAGAGAGATATTCAGTTAAGTTGCGTTCCGGTTTCAAGGGCGAGTGGGCCAGTGTAATTAGAGGCACAATTGACATAACATAGTTTCCAAGGTTACTGGAAGAAGTAAATAAGCAAATTTATATTCATATAATATTATCGTTAAGTTATTCATAAAATCTTGTTACTTTGTTAACCTTCCAGACATTTAAAGCCAATAAAACCTACCTTAGTATCAAATTAAAGGGACCAATTAAGAAACAACATTGGCCTTATGCGGTAAAATGTATGTATGACTTGCAAAGGCAAATTGCTTCGAAACTGACTTCATTAAGGTTCGGAAATCGACTACAGCGTAGCCATTAAGCGATTTCCTATACAATGCATCAGAAATGCAAAACTGAATTTATAGTGGAAATTTAAATCTAAGTCAAATTGCATTACACATTGATTTTAATATTTGTACAGCACATAATTTAATTTAAATAATTATTAGATTCTTATTTGATATAGTTCCAGAACATAAGGTATTGTTTCAATTTTTCGTTCATTTTTCACAATTTAATGACAAAGGGCTTTGTGTGGAAATACTTTGCTTGGTCAACAATTAAATAATGACTAAAATGGATCTTGTTGGTCTACGATTTTAATAGTATGAAATTTTATGACGTATTCATCGTAAAGTTTGTCCGGGTCAGATTCCTGTTCGGGTTTATAAACTACATTCTTCGGTTACGATTCAGATATTAAAGTCACTGAGCTATTTCGTCCAATGATATGAAGTTAATATTCCAAATTATACATTTTTCTCATTGACTTCGAGTTGAAAATTCGAAATCTTTGATATTCACATAAGACTATTTAAGATTGTAACTAGATATAATGCACCTCAGGTTTCGCGTGAGACAATTTTGTCTTCCGTACGGACGCGCTTACGTGCGCAGTGTCCGAATCAAGCGTGAAGTCAGACATGCATAGTTGATATTCAAGTAAGAAATATTTATTAATTCTTTTTTATCGATTTATACCACTATAATTTTCACTGATTATACTTTTTATTGAAAAACAAAAAACATTTTATTATTTGCCAAACTAAATCAAGAAGAAACTTTAACTTAAACGAATTAATACATACTATATAACATACTGTATGTATATATAATCTATCCTAATATTATAAGTGCGAAAGTAACTCTGTCTGTCTGTCACTCGTCCAAACCACTTAACCGGATTCGATGAAAATTGCTATGGAATCAGTTCGAAATCCAAGGAAGGAAAATAGGCTTTTCATATCCAACACCTAACGACCAACTTCTAAAACGCGAGCGAAGCTGCTGGCTACAACTAGTACTATTATATAAAGAAAATCGTAGCTGTCACATAAAAAAAAAAAGATACAGCCTGGTGACAGACAGACAGACGGACGGACAGACAGCGAAGTCTGAGTCTTTCCCCGGATCTTCAGGTCAGGGATTACAGTCAGTTACTTTGACAATCAATGAGTAAGCGTAATGTTTCTATATTGAATAAAGGAATTTGATTGGATGTAGAGGGCCTAGCTATAAATTTTTTTGAACACACTCTTGTTCAGAATGTTTCCTATATAATACGTGTGCAAAAATTTCCTTCACTGAAGTATAAAATTTGACTTTGTACATTAATATATATTTGATTTCAACGCGAAACAGTATTTGTTTACTGATGGGACTGGGACTGATTCCAAAATACAAAGCTATATTTTCCCTTTGTTTGATAACATCTTTGAGAATATAATTTTTCCAGTAGAAAAGAATCATTGCAATAACAAAACGCTATCATTAAAAATCGTTCCGCTGTTAACGTGGAGCTTGTTAATTCGTTTACATGTTTTACAACATTTGAACCAAGATGTCTCACTGGTACACAATCAGAACAGGGGATTGCGGATTCAAACATGGGTAAGCACTTTCAAACATTTTCACTACAGCACTTTTTTTAGTGCTGTAGATGATACCGCGCTCAAGAACGCATGCAACATACGGGGAGTTCCTGATGCGTTGTCTAGAAGGAACATGTATCGGGTATACAGGTTCCTTCTAAGCAACGCTTTTAAAAACTTCCATATTACTTTACGGTAGTTTTTTTTCACGTAGTGAAACTTGAGGGGGAGCACTTTGGAGCAACTTGGAGCAGAGTTACGTAGGATTCTAACGCACACGGATTGAAGAGGCTGCGGGATCGTGTTGACACATCCGTGCAGTCATCCTCAGAGGATCCTCAGAGGATATTATAGCGCACTATACTACCAAGACCAATTAGGCAAACGAAACTACTAATAAGTATCTAATTTTTAAATTAAGAAATTTCTATATAAGATTTTAAATTAACATGATTATTTTTATTACTACAAGTATTTAAAACGGATTATTTACCATGTCTTGTTTATGAGCTCGTAAACAAGAAATTCGTAGATAATGTCAAAATATCGAGCCCCATCAAGTAAAAATAAAAAACATGGTAAATATCTCGTTTTAAATGCTTGTAGTAACTAGAAATTTCTTATCTATCAATTATTTTAAGGAGACTGAGACCAGTTGAAAGGCCCCCTACTTACGTGGTCATTATCATATTTATTAGCACTGCAAGAAATATTAAATCTATCAATCAAACAAACTTATTATTAACTTATTATATTGTTGTTATATACTCGGACACATGGATTATGTGAAGGGTTTCTTATGGCGAAGTTTCGATCGATCGCTTCAAGTAATGAGCAATCCAGCCCAACTATCTGGAGCCGACCCGACGCGTTGCTACAATATCTGACAATGGGACTCAATGTCGCCAATAGTGGCTCAATTCATAAGATTACAGAGTATTATAATCAACTTGTGCTATTTTGTATAAAAACAGCTGTTTTGTTCTTCGTCAGACAATATAGAAGTGTCGTTCCCGTCGTGTTGGACACGTTGTCATCTCGTCGAATTATAAGAAGGAATAAATGCAGTTGTGTTTGCAGACTGTTGCACTATAATATGTCCAGCGTAGTTAGATAGTCGCTAATGTGGCGTCGAGGTTGAATCAGTTAGCACGTTAAAATAAACGTCATAAATATAGAAGTATTTTTATAATTGACTGGTCTATGAAATTCTGCCACATATGTATTCAGCAACCCGCATTGGAGTTGCGCGGGGAATAGGCTCCAAAACTTCTCCACAAAGTTATGCGAGGCCTTAAGCCCATTATTATTTTTATTTTTTTTATTTTTTATTTATACAACAACCAAATAAGAAGCCAATGCGTTACAATACTAATTTAAATGTTGTTTTTTTTTTAATATAAAATAAAAATCACGCACCGTTCATTGCAAATTGATAGTATTAACATAATCTATCTTTAAAGAAGCTTTAAAAATAAATAGTACAAATCTTGCTAAACCTATTACAGCGAAAAGCGCTTTTAGCTTTAAAGTTAAAACGCTTACTCTTGTAACTAAAATCGTTCTCGAATCGAGCGTTATTTTTATTGATTGAGTACAATAGGAGAATGTAGCATTATTACGTCTGTCCGAGTTGTTTCGTAATTTGCGTGTACCGCACTTTATTCTGTATACGACTGATATTATTTGCCAAATTGATTATTGAAATTGAAACTGCCACTGTAATTCAGATTTATTTGATTTCATTTTATATTTATTTAAGTTAAATAAATTTACGCATTTATTCATTTATTCGGTTTACTAAATATCGCTTTCACTAAACCACTAATATTTAAAAAATTCAGTTGTACATTAAAATACAATCATCATCACCTAAATATTTTTATTACTTTCAAACCCAAAATATCAAATTTTACTGTAATTCGTATATATTTCATTAAACAGATAGAAATGTTGCACTTAAATTGAACTTTGAAATTTTATTCTAATCGCGCCTAAAGACGTTTCCCTACCTTCAACCTAATGTCCTCTTTCAAAGTAATGGAAGCAGAAAGTTTAATTGTTTGAGACTTAAAAGAAAAATGTTAAAACTTTTGTCATACCGTTCGGAGACGTGCACAGTCTAGCGCATAAATCACCCGTCCCCAGGTGTATCTTCAGCTTTACAATCGCCGTTTAATAATTGTTTTCGTTCCATATTAAAATAACAATACACACACATAAATTTATAAGTTTTTTTTAATAACAGATAAAATATCGTAAATAAAAATAGTAAAAACTTTTTCTATCACAAGAGCTGAACATAAAGATTTAATATATTCGTTTCCTTATATATTTAAATTGAGAAACAGAAAAAAAAGAAACAAAACTTACTCTCACTTAAAAAGGAGTAATTCTTTTTAAAAGAAAACCGTCTTTTTGCATCTGTCCTGACCCAAATACATGTTATTGAATAATAAACCTTATTTATAAAGTTTTAAGAGCTCAATTTGTTTATTTTGTCACCTTTCAGCGTTACTGCTTAACAGGACTGAATACAACTTGTATGATACAAAGGCAGCTGGCAGTGCATGAGACTGGCTGTAAGAATCCTGCTCTACTTTCAAAAGAACACAAGTAACTTCAAAGAAAAAGAAAACTTGTTTATAGCTGTAAGCGGATTTACAAAATGGCCACCGGTTTAGTGTAGAAAAATGTAAGGTGTAATTTTTTTTTTAAATTAAAAGTCAGCCATCTTGGAGTTATACTAATATTATAAACAGGTAACTTTGTATCTTTCCTTATATTCAGGTAATAAAAATTTAGTTGATATGAAATTTGCATATTATGGTTATCTTTAGTTCCATGAACGTAGGGTATAATAGACTGTGTTAAATCTTTTTGGATCGTCTTTTAACAAAATTAAATTAAAAGGAAGGCAACTCCCTTACCCCACTATAGAGAAGAATAATCACTTACAAAGATTATTAATATTATATAATTATTACTTAACCTGAATAGAAATCAACGAATACCTACTCCACAGTTTTTTTATCATCTTAATCGAATGACATTTATTTAAAAATGATTATTTATTCATTCATATTACATATAAATATAATTCATGTTATTATAATATTAACGTATACAGCAGTGCAATTGGGGAAGAATTAATTTCGTATCTCACTCGTTAAAGTTTGACAACCGACGCACGGTGATACGCCATTATGATACGTGTATAATCTGACATTTCACGCACGTGTTCTATGGTGAGTTTCGAGTTCTTTTACAGAATTTCCACAGATTCGTATAAACGAATAGAAAGAAACGAAGCGTCACTGTGAACATTTAATAACTGTCTATGAATTGTATGTGTATTTAGTTCTGTATGGAATATCTCAAAGTTAAGAAACTACCCAACTTAATCGGATTAAGCATTTATACGAAAACAAAGTTTATGCTAAATAGTTCAAAGTTGTTATTCATCGAATAATTAACAAGAATAGAAACAGTGAACTAAATACAATATACGATATATGAATGTATTGTAGGTAAAATAAAGATTTTATGCATGAGATATTAACAAGTCATAAAAAATGTATATTGTAAGAAGCAGAGCCTACATAAGGCGTCGACGAGCTGCACTCGGGGGTACTCGTCGGAGGGATCACTCGATTGTCAATTGTAACAATTGTTATTATTCTACCTACGCTGTGTTATTAAACTAAACCACCTGATATATGATGATATATCTTGTCATAGAAATTAAAAATTTAATTGTGTATTAAACTCTTTTTTAATTATTTCCTCTCCTGTTATTATATTAAACAGAAGTTTTGGAAGGCTAGAAATTATTTATAAGAGAGTAAAAACAGGTAAGAATATTAAAAACTAAATTTGGATCATTTACCGGTGGTGAAGCATGAAATTACTGGGATAAGTAAAAATAATATTTCATCAAAATCAGGTAAGCCGTGTAGGAATAGACCAATTCCGATATAAGGCACACCGAAAATTCATGTATAAACATTAGGATAACACATACGATGGCATACAGATTTTCTTTAAATAATTCATAAAGTTTATAATACTTGGCATTATAATACACGGTCTTGGCCGTTGTCGGATGAAGAAATTAAATGACACTGAAAGAGTCGATAGGATTAAGTTGAAGGTTGAGCCGTCAGTGCCGATTAGTGCGGATGTACGACGCCTTAGAGCGAATTTCTGTAACGAAACGAAGGTCGTCTCCTTTAATTTCTCTGTGTCTATAGTTTTAATGCACACGTTGACATATGTTATCCGGAGTTTGCCTTAAGTATATAAATACTTACAATACTATAAAAAATGTGAGATTAATTTAAAAATAATCGCTTATTTAATTACACGAGATATCAGTATTTAATAACAACGAATATATTTTATAAAATCTAATACGTTTTATTCACATATAGCCTTATGAGCTGCTTTTGAATTATTCTAGCGATTGTGTATACAAGACCGACCAAGCGAAACAACTGAGACCATCTATACCGCTATAACAACACGTGCGATTGAGCACAGCAAAGACATTTCGCTTGGCCGCGCAATTGTGGACGTAGCATTACTATCTCAGGTCAATTTCGTTCCCGCTCCCTTCGGTCCTGATGTTCATTTCTATTAGATTCTATAATTACCTGTCAAAGGTACAAAAGCCCTTTCAGATTGAGAGATAAGAATTCAATTTAAATGTAATATTTATGCAATTGGAAAATAAAGAGATCGAAGCTCTGCCCCGTGAAATTAACGCATTGCAGATGAAGTATTCCAGATGGAATAGAAAAAAAAATATAGTTTAATTATCCAATTGGAAACGAATTTTCTTATTGCCGTGCGCCGATTGTGTATGTGAAAATGTTTACTATAATTAACAAACAAATTTTTCGTGTTCTCTTTAATTTGTGGTACAGCTGTTACAAGTTGGACTGGATAGGAAACACCCATTCATTAGATATTCTACCGCCAAATGGCAATACTTTCGTATTATTGTATACCAGTTTTAGGAGTGGGTAAGCCAGTATAACAACATACACAGGGAACATATTATCTTAGTTGTTAAGATTGCCACCAACCTTGGGAACTAAGATGTTATGTCCCTTTTGCCTGAAGTTACACTGCCTCATTCACCCTTCTAACCGGAACAAAATAATACTAAGTATTGCTGTTTGGTGGTAGAATATCTGATGAGTGAGTGGTACCTACCCAGACGGGCATGTACAAAGCCCTATCACCAAGTTTGTTGCGTGCACAGCAAATTTGATACTCAAGACAGATACATAATTTCACTATAGTCGATGTCGCTTAAAAATCGCTGAAGCTGCACGTAGACCGAAGAGTAACGCATATACGCATCGGGTGAAATCCATAGGAGAATGGACGGCCATTTAAAATCCATACTATATAGGCTGTTGAACAATAAACGTTCCGTTTTGAAAAGCAGACCCCTGTGCTCCACCGGGCCAATTCTACTATCAAGTCCGCTGCGGTTCAGCAGTATTTCCTATTCTACGATTCAGTTGCGGTCAAACTTGGATCGGAACATAATCGAGATCGTATCGTTACCGTTACAAATTAGATGAATGGAACCCCGCTCTTTACCATACACGGTTTTCTTGAACAAAGATACAATTTTCTCGTCGCGGATAAAACGATGCACAATATTTTATGCAATAGATCAGTCGAAATATACTTTATTTGAATGGGTTTTTTTTCTTTTATTAAAATGTATGATCGGGCATCTTGTCTGGGAATTAGGTATATCTTTCTATTATTTTGATTGAGTTTAAACTAGACGTGTCAAACTGATTTCCAGACAGATTCGCATTCGAAATTATGGGATTGCTGGAACAGTTTAATTTTTGGGACGAAGTTATTTTAGATTATAGAACTTTTTTTTAATTTACACAGGATTTTTAATATTTTTCTTTTGTTATTGTTATTTAATTATTCTTAAACTTTAATTTGTTTTATTACTGACTGTAATTTAATACATACGTTATATATATAACGAAAGTAAATTACGTTCAACCGCCTCGTTTTTTTTTAATATATATTTCTTAGAAGTATATTAAATATCTATAATATTATTACTACTATATAATAATTAATTTAATCCATACATACATATATACGATCGGTTTTAAGGGCCTTAAACTGTCTGTAATAGTAATTTGTATTTCTAAATTCTGAAAGTGTTATTTTACGGTTGTACGGAAACAACCCGTATATTGGTACCAAGGATGGTATATACAGGTTAATGACCCCAAAGTTGTGTCGGTGAAATTTCCACTTAAAAATAAAACAAATCAAGGAAATAGATATAATTCTAGACAGAATGGATGGAATTAAAAAAAAAAATTTAGAACGGGTTTCAAAATATTTTTTAGTTGAACGGCACCAATCGGTATCGTAAATAACGCTACACAGTTAAACTGAAGCGTGAAGTCCAAAAAAGAATGACCCGTGTACGAATGACTGGATTGAATGAATGATGAGCCATGTTATAGCGATCATCATTCATGATACGTTCGAAATGTTTTACAAATGATTTTTTAAAATAAGAATACTTTAGTCTACACGTTAAAACTCTGCCACTTTTTTATATTTCAGTTATTTATATTTAATACAGTAATGTATTTAATCTAAACATACTACATTAATAATATCTTCAAACCATTAAAATAATTAAACAATGATTTCCACGCTTTAACGCGTCGCTTTATTGAGAGTTAACCGATATCACTTTCGATATAAGCAAAGCTGAAAACAATTACGTTCATAGATTGTGAATCTATGAAAACACAAACAAGAAACAGTAACTTTCAAACTGGTAGTAACAAAATGTAAGAAATAATGGGGTTCACTAAATGATTAATGAATTTCACCTTAAAGAAAGGTTTTCGGTAACCTGACAAGAGTGCATTAGGCGTACATGTTTTTGTACTTAGTAAGTATCTTCCTTAAAAAAAATATATTCAATAAGATAAAATAATTCATCAAGAACACGCGTAACATTCTAGTGAGGCAACAAAAGCAAATACAAAATCCAGAATGCATTGTGTAATTTGATGATTATGCTAATATTTTAAATGTCAAAGTAACTCCGTCTGTTACCTCTTCACGTCTAAGCCCCTGAACATATTTAGATGAAATTTGGTATATAGATAGTTTGAGTTCAGGGGAAGGACATACACTATTTACTTTTTTTAATTCACACCTCGAAGGGATTAAATAAGGGGGTAAACGGTTTGAGTGCTATAGGTAAAGTTTAATAAATTTCGCGCGACCAAACCCGCAGGTTTATCTGGTACGTCTACAATTAATAATTCAAGTGAGAACAATTTTAACGTATTAATAAAAAATATACATCGTTTCTCACTACTGGGATTGTTATTTAATAATAATAAATTAATAAATTAATACTGGACAACATCACATACATTAATCTAAGATCCAAGCCGGATAATATCTATGAACAAAGTAAGCCAAACCATTATATTATTCTGCAAAAACAACTATGTATATACCTAACGTTGGACACTATTTTAATCTGAACCGTGTTTAAAACAAAAGAAATTAATTCGTTTTGCTTCTCGCTTCAATTTAAATTTGGAAACAATTTAAATTAAAAACCGCTAATACGTAATCGCTTAAAATATATTCTGTTTTTTTTTTAATTACATCACTATGTGGATGTGCAGTATTCATCTTGCCGAGAGGCGACTGAATAAAGTTTAGTAAAGATGACACCATCTTCACATACAAGACTTATTTTACATATTTTATGTATTACATACAATAACAGATGATACAGTGCGTTTTCGATATGGTTTTAATATATAAAATACATATATATATATATATAACTACGACCCATCGATGCGGATCGATGGCAACAGGCTATAATTTTTTTGAATTCCGTTGATTCCATCCCCCTTTTTTATTGTTATTCCTAGCAAAGCGTTTAACCCGCTTTAAATTTAGACTATTGAATTGACAAGCGTGAATTTCATGTTCTTTTTCTGGAACTATAGACTCAAACCATGAGATTATTCGTCATAAATAATGTACTTAAATTTTAGCTGTGACTTTCCGAAATAAACATAAGTTTAAAAAAATAACACGTTCTATTAAAGCTTCTAAATTAATAAACGTTTCAAATAAAAATAGAACTAAACGTAGTAGAAATAGTTTTTGTTGTCGCATAAATTTAAAGTTGGAAACATTTGAAATGTTACAAACTTTAAAAACGCAGTTAAAGGGAAATTAAGTATTCGTTTAATTACCCCAAAGAACTAGAAACGTAGCTAGGGAATGCTAATTCTTGAATGAATTTTCTGCAGGCTTGGTCATTTAAATTAAATTGGGAGTAAACTTGATTGCAACGGCTTTCATTGCTGAACAATTTTCCGATCCGATTGTAATGGAAAGCCCATTGAAAACTAAGATAAACGAAGAAAAGAGTATTTATTAATGAGGTTTTATTCAAAGAATTTAGTTTGTTTTAAAAATATTTTATGAAATTTTCCATTTTTTTTAAAATTCAAACAGAGAATGTCTGATATTTAATTAAACATTCGATTGATTTAATTTGGAATAAGATGTGAACACCTCAGGATTTATTCAATAAATTAGACAGTACCTAGATATTAAATTCGTAACACAATCCCAGTGTATTTGTTTAATTCAGAATAATTATTAATAATCAAATTATGGTTCTTATATTATTATTGATACTGAGAAAACAATGCTTCATGTTTGTTTGTTACTAAGCATAAAGAAACCTTACATCATTTATCCATTTAAATAATACTTTTCACATATATCGAATAGGACATTGACCCCATAAAAAAGATTCACCTCTTCAATGACTATTGTTTTGTTGAAATACAAATAGCTGTTCTGGCATTTTTCAAATTTAAAAAATGAAACGTATCTCGATGGCGATAACCACTGAGCTTTGTTAAACATTAAACCTTTTTGGAGCAGAAAACTGTTTTGATAAAGCTGTAAAATACAGTATTCGGCTTAAAACACATTTATCCACCCTCGATTTATGGATCTATGAATAATAAACAGCTATTGAATTATTTAACAGGCGATGCGTCGCGTTACGAAGTGTCAGAACGAATTTAATAAAAAATCTATGTGTTTTATCTTCGATATATACAAATTATTTTAATGAATTAAAAAAGAAACATATCAATAACTACCTATTCTATTAAAAATAAATAATTGGATTTGTTTTTTGTTTACATTGAAATGAGCTTCATCAAAATGTATCAGTTAATATATATTTTTTAATACAATAATAGATGAATTCTCTATTGAGTTCGAAGCATCATAGTAAAAAATATATCTAATGGAATTCAAATGTACAAATAATCAATTCATATAATATCTCTTGCGTATAAGACTAGACGCTGCTTAGAATTGCAGGTGAGCCAAATCGGTTATGAGGACAACAGCTTGCGCGTCAACCACGATCTAAAATATTATGTACTCTGCGCGTCGCCAAATATGTTTCTTGTTAATCTGCCATCATCGCGAGACTCAAACCATGATAGACCTTTGAATTTTTATCTGTCAAGATATATTATGATTATGGTGGATAACTGTTGGCCACTGTACTTAGTGGCCAATTCTTGACCAATATTTTTTTGCGGAAATTAGTTAAACAGCATGACGTTTGGCGAGTGTCAAGCGTAGCTGTCACGCACAACGAGATAATAAAGTTGGTCTGTTTGTTTTTGTTATTTTGTAGAGCGACACTCTATCGATACGTATAAATAATACGTATAAATAACGATGTCATATTCTGCCGTTTATATTTCTTAACCAAATTGCCTTTCACAAATGGTATCATAATGTATACAAATGTAAAATAATTTACAATATTTTTTGGATAAGAAATGCAAAAAGAAGAAAATGGCTTTAATATCTCCAACAATTTACACGTCCAGAAGTTTCCAAGCCACGAAGAATGACAGAACTAAAGAGAATTTAGTTAATATTTATTACTTTTACCCACAATACAAGATGAAGATATCACTCAAAACTGTCTTCTTGGAGAAACAGTCTGTAATCGTTTGAAATCTGGAGGAAGGCGGCTGAGCTTATTCGACTACGCTGCTCCAATGCGGATTGGTGGTGTAGGTACATTAATACTCAGTGGTGCTTACCCGGGCTTACTCTCTCCTTACACTTTCCAATTCGACCAATTTCGCCGCCCGCTACTCGTCACTTCATAAATAATAAATAAATAATAAATATAAATATTGGACAACATCACATACATTACTCTGATCCCAATGTAAGTAGCTAAAGCACTTGTGTTATGGAAATCAGAAGTAACGACGGTACCACATACACCCAGACCCAAGACAACATAGAAAACTAATTAACTTTTTTCTACATCGACTCGGCCGGGAATCGAACCCGGGACCTCAGAGTGGCGTACCCATGAAAACCGGTGTACACACTACTCGACCACGGAGGTCGTCGGTTGGACAATATTCAAATCACATCGCTCAACTGATTTCCATGCCCGAATAAACGAAGAGTTGTTCAATTTAATAGCTTCACAATGAATTCATATTGATGTATATATTAATAAAATCAAATCAAACGTATTTTATTCAATAAGCATTTTTGAATCGTCAATATTTCAACTTTACCAACGTTTCAGAAATCAGCCTCCAGCGGGAAGAAACGGCAAGAAACTCGTATAGTTGAGTTGCTCTTTCCAAATAACCAGATTTACAATGATCGATTAAAAACCCTAACACAAATAACTATACTAAAGTTATATGTAGAGCTTATTAATATGAACATACAGAAAGACCACACAATAAAAATGGTTGAATATTACGACCTAGAAAATGACCTCACCAAAAATGGCTATATTGTTAATTTATATGCAGTGGAAGTAGTAGCGACAGGGAGACGAGCAAAATCTCTCTATAACCTTCAAAAAGGCCTCGGCCTGTCGAGAACTGCGATAAGTTCTTTGTATGTCAAATTTGGCTGAGCTGGGCTAGGTGAGGTTTAATGCGCATTGTAAAGAGCCCTTCAAACTACACCCGGGTCGCAAGTTCCGGGAACTGTTCAGAGTTTCTTGTTTCTCTTTCTGCCATACGATGGATACGACGCCCACATCCTGAATCCTTGGTATACTAAGAGGTTCGTCTCGTCTATATTTCGATTTTATTTATACTCACAAAAAAAATCCGCAATTCATAAGACTTCCACTTCCACGGGGACAAGTTCTCAATGCGTTATTTTAAAATATTATCTATGATATATCATACTTTTTAACTAGCAACACTCTTATTTCGACACAGGCAATTGGAGACACAGTACATGACTAGACCAGCCTACTTAGTTACTTAGAAGTTTATACCTCGTAATCATCAAAAAAACGAAAGAAAGCTTAAACACATTATTATTTCGTTTGTAAAACAGAAAACGTCCCTTAGTACTAATGGATCACTTGGTAGTTCTATGGGAATATATAGAAATATCAAATTTGAATGGAAAAAATGGGAGTAATTATTTTATATAACAGCTAGTACATTATACGAGTGTTTATAAACATATAACCTAATTAGAGCAAAGGATTATTGTACCTACGTCATGAGAGTATGACAAGTAACAGGATTTAACGTAATAAAGCGTGAGGGACAGTCGTATAACGTTTAAATAATAACAATTGATTGTAAACTTTAAGTCCAAACGCTTAGAGGCGATTTCAGATCGTTCTTACTACGACCTATAATACCACCATCGCTAGCCAACCACGAACTATCGTGGCCACGTTAATTGAAAATCAACGTTATTGTAATAGAATTTCGATTAACACTTTCAAATCGTTATCGGTGTATTAAATCGTGTATTTAATGATACATAGTTTACATTAAATGATTGTTCTATAATTTACCACACAATACCCGGCTTGCGTTGCAATGTCTCTTTAATATATATATATTTATACTTTATTGACTACTTCAAAGTGAATGGGACAAAAGGCGGACTTGATGCCTGAAGACATTCTCTGCCACTCAACCTTTAAGTCAAACAGAAAACCAAGAAGGCGGTAATTAATAATTAACAATACATAACAATATATACCATACTTATATATAAACCTATACTAGAAAAGAACATATACATACATACACATATAGTATCTATAAAATAAATATTGATCTATTTATAGTAAAAACATATTAATAACAAATAATAATAGTACCTAATAGAAGCTATTCTAATGTGTTCGGGCAATTTGTTCCATAATATATATTTTTTGTAAGACAATATTCGAGACGTCACGCACGCCATTGCATCTACGATTATTTTGATAGCAAAAGAGTCAAATATATACATAAAAAACATAAACATAATCAGCCTGTAAATTTCCCACTGCTGGGCTAAGGCCTCTTCTCCCTTTAACGAGAAGGTTTGGTGCATATTCCATCACGCTCCAATGCGGCATGTGGCAGAATTTCGTTGAAATTAGACACATGCAGGTTTCCTCACGATGTTTTCCTTCACCGCCGAGCACGAGATGAATTATAAACACAAATTAAGCACATGAAAATTCAGTGGTGCCTGCCTGGGTTTGAACCCGAAATCATCGGTTAAGATGCACGCGTTCTAACCACTGAGCCATCTCGGCTCTATATATACATATATTTGGTAATTTATTGGTAAATAAAAATATTATTCCGCCTGATCCTTCGTTCGCGTTTTAGGGTTCCGTAGTCAAGTATAAGTTAA
The DNA here is from genome assembly GCF_037043105.1 of Vanessa tameamea. Classification (NCBI taxonomy): domain Eukaryota; kingdom Metazoa; phylum Arthropoda; class Insecta; order Lepidoptera; family Nymphalidae; genus Vanessa; species Vanessa tameamea. The sequence continues at coordinate 9,062,590 of NC_087325.1, forward strand.
GTTTTGTTACATACCAAATTATATCAAATTCTATTTAGTTGTTTTGTCTTAAAATTTTGAATATTTTAACATCCTTATATCTCTCCGATGGCACTGTCCATATAGATTAATTCATTAATTTAGCAGTTGTGTCTTTTTTATTATTTTTAAATTATTATTTTAAAAAAATATTTCAGATACCGACGCAACCCTATTTGGCTTTCGATTATAAATGTATAGAATAGTTAACGCTTTGAAATCCCAAATGCTAGTAAAATCATCGTTATCACAACAAACTTTATGAGCGCTGCCGATAAACGCAAAGTTATAAGCGACAGATGCTTCGTGTCGACGCAATTGTTTAATTTAATACTATGAAAACTATTATATCATATTATGTTTAAAATATGTATATATTTATATATAAGTCGTACTTTTCCGTCACAGAGACAGGCCACTCTGTATATATATATACTTCTCGGAATACTATCATAATTATTACATACATGCGTTTTCTATTTCGCGAGGCGACGAATAGATGAATCACGATTTCCAATTATTTCATCTACAATATTTATTTTAATAACAAAGATATGGATTGCAGTAAGTCAATTTAAATTAATAAATTTTAATATTAACACAATTCAAAAAAAAAAAAAACTCATTGTACATTATTTATAAAAACTAACTCGACATTATATTTTAAATTATGAAAATTAAATTCTCTTTCGGAAATTTTATTTTAAAATTTTGCCCGTTAACATAATAAAATCTATTGTCCGAAATTTTCCGAGCGCGAACTGGCGTATCGCCAAGTGCTGGCGTGTATTAATTACTTGTAGTTACTTGCGGTAACGCGACCTGTACTAGAGAACTGTCAGCAAACGTTTGCAAATAAATGTATAAGAAGGGGACGCATGTGAAACTAGAACACACACACTGGCATACATTATAAAAAGGTCTGCTAACTTTTATAGTAAAATTTGATTTAAGCTTACATACATAGTCACTACAATAAGATCTATCAAATCAAAATATACTTTATTCAAGTAGGCTTTTACAAGCACTTTTGAATCGTCGTTTAACAAACTATTTAAAGTAAAGCTACCACCGGTTCGGAATGTAGATTCTACCGATAAGAACCTAAGTAATGTAGCTAAGAAGGGTAATTCTAACCCCTAAAGTAAGCTAAAACTAAATTCTTAATAGTAGACTTTTTCTGAAGAAGCATTGAAATCTCAAAATTTTGGAATAAATAAATATTATACACATATAAATATATGTACCCACACGTAAACGTCGACTGTTGTGTTCCCCGGATGTCACTAAGTTTTATTAAATTTACCAGCTGTCACCGGCGTTTCCCTCCCTGGTAGAAAATCACGAAAATATTACATAAATTTTATAAATATTAAAATAACGCTTTTTTTATAATCTATCGCCACAATGATGAATGAACAATATTATAATTCATAATTGTCTAAGAGACGGATCGTTTAACTAATTTATTTAAGAAACAATATAATGATTACAATAACTACCCTGATATCGCAAGAGTATGTTGTACCTAAGCGTGTATTTTATATAATAATAAATGAGATACTGTAGGTAAATATTGTACAAAAAAGAAAAAAAAATATTTTATTTTATATTTTAGTTGCACATTTGTGATAATAGTTATTCCTAGTTTTACTATTTCGTTATCGCTTCGAAGTAATCGTTAGGATTAAATGATCAGGAATACAAAGAATACTGTAGCTTAGGATTTGCTCATCACTAGGCTTACACAACATTTAATTATAATTCCATTGTGTATTTATAAACAAGAGAACCTTTTAAAAATAAACCTGAAAATGATTGTATATTAATATAGGATTCGAATATTTGAATTATAATTTTAGACTGAGAATTAACTCGGGACATCCATCGTCTTTGGTTTCAAATAATAAAGAAATTTAGTAACATTTAAAGCGTTAATGTAATATTAGTTTTAGTAATATTTAATAAATAGTAAAATTTTCACGCAAATTAAGTAGATCAGCTAGAACTTAGGCTGCCTGAGAAACTAATTAATAACGATAATCGACTATTTACGTTATTGTAGTCGGAAGATTCTAGCCTATATACATTCTGATGGCTTTTGATTCTGAGAACATTAAATACTCATTACGAACTGACAACTAAACTTAGAGAGTGCTTATTATAATGCTTGCTTGAACAGCATTCAAATGGAATTTGATATGGAATAGGACAGCGTACTTTTCGCACGAATTATGAAACGGCGAATCACGGAATCAAGACAGTTTGTATACAGCTGTAAAGATGATTTAAGAGGTCAATTCTGTATATGTGTGAATAAGTAGATTGGCAATAAGTATTTTTTTTTTTCGATTTAATCAGATTGCCCTTTCGGATTCTTGAAATTTATTTTTAAAGTAATATTTTTTACAATATAAAAACGTTTCAAATGACGGTTAACGATTAAGCGGTAGGTGGAGTTTTAGTATATAAGTTGGTTTTCACATTAAAGAAATATTAGGCATTTTACTGCGTAAAAATATATTGTTTTCATAAAAAATGTCAAATCGAGCGGGTAACACCTAGTTACTTAATAAAATTAATGAGATTCTAATTCGTTTTTGATGGGATTAATTTTTACTTTGTAGTTATTTTGTCTAAATCGTAGGAAAAACTTTACATTCTTTGTGCGTAATATTGTTCTTTGAAAAATATTTCATTTACAAAGAAACGTTTGTTTGTTTGTTAAAAAGAAAGGCCCTTAATAAGTCTTTGTGTGTTGAACAAATGAAAAATTTTAGAAAAGGAAAAATTAAAAACACTTTGTTCTAAAATTTCCTGATAAATTTTTACAACTCTGAGTTACTGGTTAATTTCTAACAATAAAAAAGTGTATTGCCTTCTACGATATATCTTTAATTAAATATAAGGCACCTATTCCATTACAGTTTCACCCGCATTCCCGAGAGATTTTATGTTTTCCCGGGATAAAGAGTATCCTATATGTTATTCTAGTACATATTCAATCTGTGACAAACATCCATCCATACCTCAGAGAAATCAGTCAGATCCATACACACAAATTTTCGCGTTTATAATATTAGTAGGAAGTAGGATTACTACTATGCACTCTCTTTTATAAGAGACAAGACAATGTCCGGCTGCTTCGGTAGGTATCTGCACCGGATAGCGAGGCGAGAGATGACACTCTCCTGCCACGAGTGTGGCGCGCCTTCGGACACGGCCCGCCACACTCTGATTGAGTGTTCCGCATGGGGGCCTCAGCGCCATTCCCTGGCGGCCATTGTAGGCGGAGACCTCTCGCTGCCGAGCGTGATAAACGCAATGATCAACAGCGAGAGATGCTGGAAGGAAATGGTCTTGTTCTGTGAAAACGTGATGACACAGAAGGAGGCCGCGGAGCGGGAGTTTAAGAACAAAGCTGCCGACCCGCTTCGCCGAAGAAGACCGGGGAGAAGGCGTCTTCCTTATGGACACCTTCTCCTTCCTCCACAAGTCTCGCCGGGGATAGGGGTCTCTGTACCCCGAGAACCCCCTAGGAATTGGAGGCCCACACAGTTGGGCTTACCGTCAGGACGTCACGGTAGTATGCGCAAGCCATCCCGTGACGTCTCCCAAAAAGACGGAGTGGGTACCGCTGGTTTTTTAGTGGATATTCCGGCGCCTTAAGCGCCGGTGAGCCCCACATACCCCCCCCCCCCCACAGCACGTGGGGGAAACAATAGATCTTAAGGTGGTAGGTTATCGCTCATACTAAGCACACGAAAATAGATATTAAGGTGACGATCCTTTTTTTACCCCGACTGTACCTACTATTGTCAAAATACGAGATATTCTATAGATTTTCATCTGAATGCCAGTCTAAAGACCGCTTAACAAATACTGGCGTCCCTCGAGATGATCCCACTAAATTATTGACAACTTCGTCTCAAAGAAATAATTCATAATTCAAAATCGTAACCAAGTTTAAATTAAAACCTTTTTGTCGATATTCGTATACGAAAAAGTTTAAAAAAAAATCTTATTTTACAACAGTTATGGCATTTCAATTAGATATAGAATAATTAAGGATAATAAAAGCCTTTGCTTATGTACTTATTAACATATTAAATAATACAACACCAAGGGCGCCTTTTTCTCATCTATACATATAATAAAATTGGAGTGTCTGTTTATAGAATTAAAATAACCGCTTTTTACTAAATGCATAAACAGCATTTTTTTTTTCAATTTTTGTCTGTTTGTCTGTTTGTTCGGGCTAATCTCTGTAACGGCTGGACGGATTTTGACGGGACTTTCACTGGAAGAAAGTTGATGTTATAAGAAGTAACTTAGGCTACAATATAATTACATTTTTGTTAAATTGAAACGCGCATGAAGTCGCGGGCACAGTTTTTCAATATAAAAAAACTTTTTTTTTAAAGTAATTAATAAAAGTAAATCGCTATGCATCCCTTTCGCTTAATAAATCATAATAAGATGTTATTCACATTGCAGCCGTAATTGCATAAGCTAATATATACTTCAAACCGAAACCTAACAATACTAAGTTTTTCTGTTTGATTGTAGAAGAATAGCTGCTAGCCCAGACAGACTTACACAAAGCCTTAAGTAAAACTCATTCCATATAAAGTTTTAAAACCAAACCTTTTAACGCTGAACAGTTGCCCGTGGTTGGAATTAACAATGAAATCTGTTTTGTGTTTTTTTTCTAATCGGTTCAAGTCGCCTTTATCTTGTGTTAAAGGGTAGTCCAAACATAATAAATGACGTGATTCTCTGAACCCTTTTAAAAACATTATAAACACAATTGGTTTTTAAAATAAGTTTTTAAAAACATTATAAACCCTTTGTTTATGAGTTCGTTATAGTTTTTAATATATATACTATATTCGCCATCGATCTATTTACTATTACTATTTACCAGATCTATAGATGACAACCCTTAAACACAATGGAGTTTATGTGAAATGTGATTATTCTATAAAGTGCTAAGAACAAGTGGTTTTTTTTCTGTGAAATAGGTAGGCGGACGGGCTAATGGGCCACCTGATGGCAAGTGGCCATCACCGCCCACAAACATCGTCGCCGTAAGATATTTCAATCATTCCTTACATCTCCAATGCACCACCAACCTTGGGAACTAAGTTATTATGTCTCTTGTGGCTGAAGTACACTGTCTCACTCACCCTTCCAACCGGAACACAACGATACAAAGTATTGCTACTTGACGGTAGAATATATGATGAGTGGGTGGTACCTACCCAGACGGCCTCACACAAAGCCCTACCACCAAATGCTATGCAAATGGTTGCATATTCTGATCAAAAATATTCTGTTTAAAAACCTATTACTAACATTACCAATGCCAAATGTGGCTTCGAATTTCTCATAGCGTTTTGAATGTCATAAACTGTTACATCAAACGAACGAAAACTGTTCGTTATAGTTTCGACCGTGTCAGCTTAGAGACATCTAGACGGATATCATGCGGTTTCCATAATCGTCTCGATTTTGTACAATTGATTTGTGATAGATGACAAACGTGTGTGTCTCTGTCTTGTATGTGTGTGAGTGTAAATGACAAAAATGGAACAAATTATACAGAAATAATTATTAAACGAGGAAACCTATTTTGTATTACCTAATTGAAAAAAACTACTGAAACCAATATACCTACATAAAACTTTTCAGAGGAGGTTTTAGTATTTAAAACATGGCAGACAAAGTCTGCCGTCGGTTTTAATAAGATAAAAGGCATACAGCGAAAACTTAATGTCACTTAAATTTGACATTTATCAAACAAATAATAAAATACAAATTCCAATCAGAAAAGCTCGAAATATTCTAAATTTAAAGCCGGTTAAACTGATACAATTGTGATGTATTTGGTTTAATAGCTTTCTTTAAGGTGAGCATTGTATATTAAAATATCACCCATAATATCATCAATAGAATCATTAAGACGATCATCATAAACATTCTTTATTGTATGAGCTGATCCTTGGGAAAGGGTTGAGAAGCTAGCGAAAATTCCAACAACTTTGTTAACTATGCGAAAATTTAAACATGAAATAAAATCATTGTAATTGGAATGGATACCTATTTGATAAAATAACGTCCCTCATTACGATGGTTATAACTATGAAGTATATTTAGTTAATTTTTTGTCTATATACATATAAAAAAAAGAAAAACAGCTACAAGAAATAACTATGTACTCGACTGTTACTGTAAATAATACATTATTATTTGATCATAATTCACTCACGTTATTTATAGAGGAAGGCTCGATATCTTACGGTTTCCATTTACCTACAACGTATACGTGAAATCATGATTATCAGTCAATGAATGTAAAACGCATTCACTAGTGGTTATACTGGTCTCCCTATCGACTGCAGTTATTCTACCGCGAAGACTTCGTATTGCTGTGGTCTGGTTTCAATGGCGAGAGGTAGTGTGATTAAAGGATATAGAGTCACATCTTAGGTCTCATGATTGGTTGGAGATCATTTTTCTTCCAATTTTTATTAATTTTAAATTAAGAACAGTTTGTAAAAAAATATTTAACGTCTCTCAACTCAGATGGTATTAGTACGATGTAGTGGAGGGGTCGTGTATTTTCTGAAAAATTAAGTTGAATCAAGAAATATGTACTAGAATTATAATTTTCGTTTATGGCGATCATTTTATTCCATCTTTGAAAATATCTGTTAATTATCTAATGGCTTCAGTTAGAAAAAAATTAATTATAGTAAGTCTTTGTTGTGATCTCCTACTTAACGATATAATGACGTCAATAAACTGTAAATACTGAGGGTTTTTCTTATCATATTTTACAAGAATTTCTTTGAATACTACACAAATGTTATTTTACTTACGAAAAATGTCTCCGAGCTTTTTGTATACATAAGAACTTACTATGCAAGCCTTACAATGATAAGTTTGATACCTGCAACAAACAAAAGTATTTATTTTTAATACATTATTTTAACATAGCATTTTATAATGTTCAAAGTCGGGACGGGTCTTACTTGAGCTACGTGACTAGTTTTTCAAGCGTTCGCCAGAGAATGTAAATACTGAGATTTGTACTTCTACTTCGTTGACATAACAAACAAATTAGCTAATTTCGTTTTAATCTGACTGGTCATAGGTCGGTTACAGGTGATGACGTAATGAGCGACCAATGAGCGCTCAGATTAGGGTCAATTAGTTGATTATACTTTTTTTCAACGTTTCAGAATGTGAAGGTTTATTTTATAACACTAAACTACGGATTTTAAACACAGGAATCTACATTAGTAAAATACAAGTAACCTATTATTGACAATGGATTTAATTAGATTGTTTTTTTTTTGCAAGCAAAATATGCACGTATAGTAAATAATTAAAAATTAAAAGAATTTAAGCAATGCCCCGAATTAATGAATACATACATACATACATTAACAGCCTGTAAATTTCTCACTGCTGGGCTAAGGCCCTTTGAGGAGAAGGTTTGGAGCATATCTCACCACGCTGCTCCAATGCTGGTTGAGATTCACATGTGGCAGAATTTCGTTGAAATTAGACACATGCAGGTTTCTTCACGATGTTTTCCTTCACCGCCGAGCACAAAACGAATTATAAACACAAATTAAGCACATGGAAATTCAGTGGTGGCTGCCTGGGTTTGAACCCGAAACCATCGGTTAAGATGCACGCGTTCTAACCACTGGGCCATCTCGGCTCCATATAGTAAATAATATTAGTACGAAATTACAATGGTTATGTAACCTATATGATTAGAAATAGATAAGTGACCGAATATGTTTGTAAAAGATACTCATAAATTAATTTCACCAAGCTGCTCCAATGCGAGGCTGTACTCCCATTGGAGCAGCTTGGTTTGTATATTTGGTATAGGGTATTCCTGAGAGAGTGCCAGACTAACACAAAAACTTGTCAAAGCTTCGTTTAATTATTGTGTATATACGTATAACTATTTAGCCTTAACTCGGTACGTATCTTTAAAATGTTATAACAATATAATATGTCTATTTTGAGTGAGTTGAAAAATAGCACAAGCGCAACTAAGTTCATGTATATACGAGAATATAGTATGTTCATATTTATTTAATTTAAAATTGCAACTAAAAAAAATGTATCCAATTAAAAAAAATTTGGACAATTAAAGTTTCGTTAGCTGAACGATTTAAGCGGTATTCAAAAGCGGAAAATTATGTTAATCAACGGTATTATCTCGGGAGTGTTGCAAAGTTACGGCAACATTTAAATCGCTGTCACAAACAGGGCTGCCAACATTCAGTTTCAGTCCTAGATCTCAGGGTTTGTAGATTTCATCGCCAGACTTGCGGTACCAAGCGATATACCAATTTAAAAACGAGAGCTTTCCTGGAATATCCTGTTTGGAACAAAGGTTCTTTCGTTATCTTAATTTCAGATACAATTAAATAATAAATAGAATAAGTTACAGAAATATACATTTTAATATTAACTAATAAAATTAATACAAGACACGAATGAATCTGACGTCGCAACTCTTTACCGTATATTATTTAGATATTAAAGATAAAAAGACGAGGACTTATACATATTTATTTATATATACAGGATATAAATAAAAAAAAAAGTACTTTATTCAAATACTCTGTAAATTAAAATAGTGGAAAAGATTAACGGCTGAACTCAGCAGTTACTCTTGAAATTACTCAAGAAACTTCTTCTCGTCTCGGTAAAATCAACTTTCTTAGCGTAGTTTCACGTTTAATTCAACACTGTTCAATGACGATTCAAAGGTACTTTTAAAAATCTACTTGAATAGAGAATATTTTGACATTTGATTTTTAGATATCTACATAAATATATATACGATCGTAAGCACACAAGATACATACATAACAAAAGTGACGTAACAGTCAGTCTTACAATTATACCAGTCTAGTCCTTATTCGCTAAATAATAGAGCGTAATATGCTAAAAGATATTTCGTTGCAAACAATTTATTCAATTGGCCACTTGGGGCCTTACCTTTCATGTCATTTTACAATAGATTATACTCAAACGTTATATATCGAAACGTTGCACGATTTTGAATTTAGAATTTACCTTCGACATTTACTTTTATCACTTCCACAAAAGTCTTATATATGACTCACATATATATCAGTGATGGTTATTGGTCCCGTGGCTCACGTTAAATAAATCATTAATTTTTCAAATAAAATTTGTTAACCCTAGCTGCAAGTTATCGCTGCACGGATATCGTTGTTACGAAATTCTGCAAGAAAATATAATTTCCAACACCATTTATATTATATATATATATATATATATAGGAATGTTATTTTAACACGAAAAATATAACTCATATATACGGCTCTTGACTAAATCCCGTTCAAACGGACTTTACCACGTGAACTCGAAAAGCAATATCTACGAGGTAGGAAGATTAATTTCATCACACAGAATACCGGAACATTTTTATAGAATTTATGGCATGTATTTATTTCTATACAACTGGAGACCGCGACTTCATCGTTTATGTTTAAACATTAGAATAGACCATATTTTCCGGCAATTTTATTTCCGTAATCGTCATATTACCTTTTAATTTACTAAAATATATTAATTCATATAACAATATTAACTAATATTTTTTAGGTAAATTAGGTACGTCAATATGTAAAAATCCATTTTAATTAATAATGCCGAGCTAATCACTATTTAATTACTATTTTAACTAATTAAAAAACTGAATACACAAAAGAAAGATGAAATTAAATAATTATGTTACCACAAATATATATTGTGGGAATAAACATCTTAACCGAGCGACATCTGCGTGACGTCACACAAAGGAGGCGGTAGTTGTGCGGCGGACACATTCAATCGCCACCGCTAGCAGGGTAAGGACGTATCGTACTTCGTTATTATTGTTATTACTGTGTAGTGTGATTTGTGTAGTAGATTAAATGTTTTTCTTTTGTTGTAAATTGATTGTTGTTGTTAATTAAAGATCATTGTTTTAGGGGTTAGTGTATTTGTTTTTTTGTTTTATTTTTTTAAGTAATTCCTACTTCTGCTTCTAAAAATATAATACTTATTGATTTATATATAGGTTAGGTGAAGAGCATGTTTTTTTTTATCAGATTTTGAGTCAATCTCTGGACCTGACCTTCTAAAAAAATATTCATTTGATAGTCCATGCCTTGAGGAGGTTGATAAGCAATCCTCTTAATTATAACACGCTACGCCCCACGAGACCGGAGCGGTAACGCGAGTGAAACCGCACGGAACTGCCAGTTGATCTATATTGAATACATGACTGAAACGATTACACTCGAAAATGTGATATACATTTATAAAAGTAATAACTAAGAGAGACCTTCAATGATTTTATATTACAAGGTCTATCTATTTTGGAGTATGGCCAGAAGTTCGTTATATAAACAATCAGTATATAAGTTTATATGGAAGCATAACACGAACACTTAGCCGCATGAATGAAGCGTAATCCAAATCGATTTGAATCGAGTAGTCTCCGTACAAAACCGAGTGATTTTAATAATCGTTTATGTCATTTCGTTTATGTCATTAGCCCTTAACATATGAATTTTTTTAGAAAATTCAAGCCGTCATTCATATCAAAACGAAATATAGATCTTGATATGTTTTATTTTTTATTTATAGTTAACGAAAACCTTGATTACATTTTTCTATAGAGAAATAACCATTAATATTTAATTATTAGGTGATTAATAATTATGAACATTTTTTATTCAACGATTTACGATCAATTCAAAGGGTAAATGCAGTAAAATAAAATGTTATCCTTTTTTATGGTAATGGTATGTGGGTGGGTAGGACGGGCAAATGGGCCACCTGATGGTAAGTACACATCGCCCATAGACATTGCGTTGTAAGAAATATTTACCACAACTTACACCGCCAATGCACCACTAACCTTGGGAATTGAGATGGCATGTCCCTTTTACCTATAGTTACTGTCTCATTTACTAAGTATTGCTGTTTGGCGGTACAACATCTGATCAGAGGGTGGGCTTGCACAAAGTCCCACCTCCAAGTAAAACATCCCTGACACAAAGGCAATACACGAACGTAATACTTTCTAAATATTCATTAAACTCTCCGCTTATCTTTAGATAGAATTCTAATGAGTCTGTTACAAGTCGGTTGGAGTAGAACGGCCGAGTTATTAATGGAATATCGATGTTCTTAGATACTTCAAGAAACTATTCATATAGAATCTCGTGCTAATTGATAACATTTTAATTACTCTAGATAACTTAGTATTAAGCATATATTTAGTATTACGGTTGTAGTTAAAATAATATTAAAGGAAGTTCGATTTTTTTTAAATTGGTCAAAAGTCTGTTCTAAATATTTAAATAACATATGAGCGACATAGTTTCGCTCGGCTCTAATAAAATTAGTACTAAAAAAATTTATTTTTTTCTAGTGTATGACGTGAAATTATGTTTTTACAGAAAATAAATCTAATAGATAAACTTAAAAAGCAAAATTTTATTTTAATACAAAGTAACAAATTTGAGCCAAATTTTTACGAGATAAATATATTTTTTAATATAAATATACACATACATTTATTATTATACGATTGACACACACATATTTATAGAGCCGAGGTGACCTAATAGCTAGAACACGTGAATGTTAATCAAAAATTGCAGCCCGGTATTTAATTACCATCACAACTATGGTGGCGAAGAACATCGTAAGGCAATCTGAAATCTGAAAAAAATCTGTGATTTATACCTGAAAAAGATTTTCTGAACGATGCTGGTTCAAATCCTGATTTAAACCCGCTTCATTCGATCAAGATTCATGAGTTCCAGCTACTAGGCCAAACCATATTTCCAACATTTACAATTAACTGCTTGAAAACCAATTTAAAAAATATTTTCTGAACGAATTTATGATGATCGCAATTTTCATAAAATGCGTAAGATTAATAATTGAAACTCTTACCCAGATCTTTATTAGGCGCAATAAATCATTTCACGAGGACCTCATGTCGCTGGGCCGACGCTACCCTAAACTTTATAAGCGAATATTGTAAAATGATAATATTTATTCCAGCCCATTGATATTAAATTATATTAAGCTACATACAAATATTGCGCAACGAAATTTCTAATTAAACTTTTACGGATTCCTATGTAATTTTAGTATAAAAATTATAATACAAAATATATTAATGACTAGATATGAATTTAACAAAGAAGTTATTGTTGTAGCTTAAGTTACTCCTTATTATCACGTTTGGTATATGTGCCGTGTATATATACATATGAATTTAGTATAAAGCGGTTATTTTAATATTATAGACAGACACTCTAATTTTATTATATGTAGTATAAATATATAGATATAGATAAAAAATCGTGGACTTAGGATTTGTTGATATCTAGCCAATATTTATAAATTAAATTGTAAATTATTTACATACTCTGTGGTGACTCTATGTTTAATTCAATACTGTAACATAATGATTCATAAATGCTTTTATGAGCCTACTTAAAATCAAAATTAAAAGAATGTTTTGATTTTGATATTCGGACTCCAACCGCCATCATTCCATATTTTTCTCGAATGTTCGATAGTTATCTGTCAAGAGCTTAGCTGCTTTGTCTTAAATAAAATCCGACACCTATTTTTTTATATTATTCTTATGTATATATCTATATTTATGATAGTATTCGTATTATGATATGATATGTTAATCTATACTCATATTAAAAATTCGAAATTAACTTTGTTTTCTTTCGCGGCCAAATTGAACTTAAAGCTTGAACTCCAAGGAAGGGCGTAGGTTTTTTTGCCTAACACCGGACGACCAACTCCTAAAACGCGAGCGGAGTCGCGAGCAACAACTAGTATAATATAATATGAATCGTACATCATTACATCGATAAAACCTGTTTATAATATATCACTTATTAATTGATACTAAAAATAATAATATTCTTTTTGGTATCAATTAATAATATTGTCATTTAAGTTACGTTATTTTTTTTTTTATAGTTTTGTTATAGTTCATGTTTTCATTACATTATTTTCTTTAATAATAACTTATAATAATAATGTTTTTGTCAACAAAAATTATCTGAACTCCTGGAAGATATCAACAGCGATATCACGACGGCGACATTTTTTAAGATGTGCTCAGAGCAAGATTATAACTTGGCTTTTGTCAAACCATACAACAGATAGACTTAAGCATACCAGAAGACGCTCAAACCATTATTCTCCGCTTCAACATTGTCTCACTACCGCTATCTGGCTTTTTGCTCTGTAAGACCCTTAGGCAACCTGTGATCCTCTTATCCTATATCTAATCCAATAAATATTATTAATGAATGGCCCATAAGATTCGTTAGGATGTAAATTTAAATAAATTAAAATAATGACTGTCGCTTCCCAATTTGTTTTTGATAATGTTACGCAAAAACATAAATGATTTTTACAGAAATTTTGACGTACATACATTCCATTAATACTAGGAACAAGAATAAACTTGTTACTCCAAGTCCAAGTACCGGATTACACAGGATCAGTAACTCTTTTTTGGCGCAATGTATACATTTTTATAACAGGATCCCAGAAAACGTTCAAAAATATTCAATTGTAAAATTTAAACGAATCGTTAAAGAGCGATTGTGTGCTAAAGGATATTATTACACTAATGAGTTTTTAGTTGATTACAAACCTTGGGAATGAAATGATCGTCTCCAGGCTGTTTCAAATAACGCAAATGTGTTTATTATTATTGTACAGGAACTATACTATATTTGTGAAAATGAAATTAAAAAAAAAATATCTTGCTCAAATTCTTTCGCCGGTTCTTCTCAGGTCCGAGGTGTTTATTTCCGAACCGGTGGTAGATTTTTGACTATCAATAAGCAAGTGTAATCACTTCTACATTGAATAAACATTTTTGACTTTAATTAAAATTACATCAAGTTAATACAAAATGTAATAAACTTTCACCAATTAAATTTCATTAATGTTATCCCACATCAACAGCCCAAGTGACAATGTCGTAAAATTGACTGTCGACCGGCTCCCTTGTTGGGTCCTCGTATGATTTCATGGCGTGACCGTTAGCCCAACCCACTTCACAATTGTCGGTATGGTACATAAGTTATAGTATTTAAATCACCTTTAATATACAATAATACTTACCTATAAAGTTTTAAGCGAACATTAAATTTGTCAAACAATATGGCATTAAGCATAAACTTCTTCTTTTAAACCCTTGTTTCTAACAAGAAACGAAAAGAAACTTCATAATTAAAATTTGGAGATACACCCACGGCAGAAATAACACATCAATATCACCGCAGTCCTTAAGCTATGTTGCACATCGGGTTGAAGATTGTTAAATCTCTAGCTGCTTTAATAATAAGAATACTTTGGCACAAATGGTAATATTAACCGCAGATTTATATTCAAGGAAGGTTGCAGGTTGCGTGAGTTGGGTGACTTTCTGCCACATCTGTCCACCAAATCGTGGAGCACAATAATAGAATAACCCTCAAAATGTCAAGAGAGGGAATCTTGCTCTTACATGTGGACATTTACAGACTTTTAAGTTTAGTACCATATAATTAACTAGCTTCTTCTTGAATCTGCTTCTTCTTCTAAGGCCCGTTTTACCTCCTTACGGGTGGAGTTTCGTAAAATTTGTTCTTAGCGGATGTCTACACCCTATAAGGAACCTACTTGTCAAATTTCAAGTTTGAAATTTCGTGATTAATCAGTGAGTGGTCCCTTTTATATAATATACTTAATTTAAATTACACAATATGATTTTAATTTTGAGGTAATCAATCTTAAGATAACCAATAAAAAAGAGGAAAAGAACATCGTCTTTAAGATGATTGCAATTTGTCAGTCGTGGTAATCTGACGTTGACATGAAGGATACGCCATTATCTCTAACATCTCATGAAGGGACTTTTGTCCGTAATAAAAATAAAACCAAACTCAAGAGGCTCGCTAGCAAGTAACAATTAGGAGCAAAATACAATGTTACGGTTTGGTTGCTAGTAGGGAAAAGGCAGAATTTTGGACAAAGTAAGGAAATGTAACTGAACGGCAACTATTACTCGAAATTTTATGATTCGGTGTTATATGAAAAATATCATTTGAATGAAAAGTTTATTATTAAATTAGTCGAAGTATTGGTTTTTTTTCGCAATTATTGCAATGGAAAATGGAAGTTAATTGATGTCTCTGATATAGAATTCTTGGCGACGGAAATCGATGGTTCTTTAAAGAAATATATCACCGCCTTGCGAGTGAGAAAATTTTTCGATTTCGATAAACGATTTCGTCACTCTTTACATAACCTAGGCCTGTATTACTACTAGTCCTAAGTCCTCAGTCCTAAGTCATACATCCAAAGCTCACCAACAGAAGGTAATAACAAGGTATTTAAATGAAGTACGCAGTTACCTAGCCAGATGGGTTTGCGCTGAACAAACACAACAGAAGTATGTAATAAATTTAAAAGAAACAGGTACTTCAGAGGAACTTTTCTTTTTTAGTATTCTTTGTAGCTTGTAGCACAAAGCGATTTTTTAACTATTCCATTGCATTTGTTATTGTTTAACTGAAAATAAGTATATTACTTATTATTAAACAATGTAATATTCCATACTTTTAATAGGAACATCTTAATTAGTATTATATTTATGAAAGTGAGGTCGTATGTTACGCCCTCACTTCTTAACAACAAAACCGATCATCATGAAAATTTGCATATACCTAACCGAACCTAACCCAACCTCTGACAAAGTGAGACCGAGTACATGAAACACCTAACTCTTCCTCAAACGCAAGCAAAGTCTCGGACGGAAAATAGTAATTATATATAAATACACATTTGCTTTCTGTTACTAATTAAACACGCTTTACGGACAATGCATTTAAATTACATTTTCTTTTAACGTAATAACGAGTGAAATCGCATCACAGAAGCAGAACTTTATTTCATTAGCTTGATTTCCCGAAATGTTCTCATGCTCTTGGACTGGACGCGTTGAATTCATAATAAGTATCTCAGTGTAATTTCAGCGCGTAACAATATTATATTTTCATTGAATTATACCTCCAGTTTCTGAAACACTGATTAAACTCAAATTAAATAAATTAACTTCAATCTGATTGGTCATCGATGATGGCTGACGCATTGAGCGACCAATGAGAGTTCAGTATTTAGACAGATTAGTAAATGTAACTTTCAAATCAAACTTTCATAGACACACTTAGACAATGACTGGTATATTTAAACAATTAAAAAATAAATAATTGTGTATATAGTACAAAGTAAATACATACATACAAAATAACATGTAATTTTGTGTTATTACACGTGTTATTAAATATATATGTATTGCCTTTAAAAATTGCATTTATTAAGAGGACAGTCCTTGCGGAACGCCAAAATAGCGCTTACTGTTTTTAAAATATCTTAAAACTGGAGCATTGATTATGGATAAAAAAATACATTTAGTATCTCAATAGATATATCTCAAGTTTCACCGGACGATATTTATAAAATTTGTATCAATAACCTGGTAAATTAATCGTCAACATCACTCCAAACACTGAAATCGACCTTTTCTATTAACATTTTTTAAGCTATTTAGCGGCTAGTTTATACATGTATTTTTGGTTAAATGGGGACACGAAAGTGTAAATAATAAGTTCACCGTGTTCAATTTCTATTATATCTCACAATATTATAGTAATTTTTATTTAAATATTGCTTACTTTTTGGCATTCGTCGTCCATACATTTTAGTATGGAGAAAATAATTTGACGGTTTTGACTTATTATTCGACATCGCTGTCAATAAATTTTCAGTCCCTCCCCAGAGCCCAAGGTGAGAGCACGTCAATTTTTATTTCGAGCCGACTCTTATAATTTCGCAAAACGTCTACGCACACATAGACAAGTTAGCATAAGGGTGGGGCGCGAGTGTCGTGGGACACAATTGTTAATTTTTATGCTGCGGAGCTGAGTCTTCCTGTCAGGGACGATAAATGAGGACTCCAATGAAGTTTGGAATCCAATGCTATTCCCAAAAAAAAACCGTAGTATTGGCTACATCAAGACGGCCACCATTTAAAGATATA
This sequence comes from Vanessa tameamea, assembly GCF_037043105.1. Lineage (NCBI taxonomy): Eukaryota > Metazoa > Arthropoda > Insecta > Lepidoptera > Nymphalidae > Vanessa > Vanessa tameamea. The sequence goes on from NC_087325.1 coordinate 9,079,802, forward strand.
TTATAATTTTGCTTTCTAAAATTTGGTAGGGTAAAAACTACACATTTCGTTTTTGAGTATTCAAAACTAAATTATTTACTGTAAACCAATCGTGTATCTGTGATAATGCACCGTTCACATCGTCATAGTCAGTTTTTTCCTGTCTACCTTAAAAATCAGTGAAGTATCGTCAGCAAACAACATTATATCACAAATACCTTTAACATAGAAAGGAAGAAAGGGACCCAAAATTGATCCTTGTGGAACACTCATTTATAACGTAGATCCAGAAAACTTTATGCCATTAATGAAAACTTGCTGGACTCTTTGACTTAAATATAAAGCAATGAGATCAAGAGCTTTACCTTTAATACCGTAGTATTTGAGCTTATAAAGAAGCGTCTCGTGTTCTACACAATCAAATGCTTTAGACAAATCACAGAATACTCCAATAGCATTCTGTGATTTTTGTCAAGCATCGTAAATATGTTTAAGAAGTGCTATTCTCGCATCAGTTGTGGAGCGACCTCTTGTAAAACCGAATTGCTCACTATGACAAATAGTATTGGTACCGAAATGGACGAGAAGTTGATTTAAAATATTTTTTTCGAATATTTTACTTAAAAATAGAGTATTGAAAAAAATTATATTTAACTTCGTTATTTATATTTATAAAATTTAAGAAGTGATTATTTAATGTGTCTTTACTTTAATTTAATTCGGTATATCTACCAACCTTAAAATATCAAGAAAATAATTATTATTATTTAGTTAGACGAAAGCAGTTGAAACAATAAAAATCATAATGAATAATTGGCATCTTATTGCACTCTGACCGCACCCTATGCTAACAAATAATTTATAATTGCGTTTGCGAGTGACAACCTTATAGCTAATACATTACTCGTAATTAAATGTATTTTTATAAATCCTACGTTATGAACGTGCAATGAAAATTTAATTTATTCGTTGCACCGAAAACAAGCAACTAATTATCTCCGGGGATGCGTACGATACACTGCACAATGCATCTGTATTATTGAAAAGTACCTATGTGTGTGTTCTAAAATTAATTCCCACGCTTACAAACTACGCTCTTAAACATACAATTTTATATAATTTTATCTGTTGAATTCGAAAGAGTAGCAGACATTTTTGTCATTCCAAAACAGCTCATAATATGTTATCAAAATATTAAATATACATTTCACGCTCTGCACTTGTGATAATTAGGAATATAATATGTTGGTAAATATACCTCACAAGTGTTACAATAGCTGACGTTTGTATAAATTTAAACCATAACGTGTTGTATTAAAAAGTTGACTCCGAAAATAAAGCAAATGATATTTTACACAAGGTTATAAAGACATATATATATTATTATTCATAGCTTCGCTTACTTATCCTGATTTAGGAATATATTTTACAATGTATATTTACAAATTTGAATTGTGAATATGTAGTTGTTATAGTAGAAGTAGAAAGAGAAGAAATTACATATATTACAATATTAATTATTATTTTATTATTAATAAATAGAAAATGGATAATTATTATTTTATTGCAATTAACTAAGAAGCAATTTTTGACTTTTATAAAAAAAATGGGTATGTAAAAAATCTTAAAAAAAATAATTAAAATTCATCGAAGCGGCAATCGAAAAACTTACAATTTGATTAGGGCAAATCGAAGCGTATTATATTTCAGACTACACATCTAAAATATCATGTAATAATAATTGAATCATTTTTCTACGACTTTTATGTGCTTGTACTAGAGATGCAGTTGAATATAAAAGTAATGACTTTTCATTGGGAGCTGAAACATACGTTCACGAAGATTGAACTTTGCACACTAATACAGATACATTTGCTATTTCAATATTTGCATTCGCTTTACGTGTTATCAAAGTGCTAAGCCACGTGGTGTATGATCAGGGTGACCAGAAGTTTCGGTCGAACGTCGGATAATCCGCTAATGTTAGTATTATGTATGTATTTTATTATATAACTAAGTTCAATTACATTATTGAAGTGAAATATCATTGGTCACGATGAATATAAATAAGATTTCAAGTACGGATTTGAGTGCAACGTTTCTATATGTAACGTTCCAGTTAAACTTTTCTGATGCAAAAACTATTTAACATATCACATTTTCTAGGTATTTTACGTGAATAGAATAATAAAATTTAAATAGTAATTTAATTATTGAAATACTAAAATAACATGAGAATTTAAATAACGAAGTTCAAAAACTGTTACTGAATTTCCTCAGTTGTCTGCATTTAGACATATTTATCTCCAACAATTGAAGAGACGTTGGAGTCGTGTAAACAATTGACAACAGATTTTGAATTGACAATATTATCGTTCAAATGCCTTTAAATAGCTGGTACCTGCAAGAAATTTGCCGAACGAATACATTTATGTATAAGTCTTAGTACACTAAGTAATTAATAGTTCATACTACATACACATCATCAGATGAGCCATACACACACATGTCTCAAAATCCCTAGCAGCACTCAAGCAAGGAGGTTTTGTTTCAAGTGAATACATAATAAACTCATTTAAACTTGATTATTTATCAAGAACAGTTGAGTTATAACATGAGAACGAACTCGAAACTCACCCTGAATCCATTCACGAAATATCAAAAGGTGATACGCGAAATCTTCTACAGTAATTATAACACGCATCGAAATAGCGTTTCGCTGTAAGTTAGTTTTCAACATATCACGAGAGAGAGAGATAGATTACTTTAGACGACATAATTAAAAAAAAAAATTAAGCATAAAGACTGATTCATCTTTCCGTTTCTTTTTGTTAGGATTTATCTACTAAATAGTTATGTTTAATTAGACTTGTAAGGCTATGATTCAAAAGTCCTTGTCCGAAATCAGGGTTGTCCAAAAATAAGCTTGTGCGGTCCGCGAAGGTTTGATTTACAGTTAATGGTGATATATTGAAGGTAACGACTGATTAACAATTAGAATTATACAACCCCCCCTCATCATGTTTCCACAGCCCAACCGAAAATGTAGTAATACACATTCGCAAATATATCTAAATTGGACAGACCTGTCCTCGATGAATAAATCATTTTTTTTATAATTACTTTGTAAAGTTTTTTGATGAATAAAAGTTGTCTCACAACAACAGACTACCTGGTCACCATCACGAGTTCCAATCAAATATCCGCATCGCTGCGAATTCAAACACACCAGAAAACAAATATCGTCTATAGGACTTTTTCTTTTTAGGTTATCGAATTTTACATATTTATTGATTTTCTCGATTTAAATTTAGAACGCGTTCATGAAAATGTGAGTGATCTCCCAATCCACCTACAATATGGTGTGCTGTAATCATTTCCAAATTACTATTAACACAAGAGCACATTACCGTACGTTCCCTCACGATCAAAAAAAAAACACTTCCGTAGTTCCGGTTGACACCTATTAAGGCTTAATGCCAAATTATATTCACATAGCCGAGACCTTATATATACTGGGGTGAACCAAACGTAAGTGTGTTTCAGAAACAAGTTATATCCATACAAATTTTGAGTACAAACATTTAAAAACTGCTTAACAACGCCTTTACCCAGTAGTGGGATATGACTGCTCTACTTTACCATTGAGGTAACAGTAAGGTAAATCCAAACAGTACCTATTATCTGTGTATATATACATCTGTAAGCTAATGATAAATAGTATTTCAAAATCCATCGCTACGCAAAACAGTAATAAGGCGATGTCAATGTTTTTATACGATGTTGTAGAAAAAACAAATGAAGTTGATTTAGGAAATAAATCCTTTAATTGTTTTCTTTTTTAACGTTAACCACGCATTACATAAGGCACACAAATAAAATAATATCAATATCAAATCACGTAACTTACCAAATCCGGAAAGCGTCAACTCTTTAAATAAATGTTGATAAATTACCTGTAACAAATAAAATCGTTTAAATTGCGTTTGTAAATATGACAATATTAATAAATACATACAATTTAACAGAGAAAGAGTTCGAATAAATCCATTGTCAAAGAAAGACTCATTTTATCAACTTCCTCACGCAACTTTTTTTTCGGCCGTGGGACACCGTTGCGAGACTTAATTTTTTTCGTTTAAGGTTTTATATAAAATAAAGTTCTTTTTTTCATGTAAAAGGTAGGCGGACCGGCAAATCGACCATTGGCGCTGTAGGAAATATTAACCATTCCTTACGTCGCCAGTGCGCCATCAACAATTTGAACTAAGATTTTATGTCCCATATGGATGTACTGGCTTACTCACTCTTCAAGCTGGAACACAACGAAACTAAGTACTGCTGTTTGGCGATAGAATATCTGGTAGGTCTAGTATATAATACATAATACTTCAACACTATTTGTGCCCCGCGGACTAAGCCGCGTTAAATTTTGTATTATTATTGAAACATAGAATAAATTTGTACGTTTAGTTGTTACACATTTTGATAGATCGATTTTTATGAAGTATAGAGTAAACTAAATAGTAGGTTAGAATATATGTTTTCATGATTACCAGACAAACTTGCAGACAAAAAAACCATTTTACTTGGAGCCCTACCTCCAATTTTTGCAAGCCCGTCTGGGTAGGTACCATCCACTCATAACATATTCTACTGTCAAACAGCAACACTTATACCAATGATTAATGTGTCTTAAAGTACCAATGTCTACGGGCAACGGTGACATTTTACCATCAGATGGCCAATTTGCCAAACCATCTACCAATATAGCACATCAAAAAATCATATTAACTTAGAAAAAGCAAACGGAAATTTCAATAAATCCAAATCGTATTGTGTATTAAATATGCATTATACTTTGAAAATTCTCGAATAAGATAGCTCCTTCAGATTTTCAACGCTATTCTTAAAAATTAAATCGAAATATCACAACCATCGGTAGAAAATATCGCGTAACACACAAAAAATAAATCAGTTGAATTGAGAATAATCTCTTTTAAAGTCGGTTAGTTATACAAAATGGCCGGAATCGGTTCATTATTTAACATTAACGATATCCAAATGAACATTAATTTAAATTAATGTAAACTCATCATTTACTCATTCGAAAATTAATTACGAATGTGTTTTATCGAGCGGTTTAATGTGTAAATTTCATTACAAATGCCGACAACGATTTAATTTCCTTTTTCCTCATCGTCTAACGCAAGACAATGCGTCGTGTTTATGTGTTTAGAATTATAATTATCTAGGTAAGACGAACGAACTTAAAGACAATTATTTAATCTGTGTTGCTTTTTATTACGAACTTTTTTGAAACTTTGTTTTTTTTTTAAATGTAATATTGTTAGATTTCGGCATAGTTAATTTTAGTTTGAATCTAATTATGGCAACTCTAATCTTAATTATGAGAATTACATTCTTAAATACTATTTTCAGTTTACAGCAAAAAAAATGTACCGTCCCGAATAAGCGTATGTTTATAAAATAAAGATATATAACAATGCTTATCGAAATAGAATCTGCGCTATATTTCGTGTGCAATTCTGTATGAATTCACTATTCGCTGATAACCGACTTATGGTGATACGCGATTATGATACGTGTAGCCTATATATTTTATAATTATTATAGTCCATTAACCATAATCACTTATCACGTTTTAACATATAACGGTCGTGTTCTTCTCCTTAAATAATATGTCTACAGTACTAGAGCTATTATGTAAGAAACTCGAAACTCATGTATAAAGTTGAAGAGTTTATTATTTGTTTAAAAGCGCTAATTAGGACATGTAGGTAAGATTTGTTTTTAGGGTTCCGTACCCAAAAGGTAAAAACGGGTCTGTCTGTCACGAGGCTGTATCTCAAGAACCGCGATAGCTAGACAGTTGAAATATACCATACAATTTTTTATGTCTTATGGCATCCTACTCTGGGGTAATGCAGCTGATATTAATACCATTTTTGTACTGCAGAAGAGGGCTATTCGTGCAATCTATATACCCTGGACCCAAAAGATTCGTACAGATGTAAATTTAAAGAAATTAAAATAATGACTGTCGCTTCTCAATTTGTTTTTGATAATGTTATGTATGTACGCAAAAACATATTTTTCCAAAAATTGTGACGAACATTCTATTAATACTAGGAACAAGAATAAACTTATTACTCCAAGTACCCGATTACACAGGTTAGTAACTCTTTTTGGGGCAATGTACACGTTTTTACAACAGTATCCCAGAAAACGTTCAAAAATATTCAATTATAAAATTTAAAAGAATCGTTAAAGAGCGTTTGTGTGCTAAAGGATATTACAACATAATGTCTTTTTGTTGTTTGCACACCTTGGGAATGAGATAATCGCCTCCAGGCTGTTTCAAATAACGAAAATATGTTTATTATTATTGTACATGAAAACATGAAATCTATACTTGTGAAACTGAAATTAAAAAAATATATCCCGCTGAGTTTGTTTCGCCGGTTCTTCTCAGGTCCGAGGTGTTAATTTCCGAACCGGTATTATATAGATATATGATGTATAGTACGAACCCTTCGTGCGCGAGTCAGACTCACACTTGGCTTTTTACCGACTTATCCTATTTATTTAAGTAGATATAATCTACTAGTATGTATCCTTGTATAGTTCAACCTTTATTATTAGATATAACGTTGAAATGCATTTCTCTTTACAGTGATTTACCTAATACAAGACAACATTGTTTAGTATTAATATATAATACACTTTTTTAAATACTTCATACGACAAATGCATGTTACTTTACGATGGTTCCCTTCACCGCCGAGCGCGAGATGATTTATAAACAGAAATCAAGCACATGTAAATTCCGAGGAATTTGCTCAGATTTGAAATTGTTATAAATCACAGATCCATCCAAATTAATGTTTATGTTAGAAACGAAACGCTTTTTTCCTAAATAAAATTACGTCGGAAAAGTCGCAAGAAAAACGTAGTAAAACTTTATTTCAGTCGATACACGATACTAAAAACTTTAGTCGCTACGAATGAAATTTTTGTAATACGAAGTTCACAAAAAATAAAAAACTCAACAAGAAAACTGTTAATACGTGTTTATTTGCAAAGGAGCTTACGAAACACAAGGATTTTTGTATTTTTTTTTTCTTTAATAAAGAGTTTAATCGAAACAATCATGAAACGACCAGTTTTAAACACAATCTTTTATTTAAATAACGCAATAGCGGGACATTTTAGAGAAATATCTTTATTACGAATGTTATTTGGTCCTCTGTCCTTCCGTAAGCGGAATGTTACAATAATTAAGTTGATATTAGATGTCGTTGGGGCGGCTCGAGGCATAAAATCTACATTACCCCCCCCCCCCTTTATAGAGGTCACTCTTACGTTTATGGTACGTTTCGACATTCCCGAAAAATGTCGTTAAGAGAAAAAAAGTAAGTATTCGAATCATGACTATATAATGTTTTGGAGAAATAACAAGAAGACGTTTATTTGTGATACAGCGTTGTACTACAAACATTGTTTTTGTTTATTTTTTTTTTAAGTATATTTTTAAAAAATTCAATAAAAATTAAATATAAAGAGAAATAAAATATATTATTAAAAACAGTGCCCGCAATCGTAAACATGTACTATTCAGATTTCAAGTTGATTACCAAAAGTCAAAGTTAAAAAAACATACCAAAGCTTGACATAAAGTAAAAACATCACACAGGCTATTATTTCAGGTTTAATTGATATAATAATTTCATTACATTAAATTGAATAAAATAGGTATATACTGTTATCTCTAAATAGTAAATTCAATTATTTAATGTAATATTTATCACAACGAAATTGTATAATTGTAAATTCATGTAATTGCATTGTATTTATTTGTGTAATTATATTAGATATAAAAGGCTATTTATTTAACCTACACTAATATTATAAATGCGAAAGTTACTCTGTCTGTTACCTCTTCACGCTTAAATTACTGAACCGATTTAGATGAAATTTGTTATGGGGATAGTTCGAGTCTCGGGGAAGGCCATAGACTACTTTTTTAATTCACTCCTCGAGGGTTAAAATGGGGTAGACTGTTTGTGTGCTATTATTATTATATATTCATCCGAATACAATAATTTGTAATGTTTTAAATATAAATGTGTTGATTTACAAAGTAATAATTAAACTCTCATTACTTTTGTCTATTTTCATATATCATATTCTGGTTATAACATTTTTATGAACTTTCCTCAAGTTTCGACAGAGTGAGATACACAGATTAAGATGTGTATTAAAATCAATTAGCGATTATTACGTAATGAAAAACAATTATGCATTCAAAATCTATTATAAATTATTTAAATTGTTCTAATAATCGTGCTCAAATATAAAATGTCAAATAAAACTGTCCCCATTGTGCAAAACAATAAGGTTAGGTTGTTAACGATCCGTCGCTACGACGCTTGGCCTCAAAGTGCTACGAATCTTTACGAGGCCGCAGAGGATCATAGCCGTTTCAGTGTTAACAAGCCTTTGGTACCATAGCTTACCTTAGCTATTATAAATTATATCTTAAGTGTTTTGAAATAATAAAATTAAAAAAAAATCTTTCAATTTCAATTTTGATCAAGAACATCACTATCACAAAATATGTCACTTCTATATCTTCGTAAGAGCCGAAATGGTCCAGTGGTTAGAACGCAAACATCTTAACAGATGATTACGGGTTGAAGACGTTCAAGTGTGGTGGAATATGCTCCTAAACTTCTCCTCAAAGGAAGAGGAGGCCTTAGCCCAACAGTGGGAAATTAGAGGCTGCACATGTGTAGGTATATCTTCGTTAAATTATTTGGTTCATCAAATGTTAGTGTGCTTGTTGACTTCCATGCAGGATATATTAACTAACATAACTTTGTATTATTAATGTTGAAAAAGGGTAACTACTGAGTTTCTTGCCGGTTTTACTCGGTAAAATCTACTTTCCGAACCTGTTGTAGCTTACATAATATAGTTTGTAAAATGACTATAAAGAAGTGCTTGAAAAAGCCCACTTGAATACAGTATATTTTGATTATGATTTTGAATAAAAATACAAAGTATTTAAATGTATTTAAGTTAGTTTTAAAATTTTGTATAAAGTATATTATTGTACGCTGAGCCACTCCCCTCTATATTGCATAGCATGAACATTCTTACGAACACTAGTTTTTAATTTTATTCTCTTAATCCTATTAATTCCGCTCGAGTAAAGATGTTTTGGAGGTTTGCGTTTATTTAAACCACTAAAGATACTTTTTATTTTGGGATTACTTTTTCTGGTTTCGTTTTAAATTGGTAGATTTAATGTACCATAGCGCTTGAAATGTTAAGCAAAGTAAAACCTCTTCGTTTTCTTAAACCAACTTAATAACTTAAACCACTAAAACAGTGTATTTAGTTTCGAAATCTAATATCAACGTAGAACGACGTAAGCACCACATAATGAATAAGGTATTACGTAATGTGATCTCCACGTTTTACTATTAATAATACATTAAAAATATGTAACAAAACTAAGAAGCATTTAAAATTAGATAACTACTTCACATACATTTTTTTTTATTAAGAAATTAATAAAAAATCCTATGTTGTTATAATACCATAAGTACTTGATAAATTGATGTATTTAAAAAACCTTTCAGAAACAATAAAGATGCGGTTTTAGGTCTTGAAGTGACAGGGCGATAACGAGGGCGGCGATGACGACTTTTGAACATGAGGCCCACTTGGCTGTAAAATCTGATCCCTTGCCAAAATTGATTTAAAAAAATTTTATCCATTTTTTTCTCAATATAATCGTCGAAATACTTTCGGGTGCGGATGCAATTACACCATAATCTTACACTATCTTATTTTAACGGCAAAAGAAATTTAATAAAAGGGCTCGAAGTTGCAAGAAAATAAAATGAAAAAACATATATCTATTTACTATTCGAACTATTGAATTCAAGGAAGAAGTAAATTTGTCCGCAGATAAAACATTTATATAATGATGAAAAAATGATAAATTATTAAGATATTTTCAATTTAAACGGCGAATAATTTAAGCGATTTTGCTAACCAAAATGTATTTTATAAGCAAATTAATAAAAAATTAACGTCTAGCAAGCGGCAAATATAACACAATTGATCAGCAAGTAATATAATACTGGGCGGCCTTAGTATATATGTCAAAGAAAACTACATTTTAGTAAACATTCTGTGAAAGTTATTTAAAATTGTTATAAAAAAAAACTATTTTATTTTGTCACGCAGTGGAAACCTTCAGAAGGGGGAGGCCCCTGGGGGGGAAACCACGTTATGAGGGATAATTAACTAATAAAACCACTGCGGCCGTTTATGGTAACCGCTTCTATAATACTACTGACCAAATAATAATTATGTATTAAGACTGTTCATTCCCAAACATATGCGTTATCAAGCTGACTAAATCTACTTATTTTCTGATAATCCTTGATTTAGTATCTCATCAGGAAATGTTGGTGATTTTTTAAAACAGCCGAGAGAAACATATCATGCTCACTTTTGAAATTACTTCTCTTGCTAACTAATATTCTAAAAAAGTTAGAAAAACTGAGCATTACAGTGCGAAGCACCACATTTTATGCCAATTATGAATACACTTTAATAAAATCATTGTCACTGGTGACAGGAGAGCTGGTTCGTTTTTAGCCCAGAGGATCGGAATTGCGATTCAACGGGGAAATGCTGCTAGCATTCTTGTCACCATTCCACGATTTATACAATAACTATTTTTAAACGCAAATGACAAACGAACAGGAATTGTAATGCATCATAACTACAATGAAGTTCCGAAACACGTTGCAATTCCTCATTTCTGCCATGAAGTACAATATCACGGGATTGAAATTGATCACCAACAATTACAATTGCAACCTCATCAATTGTCGGTGCATTGAATCGTCTGGCATGCTCTCCAAAAGGTGTTCTATGAGCCCTTATTACGATTTTGTGATTATCAGATGGCATACGATCGAGAGCAATTTTAAACAATTGAACTAATGCGTTATGCTGATGGAAAAACCATTGTAACTCTTGAATAATTTCTCGTATTGTATTAGAAACAATTGTACAACGTTGATCCAATTCACGATTTTTATCACCAATAAAATTAATTTTGGAAAAATTGATGATCAACGTCGGGGTACGGCAATAAGGAACCAACTTGATGATAAATCTGGCCCTGAATATGCAAACATGTATGCAATTTTAGGTTATTGGATAAGAATTATTAAAACTATCGAATACTTTATGATTAAGATTGATATAAATATGGGACAATCCAGTTGAAGTATTTACCTTAAACGTCGGCATGAAATTATCTCTAATAATTTTAACTTTAAATTTGTGGCATTGATCCTTCATGCTTCATATACAAAAGGAAATATGAAATTGAAAACAAATTGCTACATTAATAGTGGTGTATCAGTATTTAAACATGTGTGTCTGGAAATATATCGATTCAGTTTCGCGTAAAAATAAAAATACAAAAGGAGTAGGTATTGACTACTAAATCAATTCTTTGCGGGAAAACAACCAACAAAATTTCACCCTGTACCTATATAACTGCATTCGTCGTCAATGTATAAAAAAATGTCAATAAAATAATCCATTACAAAATAATAAAATACACAGCAATATGTTTTTTTCAAATTAAGAAACACACATACATGTAATCACTTCAACAGTTCAAAACTTACCGTTTGTGTAAATTCGTTTGACAGTTTAATTCAAATAAAGCCTGTTAACTACATGAAACACCGACAGCGCACTAAAAAACTGAGTAAAATTTAAAAATTGAAAGTACACGCTACTTTCATATCGACAAACGTAAATAAATATTTATATGATTTTAGTTTTTAAATAGCTAGCAATTAAGTAATATATTTTTTTAAGAAATGAATAGATGTTCTAACTGATTTTTGTATTATTTCTAATGACAGCTCAATCATTTTTAAAATAAGAAATTGTGTTACATGCCAGTATATAATGCTATGCAATGGGTTATTTGGAAATAATAAATTGAATTAAGACGTATTACCTATTGAAACTGGTGGATGAGTGTACTAATTTTTAATTGATACTTACTTTTAATTTGACAGACAATTCCCCGTCTAAAAAATCTCCATTAACAAAATGACCCGCCATTTATTGAAATCATTTGTTACAAAAAATGTGATAAATGAAGAACCACTCAACCGATTTTGTACAAACTTCACATAAACCATCTACTAAATAGTCCGAACAAACCCTGAAAATTTGGTTTGGATAGATGAGCCCGTTCTTGAGTTATAAAGTGACAACGAAAAATGCCACTTATTTTTATATATAAGATTACTAGACACTTCCTTAATTAAAATAAACTTTATATTTAAATGGGCAGTATTCCAAATTCAATTTCGTAAAGTTTTCAAGGACAAAATATAAGTTAATATTAAGTTATATGTATCAATCTTTGCGTCATTATAACAGTATCTTAACATCAACAAACCAGCGTGAGTCGAACTAACGTTTTACTACAGGGAATAATGTAAACAAACAATTATATTAATTTTTTTAGTAAACAATAAACCAAATGAGACACATTCAAAAGCTGAATCAACAAACCAGAGCCCCTAACCGACATCGGGGCTCTCATGAGCTAAAGTGCTATCAAATACCTAAGTACGGTAAATAGTACCGACCGGTCTACCGCGAAACGAAATTAGAACAGGCTGAATGAAAGCTGGATAAATGTATTTAGATTTTATGTTTCAACTCGAGCAAAAAATATTTTCTACTAGAGAAAATTGAATATGATGTTCAAGGCTCGGTTCAACATTTGTTTATAATTAGAGGGGTGTTGTTTACTAGATAGGGAAACAGGAAAATGCTCAGGACCGCCCATAGACATTGGTACGAGAATATTAATTATCCTTTACGTCGTCTAAATCAAATTATTTCATTCTATACCGTTTACAGAGAAACTTTTTTTTTAAGAAAATACTAGTAATGACCCAAATTAATTAAGGAATTACTAATATTCCTACTTACCCCTATTTTAAGCTTATAACTTGTGTTAAGAGTGGGGACGACTATAGCCCAAAGGGGTCGGGATCGATCCTGCGACTTTTTACATCACTAGGCGGTCCGTAAACCATTGCGCTATTGACGCTTATATTGGTTGATGTCATATAGGTCGCTGATTGAGCAGCGCCGTTTAGTAAAAGGACTAGGCTGTTAATTAAAAGGCTAATTTAATTACTGCTGCGACATATGTATACACAGACAAGTAACTTTGCGCTGGTTTTGCTAGTTAAAAATATATTTATTTCAGTTAATGTACAGACTATTTAAGCAATTGGTTAATTATGCAAGTCCCACTGATATTACATATTATTTTTATTGAGACGAAGTTCTTTTAGGCTTACAGTAGAGTGAACTCGCAGAAACCTCTCTTTCTCATTCTCTCTCGCTCTCTCTCTTTCTATTTTATACGGTTTTATATAATATTATTTCAATGTATTTCAACAATTTTATCATTGTCATGTATTTATTCTTGTTCACGTTGTTAATTAATTTTATTGTGTCTAACCGGGTGTTCCAAGACAACACTTTTTTTTATAACACATACATACACTGACGGACTCAAAAACTGAATCAACGTTAACCTCCACCTTACCACACGTTTATGATTTGATTCAAATTGTAATATTTTTATTCGAAAAGACAATTGAAAATAGTTTTTGAATCGACAATGGAACGTGTTCGAAAATTCTACGATGAAGATTAAAAGAAAAACAATAAAATATACATTTTGTATACATTACAGACTGTTCTCACGGTCAGGAAATTGCTAATTAAATTTAAAAACAAAAAAATAATTAAGCAGATAATGTTCACTCGTGACCGATTTATCGCCTATATTACTATTTCTAAGTGACAACTATTACTATGCTTTTCATAAAATCAATTCATTTTGACTACCTTGATGATTTATACGGTTGCAAAACTTGAGGTCTTGGCCTCAAATTCTGGGTGGAACCAAAAAAGTTCGAAGTATATTCGAGCGTCTCATGACATAATTATATTCGTAAATAGTTATTAAGCGCGCGCATATTAAATGAAAAAAGAAAATACATTTATAATTATTATCATAATTATTTTAATTCATTATTCTTTTTTTTTTGTATTAAGAAATTCTTAGTCGTGGCTTACGAATGTGACAGTGTTTTCATTCCCGTGCTTAGGCAGATAGTTATTCGATTTCTCTCTGATAGTGTTTAAATGTCAACCCATCGGACTTTGCAAATATGGAAATTGACAGAACATCTGTAATTACCATTGTACCGTTTGTAACTTGCTATATATTTTGCATAGGTAAGCTCGACATTAACTGGTCGCCGTGACTGTTAGATATAAGGCTATTCGACCACATGGCAACCGAAAATCCTGTAAAAACGTACTTTTTCCGTAACATTTGTATTCGAGAAGTATTCAACTCCCCCCAACTCCCTCGAAGTTTGTTAGTGCGAGCCAAAAAACCGAAGCCCAATGAAATTAAACGGAATGAAGGTTGCATACATAATATTCACATTGCAAAAGATATTCAAATGAAATACGAAAGTGGAGTTAATTAAAAGTTCCGTGAATAGGTTTATAAAAGGCAAAGTAGACTTATACGACCCTCCAGCGTGGAGTGTTTCAAGCGTATGTAGGATTAAGGAAAAATTCATCACAAGTGAGAACAGTGAAACTGTGAACAATGAGATTTTCGTTCAATTATATACTTAAAAAAAAAACTTGAAAAGTTTTCGGGTTATGCTTATTATAAAAAGTAATTCTGATTTGGACTTAGATATGTTAGGTAGATCAACGAAGCATTAAAATTATCAATATAGTAACAGCTCGTCAGTATTTCGATGTTGAAAAAAAGTAGGGATGTATCCGATACCGATACCGATATATCGACGATACAGCAGGTTTTCCGATACATCGGTATCGGCGATATTTTTCTGGCCGTTACAACGATACTGTTCATATTACATGTTTTAAAAAAGTAATGTAAACGCGCCTCTCGTTTTGTCATTTTCGTTGCAAACGAGATAATACTTTGTTGTTTAAACAAAAATTTGATTAATGTTTTTTTTAGTTACTAACTCTTATTAATGAACCTTAATTACTGAGCTTAATTACCAATATTCACATTCCAAGTCTGTAACGTTTTATTTTAATATTTTTTTTTAAATATTATATATACTAACCTTTATTTAAATTCTTCTAAGAGTATCGGTATCGGTATCGTATCGGCAAAAAGGCGTATCGATGCATCCCTGAAAAAAAACTTTAAATTGAAAGTTATCGGACGAAGACCTAGGTTCAGCATCAGAAGTCAAGCATTTGATGATGAAGATAATAGTGATGTTTTGATGATATTGAATTGTACCGAAAAAAAAAAGTTAATTATAGTAATACTATTCATTATTCAAAAGATTTTTTTTTTTTAAATAATGTACAGTCAGAGTAAGAAAACCTTCGTCAGTTTTCAAATTCATTCCTTTATCAAGTCGTAAACTCTTAGTACATTTTGAATCTAAAGCATTAAATAGACAACTGCATATGAAATTCAACTAACATAGTATGATAACTTGGTTCAAAATAGTGTAACATCTTTGGACTACGTCTAGTGTCATATTAACATAAAAACTTTTTTATGGCCTAATTAGTCATTACAAGATTTAAATTAGATATGATATCCTCTACTGAATTGTCAGTCTGTCAGTGTCATATATGTCCTTGTAATATCTTGCAATCTTAAAATAAAACGCTTGTAATATTATTCGGCCGTTATTTTAAGTGACGGTTAATGCAATGACGTGACGTGTGATGAGTGGTTCCATCGGCACCGGGAAGTGGTGATGATTCCTTGGCTTGCAAAAGCGGCGGATATACCCGATCAAAAATCTATGGGGTTTGATGGTGCAGCGGTGGATAAATAATAACGATAGAACCAAAACACCTGTCGTAGAACATTGCCGAAGTGTCTGGGAGAGCTTCAGAGGAACCGACATATGCTCTCGCCTTGTTGGATCAAAGCGACAGCGACTACAAGCTGTGATTGATACGAATGGCGGATATACTCGTTTTTAATAAAATAAATAAGATTTGTTTAAATGAATAAATTTTACCATAATTACTATTTATTTTTACTATTTTATTTACTACTTCGTCCTGCGGTTTCACCCGCGATCCCGAAGATTTTATATTTTCTCGGCATAAAAAGTATCCAATATGTTATTCCAGTACATATTCTATCTGTGTGCAAATTTTATCCAAATCCGTTTAGTAAATTTTACGTGAAAGAGTAACAAACATCCATCCATACCTTTCGTGTTTATAATATTAGTAGGAAGTAGGATTACTACTATGCACTCTCATTTATAAGAGACAAGACAATGTCCTAATCTCCGATGTTACACGAGCATTCACGAAGGACTATGAGGTTTCGTGAAAAGTTGGTAATTATCATACCGATTGACGGTTTCTTCTTATTATTATTTTTAAACGCTATTATACTCTTTGCTAGATGTGACTTATAATGACATTGCGACGCAATATGTCATACTCAATCGGTAAAGCAGGTTATCGCTCATACTGAGCACACGAAAATAGATCTTAAGGTGACGAACCTTTTCTTACCCTGACTGTACCTTATATAATTTATCCGTATGTTATAGTTGAATTAATGGATCTAAATTTTTTCATTAGTTAGTTTCACTAGTTTGACAAATTGAATTCAAATATTTTAATCGCTTAGTAATTAAAAATAAAATATAAAGCACCATTAAAATAAATTGATAAATAAATTATGAACCTGTTTTTGAAAGCCCATTGAAACTCTCCTAAAAGTTATATTATTTAGTAAAATGTTTAAGGTATAATTGAATGTGTTGGCGTAGCTTCTTAATCAAGGGCCGCTTACTCCAAAAGCCTTAAAGTTCATTGACCTTGTCGTTTTATTCCCGAATAAAATTTACTTGTCTATTTTTGCCACTTGGACGTCGATACATAAGAATATTTCGTAAAAAAAATGTCCAACCCTTTTCAAAGTCCTAACAATATTCAATATATTGTACTTAATGACAAAGTTAGACTCTAAGATGGACGATGTCTGAAATTGAATAAAATCATTTCATTCACTTCTCAACTTTGTCGAACAAGCGGTCTTGGATCCCTTTTTGGAATTAGCATAATCAGCTCGGCTCAGGCTTCAGCTTAACAGAAGTTTCACCGTTCGTAAAAGCGTTGGGTTAAAGCAAGATAATACTGTCTTCAGTAACAGTACCTTCGTCGAATACAAATGTTTCTCTCTGGATAACATCAATTCATATCGGGCCCAAGTTACTATATTTTACGTGGGGTCTGTTTATTAGTAACGGAAATTAATGCTATTTTGCCTAAATTTCATGAGCATGTAAATTCTATTTTCCAATGTTAATGCTATTTGCATTTATAAAAAATATAAATTATTAATTAGCATAACTAGATACGTTCGCTGATTTTGTATTTATATAGTAAGTGAATTACAATAATTAACGAGAAATGGAACGAAGACACGATATAATGTATTCACAAAATTCTATAACTCTATTTATTATGGAAATTGTTTAATTAAGTATAATAAATAGCTAACAATTAAATTAAATTCAAAACATTCTAAATTATTTACAACGTTATTAACGAAATAACGTTATTTTGCTAGTAGTGTTAAAACAATGTAATTAATTAAAATGTGTAAATTTCGGCCTCTAAAAAGCTTCATAAAATTATAAAACCGGCATTATAAAAAATCATTTTCGTTTTTTTTTGTACATGGCAATAAAATATTTTAAAATCAAAGGTTATCCGTTTGATTTATACTCGAGTTTTGGCATTCGTAAAAACGTGAATGTTACCAGTCTATAAAATAGGATAGAATTTGGCTATGGTAATTTTTAAAAGCAATATATTATGATTTTACTGGTATAATATTTATAATTGAATCTATTTTAATAATTACCATAGAGATAAATAATAGACACTGAGTGATGGAAGGAAATTCATTTGTTCAAAAGAACAGGTAATCGTTTTATTAAACAAATGACGGGACGTTTAAATGTGTCATGTCATAAACTTGTCATTATGTAACTGTCACTGATATGACATTTTGAGTGGAAGTGCGAATATTTTCCTTATGGCATGTTATAAGGTTTTTTAACTCCCGTATTTAATTTGAACTGAGGCTTTACAAAATTCAATTTACCTTGGCTTTACGCAAATTTGTCCAAAAATTTCGCCTGCAATGCACCTCGGTGATATATTCATTATACAAAACGTAGATAAAGTACTTTGAAATAAAAATTATATTGAAGTAGTTTCAGTTTTCATTGAGATACAAATTTTCTCTTTATTCTTTACTTCAATGACAGACTCATTTTCAATACACTAATTTTACCTTATTAATATATAAGTGGTTTTTTGTATTTCCATTCTCGGCCGAGTTGGTATGGGCCGGTTTCACGTATCTTTTAACACGAATTCGTTATTACGTTACTCACATTTCGCATAACATTAAATATATTTCGCATATATTATGGTAAACAGTATAAATATGCTAGAAGTGTAATAAAATGGCGAACAAAGTGCGTCAGTCCATTGTGACAGAAATGATAAATTGATGCCTTAGAGCAGAAGAAAATAAAGTTCCTTTGAATATACCGCCTACATTCAACACAAACTTAGAAGATCCTTTTATGTTAAAAGCATTCGTTCTCCAGTAGATACTCATCTGTGTATATGGATGATCAAAATTTGCTTTCAAATCAAAACCATTTTTACTTTTGTAAAATCATATCCCATTTTGTAATATAAATAAACCGAAATATATAAAAGAGTATATATTTTAAATATTTTTAAGGTTATATAAATCAATAACGCGGAAAGTTACGTGTTTTTTATTATCTATCATCAAGTTAAACCTATTTTAAATATGGCTACCATGTTTTTTTTTTTCAGTTATGGCGTGTAGTGTAATCAGGCGTCATTTTATATTCTAATCAATCGAATAATTGTGTCGAGGTGATTAGATTATTTATAGTAAATAAATATTATACGTACCACTGACTTTGAACTGCATACACAGTCACAGATAATATATGGATTTATATTCTTTTACCTTTGACTTTTTGTGATTTAAAAAAGCTATTACGTGACAGTAATATGACGATCCTATTCAGTATGTTCAATTATTTTTTATCTTTATTTTGAACAAGTACGATTGAAGTTGAGGTATGAAAGGGGTTGGATGACGCTCATTACAGGAACCCTCCGAAACCTGTCCACTCTGATACGGATGGATTTAAATTAAACACACGTTGTAACATTTCCGTCTGGTTTCTAATTAAGCTTTATAAACGATTTTAATGTTTTTACTATAAAATACCGCAATGCGTTGAAACTTACGCATTACACAATAAACTAGTAATTTGAATAGCGGTATCAAATAGGTAAGTTTCTATATTTAAACACAAGTCAATAAACAAATTAAATTTATATTTAAAACCAATTGAAAACCTAAGATTTAATAAGGCAAGTTTATTATTATTTATTATATGTATTTTTTACTGATATTTTATACATTTTTCAGGAGATTCAAAAATGTCAAAAAAACATTCAGGATGAAATCTGCGTTACCAAGTTACTCATCGCTAGGCGGCCTGCAACCCGTTATGCTCTATGGTGTTTAATTTATTGAATTAAAATTCATGTCATAATTTTTAATATAAGTGCACTTCGCTTGAACAAGTATGTTCATGACTATAATTTAGATACTGCTGTACATAATAAATCTTTTTTTTAATTTCACTTGGTTACTAATTTCAGATAAATGAACCATATGATTCTTTAAATCATTTCAATACAATTAAAAAAAAAAAGAGTGAATATTTACATGAGTTTGATAGATTTTGGCTGAAAACACTATCCTCTTTGCTCAGTTGTGAGACATTCGGAGTACCGATATAACTCACTAGCGACCATCCCCGACTTCGTTCGGCTACATTTTATACCCTATAACAATTCGAAATTATGTATCTTTCTAACAGTGAAACATTTTTTTTATAATTGGATCATTAGTCCCATTACATACAATACAAACTAATTTGACCTCTAAGATAAGGTAAGCATGACAAATAGGTAAAAATACGAAAATGTCGGTTATATTTATTCGTTAAAACGCTATTCTCGGCTATTCTTTTCGATTCGTCGCGTGAAGTTAATACCTTTATATTTAACAGATAAAAAAAAAAAGAAATTTCAAGGTTTTAATTACAAACGACTCGACACACCTCAGCTTCGTAATATAAGTAATTTACTAAGTACCTACCTGCCTGATACGGCCGTGAACCGATTAATTTCCCAAATACCCTGACTGCTCGTAATTGGCTGCAATGAATGGAAGCGTTGGAAAACGATTACTTTGGTTCTGTGGAAATTTGGTAATGCCCGCTGTATAGTGACACATTAGGTAAATTTAAAGCCTTATAAACTCGCATAAAACGAACGAATATGCAAGAAATTAAATGTACAGGTGTAGTACATAATAGAAATACTGTTTATCTGGCTAATCTCAAAGACTAGTTAATTTATCGGAGCAAGGATATTAGTAGACCAAGCTGTGGAAGATTGAAGAACTGTCATTGTCCGTGGGACGAAAGAAAAGCGATCTGCTCACGGAAATAAAAATGTTAGTAAAAAAAACTAATTTGGAACACTTTTAAAAATAATTTAGAACATTATCATTTTTTGAATTTGGAACGACGTTCCATTTTTTAAATAAAATCTCGAAGTAAATTGTATATGGAATCACATTAACGGTACTATAATATAACTTTATGTGGTACATTTGGTCGGTCTCACCGTGGGCGAAACAGTAAACGGCTCGGAATAGCCCGTCCGTAAAAGTTAACGCCATTTCCAAACAGATATGATTGTGTAATTAGCAATGAAACTTTCCAAAGGAAACTTTCACGTTTCAACGTTCATATTTCAAGAACAGATGCGTTTGTGTTTATATTTCACAATTATATAAAAATAATATCTATGTATTCAATATTGCATAATATTCTTAAATTATTGGTAACAGGAGGGTTCATTTTTTGCGATAAGGATCAGAATTGCGATGCAACGAAGATATGCTGCTCGCATTTTTGCTATCATTCCACGCGGTCATGATTTATACAGTTCCTATTTATTATTTTCTTTGTGCATAATGTTTTTAATTCTTAATATAATAAAATAATTATTGGTGGTAGGTCTTTGTGCAGGCCCGTCTGAGTAGATACGGGTGGTATCAGACTCATCAGATTTTCTACCGCCAAACAATAGTTCTCAGTATTGTTGTGTTCCGGTTTGAAGGGTGAGTGAGCCAGTGTAACTACAGGCGCAAGGGACATAACTTCTTGGTTCCCAAGGTCGGTGGCGCATTGGCGATGTTAGGAATGGTTAATATTTCTTACAGTGCCATTGTCTATGGGCGGTGGTGACCACTTATCATTAGTTATTACCCATATGCTCGTCGGTCAACCTATGCCATAAAAATAAAAAATAAAAAACTAGCAAACCGTTCCGATACAATGCGGGTAAAATAAAATTAGGATTTTATCCTGTGCTATTTTAACGAGCATTCTCATGAAGGGCTAAATTATCTTAAAACACACACTGCGTAGTACTTCGTGCGTTTAGGCGATTTAATTATTTTATTACCAATAAAAATGGACAGTGAAAACGAATAAATAATTCCAGTGAATAGCCTGTAACACCGGAACCGGGGTCAACGAATTGTTAACGTCAGTTGAATCGCCTTTATCGAAGGAGCACGAAACCGCAACAAAAAAGATAAAAATGACACTATCGCTAAAGAAAGATCAGCCACCACCACAGAGACACCCAATCCGAATCAGGAGGATTACATATACACAAACTCACAATATTCGCGCTCTCCGTATAATCTTAGTATAAATACATTCAGATATATTCTTGATGTTTTTTTTTTTATATCTTTACCCAACTGGTCTTTTTTTATACACAGTAGTAATCTTCTTATTTTTTTTTAAATTATATATTATTCGAGTTGTAACATTAACTTCACGTCGAAAACCTCTTTGGTTAACTATATACGAGTACTTTGAAAAGGAAAAAAAAACAAATAAACTGTTCAAAATAACTACACACAGCACTGAAAATAACGTTGCAAAGATTCTTACACCAAAAATATAAAATTATTAGAATCAATCATTTTCGTTAGAATTCAGATTCCAAACCAGTATTTATGTATCTGGATTTTAATTTGTGACATTATATAGCATTTAAAGCCTATTTGAAAATATTCTGACTTAAGAGCACGTACATAATACGGCTCATTGATTCCACTATGTTATGTAATCAGTTCATGGTATTTGCGTTAATTTGATTATAATGGTGACCTGGATGTATATATAAGATTCTTAACTAATTCATCATATTATATAAATGATTCATAGAAGAGGACGAAGGACAGAACAGCATAAGTCAACCAATTAATAAAAGAATAGAGAACTATGTTATTAGGTACATACAATATTGTATAGATTTATATTGAAAGTAACGGTAGCATTTATTTACATAAGAATTATTAACATTAAGTCATTAAAAATATACAAATATGGATTAAAAATCGTTACTGTATAAATCATGAAATGGAATGGTGGCAGGAATGCTGCAAGAATGGTGTAATACTTTCAATGAAGCTTTTTGCACTACTACTCGAAGGGCAAATTGTTTCAACAGCAATTGGGACAAACACATAATTTGGAATAAGAAACGAATATCTAGATCATTTATATTTTATAAACCGACTTAAAAAAGGAGAAGGTTCTCGATTCTTGTCTTCGAATATTTTATATTATAACTGAATAAAATTAATTCTAATAAAAACAACAAAAAATTCATAAAAATATGTACATATATTTTGTTTCAATTTTCACATAAGAATTTGGATACTTACCAAATACATTATTGAGTCTATACTATGTGTAATCCTTTCCAACGCTTTTGTGATGCAAATAAATCTTAATAAAAATCTAAAATGTTCCTGGTTTTGTTTTACTCTAATATTCTTACAGTCTATACTAACAATATCATTGCGAAAGCAACCCAGTCAGTCAGACTATTTGTCGTACTTCACGGCTAAACCAAGGAACCGAATTTGAATTCCTTATGTAGACTACATTTTTATTTCTAAAACCTACGAGCAACTCTAAACGCAGGCGAAAACTATTTACTCTATATAGTATATACAGTTATAAAAAAAAAACTATGTCAAATCTACAGACTAATATTTCAATGGCCTCTTGAAACAACGTGCCCTTTATTTGCAGAGTATTAAGGTAAAATAGAACGAGAAGAGAAAACAAGAACTCGCCTGCGCTGTCGCCATTAGCTCTTCGAAGTCAGGATAATTACGGAAAAGCAATACACAACATTTCTCTCAGTTTTTTTTTACAATTTGTTTTTAAAAATACAAAGTCATTACGTTCTTTGCCCGAGTCTCATAGACTTACAAGGGTCCGTATCTAAGAAAACAAGCTTATGTTTTTGTTACAAGCTCTGACCCGCAATTATTGTTTTATACATGCGTACGTACACTTCTAACACTAAACATTAATAATGGAAGCGAAGCAACGCTTTTTATCGTACTTTCTATATATATCTATATAATATAATGTCCGGAAAAAATGATCCAATTCTAAAATTTCTTTACTGGTAAGTAACATTATTCCTGATGTGATAGATAAATGATATTTATTGCATATAATTATCTTTATTAGTAAATTGCACTCGTGCGAAGTCGGGCGGGACTTAATTCAGTTCTTGTGACTTTATTTTCATTACGCCCGAAAAAAAAATTCATTTTCATTTTATGACTGAATCGTAAAAGAAAATTAAAAAAAGGTCGATCGATTGATTTTGGAGGCGATAATCAGCTAAGATCAGAAATCAGCGCAGTCATCAGACATAAGCCGGTGAGGCGGGATATCAGATATGACTGTAAAGAGTTACTTGCTTTCTGGTTTGCTGGACTGTAAACACTTTCAACTCCCAGACTTCAGGCTGCTATTGAGAATTACTCTCCAAATAAACCCATTTATTGCCTAACGCTGGGTCTTAGGACCTTTTGGCATTATAAACTACCTACTCGACCAGTCAGTCAGATCAGATAGTGGAAGTCTCAAATAATATCTAAGTAAAGAAAGACTGAAATATTATATAGCTTCATAGTCGGTTTAAGAAAGATTAGGGGCTCGCCGTCGACGGATTACGGAAGCCTAAGTAAATCCTTTAAATAAACAGATTATTCTGCTCCGAATAATTAATGAACATAATTACTAAATTGTGGAGCGGCTTAAGTGCGATTGCGAAAACAAATAATATTTCCCTTCCATTTGTATCAACAATACAAGATAATACGAATATCGCGAAGGAATACCGAGCGAAATATTAAATTTATGACGACCTAAATACAATAACAGAAAAATTACGAGGTTGGATCGTTGGACGGCTTTGTGCAGTTTCGGTTTGAAGGGCGAGTGTGCCGGTGTAATTAGAAAAACAAAAGACATAACATTTTAGGTTGACAATGCATTAGCAGAGTGGTTTAAGCTTCTTGCAATGTTAATATCTATGGCGAAAGTGGCCACGTTCCACCTGATCGCCATAACCATCACGATTGTAATCGAATAGACCTGTTGCTCGTTTACCTTCCTTAAATATAAAATGGGCTAAAAAATTGACCTTGAATCGCATTTTTATTTCAATGGACCCTACAGTCGAACCAAAATTCGTCCAATAAGTTTTAACCTAACAACATTTCTTGCAACTTCTTCCTGAGAGACAAACACTTCCCGTAAATATACAAACGAATAAGATGTTTTTTATTACATTTTTTTAAACTTCTACTCAAATATTTTTATAATAAAATTTTAGTTAATTTAATGAGTGCTTAAATATAAAGATACAAAATTAGATTGATTTCCATGAAATGGAAATCAAATTATTAAAATTAATTTTATAGGCAACTTTTTGAGTGTCAAAAACAGGATATGTTACACCACGCACACGGTAACTCATAACATATAGTTAAAATATTTCTATAACACATGTTTGACTCACGACTTATTCCTTTACTGTCGAGTATGAGATTAATTATGAACACATTAGCTCAAAATAATTCAGCGGTGTTGAAATTTTCTTTGTAATTTACACTACAGTTTTGTTTACAGTGGAATTAATTCTAAACAAATCAACGAGCCGTCTATATTTGAACTAAATAAATAAGTATTTTTCAGATATCAGCGCCAACATTTAATTAAGATCCACGTATTATATCCTCAAGGCCTTAAATATATAAGAATCTTTGTATAAATAGGCAAGGCAAACGGTTCAGCTTTTCTCCTGTGTTTGGCATCAATTATCTTAATTTTTTCTTAGGTAGAGTACGGGCAAGAGTTATGAAAAAAATAAGTCCGAAAAAATCTCCGAAACCGATAAATTCATGAGTTTATTTAATTTATAATTGTAATTATAATGATGAACCTGGGTTTCGTACGGCTCTAATAATATTTGTATTTATGGATAGCCGTTTCCGAGATCCACGAAATAATTTATTCATATAAAACAATTGCTCATTTAAAGTCATAAGATAATGTTCGAATTTCGAATACTATAGTTAAATAATACAAATAAATTACGCGACTAAAAGTCTAGCACTACACGTTCGAGGTCACTACAATACCCGACTGTCGTTTGTTTAAGACATCCCATACACCTACAATAATATTGCACCATATTTTTATTGTGCAATAATATTAAATACCCTTTTTGATTTCAAACGTTCGATAATATCACTCAATAAAATTGACAAACCAGTCTGATCAATATTTTCGTGAGCAACATTTCTGACAAAGAAGTTTTGGCGGCCGTCTACACACACGAAATGCTTTTAAAGGACATAGCCTTAACTGAAAAAAAAAGTCGATTTTGAAAATTACATGAGAATGGAAATTGCAAAGTAACACTTTGTTACAATTAGTAAAACCTTTGATAGAGAAATAGGACACAGTTATGAGGTAAGCTATTTTAACTTATCAACGATTATCGATAACTTTGTTATTTAGCCACTGGAAATTTTACAGCGTGACCATACACTACACCTTGACTGATCGATCGCAAACACTGAAATGAAAGATATTGAGCAATATTAGGCCAAACCAGTATAACGAGTTTAAATTTTATTATGTATATTTTTTGCATAGTAAAATTTAAACTCGCTCAAACTTTTGTTCGATCATTGCGCAATGTTTCAATACTAAACCTACATATTGGATTATATTATGCAATATTATTGTAGGTGTATGGGGCACGTAACAAAGACTTTTAGGGCTTACGTCGTCGCCTCACGCTCGTAACACCTAAGTGCGTTGAAATAAATACGTAAATACAATTACACCATTCCGCCTTGCCTTTATGGTTTTATATTTAAATGGAATTAAATATAATTGTAGTGACGGCTCATCCCGCCAGACCCCACCAACAATACAAAATATAGGCTACAACAATACATTACTCTATACTGTCTGGGCAGTACTCAGTATTGTTGTGTTCCGGTTTGAAGGGTGAGTGAGCCAGTGTTACTACAGGCACAAGGGACGTAACATCTTGGTTCCCAAGGTTGGTGGTTGTGGTTAATATTTCTTACAATGCCATTGTCCTTGGGCGGTTGGGACCACTTACCATCAGGTGGCCCATTTGCTCGTCCGCCTACCGATAATATATAAAATAAACAAACATCTGTGCTAGCGCCGTCTGAAAGAAAAGCTATCTTAGCTAGAAATGTTTTTGCGTTGGTCAATACACTAGTCAATAGTACACTTACAGATCGCTGATGCCCTGGATATGATTAAAATGTCTCAATACATAGTAATAACGCAGTGAACAAAGTATAAATGCCACACCATGATTACATAAGTACTTTCAAATATATGCTAATTTTCATGATGAGACGTATCTGTATGTCGGTATACCTACTGACATCTATTTTATCATTTAGATCTACTATGTGATCGTTATCTAACAACACATGCTCCTTCCACCCTTATAGCTTTATGAAGTTTCATAACTGCGGCACAGAAGTTCGTTGTAATCTGGTCCCTGAGTGGGAAGACCTCTAATAGTTAGTTGACTAATTAATCATCTCCAAAGATATGAAGTATGTTCCCCATTAAGCTCTACTGAAATATTAATTGTTTTTGCAGTAATCTAAGATATTTTTAATTCATACTATGAATAGACAAAACTGCTGTTGATGTTTGCAAATTTATTTCCATTAATTAATTTTGCTAGCGACCTTTGGCGTGAGTCCCATTTTTTATAATGAATGACGTCATCATATATGTCTAATCGTTCACCTAACGTGTCATTCAAATCAGTTCCAACTTCACCGAATGACTTCATTGGTCACGAATATTTGAAATATAATTATTTAAATTCTTTGAAGAAAATATCAATCATTGGAGCAAAATATTCTGCCAATATCACATAGATAATAATGATTTATATTTTTAATGATTTAACTGAAGTAGAATGAAAATATTTTATTTTCTATTACTAATGGGTAGGCTGCCTGGCAAATGGACCGCCCGATGGTCACCGCAGCCCTTAGATGGAAGTGCTAAGAGAAGTGCTGTCTATCGGTAGAAAAAGTGGTGAGTGGAACCTAGACGGACTTGCCAGAAGTAAATTATTGCTAAAGTGATATTTATAATGAACTTAAAATTTCTATTTATTACACAATGTTAATTGCTCTTAAAGTATACGAGTATATACGTTTCTATAATAGAGACGTTTATTTATACGGAATTCCGAAACTGTCATGGCGCGTAATCTGAACAAAAGTGCACTTAAAAGAAGGACTCTTCCTCTTTCAGGATCGTTTCGTTTTAAGGGTCCTTCGCTACAGGAGTATTTACTATGTATCTCTATATACAAACAGCCTTTAATTGATTTGTTATACTTTGCATTATTTACAGCGTATAACTCTGCTATAGTACTGAGGGTATTTTTATTTTTTTATCGCTTGAAAAACGCTCTAACGCGTTTTCCCCACGTGAAGTGCAGGGGGATGACATATATGGTACTGACTGGTGCCGAGTACCCACTAAAACACAGCGGTACCCACTCCGTCTTTTCCGTCTATTAAGGGTTAGTTTATTGTCAAACAACAATTATTGATTTTAGTCCATTTTAAACCATTTCGTTCTTAACTGCTTAGATAGTTCAAGTAAAAAAAATAACAGTACCAGTAAGTCTCTCACTGCTGAACAAAGGTTCCTGTCCTCTTATGGGAATGGTTTTAGAGCATATCCTACCACGCTGCTGTAAAGTTGATTGATTCAAATTCGAAAGATTTTTCACGATATATTCCTTTATCGCTCAACAGTAGATAAATTATAATATTGATTTGGGTGTTCTATGTAATGACACCTGACTTGTAAGGCTTTCAGGAACAGTCTGCTGTTGAGGAATACAGAATTCCAGTTGCAGTTGTTTCTGCAAACAATTGCGCACTGTAATATGCCTGCGTAGCTGGCTTCGCCTTGAGATTGTCCGACGTTGGCGAAATTTGGTCAAATGAACATCTTAAACTATATACGAGTATGTACGAATGTGACGCCACCTTGCAACTCAATTATCATTCACTTACAGGATTTTGCATAGTTTGCATACGTATTTCGAAACAAGGACCACATTTTAATGTTAATGTTAATACACTTTATTGTACACCACAAACATAAAATACAGAAATCTTAGGACTAAATACAAAAAATAAAAAAAAAACAAAAATAGAAATATTACTCCAAACAAAATTATAAACAAATATTTTATGTGTTGTACAACGGGCGGACTTTATGGCTAATTAGCCATCTTTTCCAGACAACCCAATCTGAGACAGTTTTTTTTAAAAACATCTGGATAGGCGATGCCGCCATAAACTACATATATTATATTTAAATGGTAATTATTTTTTTTTATTTTGTTGGTTATGTGGCTCGAAAAATACACATCTTTTTTATGGCATTAGTAGGCGGACTTGGAAATGGGTCACATTATTGACAGTCCATAGACATAGATTGGCGTTAAAAATTTTAACAATTTCTTACATAACCAATGTTCCACTAACTTTGTGAACTGAGATGTTATGTCCCTTGAGCCTATAGATACACTGGCTAACCCTTCAAACATGAACACAATAATACTAAGTATTAATGTTCGACGATAGAATATAGGATGAGTGGGCACCCAGACGACCTTGTATACCGAGCCCTACCATACATCTTTCTTATTA
This sequence comes from Vanessa tameamea, assembly GCF_037043105.1. Taxonomy (NCBI): domain Eukaryota; kingdom Metazoa; phylum Arthropoda; class Insecta; order Lepidoptera; family Nymphalidae; genus Vanessa; species Vanessa tameamea. The sequence continues at coordinate 9,109,287 of NC_087325.1, forward strand.
TGACTGATAAAATTCGACACAAACCGCGTAGTTATTTTACAGCAATATATTTTAAACATGTGTTTGTGTAGGTACTAACTAACTAAGTCTAGAAGAAACTAACTCTAGAAGAGTTAAACATGCTTTTAAATAATTTCTTTCTGACATTTGTTTGATTCTTTATCTGTAAAGTATGTTCAATAAATAAATAACAAACACTTATTTACTTATTTGTAATGTTAAGAACCCCACGTCCGGGAAACAAATCTGAAACAGTTTATTCTTACTTAACGCATTACCTCCCTCATTAACGTTAAAGGCAAAGCGAGACAGGGCTATTTTTCACAGCAGCCTACACCTCATCCTTAGATTAAACTAACTAATGAGCTAATGCCTCAAATTAAATAACCGTTTAATCTTTGCTACACAAAATAATTGACATCGGTGACATATTTTATTTACCCGGACATCACTTTAAATAACACGATGGCGGTATATATTAACCCAAAAGACATGACACTGTAAGGAACTTTAATTAATATTTACATTAGGAATATGAGCACACATAAACACACGTAAATAGGACATATCTTACCTTACATTAACAAAGTTAACCGATTTCCTCACGCAATAATCATTTATTATTTTTTTTTTTATGGAAAAAAAAACAAATTAAATTATAGTACCTAGAGCCAGTGTAACTACAGGCACAAGGGTCATAACATCTTAGTTCCCAAGGTTGGTAGAGTATTGGCGATGTAAGGAATGGTTAATATTTCTTACAGCAACATTGTCTATGGACGGTGGTGACTTATCGTCATTTGTTCGTCCGCCTAACTATATCATATTTAAAAAAGTACAATTTATATGATAAATTATAGGATTAAATTTACTACAAAGCTAATTCATCAGAGTTACTCTTGTGTAAAGACAATTTTTTTTAATTATAAGATTTTAATTAATAATATTTTCTTTGTTGATTTTTAAAATCAACATATTCTTTATTCAAGTAGGCATTTACAAGCAATTTTGAATCGTAATTTTACAAAACTATTTTAGTGAAGCTACCTCCCGTTCGGAATGTAGATTCTACCGAGGAGAACCAACGAGAAACTCAGTAGTTAGTCATTTCCAACATTTACAATGACAGTTAAATACAATTATGTATGTTTATAATATATCTTGCCTGGAGTCAACAAGTAAATACAATTAGATGGTTAAGTAAAGGGTGTTTCAAATAACGAAAATATTTGTTTTATTATTCTATGAAAACAATAATCGTAAAATAGGTCATTTAAAAATAAAGCCGTTGAATTTCTTTCGCCGGTTGCTCTCAGGTCCGAGGTGTTTGTACCCGAATAATTCCCGGTAAATATTTATGACTATGAATAAGCAAGGGCACCGCTTCTATATTGAATAAATATTTTTGACTTTGACTTTGATTTCAACAATCATTTAAAATAATGTACCTAAATATTTCAGAAGTGTTATACAAGAAATACAATATACTTTAAGATTTTAAAATAGCTATTTACATCGTCAATGAAATGTTTTTTTAGTTCTTATTAAGTTTAAAGTAAATATTCTGAGACCCCTTTAGTAACTGGTTGTATTAGGAAGCCCTCTCTGTAGTTCAGTATAAAGTTTCTTGTTCAATTTTGCTTCAATTCTTTCAAATTTCCTTGAATTCTGCTAGAATTAATCTTTAGGCGAGTTTAGATGGTCGGCGCTTTTGCTTACTTGGCATCATCCGATCTGAATATCCATTGGAACGGCTCTATGGTTTACCGAGCTCTATGGTATCAATAAACAAGAAAATAAAATTCAGACTCGTCTCAGTTTAAATTTCGCGGTGTAACTGCAAAGCGCAGCTATATAACTATGTTATAAAATTATATACATAGTTTTATTTATATTGGTTTGGATTTCAAAAAAATATCTCATTACTTATTAAAATATATGTTTATAATTAAATTACCATTATTACTTAAGCTGACTTTGCTATAAAGTTGATAGAGATGACGGATGACCTCGCCCACTCCCCTCAGCGTACTCCCCACTAAACCACGTCGTCCACTCGGCTCAGCCCTTATCTATTGTTTGCGGAGTGCGTACTATTCGCTGTGTATGCACTTTGTACGGACAAAGCTAAAACACACGTATATAATGGTTTTTGAAGGTGTTGCTATTTGATATTTTATTTTAAAACAAATTTTGTACATATCAGTAATTGCAAGTATGTATTTTACGAGTAATATAATATTTTTTCTGGAGTTTTTATATAAGAAATTCATTATATAAGTTATTCAAGTAGGTTTTTACAAGAACTTTTGAATCGTTATTTTATGGAACAGTAAAGCAACCACTGGATCGGAATGTAGAAAAACATATCGGGTTTATTTTCAATAAGTAAAAATACTTCAGTGCGTATCTTTTGATATGATAAAATAAAAATAAAATTAATGCTTGTAACTAACTCATTGGTTCACTAGCAACTAGTATCGAAGTTATGGCTGCCGTTCAGAAACCAAATATCCCAACCATATTTTTAACATTAACAAATGCCACATTGTTCGTAGATGTATCCGCTAAAACATTAACCAAAGCCTTTCTTATACCGTCAGTACAAAGTAAAAAAGATTCCAAAATATACACTGTTTTGTTTAAATAACTAAATTTCCCTACAGCCTTTTTGGAAACACATTGCTATATTCATCAAATATGAGGACTACCTTCGCTATTTCGCCTTATAATGTTGTCTAGTGATAAATCTGTCTCGTGAGATTTTGAACGGCGTTTCGATAGAACAATAAAACGTATAAAATTTCGATTAGGTAATTTTCGAGTTTTTATTATTTCATTGTAATTTACTTTTGTATAATTAGGCGGACGGGTAAATATGTTTGCTGATGCTAAGTGTTCACTTATAGGAAAATTTTAACCATTCCCCAATCCGTCATCAATCTTGGAAACTAAGTTGTTATATTCCTTGTGCCTGTAGTTACACTTGCTCAGTCAACTTTCAAACCGGAAAACAATTAATTAATGTTTTACTTTTGCATATCTTTACTACAGATATATTTTTCAAAAGACTAGTAAACGTGTCAATAATAAATGGTCACCTTCGCCCAAAGACTCTAGCAAGAAGTATAAAGCCACTTCTACACTATAAATGTGCCAACTATGATATCCAAGATGTATTCATGATGTTTATATTATTGATGTGAAACATAATATATTGGGCCCTGGGGGTAAGATCGACCCGAAAGCCGTGACGGAAACATCATGACCCTCTCTTATGTTCTCGGCTACCGCTCTCTACCCCCTTGTGAGTTCGTTTACCTACTTTTCGTGTGTAATTATACTTCCTTAATATATATTATCAGAATAATAAGACAAATATGTTTATACAACAAAACTCTGTTTTTATTTGTATCACTCAATATTTATTTGCGTTTCTCTTTTTTTTTTATTCTGGCTTTTATTTGTGCCAAGAGGGCACAGATTATTTCGCCAATGTCACGTGCGATGGAGAAGACACGATGGAGATTGAACGGTACGGTCGAGATTACAGGCTTAATACAATTTTGAAGGCATAATAGTAGTAGACTCTCTGTTAACCTATAACCTAAAACAACACAATAATAAATAATTAGATAAACATAAATTATTATTAAGATAACATATAAGAACAATCACAAAAATATTTACAACTTAATTTTATTACGCTCAATATATTTACATAAAAATTTACAAAGTGGACTGAACACAAACATTAACAAACATTCAACATTAATAGGGCGAGGGACTTTTGGAGGGAGAACGTCGTATGCGGGATGGAGAAGTTTGGGACAAGAAAACAGTACATGGGATAAGGAACCTTCGCCTAGGCCACATTCACACAAAGAGTGATCTCTGACTCTAATTTTACAAAGATGTATGGGAGTACATGCATGTCCAAGGCGTAGTCGGCAAATAGTTGTGGTGATCCAACGATTAGCTTGCATGTGAAGAGAAAACCAAGGTCGCCTTGGAATATCTGGTTGTAGAGATGCGTAGAATCCACCTTTAGATTTTGATGAAACTTTCCAAAGAGAGTTGCAGGATTTATCCAGATGAGTTTTCGCTAGAGCACACAGGTCCTGAGTTGAATTTTTAAAGTGATCTAGAGAGCCGGTTGTTATAGCAGCTCTAGCGAATAAGTCTGCGGCATCATTACCGGTTATACCAGAATGGCCTGGTATCCAGACGAGTGATATTTCTACCCCTTTTTGGTGACAGGAAAACAATGCCTCCCTGATCTTAAGGATGATAAAAAACTTTCGCCTACTACGAAACCGGATTTTCCTTAATTGCCAACAGACAACTCGAAGAGTCCGTCAGAATTACCTTATGTTAATGCGCTAATATGCTAAGGTCATGGGAGTGGGCAAAAAGGATGGCTTCCAAAATCGCAATCGCTTCACCGGAAAAGATGGACATTTCAAAAGGGGATTTAAATTGAAGGACAATTTTGAATTTGGGGATCCAACAGGTTGAGCCACTGCGTTTCTCGAACACAATATTAGTTTGACAAATAGAATTATGAGCCGAGATGGCCCAGTGGTTAGAACGCGTGCATCTTAACCGATGATTTCGGGTTCAAACCCAGGCAGGCACCACTGAATTTACATGTGCTTAATTTGTTTATAATTCATCTCGTGCTCGGCGGTGAAGGAAAACATCGTGAGGAAACCTGCATGTGTCTAATTTCAACGAAATTCTGCCACATGTGTATTCCACTAACCCGCATTGGAGCAGCGTGGTGGAATAAGCTCCATACCTTCTCCACAACGGGAGAGGAGGCCTTAGCCCAGCAGTGGGAAATTTACAGGCTGATTATGTTATGTAAATAGAATTACAATTGCTGACTTTATATGTCATTTTGACAGTTTTGTCAGTATTGTATATTTGAAGCTGGTAACATTGACATTGACATATTCTCGACATTGCATGTCAATGCGGGTAGATATCGATGATTTATTAATTATTCATCTTCGGGCCATTATAAATCACGGCATTCAATATATTTTAGTAGCGGATACATACTCAATTCAAATATATTCTTTTATTTTGTCTTATGACTAAATTTACAGAAATTATAAGTCAATTTTAAATTTACTAAAGAGAACATTTTTATAGTAACAGTTTAAAATAATTAGTTTTTAAATATATTTTAGTTACCTAGTCGGAACATAAATTATCATATCGAATGGTCACTACCGTTAAAAAAAACTTTTAAAATAAGCATGTAAAAAGAATAGCACGTTCTTAAATGTCATTTAAAATAAGAACATAATTTAAAAAAAAAACTGCACAATTATAGATTTTAGAAATTAATTTGAAGAAACAAAATACTTGATATACATACACATTTACTCGGTCACTGTAATACCACGCTATTACAGTGCAGTTTTAATACCTATCGTGTATAGAAAAGCCTAGATACCAACTGCAACGTAGTCGTTAAGCCACACAAAGCCCATGCAGACATAATAGCGGTCGCCTCTGATTTTACCTTGTTCAGCTCTCTGGTGGTTTAATATTTTGCAACAGATGCTTTTTTGACAAATTATTCGGATAGTGAAATCTCATGGATATTTTATAACTCACGGTGTCTAATTGGCTGGAGTATAAAATTCATTTTCTACATAAGAAGCTAAATTAAAAAATAAATCGGTAAAAGTCTGTATACTTATTGTACTTATAAAATAATAAATATGCAACTGCATTTATAGTGTGATACTGACATATTTGTACAGATGCAATGAAAAGAAAAAAAAGGCGCGCAATCGCTTGGAAACACGCGGGGTGTCGGTGTTGCCACTAACATATTATTTAAAGCGCACACAATACAATGAGTAAATAAACCATTATGTGTATCTGGTTGCAACTTCAGTCGTGTACATATTATAATAATTAAGTAACTAACTCATAATTAAATATATCATGATGGCTGTATTTCTATATAATTCTCAATATATTTAAAAGGTTTACTGATTAGGCTAAATATAAGTTAATAAACTAAGTGATATTTTTATTGCAAAACTTATTGCGCAATGAAGATGTTACCATAACATTATTACACCGTAATTTTTTCTTTATTTTTCAGTTTTTGAAACTAGAGTAAGAAAGAGTATTAAAACCATTCTGATCAATTCTGGTTATTGTTAATGTGGCTTACGCGAGCAATCTCCTTCTTAGATTTACAAGTAACTCCGTTCAGATACCTACGGAGACCGGACAGAGACAATTTGATTTGGATTATTTAAAACATTGATTTAAATACATCAAGAGTTAAAACATATTTCAATGCAATAATTCAAATAACAAAAACAAATCGCGAGAGTAAATGTGACAGATTTATAACTTTGCGTCAAAAACGATTCATTCCGTACGTTACATTCCTCTGGTTTATCTTATATTCAAGAAGTTTTCGTCCAAAAAAGTTTTACGTCGAAAAACCTCAGAATAACATGCTGTAGCAATGTTACCATCGCTATTATAATTAAAAAACAATAAAGGGACGGATTTTCATGTCTCTTGGTTGAAATAACAAGTGAATTTCTTTATTTTGATACTTTTACAAACGGTTGATAAATTGAACTAGATTAATAAAGATTTTGAAATTGTCTTTGGAAACGATGTTATTTAATTAATTCAATTACATTACTTTTGAAATTATAATTTTATAGATTTCAGAAGCATGTTATTTGGATAAGGTTTAGTTAATAAAACTTTGAACATATCACAAACATCTGGATAGAATTATATGATAAAATAAAAATAATAGAAAAAAACTACGTATAGGTACATTATTTATGTACATATAAATAAATTGAAGTATATATGATTGTGATTTCACAATAACTGATTTTTAAAAATTACCAAAATCCAAACAAAGATAACCTTTTTTTGGTCTATCCGTTTATTTAAGACTATATATATAAACGTATAAAATACATAGGAGCTACTAACTACAAAAGTACGTAGTTACGTAGTAGACTAATTTACTATTCCATATATAATAAAAAATTTAAACATATAATTAAAATTATTGGCATTCAGTAACGAACCGGCTTACGTAATAGAAAAGAGTTGGCACCTCAAATCGCAGTGGATTTTCAGTGTCCCACTTTTAAAGATGCCTTCCGGCCAGCTTCAAATTCAGTCGAGGGCTATACAACTACAGAAGTGGATTGAAGACTGCACTTAATTTTAAATCGAACTGGCGATTTATTTTATGTTCAAAATAATAAAAATAAGGTAAGGTATGGTCTATTATATCACATGGTTAGGCATAGGACGAATTTCCGCTTTACACAGGTTTAGTCCCTCCAAGCTTCTCTAACGCGGAGGACACACATCTGTCAGTTTCATGCGACACTAGGTTTCCTAACAATGATTTTTTACTAAAACACAAATGATTTATGTTTTTTTTTTGCCAGATTTTAAGCTCACAATCTTCGTTTATAATTCCCATGAAAAAAAAAAATACAGAAAAATTCATTCACTTCACAGATTTTTTGGGTTACCGTATGTAGATTAAGGCTTTATTAATTCATCAGTTCCACTTCAGTACGCGTTCGGTATGACCTTTATAACACAACAAAAGATTCGTTCGCTAAATGACTTAATAATGTATAAATTTCTTGAATAACAAATTTCAGTGTCGCCGGTCGAACAAATCATTTGTTACGTGACGTGTGACGTGACGTGACGTGCTCAACGTAGCACGCTTATAGCCGTTATTTCAAAGCCAAAGTCAAAGTCAAAAATCTTTATTCAATATAGAAGTGTTTACACTTGCTTATTGATAGTCAAAAATCTACCACCGGTTCGGAATTTAACACCTCGGACCTGAGAAGAACCGGCGAAAGAAACTCAGCAGGATATTTTTTTTTTCCATTTTGCATGTACAATAATAATTATATTTTAGTTATTTGAAACAGCCTGGAGGCGATCATTTCATTCCCCAAGGTGTGCAGTCAACTAAAAGTCATTAGTGTTGTAATATCCTTTAGCACACAAACACTCTTTAACGATTCTTTTGAATTTTATAATTGAATAATTTTGATCGTATTTAAATCCTATACTAATATAATCTCCCAGATTTGTACCGACCAATTCGTCTTGGGACAACTTGGTGGATTAGCTTTATGTCCATGCAACCTGTTCAATTAGGAGAGAAGACTTTAAGCCAGTAGAGGGATGTTTATGGAATATTACTTACCTTTTTTATCTATATATCCTTATAAATTCCCGCTTTTGTCATATCCAGTCTGATCTAGTTTTAAGGCGTAACTAAAATAGGTTCTCATATTGAGGATTTTATAGCTTAGCGGGATATGACACTGGAGTTATACGATCATCAAACTTAGATTAGATTTTTGATTAGCTCCTGGAAAATATAAAGGTGTTTCAATTTTCAGCACGAAATCCTGTATTTTAGGACGCTATGAAGCTCCCAATAAATTCTACAATATCGGTAAGAGACCTGCATATACAGTTTTGCATTATGAATATGATCGGCAACTTTGGTACAAAATCGACGAAAACATTTACAATATAATGTTACGAAAGTTACAAAAAATAATAATTTAAAAATACTCCTATATATATTTTTAAGCAATCTCCAAACTTATCTATTTTAAAAGACTTCAGTACGGATACCCACACAGTAATTAGTTCATAATAATCACTGAAAAATATTAAAAAACCGTTGCTAATCCCCTTTGTGTTCCGATCATTATTTTTCCTGTATTAAAAAAGATACGATTATTAAATAAGCTTACATAATGCCGACATAAAGGATAATCCGAGTTCAAGGAAGTAATGTTAAACATTTATGACAAAATTAAACACTGCGGGACAAACTAATTACCTTAAACGAAGAGAACACGCAAATAACGGTGATCTCGCTACATTTAAACTCGTGTTAAGGGATTCAATACAACGAATTGTACACAGCTGAATATATATTTTTATCTTATTATTATTTTTAAATCATAAATCGAATAAAATTAAATTATCAAAACTGTTACAGTTTTCTTTACAATGTATGATAAACATTTTAATCGCAATATATTTATTAGAATAAATCTATTAAATTGGTTTTGCCTAATACAGTAAGTGAACTCGAATAATGCATATATGTCAACAAATTTATAAATTAAGAAGGGGAACAGAGTAGTACAGTATAGCGCATAAAATAAATTTATGCGTTATACGGATTATTAATGAAATCATGTCATAAGTTACAATGATATTCACTATCCAAACGCAGACACGTGATAAATATTTGATTTTTTTTTAGCGGAATTGTTCATAATATATTTTCGATATTATTGAGGAAAACATGTTATCCGTAGCGAGGAATAATAAAAGGTCTAAATTAAGATAAAACTATTGTTAATTTCAAATACAGAGACACGTCAAGCTATCGCTATTGTAAAAATATAAAAATATCAGTTTTGTACGAATCAAGTGATATATTTGTTTCTATTAAAGTGTTTGGGTCTATTATTAATTCTATAATATAAATTCGGTGGCGACTACTTCGTGAGGAAACCTACCTGCTTACCTCTGTCAGATGAAAATTGAAAGATACACGAATTACACGGACACCTGTGTAGATATGATATGGAGATTTGCCGTTGTATGAGATAAAACCGATTTGTAGCATAATGTGTTGTCAATCTTGGGATCGAAATTGTTGTACATTTATGTAATGAGATTGGCTCAACTGACCTAAACATCTGATCCGAAAAAAAAACTTCTTATTTATTTACTTAGGTTTACTAGAGATTATAGTAATACACTGTTTATTCAAACATGTTAATTTATATTAATTAGCGCACGGATCTCATACTTAACGACGATAAGGCAACGTTTAATTGAAATTCACTCTGGATTTTTTTTTGTTTCATTTAAAAATTGTATTTTCATGATGAGGTTATTTTCATATCCAAATCGGAGCTAATTCTTACTTTGACTATCAATAAGTAAGTGTAATGCTTATTGTATTGTTCACAGATCTATAATAACATATCAATTAGTATTATATTTGTATTTTAAATTAATTATTATTATCTGTGTCCATCCATCTGTCATCTCGAGTGACACATCGCGGCGCGCGGGAAAATTAAATATATAAATTGTCGCTTTCTAGACTATGTGTGCACAGGGAGCTGATATTTAAAATAAAATATATTTGATCTAATTCGTAAATCGATATTACGTATGTTAAAAGGTGAACACACGTATGACCATATGATATACCTCAGGGCAACCTACTTTAGGCTCCTGACACACAATTATAATTTTTATAAAGAAAATAAAACTATGGTGTCTGTGTGAGAGAATAAATAAATTTATTATTATTACAGCTTTATTCGTATCCAGGTTTTATATTAAATTTCATTTTAATATATTTTTTTTATTGTTTCGTCCCTGAGTCTGACCTGGAGTTCTCAAGATCTACAGCCTTACAGCTAGTGACTAGACATAGCATACTTACATACAACAAAAAATAGAATACTTAGAATATATGGATGTTTGAGCTGTAAATTAATAAACAATTCAAGTCAGTTACGACACCGTTTTATGGAAAGATGACCATAAAACTTAAGAATTAAATTACCAGAAGCAAATGAAATTCTTATCTTAATGCGACCATTACGCTGTTAACCTAAATTTAGTTTTAGTTCATTACCTGAAGAAACGAACCGACGACGTTCCTATCCTGTTACAGAAATTGATGTTATTTTTAACGAAATGTTGTCTATTCTCTTGTTTTCATAAACAAACTGATTAAGGTATAGTTAGTTCTAATATGACAGAATTTTCACACAAAATTAACGCCATCTGATGTCACGTGTTTGCCACCATAGACATAAGAGCTGTCAAAAATATTAACCATTCCAACCATATTAACAACCAAACATCACCAATGCACAACGAATCTTATGAGCTAACTATTTTATGACCCTTGTGCCTGTAGTTTCACTGGTTCACTCACCCTTCAATCCGAAACAGAACAACACTAAGTATTGCTGTTTGTGTAGAAAATATAAGTGGATGGTATTTACCCTGATGGGGTTGCACAAAGCCCTACCAACGAGCAAATCAAAATCAAAATATTTTTACACGTACTTTTAAATGGTCAAGCGCTGCCACGTAATCGGAATGTTAATTCTACCGAAGGGAAACGGCAAAAAACTCAGTAGCCTATATTTAAAATACATATATATATAATAAGATACAAAAGCAAGCCCAATAGCGGGACAGTTTTACAGGATGTTAATTTACTTTAGTTTTACTTTTCAAACAGGTAGTTTCTACACGAGTTCTAATAAACGGCAGTTCATACATTTTCATCAGATTTATATTCTGAAACAGAGTAATAGACTTTACTAAAAATATTATTTTCAACCATCATAAAAAAGATGGATGTTATCAATTCGGTTGTATTTTTTTTTACATTTGCTGCCCCAGAATTCCGTCATTTATGAACCGATTTGGCAAATTATTTTCTGTTTGGGAGAGTATACTTCTCATTCGAACCCATTTCTATTTGAGATACCTCAAGATGGGATGAAACAAATCAAATTAATAGAAAACGCAATTAGATTAAGGTACATAAATATTCTTACCCGTGGGTATTTTTGTAGGACGTGATGTGTAGGACATAAAAAAAAATCGACAACGAAACATGGCCACATCTATTCCATTATTTCAACTACAGATAACACAAAATACAGTGAGTGAGCTTTGTTTAGTATTTTGACATAATTCCACCGCATTGAGGTCAAACCACTGTAAGGCTGTAAGCCCGTGCGACCGTAAAACTAATAATATGTTGCTGCGATACAAACCGTACTGTTTTCAAATTTAAGCTTGGAAATATTGCAAGGATCGCGGATACAGAGCACGAGGTGAATTTATGTACAGTACATTTTTCGTGTGACAAAGAATTCCTAAGGGTACACGGGCAATAAGTAAAACTGATTTATCATAGAGAAATGTAGGTTTTTTATCCTCACTCGAAAGTGAGTTTGTTTATTTATTTGTTCGAGGCGCTTTCACGTCTTAACTACACAACCGATCACCGTGAAATTTTACATACTTATTGTCAGGGGTACAGAAGGAGACATTATCATCCGAAGAAACTCCTCCCCTGACACACACCCGCGCGAGCGAAGCCGCAAATTAAAACAAGTACAACTTAAAGAGATGAAACAGAGAATTTATTATTTATAATAAGTCACAATTTTTTATGATTTTCAAAGTAACGTTAAATATCGAACAAGCTCTAATTCTCCTCAAGAACGATATATTTTATCTATATGTTGTACATATATTTTTATAGGTATTTCTATTTATGATGCGGTTTGAAAAAATTCAATCCGTGCGCTTTCCAAACAAACAGTGCAAACTTCAACAGATACACGAAAACATTGTTTGAAAGATTTATTCTTATCCAAAATGTTTACACGACTGATATGAATCAGTTACACGTGAATTTGAACCGAAGTTTGCATCAAACCGGGGCAATCTCTATTGAGTTTATGTCTAATTTGTTAATATAAATTTCTTTGAAAGTTGCTTCTCAGATCAGGGTGTACTTACATCAATGGAAATCTTCTGCTTTAAATAATTTAATTAAAATTTTGTTTATTATTTATTTATATACATTTTATAATTTTTCTACAGACGTGCTGTCCATGCTATTGTTATATAATATTAATTATTATTTTAATGTGCCTGCATTTTATTGCCAGGCAGCATAACAATCAGATTTTTTCGGATTACAGATATTATGTAAACGAAATTATGAACTATATGTTTAATTTAATATATATAACCTTGTATGAATCGTTATCAAAAGTAAATACTTTATGAAATTCCCTGTAATTAAAATTTTAATTGACGCACTATTTATAATAGTAACAAGCTGTTTGAATAAAGAAGTAAAATAATATGTATAATCAGCACATTAGGGACTAAATTCGCTTGGGGTTTGTAAAATACGTATTTCTTTAATCAACACTAAACGATAAACAAAATATACAAGTTTTTTATCATAATATGAATCTCACAATATGGCAAAATTATTAATTTATTTATTGGTACACTGGTTAACTTCATAAACTTTAAACTGCTAGGTAGGGACTGTAGCATCTTCTTTATTTTACCAGCGAACAGCAATATTGTGTTTTACTCTGTTCCATTTGAAGTATGAGAGAGCCAAATTTAATACAATTACAGGGGATACCATCATGAATTGCTAGGTTTACGATGTATTGTAGCTATATGGAATGGACTAAATTTCTTGCAGTGCCACACATGGGAGTAAGTGCTATAAGAAACCCTTGTTAACCGTCTATAGTAACAGTCTTTTAAAGTCCCACTTTTGGGCCTTGACTGCTTCAATTCCGATTCTCATACACTTAATGCAGTTATCACGATGACTTTAACACCAAACACGGGATGAATTATAAACACAAGTAAAGCACATGAATTCAGTGGTGCGCGTCACGGATTTGAAACCAGAGTCATCGCTTAAGGTTTACGCCTTCTAACAACTGGGTCATAACGATGATTATCTATCTCTTATAGTTACTCGAACAAAAAATGTTAACATAAAATCATTAACACAAGAGACACCAGCGTGCAGTTTATTAATAAACCTGCAATGCGATGCTTGCAGATTTCGAGCAGCAACATAAAAGAATCACAACCTCATTGTCCTTTTAAATATTTTATCAACGAACAAACCGATGACAACGCTCATTTGTTGATTATAAATATTTATATGAATTGGTGCAAGGGCTTAGTGCAAGCTCGTCCGGTTAGGTACCATTCACATATCCTACCGACAAGCAGCAATATTTAGTACTGTTGTGTTCCGGTTTAAAAACGTATAAGTAGCCAGGATAACTATGTCCATAACATCTTAGTTACCTAAGTTGGTGGTGCATTGTCGAGGTAAGGAATGTTTAAGATTTCTTACAATCAGTTTATGGAATGAGACTACTAATCATCAGGTGGCCGATTTGCCAGCCCGCCTACACATTATCATTAACAATAAATATAAAAAAAAAAACATAATGAGAGTAGACTTCAGCCTAGTGAGATATTTACAGAGCGTTACTTTGGCGTAACTTTGTGTTAATTTGTTAACGAACTAAGCTAGTACTCGGGCATACGAAATACTCTCAGCAATCTATACTTATTTTTATTTTATGTTACTAAAATTGCATCCACATACCACTACAGTTCTGGCAATAACAACATTGTGGTATTCTATATCTCATGCTGAGTTAGAGTCCATTCATGATATGCCTTTTGTATAATTTTTGTTTTGAACTCAATAGTTTTTCGCGTAATTGCTGTGTGAGTACAATATATTTATCTACTAGTTGTAGCATGCGGCCTCACTCGCACTTCAGTTGTTACGTATAAAGAGTTTAAGCTTGCTTCATACAGAATGTTATCAGATTCGGATCAGTGGTTTACCAGAAAGAAAGAAAAACAGACAGACAGGGTTACTTTTATGATATTAGTATACATATCTAATTGATGTAACTCTAACCAGCCAAGTATCCTCTAAATTTTTAGTTTTTCCCGTCTTCTTAATGTCGTCAAGACTTTGGGGACATCATGTCCTAGAAGTACCAGTGTATGATAATGAACTCTTTGGAGAGCAGATGCGGGATTAATACTGTGGGTCTAGGATTTATTATATGGATTACTTAAAAGAAAAACCGTCCGTCACCAGTGGAGATTTAAATCATGAGGAAAATTGCAAGTGTCGAATGAAAGTCAACCACAAGCGTATTACCCAACCAACACTGGAGGAGAGTAGTGAAATATGGTCCAAACTTTAAATTTTCTGTTGTTAATTATTATTATTACAAGCCATATGGTAGAAACGCGTGCATCTTAACCGATGATTGCGGGTTCAAATCCAAGCAAGCACCACTGAATTTTCATGTGCCTAATTTGTGTTTATAATTCATCTCATGCTCGGCGATGAAGGAAAACGTGAGGAAACCTGCATGTATCTAATTTCAATTAAGTTCTGCTACATGTATATCCACCAACCCGAATTGGAATAAGCTCCAAACCTTCTCCTCAAAGGGAGATCAAGGGGGAGGAGAGGAGGCCTTAGCACGGCAGTGGAAAATTTACAGGCTGTTTACTGTTTTTGTTTTTGAAATGTAAGGAAATGTTATCGTGAGATAGCTGTTTCCATTTTAACGTTACAATCGCGTGTGAATGTAAAATTCATCAAGTTAAGAATTTCCACCAACCAATGTACCAACGTTTGTACAAATGTACGTCGACGTTCTACTTCGAAACTTGTAAACTCGACACAATATACAGTGTAGGTTGCTTAATTATCCTCGCCGCATCGTCCCTCGGGCCGGAGGTTGGGAGGACAAAGGATAATGTTACTCACAATCGGATAACTTTGTATGTACAACCAGACAGATAGATTTACGTATTATGTTAAATGTTAATTTAACTGTTATTTAGTTAGCATGCTAGCATGTGAAGTTCGTCCTGCGGGTAGAGATTGTGTGGATGTGTTTGCACAAACACTTTCGTACTTTATCTGCTGTCTGTGACTAAATCGGTAAGGAGGACAGCATAATCTAGCAAAATAGCAATGCAAGAGTACTAACAGCCTGATCGAATAATAAATATTTGATTTTGTATCTGAAGGTCAAACTCGGTCCACATTTTCACCAATTAAATAACTTAGATATGTTGTGTAATACAATTTCTGGTTAAGTTAGCACGAAGAAGTATAGATACCCTTGCATAGTGGATTGCTTGTAACCTTAGCCCCATGATAAAAATTGCAGATCGTATAATTTGGTGCGGAAAATTGTAATCAAACTTTTTCCCCTAAGATTCACAATTTCTGAGAAAAAGCAATTCCATAATTTACTAAAGTTTTATTTCCCATAATATTACGTTCAGCCCCTAGGATTATATGCAAGAGTGAATGTCTATTTCGAACGGAGTATTACTACAAACCGGGTACTTACTTACTTCTAGAACAACAGTACAACTAATTAAATAAAAGTTATGTATTATATTTGTTAATGGCCGGTAATAAATAATTATGCACATTGAAGTAGCTATGGACAGAGTAAATATATATTTTAAATTTTGTTATTAACAATTCTTATATGTATGTATGTATATGGTTATTCCATTGTTTAATAAATAAGTATGTATATTATTGTTTATTAATTATGAATTACCGCCTTCATGGTTCTCTGTTTGACCTAAAGGTTGACTAGCAGAAAATTCCTTCAGTCCGCCGTTTGTTCCATTCACTTTGTCGTAGTCAATAAAGTCTTTAAATAAATAAATATTATAACTACTTCACAAATTACTTCGATATAATATCATAAAAAGCTACACGAAGAAACGGCAAGCGAATTCAGCATCAAGTTGAAAATTCAGTAATCCAATAAGGCTCCTGTAGCAATTTCGTTGCAAAATTTTAATAAGACGTTCTGCCAAATGAAACAGACGCGAAATTAAGGATAGGTACATATTAAGTTCGGTTATTGTAGTGTATGCTAAGAACAGAGTGTTTCTAGATTATTACAGATTATAAAAAACTTATAAGTAGTTATACAACGTTCAATTTTACGCTTGTTAACATTAAGTCATGGTTTTCGTTCTGGTTGATAATATTGTACATAACATCATAATAAAAAAGTTATTAAAGTAATCATGAACTAACGTACGTTATTTTAATAATTATATAGTTTACGCCATTATATAAACTACTATCATAAAAATTGATAGTGTGGTTTCTGATTTGAACCGCGTATATTCTAATGACATATGTCAACTACGAATCATTTTAATAAAAATGCCTTTAAAAAAAAAAAGAACTATATCTTAACAGATAATCGAAAATATCACATGACGTGATGTCATAGGATAATGTCACAAATAAAATAGTAAAATATTGATTTCCGTACTGTCAACTGTCTGCACTTGTTTTACAGTGTCTATAAAACGTACATAACTTGGTCGGGTTGTAACTTGTATTTGTCAATGTCTGTTAGTTACGGATAGTTCCCGTGTCTTGGAGCTGTACGTGCAGCTATCACATAGACCCCTGTTGTTATCAATAACCGCAGGAGACGAATGTTACGACGCTTCGGAACAATTTACTACAAATAAAACGAGACATAAAGAAGTTTTACTTCACCTGCTTAAAAGAACAGTATATATCATTATTATCCTCAATTATGGATTGATTGAACGAACGAATATAAAATAAATAAAAAATGTCTTAACCGCCATTTTTACGATTTGTCAATCGCTTACTTTTTTTTTTCATTTATCTGCGGTCCGCAGAACGTCTTTCTCTTCTATTCATCTTTATCTTAATGTCATCCTAATCTTCATCCGTCACCTTAATGACCTAACATTCCAATGACCTTACGCCATTTCAATTAACGTGAGCTAATTCTATTCCTCACCTATCGATCTTCTATACGAACATAATATATCAGTGAACTGAGGTGCTAAAATTCGGAGCAGACAGATGAAGTCAAATACTACTTTTATTTACTTATGTCCAGTGGATATAATTCATAGGTCTTAACCGAATGTCATAGTTTCTAATATTTTAATGGAAGATTTCGTAAGTGTATAATTTACTAGCTGAACCTGCGGCTTTTCCGCGCAAAATTTACAAACAACTTCAAACCCCCGTTTTAACTCCTTAGGTGGTGTTTCATAAAATCCGTTCTTAGCGGATGTTTGCGTATAAGGAACCTACTTGCCAAATTTCAAGTTTGTATGTGTTATAATTTCTGAGATTTTGTGATTAATCAGTGAGTGGTATTTCGCTTTTATATACATAGATTTAGTTGACGGTGAATGTTTTAGTAAATTAGTACTGAAGGAATTAGCATAAAGTGACTGTTTTTGTTGCCTTTTCAAGTTAACTAGGCATCCAATCATTATAAAATGTTGAATACCTGTTTTCTGAGGTACATAAATGGACATAGGATACCCAAAACCTAACATCACCCCCTTCTTCCTCATTTACACGGACAAAACCGCTGGCGGTACCTAGATAGTAGATAACTATACAATATTTAATGGAATAATACGTTTTATTACAGGACATTTACTTTTAAACTCTAATTATATTTTTTATAATTAAATAACTTGTTTTAAATGCGAGCGAAGCCGCAGGCAAATACAATAACTAGAACACAATTTAATTATCCAGATTTAAATGTAACGAAACATCATTAGCACAATTACCTCAAAAGTCGGATGTCTGCGCATCCCCTAATGAGTTCTGAACGCTCGAGGCAGTTCCAAGATCTTATACAATTAGGTAGGAAGCTCTCATACACTTCCTTCATCAGCATAAACTAGCAAATAAGTATTTACATGCGGAATAGTTAGCTGACGTGAATTTTCAATGACTTAATATTTCGTAAAATATTTGAGAGAAAAATTTGTCTGATAGTTTTATTACTGACTTGTTGTCGACTGCAGCTTCGCTCGCGTTTTAAAGATCAGTCAGGTGTTAGGTATAAAAAGCCTTAGGATTAAAATGTTGTTATATTCGGTTCAGTTTTTTTAGCCGTTAAAACGTAACAGGCATTTATAAATGCTTTAATATTAGTATAGATAAGTTGGTAACAGCATGTATATTCCACTGCTGGGCTAAGAACTCATTCATAAAGACAAGGTTACTTGCCATCACGCTGCTCTAATTAGGGATTTGGGATACAAAAATGGCACATTTATCCAGTATGCAGGTATCCTTACGATATTTTTCTTCAACGCCGAGAACGAGATGAATTATAAACACAAATAAGCACAAGAAAATTTAGTGCTACTTGGACGGGTTTGGACACGTCGAAGTGCGGAAACATTAACGTGTTCTAGCCAATGAGCGATAACGGCTTCCATTGTTAGTTTTAGTTTGATATTGCAATAAACTCTGCTCCGTCATTTACTTGAACTAATGGCAAGTATAATTAGTTTATTTACTATGGACATCTTACAAACGGGTAAGTAATTAAATGGTATTTTTTTTTAATATTGAAACAGAAAAGATATTTCAGCTTAAAAGATATTTAACAGTGTAATATGTTTTTGCCGCCCGTACAAAAAATCTACCAATAGTTCCCGATCAAATCAAGGGTTTTATTATATATACGTAGATATTTGGTCGGCTTGATAATGGATATGTTTGCAAAATATTGTTCGGCAGGATTATACAATTGTCAATTGTACGGTTGCCATAAAAATAATATTTATAAGTTTGATCGCTGATCGCTTACTAAAATTTAATTGTCTATGAAATCAATCTGAAGACTGTCCAATATTACATAACTTTTTGATCAATTAAGTTACTTACTAGAAGCATCTCAATTTACTTTGCTTACAAAATTCATTTTGGGGCTGAACACAACCTCTTAAATTAGCTGACCGATTAAATGTCAGCTTTACAAAAGTATCTTGTATTTATGGAACATTTTGAGCTCTGTTACAATTTCAACGAGCAGGTACAGACTAGTGTCTGTATCTGCTAGTACAGAGGTTTTACTACAATATACAATTTATAATTCACATATAATGTTACTTTTTAATAATAAACATACCTGACCAGATTTAAGCGTAATTCGAAAGATATAAAAACCTATTTTTATCGTGTCGATTTTTTTTTTTTTATGTTTTCGGTAGTCGAACTGGCGAATGGCAATACACTGACTCGCCTTCAAATCGGAACACAATAATAATAAATATTACCGCTTGGCGTTAGAATATATATTACGGATTTTGATAAGTTATATTTTTAGAAAAAATGCCAGTCTACTTCAGTTTATTTAGTGAATCATTTAGAAAATGAAATAGACGTATATCATTTAAATTTGTACTTCTTGTCGGTAGAAACTAAAATCCGAACCGGTGTTCACGCTTGACGATTTGAAAGTAATTTCAAATTTTTTTTTCATATAAATTATCTCACCTATGTCTTGCTAGAAATTACTATTATTACATTTAGTTTGAATATTTATGTACGTGTAAATAGACAAAGACAAAATCTAATTTTCTTGTTTGGTAGATTTTATATTGATGACCTTTTGTAAAGTAACGTAAGTCTGTAAACGTCCTACTGCTTGGTTTGGTGGTAATTTCACCTCGCTGCACCATTGTGAATTGGTGGATACACTTGGCAGAATTTCATTGAAATCAGATACATGCAAGTCTCCTTACGATTTATTCCCTCAGTGCTGAGATGAATTATAAAAATAAATTAAGCACTTGGAAAATCAGTGGTGGTTGCCTGGTTTTGAACTCGCAACCGGTTCGAATCGGTTAAGATGCACTCGTTCTAGCCCCCCGGCCATCTCGACGAGCTTTGGTTTTGTCAATAAAACATAATTGGAATGAGAACGTAACTTACTATCGTTCATGTTACAGTTTAGAAAAGTTGAGAGAAGTTACTATTGTCGAATTTCGACATTTAAAAAAATCCAATCCAATCATAAGAAACAACATACAAATAAACAACATTTGACAGCAAATTGACGCGATCCTATTGGTCGAATAAAATTAAAGTGGACATAAATAAATTAAATGTAATAGTATTGTATTATAGATAAAGATATATTTACCATAAACACTTAGTATAGCTGAGCCATTAGCAAATCGCATGAAATACTTAAATCTAAGGTCTGTTTATCTTTATTTCTACTTCGACTGGAATAGGCTGTACGTTACGAAATACTGTAGTCTAACAAATATAGATATATACACCAAGTTCTTTAAGTCAGCGGTTTTGACATTATTCATGAAGAGATCTCTAGCATAGCTATAGTATGAGACGCCCTAGTTGTGACTGCTGAGGGCTCTCACCCGGTCCTCACCACGCGAGACCTGATACGGACTTCTTACAACGCTAGGAGTCAGCTCATATTAAAAAAAAACCGAAGTCGAGAGCGAAAACGAAAAGCATCTTTGGAGTTGTTTTTACTTATTTAGTTACTTTTACGTGTATTATTATTAAAAATATGAGCGTTACACGTCTTTATTGATTGATCCAATAGTCAGGGAATAAACATCCCGCACTTGTGAAGAACCAGCGAAAGAAACTGAAAGGGATTTTATATTAATATCACAGTGTACAATTATTGTATTTATAAAATAATTTAAAAAAAAACATTCGTTATTTGAAATAACCAGACGGCGATCGTCCCATAACCAATGTGGGCAACGAACTAAAAGTCATTCATTTTTTAATATATATGAAAGCAATTTAAGTAAAGTGTTCATGTTTAATTTGATAAGAATACTTATTTGGCATTTTTATTTAAAAGCGAATCGCTAGAAGCTTCGACAACATAACTTTTAAATTGTTATAATTTATAGCAAGATTATGCGCCGCGACTCGGTGTTCATCCATACGAAGTTCAATTAAGTAAAGTCTAATGACAACAGACAGCGCCAAGTATTCGTTGATTGGACTTTCGAGCATTTTCAGCTAACCATTTGGCCGAAATCATATTCCCTATATAACATCGTCAAATGTATTCTAATATGATAAAAAAAATTGACAATATCACTCAGAGAGTTTGTTTTATTTCATTTCGAAGTTCGAGCGCCCGTAATGAAAAAACCCTATTCGTGTCATTCTCACAATCATAACAAATTTATTTAGCCTTGGAAATGACAAGCTGATATGAAAAATCGATTCTAGAGTTACGTCAAGTACATCTGTTAGCTTTACATCGACGACATTTCCTTCGAATAAATAATTTTGAATATTTAATTAAGACGTTCGCTTCAACTATCGCTTAAATTTTATATGGCTAATTTGAACAATGAACAATATTTAAATGATTAAATTACAAGTAATGATGCCACCGATCAGAAATGACTTCGTATCTCACTCGTGAAATGTTGGAAACCGACTTACGTTAATAGTCTATTTTGATGCTTCTGTCCTCAGAATATAAAACAGAAGGCAGGTGGAGCACTCGGAACATTATAGTGAAACAACAAAAGCGAATACAAATACAAAAGCGATTACA
Organism: Vanessa tameamea; assembly: GCF_037043105.1. Taxonomy (NCBI): domain Eukaryota; kingdom Metazoa; phylum Arthropoda; class Insecta; order Lepidoptera; family Nymphalidae; genus Vanessa; species Vanessa tameamea. Next base: position 9,131,411 of record NC_087325.1, read on the forward strand.
AATCTATGGTGATGGTATTCATCACCATAGATTTGTTATAGATCACCGTTTCTCGCTATTTATTCATTATTGACGTATTGAAAAAAAGGCGCAACACTTTTTTGCTTTGTATTCGATTTTGTTGCTTTCCTATAATGTATCGCGTGCTCCATCTTCAGTTTTGTTTATGCTTAAGACTTGAGAATTAATTAAAGTCTACGTCAGATATCACTATCCGATAAACAATTGCGTTAAACAGTGGGTTTCGACTTTGTTCTCACAGAAGAGCTCTACAAAAGTCGAAATCTGTGAGTTAAAATAAAAATGAGAACACCGCTGTATACGTTGAGGCCTACGTTTTAATTCAGAGGCTGACCCATAAGATTACAGTACATTTGATATTTTACTTGCAAAGCAGCGAGACGGACTACAAACGGCTATTTTATACAATATTCCACTCCATATAAAAGGAATTGTAAGCGAAATACAGAAAAAACGTCGCTGTAAATGTAGACAATAGACTTTTAAATGAAGATCGAGTTAAATGAAGTTAGGAGGAGAATTTTAAAATTTTTACTTTATAACTGACAAGTAACTTTTAATCCCAGTTTTATACTTGCGGCTCTAAGCCGCGTTGAAACGAAGTTAACTTCATTGCTCTTTGTAATATATATATTTGTATGCTGCCATCGACGCTTCATACAGTTTATTTATTTTGCATGTCAACCCTAGGATGTGATTCTTCCTGACTGGTATAAGTAGGTAAAGGCCAGTCTAGGTACGGGCCTCGGGGGTTCCCTGCTTACCCGGGCTTGTTCTTACCGGTCCGCGTCGCTTTAGTCCTAAAAAACCTAGTGGCTGTTGAAATCACTCATACTTCACACATATATATTTGTTTCTTAAATCCGACACTGCGGCACCGTTGAGCCCAAAGACTACGTTATGTATTTATTATCATATTATTATAGGTAAAAAGAACTATACAATTTTTCGGAATAATTAGTAAAATAAATGCAATACGGAAGTAAAAAAATTAATATTTCCCGTCGTTGTAAATAGAAAACGCGTAGAAATGATCGCGCACTGAGAGAGACGAATACGGGACGCGCGGATAAAATCTGAAATCTAATGAAATCAAAATCGTTTTATATACATATTACAGGAAATAACAAGACATCGATCAGAGTTATACGCATAGTTGAATCAGACGCAAGCGAGATGTGTCACCTAACAAGATAGAAAACGAGCTAAGTTTGACAAACTTTTGAACAGTAACGATTGAGGCTACCAAGTTTGTCCGTTACGTAAAACTTATCAAATAGTTGGCAACACTTATTTCTGTAGTTATTTGAAAATAATTCATATACGTACTGTGCGATATCCGCATAGACTTCACTAATCTTGTGTTGCTACTTAGCTATGCCATTAAAATTAAATATCAAATATCCTAAAAAATAAGGCGTATTACTCGACATAAGATTGCACAATAGATTAAAAATAAGCCTGAAAGTAGTATTCGTTGATTTTTATACATAGGTTTGGTGCATATTCCATCACGCTCCAATGCGGCATGTGGCAGAATTTCTTTGAAATTAGACACATGCAGATTTTCTCACAATAATTTCCTTCACCGCTGAAGACGAGATGAATTATAAACACAAATTAAGCACATGAAAATTCAGTGGTGCTTGCCTGGGTTTGAACCCGAAATCGTCGGTTAACATGCACGCGTTCTAACCACTGGGCCATCTCGGCTCATTGTCTTTATATACTGATAATTACTAATATTCATATTTACTCCTCTTTTAAAGCTTATCACTTTTGTTACAAAAGCCCTAATGGTCAGGATCGATCCTGTGACTTTTTACATCGCTAGGCGGCCCGTAAACCATTGCGCCATTGACGCTTCCTATTGACTTAAATTGGTGGAAAAGAGTTATTATTGAGTTTCTTGACGTCTCAGTAGAAGTTTTTAAATTTAAAAATAATCTAATAATCTGAGGACTATTTTTAAAACTCTTTTGTTTAACGTGATGAGGATAAAAACTTTTAGGCGCTTACTAATTTAATTCCCGGTTTTTCTTTTCTTTTTATTCTGAGTGGACGCTTAAATCAACGATGACAGAAACACACTAATCAGTGTTCAACTAAACACTCACTAAACAACGTTTAAAAATAAAATGAAATATGTTATAATTTAAAAAGCATTACGCAACCAATTTAAATATGACGTCAAAGTTAAATTTTTAAACGAAGGTTTTATAAATCCACTCTCATTAGCATATATGATGAGTGACGTCTCAATTTGGCAACCTTAACTGGAGCTCGTATTGTTTACTGTATTTCGTTGGAGACAACTGGAGCAATTGCTCCAGGCTGCAGTAGGTCAAGGCATTTGAATCATTCCGCATATTGCCAGCTGAATAGACGAAAATGTATGCTATACTTAGTTAAGTAAGTAACACTAATGCTTGAATAACAAAATGGCTCGCGCGTTATGTATTGTGTTTTAACGTATCATTTTAATTAGACTTTATTTGCGTTAGTTCGTTCGTTTACGTTTTTGATTTTAATGAAAATATTTCATAATAATACATACCAGAATATCCGCTGTTCTTAAGAATGTTAAAATTTAAAATAATATATATATATATATATATATATATATAAAATTTTACTCTATATAATCGTAATCATAAAAATATTTAAACAAAAGCCATTCATTAAACGTATGCATTAAACCTTATTAAATTAAGTGCGAACGTTTCATAAAACTTAACAATTACAATGGAACCATTCATGCTACGGTTCACCGCAATGCTACGACATGTAGCAAATTGCTACGGAAACTCCGCAACTGCCTTTGATATAAGACATAAGCCTAGAGATAATTGCCGTAGTATATAATCGATATTATTATTAAATATGTGATGTAAGGATCCGCCATGGCTCAGCAGACTAAGCTTGTGAACCTTGACCGAAGATTGCAGGTTGGAATTTGGGCAAGCATTGAATTATTTGTGTTAATAATTGTGTGGTAGACGAGGACGAAAAACTTCGTGAGATTAAAAATGTCTCGAATGAGGTACGTTGTACTAAAGTACTGGATGAAAATCTGCCACGTGTGTGCCACATCAACCAACCCACATAGTTGCAACGTGAAAAAACTTTTTCCTAAAAAAGAAATAGAAGCATACTCTGCTCTCCGTTTTCAATATTAAGAAAATGGTTTCGCATCTGACAATATGGAAGTTAAATCGAAATTTTATTACACGAATTTTCTTGAAAAATATCATCATATTTTGTAAAGGGCATTATTATAGCTCATTTATATTTTAAATAACTACCATACAAAATTTAAAAACCGACGCTTTACAATAAAGAAGCCTTAAAAACATGTGAAAAATGATCCCCTCTCAGTCATTCGTATCTCGTTGGAAGAGGACAGACAAACTGCAGAAATGCAACAGCGAGACGGATACTGCGTAATTGCGCAACTGACGCCAGTATATTGTAAAATCAATGGAGCCCAAAATATATGTAAACATTTTTAATATATTTATTTTTCTGTATAACGATGAGATAGAATACTAAATATCAAAACTATCGGACGAAGTCTTATGTAGCAGTTTAGTTTTAAAGTGACGTAAGAGCCAAGTAATAATAACAGAATGTTCTACGAGTCGCTTACCGATAATTTAGATAAACTTTATTTTGTAATTTATATACAATGTATGTGTAGTTAATACGAGCAGAGATCGTTCAATGAGTCAATCAGAAGCAACAAATAACATACAAACATATAAACGAAACTCGAGTTGGTCTAGCGAAATTTTCTCCTTTACTGAGCGATCGAAAAATGTATTACGTCTTTGATGAAACGAAAATGTTAAAAAGAAACTCGTTTCTAAAGCATTCTCGGAACATTCTTCCGCACTCGCCCGACTAAGTTTTCAAGAGCATGCTACATTCAAACAGAAAAAGGTTCTTTTCACAAGATGCATCGTAATCTCGTAACAAGGGTGTGTTTAGTGGGATTTCTGGTATTTTATTTAACGCTTATCGTTGAACTTTATTACTCTGCACAAAAACGCACACAGAATAAACTTCTAAAGATTTTTTTTTGTGTCAATAAGACAAAAAAAAAAACAGAAAAACGAAATCTTCCTGAACTAAATCGATAAGTATTTGTAGCTTACAGCAGCAGCAGTACATAGTAGCAGTTGCAGTTTACAGATAATGAGATAAAGATAATTACAGCTATGTTGTCTATGAGAAAATTACCGTAAATTTTAGCATCAAATGCGGGCTTAAAGTATTATATATAGAAGTACACCTTTATTATTGTTAGGTAATTTCAATTTAAAAATTAACTGAATTTTTAAATAACTATCAAGAAGCATCTAGGATAATGCAAGATAGGAAAATGCTAGGATAAATCCAAAAATATTGTCTTGAAATTAGTAGGTAATAATAAATTTATTTATTTGTTTGTTTCAGCCCCATTTGCTGTTGAAACTCTTAGACCTTGTAGTACTAGTGCAAAAAGCTTCATTAAAAGTATAACAACTGCGATTCAACGGGGAAATGCTGTTAGCATTCTTGCCATCATTCCACGCGGTCATTATTTATACTGTAACTAATGTTAATTCATATTTTTATATATTTAAGGACTTAATGTCAATAATTATTATGTAAATAAATGTTTATTTCAGTAAAAAAAAACTTTATTTGTTAATATAAAAATCATTTACGATAATTTGAAAATCTTTCCGACCAGCTGTAGTAAAGATAAGATCCTTAAAAATGCGGTGGATCGCAGTTTTATTTAATTTCTAAGAGCATACATCATTCAAGCACTATAGTGGTGGGGCACTAACAGCGACAAAACAATCCCATGTAGGTTTAGCAATAGCCGGTCATGAGTCTGCCAAGTCTTGCTATACCACTAGAACACAACAAGGTTTGATAGACAAATATACATTAAAATAATACCAAGATAGTTCAATTGTTGAATAACTCCAAACAATTAATATTTCATTTTCACTGGATCATAAATAAAATATTTTACTCTAGAACTAGATAAAAACGTATCTGTAATTATAATTGTATAGATAGCAGTGGCATTCATACTTAGAAACACTTAAGTTCTGCCAGCCCGCATTACGTACACATTACATACAATACGTATAAAGTCGTGGTGACACAGTGGTTAAAAGACGTGACCGAAGATTCATGGTTCAAACCTGGACAAGCACCACTGATTTTCACGTGTTCAGTTTGTGTTTATAATTCAACTCGTAATCGGTGGTGAAGAAACACATCGTAAGGAAACCTGTAATTGGCGGATGAGATTCTCCAACATTGGAGCAGCATGGCGGCATAAGCTATAACTTTCTCCTTGAAAAGGACAATAGGCATTAACCCAGCAGTGGCATATTTACAGACTGTTACTTGTTTAGGCATAATGCCTTAAAATAGAATTAATTTTGTGTATAATGTATTTAGATTTGTGTCCTTAGCTTATCCAGATCCAGTGGTTTCTAAACTTCAACAATCACCCCTTTATATAAAAATGACAGTATCGCGCCTCCCACAATAGTTATGTTATATATAACATTGTTGCATTTCCAGTAGTGGACGTAAAAAATGTTGATATAGAGATCATTCGTTAATAAATAATCAATGATTAATAAAATTGGAAAGGCTTTATATATTTGGGGGCAGTATGGCCCCGTTGAGAGTATGTGCCCTTACATAATTTAATTTACGCCAATGATAGATAACCTTTTCACTAGGAGAGTATCGTTGACTTGGAACTTTCCAGTTCGTATGAATTAAAGATGACATCACTGACCAGAGAAGAATAAATATTGGCTGATATCGAGGTCGAACGAAATTGATGCCCCTTATTTGAATATCAAAAGTATAAATATTTTTTATCGTAACATATTGTATAGTGTATATAAATGATATGAATAAATACTTTTTAAGCAGTTATAGGTGATTCATTTTTATTTAGGTTAGGATCATGTGTCTTTATCCGAAAAGTGGGGCGTTAAATAGGGAGTGTGATTGATGATCTTCCTCGACTGTAAAAGAAAACATCTTGATGAAAGTGATATCAGGACATGAGGCCTCTGCTCAATCGTGTAATAGGTAGGCTTACGGGCAAATGGGCCATCGGGTGGTAAGTGGTCACCACCGCCTATAGGCATTGGAGGTGTAAGAAATATTAACCATTCCTTACATCATATCAATGCGTTATCGACCTCGGGAGCTTTGGGGACGTAATGTTCCTTGAGCCTGCATTTACATTGGCTTATAGAATATCTGATGAGTGGGTGAAACTTACCCCGGTTGGGTTAATCTGGGTGGGTCTTGCACATAGCCCTACCACCTAGTAAATATTGTTCTTTTATATGTTCAATAATTGAATTAATTTTTTTTTTAAATTAAAACTAATGAAAATCATTAAGCTTGTAGAATTTTCTATGACTTCCATGAATTTGTGGAAATCAGATATTTGATTTGACATGATACTATTAACCAGATAAAACGCAAGTTATTGGTAACCGTGATACGCGTAAATATCTATTCCGAATGATATATAGTTCAATTTGTTCACGCGACATATGTCTGTCTGATAAATTTTAGGTAATTTATACACGTACTCCTACGTTTTGGATAAAATGAACATTCCTTCGCTAGTTTCTGACGCAATATTACGAGTATATATATCAAGACTACTGACTTGCGTTGTAGTCGATGTCTAGATACTATATTATGTCATGTTTGATTAGTTTATCTACACATATATTATAAAGAAGTTATATTTGTTTGTTTGTATTAAAACTCCGGAACTTATGACACAATTCTAAAAAAAACAATTGCATATAAAGCTACATTATTTCTGAGTGATAAAGGGTATAAATTATATAAGATATATATTTTTTTATTAATACAATGCACCCGTGCGAATTTGGGCGGGTCACTATTACTGTATACTTTTACAACATGAGAAGTAAGTATTACAGTATCTTACTAGTTTTCAAATAATAAGAGTAAAAATTTTGGTTAGATATAAATATTCTAAGTTTGAGAAACTGTGAATAAAACTCAGTTTATAACACTTGCGTAACAAATTATTTATATAGTATATTGTAAGAAAATCTAATATTAATTAATAATAATACGATTTAAATTCCCATTATGTTCTTATCGATATAAATACATATTGTTAAACGGGAAAGCTACTTCTTTCGGTTCGCTTTTGAAACATAAAAACAAATTATCCACGAAAGCAATGCTTAAAATACGCGACAATGGTTAATTTTTCGTCATGAGAATCGGAATTTCGATTTAACAGGAAAATGCTGCTAGCACTCTTGCGATCACAACGCATCATATTTTATACATAGTCATTATTAATATTTAATATTAATTTATGTATACTTCATAAAGCCCTCACAGTAAATCATTTGTATGTTAATATGAAAGTTGCATTTATATAAATATAAATAATAACAATAAAAACTCTAAAGAACACGCTACAACGCTGACAGAAAGCGTTCTCGGCGTCTGTAAATTGTTCAAGACATCCCTTCTAACGAAGGCGCGCTCCACGCTAAATTAATTAAATATTAATAAAAATAAATTTAACATTTTAACACATAATTATTAAATTTTAGACTAAACAAATTGAACCTCCTGGCCTTAAAGTGTCCTCATGTCCATTGATGATATAGTTCTTTAATTATTCATTACTACTAAAAATTAACATTTTTATCGTGGATTCGCACGGAATTCAATTTATTACTAAAGAAAATATTATATAAATGTAATATATACTCTATACCACTCAGAAATAATGTACCAGTGAAAACATTTTACAGAATTGGATCATTAGTTCCGGAGCATTATACGTGTACGGCGTATACATATAGACTAACAATATATACCTCTTTATAATATTAGAATAGATTCTCGACAAAATACCGATTCGATCACGAACCTGTCAAAGACCCGACATTAATTGTCTTTATGTATTTATAAATGTAATACTGTAAATGTATAAAATAAAACTGGTTTTGAGTTAAGTTAATGAGTTTGTTATTTATATTATTTTTAATACTTGTTTTCAATACTCGATAAATATACGAGTAACGTACATTCACGTTGTACGTTTTGAACAAGTACGTTCTCTATGAAAGTTCTTTATTTCCCTCAGTCCACGGTAGTTTTTATAAAATTTTTACAGTGCACTTCGGTAAACTCATTCTATACTCAACTTTAGGAAGACCCTTGAAACGTACTATTTTACATTTTTATAGCAAATAAATGGAACGAAATTTTATCTAAAGTGTTGTTTTTTTTTATAAATGAATATAATTAACTAACAGTTGCGCATAAGTTTCATACATTTTATTATTTATAATCATAAGTTAGTTTTATCAGAAATAATTAAAATTAACCGCATTAAATGTGAATTTAATGCGGTTAATTTTAATATTATTATACAGCAATATTGATTCAAATGTATTTTATATAAAAGTAAGCATTACGTGACGTTTGTTTAAGTTTCAGTTAATAATTCAGTTTTGTATTTCAACATCATATTATAACCTAAAGTTTCCTTCAAATAGTATAAGAGCAAATAGTTTGGAAATATTGTTTACAAAACAAATTATAGACCCGTTGCAAAAAATAGTTTTCAAATAAACTATATTTAAACGAAAATTTTGTGTAATAACACACAGACCGTTTCACTTTAATTATTGCGATTCATTAATAGCGACAAGAAATGATAATTAACAAACATTTACAAAACGTGTTCTCGAGTTATTGTTTTAGGCGTTAATTGAATTGTTGATAAAGAGGGCAATCGGCCTCGGGCCCTCTTACATAATTAAAATAAGTGTAAGTGATACCGACGCATAAATGTCAGGATGATGTACATTGATTTGAAATATCTTCCAAATTGTGTCTTGTGTTTTATAGCAGTAAAGTATACTTATCAATATTACCACTTAGAACAAAGATTCCCAAACTTTTGTATCAATTCTCCCCGGATCATAAAAAAACATATTATGTTTATATAAAAAGGGTAATTGAATTTTCACAATGTAATGATAAAAAATACATTGAATACATTGAATTAACTTTTAATTACACTTATAATTAAATAAATTAGAGCATTGTTTTTCACTCCATTTCTCACTTCAATAATATTCAAATAAAGTAAATCCGAGGACATATTTGAATTAATAACGTTTGTTTTTCAATGTTCTAGACCTGTTATGTATATTCAATTTCTAATATCAAATAATGACGATTTTACTGCTTAGGTATAATTTCAAATGGACTTTTTGTCAGAGCAATCGAACTCAATAGACCTCTTTAAAATATCTTTACGCTTCCCTAGGGAGGCGCGACGCATTAGTTGAGAAGCTCTGACTGAAAGCCAATACGCCTACAATGATTTAAACATTACTGGCTCATTTTTTGTCAAGAGAAACTGAATTATTTAAAATACATGTTTAAACATTTCTAACCGTTAAGTTCTCAGGTGCCTTTCTCTACTAGGATTACACTCAGTAATATTTAAAAGTACGTACTAATCAGCTCAGCTGGATTAAAGCTGCATATCCTATTAAGGAGAAGATTTTTAGAGCGTATTCTAACTCCCGCTTCAATGATAGTTGTTCTATAAATGTGACAAATTTTCACAAAATCAGATTATACAGGTGGCCAGATTTAAGGGTGAAATATAAACTCAACCACATAATAATTCAGTGGTTCTTGTTCGTATTCGAAACCACGATCTTCGGTCAAGATTTACGTGTTCTAACCAGTGATCTATATTTATAACAAGCCTCCTTATCAACTGTGATTGCAATTATTATATTATCGCATACTCTTATATTATCGCATATTATATATCTTATAGATTATTTATCAAACTTTTGTAGAAGATTCCTAGTCAAGTGTTGGTACTTGGTACATAGCCTAGCCACCGTGCCGCTGGGAAATCCGCACGGTTTAACTTGCGTTAATCGTTCCTGCTCTAACCCCGTGAACCGTAGCGTGAAACTTTACGTTTTAAGGGAATAGCCTTTATACTTAATTTAAATAATATATTTTTTTACAAATTTAAGCAATGGAATTTAAAAAATATATATATATATATATAAGTTTCAGAGTCTAGCGCGTTCAAGCAAAGAAAAATCTTGAGTTTTATCATATCAATATAACTATAAATTCGAATTTAGTTCCTATGTCCTATTTCTTTTTTCTTATTCATATTTGGAGTTTTAAAAGAATTCAAATCTAAATTATAATTAAGTAATTTATATTTTGAAAGAACTCTCGATTATAAACTGTAACATTTGATTGAATTCATATAATTAAGTTCAGGCGTTTGTTAATTATGCCTTCGTTTCGTATATAATGGATTTCTGAGCCATATGTGACATCATTAAACAATATTTTTTATGTAATAAGTAGGCGGACCAGCAAGTGGGCCTGATGGTATGTGGTCACCACCGCCCATAGACGCTGACGCTGTAAAATTAATAACCATTCCTTATATAACACCAAAGCGCAACCAACCTTGAAGGCTAAGATGTTATGTTACACTGGCTCACTCTCTCTTTAAACCGGAAACACGACCATACTAAGTACTGCTGTTTGGCGGTAGAATATCTGATGAGTGGGTGGTACCTACGCAGACGGGCTTGCATAAAGCCCTACCACCAAGTAGTTACATATATGTTATATTAGTTTATAATTTGTTACTTGACTGTTAACTCAAGTAACCTGAATGTCTACATCATAAACAGTAATAAGGCATAATCCACTTCCACGAAACAAATATCGCTATTAATTGTCACCATTAAATAATCAAACAAACATCCTACAAACAAACCTATCAATTCCGTAACGATAAGAATTATGAAAATACTGTTATACATACAAATTATACAATATATTATAGTACTTTGTATGTTACTAAAAATTGTAATTATAAGCTGTTATTACTGAGCCTCGTCCAGCCTCCGAGACAGAGATTCCAAACATGTAATTGTTAAAAATTCCAATGGCTAATCAGCGCATACCGGCTGAGCTGCGGTGCCAATAGCATTCCCGACATTCTACCAGAGGACAAGGAATATTTACCTAACCGAAACACACCAAAAACACACAGGCACGACAGATATTAGAAAACTGTGAAAGGCATTTGCATGATTGGTATATCGTTTTTTTTTTTTTTTTATTTCTTCAAATTAGTAATACTAGTTTTATTTTTAAGCCGACTTCATAGAAATAAGGAAGCTATGATGGATGCACATATATATATATATATATTTTATGTATGTTCATTGATTAGGTTTTTTAAAATAGCTAGATCGATTTGGATCAAGCTTTATACTATTGTAGTAGAACACACATCATCAAACATTTGTAGTAACTTTAGTTTATTTCTTATCTGTGAAAGAATCTTTAGGTATATTAGCAACATAATAAAAGTATTAATTTTAATCTAGTATGGGTTTATCAAGAAACGAGGATTATCTTGACAGCGTAAACTCGCTATTTATATCTAATCAGGATTTGTTTTCCAGAAACCTTAAAAATAAAAGCTTACATTATCTGTGGAGTGCGATGACATTACCTGCAAAAAAAAGTAAAGTATAATAAGTTAAGTGTCAACATAAAAAAAACAGTGACGATTATTGCACACATTTTTAAGGTAATTTTAAAAACTTAATCTGGTCAGTCTGGATCTTATTTGTTGTTTTTTTTGTCTACCTTTCAACGGTAATATATTTCAAAACAACAACAGATAAAATATACCACAATAATATTTAAAAAAAAAACTAGATACTTATAAGATATAGAGCTATAAAAATTAAATAAAAAAAAATCCTTTACAAATATTTCGTTTGAGAATTTACATAATTATGTTGACGCCATTATGAATATTTGGAGGGGATAATAAGATACGAAACATCCAGCGAAACGACGATTATAATTTATTGAATACGAATTATGTATACATTTCATCAATAAATAAGTTGTATTGCCTATAATTACGCAATTATTCTAACGCTCATAAAATAGCAGGCAAATAATTAAAGACTTGAATATTCTTTCTCAGAAAACTTTGAAGTCTTTCACATATTTGATTTGTAACATCTTAATCCTCTTTCGTTAATCTCTGGTAGGTACAAAGTAAGCAGATTAACTAAGCCGATAGCTACTAACTGTTAACAAGAATATTGTTTTATAATGTGTTTATTTGAAGTTAATCTTCTTTTCCATTATGACTAATATATGTGTGTTTATATGACGTTATTGTACCCTAAACCGCCAATTAAATGTTAAAATCGCTTAATATAAGAAACTTTGTGCGTTATCTTATTTTACAATGTTTTATTTTATTACAAACTAGCGACCCGCCCCGGCTTCGGACGGGTGCAATGTCGGTTATCCCTAAGAGATAGATATATATCATCGCGGACTTTTTTCAAGACCGTTTTAAGGTGTACAATACTGTAGTACATTATTTTGATCTATCTCGTAGGGTTCGGCACACGTTTGCTATTTAAGCGCAAAAATGTGTTTATTTACGATATCACATTAGAAACCTTTAAAATTATCAGTATTTCTCAACTATATAATGCATATGTTATATATATAAACCTTCCTCTCGAATCACTCTATCAATAACATAAATCGCATCAAAATCCGTTGCGTAGTTTTTAAGATCTATGCATACAAAGAGACAGACAGCGGGAAGTAACTTTGTTTTATACTATGTAAAGATTAATATTTTGAATGTTTTGCGAGTGACAGTTATGGGGTTGCGTTGACGAAAGAAAAAATTACATTTATCATAATCATAATAATTTATTTTATTTAAAATATTACAGAATAATATTAATCTACTTAGATTTGTTGTAATAATTATCTATTTAGATCATTATTATTTTATTGCAATTAATGTTTTGCATGCAATAAAAAAACTATTTTTAATAACGCTGAAGAAGTAAATCATCTCACACCCGGACTTATACACTTTTTTTTATAGTTATTTGCATAGATAAAAAATATAAACATTATTATGTTGTAACCATTTGAATTTTTTTGTTGTCTTCTCTGAATATCTACGCCAAATTACAATTTAGTTGCAATATTGTATTACATTCAAACAAGAATAAGATAAGTTATAATATAGATCATTCATTAAATATTATTAACATTCAAAATCTTGATTGTATTTGTTAATCCATTAAATGAATACAGGCTATAAGTCACATGTATAGGCATATTTTACAGGCTTTCTTAACAGTGCGACTCTGTAAGAATTGATTCCGTATGTCACTCGTGAAATGTTGAAAACCGACTTACGGTGATACGCCATTTTGATACTTTTATCGTATAATTTTATTTAATTATTATATTAAATGTCGCATATCAGATTATGACATATCACGCTCATGGTCTGCGGTGAATTTCGAGTTTATTCTTACAGAATATCTCAACTGCCGAATCCAGAGACTTCCCTTCTCAACTTTTTTAATTTAACTACATAACTTAAAAAGTATTCTGAAACTTCATCAATTATCGTACTTTATACGTTGTTTCTGTAATCGATAACGAGGTTTTAGAATACCGTGTCGTAATATCAAACACGGAACCCGTATAGTTAAGCAAAATTTATTTGCGTTTTTACTGTTTTGTGTCTATGTTGTCAAGACACTAGAAATATAATAACCTTAAATATGATGAAAACTACTGAATTCCTTACCGATTTTACTCAGTATAATCTACGTTCCAAATAGGTGGTAGCTTTATATTTAATACAGATTTGTAAAATGACGATTCAAAATGACTTATAACTACTTGGATAAAGTTTTGATTATGGGATATTTTGATTTAAGTATAAAATTGTTTAAAAGTTTATTCAATTCAATACTATAATACGTATTAAACATACAGTAAGTTCATAACGTGTGTAGATTTTACAGATACACCAATTAAAATAACAGTCATTAGTTATTTTTCACATTTAAATAATATGAATTAATGGATAGTTTTATTCAATACAATGTACGGAACCTAATTGGTGTTGTTTATCGACTTATATAAATATTATAAGAAGACAACTTGGACGTCGGTACCCACTCATGATATATTCTACCGCCAAACAACAATACTTAGTATCATTGTGTTGGGGCGCGAAGGTGAGTGAGCCAGAGTAAAAAGGGCATAACAACTTAGTTCCCTATTTTGGTGACGCATTAGTGATATGAGGAATAATTAATAGTTTTACCGCTTCAATATCTGGTTATAAGATGGGTAGACGTGCAAGGGGATCACCCCTTGCCAGTCTACCATTACCATCTGAATTTCACCTTCGGACATCTCGTCAAAATTCTAAATTTCACTCGCACCACCTAGATGTCCGAAAATCCACAACAGCGCGATTCTTAAGACATTTTCTGCCTCGCACAACTGTGGAACCAGCTGTGTGAAACCAGCAGGGAACCTTCAAAAAAAGAGCATACTCCTTCCTTAACGGCCGGCAACGCATCTGCAAGCCTCCCGCTGTTGCAGATGTTCATGGGCGGTGGTAATCACTTTCCATCAGATGAGCCTCCTGCTCGTTTGCCACCTATATCATAAAAAAATATATATATGACATAAAAAGTTGTAGATTATGTCATCTTACCTTTTAACATAAGGTGAATTAATTAATTAACGTACAAAGTATTAACGGATATTTCATTACAGAAACGACATTAAAGAGATTTGTTTATTCGATTAGCAAAAATTATTGTAAGACTAATTTCACATAGTAGACATATATTGTCGTTGACTCCTCACTATGACGATTTCATCACACGTATCTGCTAGTCCAGACATTAGAACGAAGAAATTATTAAAACGACGTATGTGTATACGTTTCCGGATAATTATAACAACTGTAGTTTACTGTTTACCGTCGTCAATAAACCGTTTACAAATTCTGTAATATTGGTGTACAGTATGTCTTATAAACTATATATTAAATCATACATACACGGATTTAACAAAAAAAAAAATGATACATTGTAAGATGTTATTATTAATAAATATTATAATTTTTTTACTTACATATCATTTTGTGCAAGTATATTTTTAGGTATATTTATTGAACACAATTATAATACTTTACTAAGATACAACTTACAATATTAAAATTAGAATAATTATAATTCTAGCAAAACACGATATTTTATCATTTGAATGCTTATCATGACATAGTCAAAGCCACCGCTGTATGTATATTATTGGTATACCGCAAAAGGGTGCAACCAATTATATTAAAACCAAGCGCTCCTAATTTATAAATACTTACTATGGCAACACACAAGCAATTTAGTGTTGTAAAGCGCACGTACGCCAAACATCGATTAATTATTTATTTATCAAATCGAAGAAATCGTTCTTTTTACTACTTTGTTGAGAATGAATACTTATTTAAAAAAAGAACACATTCTTTATCGTTCTAACGTTACGCTTAAATAAAGAATTACATTTCGCTTGGAGTTTAAGCTGAAATCCTAATACGGTAATAAATAACGACACTTTCAACCATACATCTCATTTTAAGTACATTTCGTTCAATTATCTAAGCAGCTTCACGCTCAAATGTGACAACCTATTCTTCCGCGAGTGTTATCTAACTGATTGTACCCGGCTTTAAACGAAATCCGTAGGCGGGAAGAGGAAATCCACTTTTCGTGCTGAATGTACTTTACTGTCTCCGGTCTTAATGCGATTTGTCATTGTCCGAGACAAGGTAGCGTAACTCCTGCAGTCGAGGATTAAATCGAAACTGTGGCAGAATTAAATTAGGATTAAGACGGAATTATACGTCCGTTTGAAATGTTCGATGATTTTTTCGTAGATTACATTTTGTATTTGTTGTTTTTGTTCGGTTTGAAATTTATCTCTCGCTAACTGCAATTTAATTAATGACTACGTATATATGACTACTACAATATAAGAGTACATTATTACGATGATGACCTTCGGAAGGATTTCAGTCACGGCAGCAAATCTAAAGGGATAGTAAAAAGTGAACATACTTCCAACTTCTAGATTCCCCAACCAAACCAAATAAAATTTTTACCGGTCCGGTTGGGGCTTGAACCCGGGACACACAATACACGCTTGGTAGTGCTTTTTCTTCTGGCTTGCTTTACAAATAACATTCCTGAAATAATGTTATTTGTATGAAATATTTTTATTGAAATCAAATATACCCAAATATATAGTAACATACTACTTCTGCATAAAGTAACGGTTTAAAGTTTCAGTGTTTACAGTTTAAAGTTTATTGTCAGATGAAAATCTGCCAGATGAGCACTTACCTACTCACATTAAAGCAGCGTGGAATAAACCCAAAGAGAGATATTTGTATATATTTTTCATCACTTGCGGTTACTTTTACTTTTTACCCATACAAAAATTAATATAGTTCTGAGCGTATCTTATCATTTTAGAGATAAGGATTTAAACTTCTCTTTGCCATAGCATTACCTTCTTTGATTGAATTATACGCGTCTGACATTCATAAAACCTTAATTTTGGGTCTTACTTGAGTTTAAAAATTTTAACATTTTGAAAAACCCATTTCTTTCTTATCTGTATGCGCACCGCATTTATTTTAGTTTGTTTAGTTATTTTAAACTGTATCCTTGATATAAAAAAATCTTACCGAAAAATATCGTCATACATGTATCACATATATCATTATTGACCGAACTCCACCTACTTTAATTATATTTATAACCAATAAACAAGTTCAAGTGATTGTATTGTACGAAAATCCTGCTATAAAAAAGAAAAGTGACGAGTACTATTTTTTCCTCGAAGCAAACCCTTTTTTTTAAGACATAAACACGTCGAAATTAAATAAAAACTTTTTCGTATTGAATCGCAAGTAAAAGAGTATTTCTTAAGTATTTTTCCTTTTTTTCACTTTCGTCATTCGTGAATGAATGAAAATGATTATATTTTGCCGGTCGCAATGGTTCAGAAAAGTAATAACTTCCCTTTAAATATAATCATTATACACATACACATATCTAAATATCAACAGTCCGCATTGCTGTTTCAGTTTGAAGTTTTAGTTATCCAGTATAATAAATGGCTCAAGTCACATAACATAGTTCATTTCGCATTGACAATGTCAGAAGTGTTATATTTATACTTCTTGCCGTGCAAGGATCAATGGGCGGATGTGACCGCTTACCATCACAGGTGGCCTACGTGCTTGTCGGTCTTTCTAAAATAAATATTTAAAAAGTCTGGATATCAGCACAATATATAGAATATTATTATATCTACAAAGAGTAAACATAGAATGATTTTTATTTTTACTAATTTTTGTCAATTTAATTACAAGGTTTCGGGCGCATACTTTTGTCTTTGTCATCGTTTCATATACCTTAATGTTTCAATGCCTGTGGTACTGCGGTAACAGCCCAAAATAATTCCGTTATTATCAATATTATTCGTGTTAAATATAATAAAAAAGATAAAGTATTTATAAAAATGATTTATTATTAAATTATCGAAAAATAAAATATGATATACATACTTTTTATATAAATAATATATACATACTTTTTATCATTAAAAGTGATTTACATTATCTAGTCTGTAGCTGTCAACATCCCGCGTAATACACTTTGGCGCGAAGTGACGGGTGACCTCATGCTACGGAAATGAAGACTCTTGATAGACAGTTTATTAGCAGTCTCCAACACGAACGAAGTTTAACAGTTTGACTTGTAAATATATTTTAAATTAAAATAGTCGTGCTCATTTATTTTTTTGTTACATTCATAATGGGTTTTCATTTCGTCATGAGAGCACATGATTACTTATAAAAATAACATGTTTTCTTCTGCTCAAAGGGAGAGGAGGCCTTAGACTGCATGGGATTTAAAGGCTGTTACTTTTAATTTTTATTCACAAGTTTGGCCTGCAACTGAAATATACCAAGCGAGCTGTATCAACAGAAACGAATTACATATAAAATTTAAAATAAATACATATCGAGATACAATACAATACAATACAAAATCGAGACTATGACATTGGCTAATTCATTCGAGTTATTTATTCTGTTATCAATAGGAAGACATACTACGAACAATACATAGTAAACTTAGAAACGCCACAACTATTTTAATAAAACGAATAATAACAATAGATTCATTGACTATTCGTTTTATAACCTATCGGCAAAATGTGTTTTTCTTAATAAATTAGGACAAACTATTTTTTTAGTTTGAAGGTAAAATATATGTTCGTTTTTTCATGCCATCGGTCCAAAATACTGTAGTCTCAGTGTGTGACGTTATAATATTATTTACTCCAGCAAAGTACAACAAATGCTAGAGAAATCTCTTTTATATCTCTTAAGTAACAGGATGCATAATGTAGACTCTAAAATGTAGTGTACTACAATCATATTTTAGTTTTAATTTACTTGAAAAGTGAACTATTTTTTAATAAAAATTGCAACCTTAGCGACAATATTCGGGTGCTTTATAAACGTTTATTTTTTATGAACTGTATACTTTCTTTACAACTTTACAAAACACTTATTTTAAGATTACACCGTTTGCATTATACGTAAGTTGTAGATAAAATTTTATATTCATTGGTTATTTGGTGTTGGTTGCGGATAAACGTTATATCCAAGCGTTCTTTGTGATTTGTTCTATGTCATTCAAGTTAAACTAAGTTTGCATCGAAATCATCATTCAACAATATGAATGAATGAATACAATTTGAAGAATGTGAACTTCTCCTAGTTGATACTGTGTAAAGAATTTTTACTTAGTGGTAGGGCTTTGTGCAAGCCCGTCTGGGTACGTACCACTCATTATATATTATACCACCAAGCAGCAATACTTTATATTGTTGTATTGCGATCTGAGGGGTAAGTGTGCCGGTGCAACTACAAGGACAAGAGACATAATAACTTAGTTCCCAAGGTTGGTGGCGCATTGGAGATGTAAGGCATGATTAAAGTTTCTTACGGTGCCAATTTCTATGGGCATTGGTAATCGCTTAGGTGGCTCATTTGTCCGACCTTCTATTTCATTAAAAAAAAGAAGGCAGGAAAACTGGAGCAAAAACGACTACAGCTTTTTTATAATTTTTTTTAATATAAAGACACAATATCAACAGTAGCAAAATTGCCACTTACAACTATTTGTTATAGACATATCGAAAATGACTGAACAAATATTAACACAGTTATTTAAACATTCACGCGCCGGTGTGAGTCTTCCACAAAACATTATATTAACTTGAGATGATAAGGTGCTCGTGTTGAGTATCCGATAACGATAAGTTTACTTTATTTAAATGCTGATATAAAAAAAAAATCCCTTCATTGTCACGTCGTATTTATATTTATTTTATTGAGATACATCATTCGACTGACCGTCAAGCTTGCAACTTGCAAGCTAACATAAATTAAACTACCCAAAAAAGTGTCTTAAAGTATTGATATATGTAACATTATAAAAATCTGGTTTATATCTTCAGACCGTGTCACCGTTGGTTTTGTGAACCTATATAACCCGAGGTCTTAGCTTCATACTTTGTATTGAGCTAATTAAGAATATCGGGTTTTTCAGCTTGCAGTTAAAAATTGACAGTAGCAACTCGGATTGGTAGTTAGTAATGTTTACATTGGCATGCCTCTGAGAGCACTTAAAGCCGTTGGTCAAGGCGCCAAAACTGTGATCGTATCGTATTGCCGTTCGATCGGATTATTAAAGTGAGGAAATAAAGAGAACACTACTGTGAGAGTATGTTAACCTAGGGTAGTCTCCATTGGAAATGACCGCCTTGTACGAAATCAACCAGAAGAACAAAATATCGTTGAAGTAAATAAATATTTGAAAAAAGAAAAAATATCTCTTACCCTGACCACCATTGCCACCACACCACCACCACAAGTTAATTCATCATATTTTATAGAAGTTTCACGCCAATGTAATCTTTGGTGTGAAAGGTCAAGTTCGTGTCGGTTTTAAAGCGTAACATATTTAAATTTTGGCATATATTAATAAATTTTATAGTCGCCATTCTATAAAAACATACCTACAGTATACATTTGTTATCAAATCATTCCATATATTAAGCCCTCTTTATATTAGGTACATTAACAAAAATTTTATATTTACTTGGTGATAGGGCTTTGTGCTAACCCATCTGTGTAGGTACCCAGTATTATTGTATTCCGGATTGAAGGATGAGTGAGCCAGTATAACTATAGGCACAAGGGATATAAGCATCTTAGTTCCCAAGGTTGGTGGCGCATTGGCAATGTAAGGAATGATTAATATTTGTATAACAAATATATGCCATTGCCTATAGGCGGTGGTGACCATGTAGCCCATTTGCTCGTCTACCTATATCATAAAAGAAAAGAAATATTACTTGCTTTGATAGAATCAGCAATAATAATCCTCGTCAAGACTAGATATAAAAATAAGCTTACAGCACAAATACAAATAAAACTTTAGGGCGACGTATTTGTTTGAAGTATTTAGCTTTACCAATTAATAAATAAGTTAAAACTAAAACACTCCTGTTATTTAATTAGTGAGAATGACTATTTAAATTGACTTATACGAAACTACATACTTGAATAATGTATATTTTGAGTTTGATGATCAAAATTCGGCACGAACTGTCTGTGAGAACATGTCAACAGCTAAATCCCTTTTTATGCACGTTGACGTAAAATACACAGCTGATTGTCTGTTTAATGTCTGCGAAAATACCTTAACAATATACATATATGCTTGGACCGGTGAAAGTCACAGGTACAATTCCGTCTCCTGGGGCTAGTTTTGACCCCGCTTATAGAACTTTAACTAGAGTAGAAAACACAAGAGCTGTTACATTTGAAGTGATTGTTATATTGAATGGTTAGTATTCTAATAACTCACTAAACAAAAAACCCAATATATTTAAAAACAATAACAATTTCAGAAGCAATTTTAGTTTATTATACAATGTGTTAAGATTCAGCTGGCAAAAAAATATATGCAAAGAAAGTGTTAATGGTAAAAAAACAAAGACATTTAAAGTTTTCCATCAAGTTAATACCATTACTTTATTAGCCATACTTCACTAGACAATTGCCACCACACCCCTGCTATTCATTAAGGGCCGATTCGGAACACATTAAGCTAGATTAATGGAGGTCAAGTTTCACTGTTTACGTTAAAAAGTAGTCATTAATATTTAGTTATATTTGATTTAATCTATACTTCTATACTAATATTATAAATGTGAAAGTAACTCTGTCTGTCTGTCTGTCGCTCTTTCACTGCCAAACCAATGAACCGAATTTGATGATATTTGGTATGAAGCAAACTTGAACTCCAAGGAAGGACATAGGCTACTTCTTTTGCCCAACACATGACAACCAACCACGTTAAACGCGAGCGAAGCCGCGGGCGACAACTAGTAAAAAAATACTTCATTGAGTTAATCCTTACTATTCTTACAAGTCTGTTGTTCTTTCATGGCCAAATCACTGAACTAAATTTGATGAAATTTCATATGAGCCATGCTTGAACTCCAAGAAGGTCCAAGGTTATCAAAAGCCTAATACCTGAAGACCAACTCCTGAAACGCGAACGAAGCCGCATGCAAAATAGTTATCGCACGTGGCTTCGTTCTTGTATATAATACTAGTGTTCGAAAACACCTTAATTCAACATCAGTAGTTCGAATAAATCACACAGTTGCACAAAGAACTCTGTTAAGAAGGATTCCGTCACTCTGCTTCAATGTTGGATATACAAGTGTTAATATATCGACACATGCAGGATTCCTCGCCATGTTTTCCAAGAGAGGAGATAAATTATAGCACAAATTAAACACTTGAAACTCGGCGATAGCCCGCAATCTTCGTTTAATATTCACTTGTTTCAGTCAATGGATTATAATTTTGTGAATTTTATAAGACCTTTCGGTATTGTAATACATATATATGTAACAATTATAATATGTTGTGAACGTAAATTAAAATAAAGTTATATAATAAATTATAATAAAGGAGCTAGACCTAGAAGTAAGACGTCAAAAATATTTAATAAATTTTAAAACGTGACTTATTAATAGACTGCACTAAGATTCGACCTTGATATTTAACCATCAGAACCAAGCGCGCCCAAAAGTTATTAAAGTATTCGATCGTTAAGGGAACTAAATGCAACATGAGCTAAATGCAAGTTTTATAATGCAAAAAAGTATATGCCCCATAAATAAATATGCCCCATAGTACTTTTAAAGAAAAATATCAAATTGCTTCGAGTTCATGGGGATCGAATGTACTCTCAATTGATTTTATCCTTCCTTTCTCCAAATACTCTATCATAATATTTATAGAACAGCTCGAAAAATCTGATTCTATGCCAACTGATTGCACATTTTTCTAATAGATGTTTTCAATATTCATAATTTATAAAAAAAAAAAATCTGTTTACTAATAAAATACTCTTACCTTTTAATATCGTTCATATGTATGTTCGGCGCTTAATTTATATAAACGTTTTTTAGTTTTCCTCATGCGTTACACCTTATTTCCCATATTTACACAATTAAAATTTATAACAAATAATATAATAAAAAACAAATGCCTAATTACTACTACAATATTTTAACTCAATATATTTATTTACAAGAAAGAATAATATTTATTATAAGAAAAAATGAAACAATGAATTTACAATTAAAATTACAAAAAAATATCTCGTAACGTAATGATGCGGCGAAAAGATCGACACGTCTGTATAGCATCAGGCCTCGGCCGGCAATGTCTGTACACGGCGTTTACGCACACATGCGTACGCATTTTGTTCGAAAATAAGAATATCTGATTTTAAAAAAATCTATTGATTTTACTAAAAAAGTGACGTAGAGGTAAAGTAGTATATTGCTTGTAGAATAATCTGACAAAAAACCAGAATTATTGAATGTATATAAGTATAGTTATTATTTGTTAAAAGATATTTTTAGAGGTAACTTTGCGATTTTTTTCTATCGTACCAAATTAATTACATCATGTTTTCAAAATAACAAATAACTAGCATGTATCCTCAAGATTATCATATATTTTTTTAATTTGGTTTACTGCATTGGATCATATACTTTTTTGCATTATAAAACTTGCATTTAGCTCATGTAGTCCCCTTAACTCCGACGCAAAAAGTTTTGACTTATCGCTGTAGTGTGTACACATTAAAAAACCTTTGCGACGTTTTTTAATCTGTAGTATGTGTTTACATGTTACAGATTAAAAAACACCTATTATTTCACAATAAAACTCGATTAAAGTATCATTAAAAAAATATAATCGCAACAATTACTGAGAATTGTCACTTTATTATAATTATTATTTTAAACGCCTCATTAACGCGTCATTTTCATTTATAATAATTGACTATTGTACGGAAAATTATGGTATTCATGTAACTAGTGAGTAATTACTGTAAAAAAATGTGTTGAAAAATATTAAAATGAAAATAAATACAAAATGTTATTAAAATAATCTGAAATTTTATTTTATTTTCATATTATGCTCGTAATTAGACAATTACTCAACCAAAAATATTTTATAAAGGCACCTAAGACATACCTTTCTCAAAATTAATTTACAGACCAATCAAATTGATAAGACTGCTTGATATTTTTTTTAACATTATTGACCACAAAAAAAAACAATCGGATAATACAAAAGCAGTCAACGCCATCTATGTAAACAATCATAAGTCAATCTGTATGCTAAGCAGATATTTACGAGGGAGGAAAATGTTCAATAATAATTAATTAACAATATTAGTGTAACTATATTAAAATCTATACGAAAAACAAAATACCACTATAACAACTTCCTCATAAATCATAAAAACAATTAAATTTGACGTTAGTAATAAATTGTATATCTACTAACATTTTCAATAAAAACGCAATGTGTTATTTTCTATGCTGATTAATTAATTACTTTATTTATTAATAAAAAACAAAACAGAACTATTTATACAAGGACAAAAATTGACAAAAGTTTATAAATGTAATCATGGGTACGCCACTCCGAGGTCCCGGGTTCGATTCCTGGCCGAGTCGATGTAGAAAAAGTTCATTAGTTTTCTATGTTGTCTATGGGTGTTTTTAGTACCGTCGATTACTGTACTTCTGATTTTCCATAACATAAGTGCTTTAGCTACTTACATTGGTATCAAAGTAATGTATGTGATGTTGTCCAATATTAACTTTAAAAAAAAAACGAATTAAATTTTTCTACATCGACTCGGCCGGGAATCGAACCCGGGACCTCGGAGTGGCGTACCCATGAAAACCTGTGTACACACTACTCGACCACGGAGGTCGTCTAATATAAAAGGCAGGAATATAATATTAACATCTTTACATAGTATAAAACAAAGTCGCTTTCTCTGTCCCTATGTCCCTTTGTATGCTTAAATCTTTAAAACTACGCAACGGATTTTGATGCGGTTTTTTAATAGATAAAGTGATTCGAGAGGAAGGTTTTTGTATATAATACATAGACAATATAGTTAAGTAACACTGATAATTTTAAAAGTTTCTAATGTGATGTCGTAAATATATATATTTTTTGCGCTTACATTGTAAACGCTGGCTGAACCCTACTAGATAGATCAAAATAATGTACTACAGAATTGTACACCTCAAAAATGTCTACAAAAAAGTCCGCGATGATATATGTCTATCTCATAAAGATAACCCACAATAAACATTTTTTATCGTTTACTTTTTACGAGAAATAATGGCTTATTTTCGAAGCGATTTTAAGCAATATAGCATTAATCCTTATCCAATGAAATACCTTAAACACATTGTTGATTTAATATCTATATGGCCCTTTACAGCATATGATTTAAATGAATATTTTCGAAAATATTAGAGATTTAAAAATTGCAGAACGTAGCGTTTGCGGTGGTATTGGCCGGCCGGGGCGGCGGGAGCGTGCTATAGGCGCGTCGGAGGCCGCGGTTCTCACTATAGCACTTTGAATTTAGCAGCGATCGGACGCGGTTATTATCGGAGCTCTCTAGAGGGAAATAACAATGCATACTTCCATACTCATATTATAAATGCGAAAGTAACTCTGTCTGCCTGTCTCGCTTTCACGCCAAAACTACTGAACCGATTTAAATGAAATTTGGTACACAAATAGTCTAGAGCCTGAGAAAATACATAGGTGCTTTAAAGGGTTGAAAAGGGGGATGAAAGGTTGTAAATTGTTGAAAGTATTGTCATGCTTAGATGCATGCTACCCCTAAATGGGTGAAATAGGGGTTGAACGTTCGTATGGAATTTTATAAGTTAGAAACATGAAACTTTATTTTTGGGATATTGATTAAAAATGAGTAAATACGTATTTAAGTTTTTCTGCATATTCTACCCCTACGGGGGTGATATAAGGGTTGAAAGTTTTTATGTGAGTCAGTCATTTTTTAAGTAACAAACATGAAACTTTATTTTTGGGATACTGATTAAAAATGAGTAAATACGTATTTAAGTGTTATTTGATATTCTACCACTTAGGGGGTGAAATAAGGGTTGAAAGTTTATATGGAAGTCGTCATTTTTTAAGCTAAAAATATGAAACCTTATTTTTGGGATACTGATTAAAAATGATTATATACTTATTTAAGTGTTTCTAGATATTCTACCTCTAAGGGGTTTAATAGGGGTAGGACATTTTTTATATAGGTTAGTCTGGAAATCCGTCATTTTTTAAGTTAGAAACATGAAACTTTATTTTTGGGCTACTGATTAAAAATGAGTAGATACGTATTTAAGCTTTTCTTGATATTCTACCCTAAGGGCTGAAATATACACCAATGTGGTATACAAAGAGATATTACATTAACGTAACATTTTCAGTTAATTTGTAAATATATTCATATTCTACGCGGGCAAAGCCGCGGGTAACAGCTAGTATAAACAATATTCCAAGGCTAATATTTGCATACATTTATACTAAACTTCGTGTGGAACCAATATCGAATGTAATAAGTATTGTTCTACAACTTATACTAATATGTTACGTTCACGCCACAATCGACATTAATCGTATGAGAATAATTTATATTATTGTGTGATGTTTTAGTTACTTGAATACAAAAACGTAGAAATGTCACGTAAGAATAAATAAGCGTTTGTACGTGATAATGAAAAACTATCATACTAAAATGTCTTATAGATAGTGATGGATAAATACCATATGGATATGACACGTACGTAATGATCTAATTAAATTGCAAGTGAGCCAGTGTAATCGAAAGGAACATTCCGTAATTGGTGGCACATTGGCGATGTAAGAAGTTTAAATATTAATTCTTATTGTGTCATTTCTATTGTCTATGGTCTGTGGTCGAAGACATCACTTATCAGATTGCGTATTTTGTTTTGCCGCCTTCCTCAAATACATATTGTACTGTCAAATCTAAACTAAGTACTTAAATGTATTGGTGCCTTCATAAAATAAACACTTTATTGACTAAACCATGCGTTTGTGGAATTTATTGCATTATGCATATATCATAGTTTCATAATATCAATAGAACCAACGTCAGTATCACCGAGGTGACGAGATACATATTGTTTCCACTACCTATTTGTCAGAAAAATGTATACCTATATAAAGATCTGTCGTGCAGCAGAATGTTATATTGAAATCCTTATCCTGTTCCATAACAGAACAATATGTCCAGCGAACATGTCCTTCAAACATGCTTACATAGTGTAAGAAATGTGTAATAAATATTTGTGCTGCCTACAAAACGTTCTTCAACGTCAGTCCGAGGTTATGCAAAGAAATATTTCTCGTTACAGTTTAACAAACAATATTACAAATATAATTTGACTAATTATTTAACCTATATAGTAGGTAAATGTTCCGCTACTGGGTTAAGGCTTCCCCTCATGCGGGTTGGTCAATAAACTTATTACAAATTATCAACCGACACATGCCGGTATCCTCACGCTGTTTTCCATCACCATTGAGATAAATTCAGTCACGCGCTTCCCGTTTGAACCCGTTGTTAAGTATGTATAATTTGTTCTTATCACTAAACCACCTCGGCTCTAAACTACTACGGCAAACCGTAAATTGTCGAGCAGGTCTTTATTGTCAAAGTAGGTCGGTCTAGGTAGGTATCACTTAGTCCAGTTCTTTTCTTTTACCTGCCCGTATCCTGATCTATTTGGGGTCAGCGCAGCATGTCTTTTCTTTCCATTCTCCTCTATTACTCGTCATCTGAACGTTCACATCCATCCCTCCTCACATCCCCATCCATGATTTCTTTGGTCGTCCTCTTCCCCTCCCTCTGCGCTAATACTCATCTTTCATCACTTAGCACACTTTTTATTGAAAAAGTTACACCATCATCTTATCACTAAGCACTTAAAATTAACAACTGATGTGGGTAACTGATACGTCTTTAAAGGTGTAAACAACATTGACGTTCAAAAATATAAACCAAACTAACCTATATAAAATATAAAATCAAATTTAGGTAATAACCAAATTATATAATTACTGAAATTAAGACAAAACAAAAATAAAATACTACCACAAAACATCAATAGTATGTTTCAGTGTGTTCCGTTTAAAATTGTGAGTTAGCCAGTGTAATAAACAATGGACATAGCATGCTATGTCTGCTGCTTCTTAACGACGTCAAAGTTGTTTATTACTCAGTTTCAATGTCTATTCGTTAAGGTGGAAATTTTTCATCACGTGACATATTTACTCGTTTGTTTACAATATTTGCCGTTATACATTATTATTTAATGTACATTTGTTTCATATTTTATTTTATAATATTTAATTCAAATCTAAATTAAGTCAAATAAACGGAAATGTCGAAAAGGTTAACGAGTGACGTGTATTTATAATTATTTTATTTACTTAACTTAAAGTTTAAATACCCTATAGGATGTTTTAAATATTGGAATTTAAGTGAAATAAATTACATACTAATTAAAAAGGTTAAAAATTATCTCAGAAATAATTACTAGAAATTTATAAAAAGTGGCTGTGACATACGGACGGACAGACAGACAGACAGACATGACGAATCTACATGGGTTCCGTTTTTTCCATTTGGCTGCTAACCCTAAAAACAACAACTGTTTGTTGTTATGATCGGCAGCATCTTAGAAAACATTATTTTATGGCATAGGTAGGCGGACTGGCAAATAGACCACTTGATGGTAATTGGTCACGGCTGGTCATAGAAATGGGCGCCGTAAAAAAATAATCATTCCTTCCACTGCCAATGCTCCACTAATCTTGGGGAGTGGAATGTTGTCCTTAGTGCCTGTAGTTACACTGAGTCACTCACAGCACTCAAACCGAAATACATCAATACTTAAAATTGCGACTTGTGGGTGGAATGTTTGATAAGTGGGTGGTATCAATACAGACGAGCTTGCACAATGCCCTACCACCAAGTAAAACATCCAACTCAACTCATGTATTAAAGTTTTTATTTAAGTTACCTGCTCTTTCTACAACCTTTGTTTGCCCGCTTAAGAGTTAGCTCCGCGCAAGCAGAATAAGACTAGAAGGCCATAGAACTTCCATGTTTCCCATAACAAAAATTACGCACTACCCAAGCATAATTTCATTCCTTATTCAATTCAATTAGAGCAACATTTACCACACAGATTTAAATCAAATAACTTTTATTTACCACGGTCTTATAGTCATAATTTAAAAAATGTCAACCTGCCTGAAAAACTGTTAAAACCTTATAACTCTATATTGACTCGAATTCGAACCCTTCAGGATCTGGAGCCTTGTTAGTTAGCCAATAGCCAACGAAGCATTACAACTAGATCATGGAGTCCTTATGTACTTTGATGCACGTCACTCGTTATTAGAAATGTCAGTCTAATTGGGCACTTTTCAGGTCCGCGACTCGCCCGTCGAGGAAATACACATTTCTATTTTTTATCAAAGCAGTATGCAATGTGGTCGTTGCGTATTTTTTGAAGGCTACGTGCTATTAATAATGAATATTCTTTTTTCAAAATCACAAAAGAATAGGTTTATTATCAGAGTCAACTAACAGTTTTATCTTCATCGTCTCTCCGTTCCATTTCTTATATATGTTAACAGTTATATATAATTAAAATAATGTAAACAAAACGTTTTATCGTTTCATTCGGTCAGAAATAGCACAATACGTCACGTATCGAAATCGCTTCAGAATATATTTAGCAAAACAAGAAATAAAACGTTCGTGACGCCTCCGGCTTATTGATTGACGATAAAACTCGATTCGTTTTGAAACTTGTTAATTTTCTAGTTGACTGACGTCTAACATTATTGGCTCGTTCGAATCAAAGAAAAAGAAAAAAAAGGATTTTATAAGAACAATAATACACATATAAAGTATATTTTTTAGTAGTTTGTTATAAAAACGATCTAGTGTCTAATAATTTTATCTATTTGATACAAAAAGAAATTTCGTAACCGGATAAACATTGGCTGTTTGATAAAAGCCTTATCCAAAAAATTTATACATTTCTTTTAAAAAGTAAAT
Organism: Vanessa tameamea; assembly: GCF_037043105.1. NCBI lineage: Eukaryota > Metazoa > Arthropoda > Insecta > Lepidoptera > Nymphalidae > Vanessa > Vanessa tameamea. The sequence continues at coordinate 9,161,092 of NC_087325.1, forward strand.
ATATTACCCAATAAAAATAAATCCGTTTTTTTGTTACACCTTTCAAAAATATACAAGTACATGCTGAAAACTGTTACACAAGCCGTAATAAATAATACTATAGCGATCATCTTATGCATGAAGACAACCATAATTTTCTCTAGGATAATTAGTTATTGTTAAGCTGGGAAACGCAGGATAAGGATCACTCGATAAGGGCACATCGATAGGGTTTTCTGAAAAAAGAAACATAATATTAGATTCGGTAACCATCATTTATTAATCGAACGTCTAATGAGTGAATTCCATCAAATGGCTTAATTTAAGGATTACTATGTTTTTGATGGTTTGAGTGACTATACGGGGCTTTTCTTACAGATTATTAGATTGACCTAGTAACTTTATAACGTCCAAAAAGTCTCATCGTACTTTATGAAATATATTATAAAGAATTGGACATATTGCACAGATATGACTTATTGGACTTTTGCAGATAAACCATACATCATAATATAGACTCAAGTAAATAATAAATAAATAATATTAATTGTTAAAAAGACTGTATTGTTTTACGAAAAGAACAAAAACATTTATAGAAGACATCAGTGATTTCACGATTAACTATATATTATATCAGCTCTTCTTTGTTAAACGTTCCAAAGTCTATAGCCTTATATAATATATATCCAATTAAAAACATTAGAATGTATTGGAGTCTATATAAGGTGAACAGCATATCGGCTACTCCATGTGTCACGGGAACATATTGCACGGTGCATAACAATCATGATTTTTTTTTAAAATACCGATAGTATAAATAACATTTAAAATATTATGAATCCTTGAGGAAGTTCAGCGATTTTACAATCAAAGTCCACTTATTTACTAAGTAATCTACACTATTATCTTTTGTTTGTTAGTTTGTTTGTTGAAACACGATTATCTCAGAATCTACCAATACGATTTAAAAAAAACTTCTATTTGAGGTTTTTTTTTTACTTGAGATATGTAGATTATAAAGTATCACGCTAAGAGAAACGGGGGTGGGATGGTATACAGGCAAGGAGCAGCTAGTAAGAGTACATCAAAATATTTAACGTCACTAACACAATTTAGTTTAAGTAATAACATTTATCCCTTTTCCGTCCTGGCTGATTTGTCATTTGAGCAAAGAAATCAGCTTCATTTAACTAATGAACGTAAAACAAAAATGATATCGTATATATAAGTATAACTAATATTAGAAATAGATAAAGTTGTTTGTTTGTATGTACGGGGTACACACCGGAACAAATCAAAATATATCCCATGTATAAGGCTAAATGATCCCACTATAGGGTATAAATTAAATACATATATCATATCATTATCTTTATTAATAAATTGAACCCGTGTGTAACCGGGTCAGGTCACTAGTATAGGTACAAAGCCGTTAGTTTCGTGTACAAAATATTTAAGTAGCGAAACTTTTGAAGCGTCTATTTAGCAATACGTTTATTCAGCAAAGGTCGTGACCCAATTAATTAAAATCCCTACTCTGAAAAAAATCTATAATGAATACCAAAACCAAACAGCTTTGTATAGCGTATAAATGTTGTTTAGGGTGGTGATTAGTTAAACAATGCTTTTTCTTCTTCTTTCGAATGCCAAATCAGTGTTGACAGAAAGAGAGAGCTTTACTTTACTATACTAATGTTTTAATCAAGCAAATATTTGTGGGTTTTTTTCGGCATAAAAATTGGAAAATATTTGTAGAAAGAAAAAATATATTTTCTAGACGTGCATCGATTACGACACATTATTTTAATATGATTTTGTCCTCTTTTGTTTTATTAGGTTCTTTTTTATACGCAAGTATTAATTCTTAAATATTTCTTTCAAATAATAGACTAAGTCCCTTTTTCCTTTTTTCAATCGATGCAACGTGATCAACTCTATCACATTTTTCATACTGAGAGACGAGTTGATATATTTTACATGTATCCTTAAAATGCCTGCATTTTTTATTGCCAGACAGATCACAATCTAAATTTAAGAAGGCAAAAAATTGCATTGAATTCCCTTTCAACTTCTTCATTGACTCGGAATTTGTCTTCGTTGACTTGTCTTCTTTGGTGTTATTAGTCTTCGTGGTTCTGAATTTCCCAACTAATCATCATGGATGGCATTTGTCCAGTTTGACCATAATCGGGGAATTTAGTCGATTGTAATCCAGAAATTCCCTAGTGGTTGCATTTGCAACGCGTGTTCGCTGTTATCCGGGTACAAAGGATATTTTAATGCATCTTGCCAATAAACCAATAAATATTTCATGGCCTAATTATTTTAAACTTAGCACATATCACGTGTCCAGAAGATAAATTACACAGAATAAAGCCACGTCAATATGTTTTAAAAAACGATACAACATGTAACAGATTTAACAATTACAAACATCGATCACAAATCGGATTTATGAAATAGCAAAATCGTATAAAATCGTCGGACGGAAAATTCGGACATTTTTCAGTTAATCCGATTCGTCAGTCATTAGAGTGGGCCAGGGGGGTGCCTGCATCAAAATTAATCCGAAAATACTTGAACTAACGATTATAACTGGAATACTAGGTAGTAAAAATTTCCTACGTTATTTCAGAGTTAGTATACGTTATTTTATTGTAAATAAAACACGTGGATTTTAAACGATAATCGCGGACATAAATCCCAACAAACAACAATGACTTTTTTATATGAGGTTGTAGTTGCATTCCGGTTTGAAGGTGAGTGAGCCGGTGTAATAATTAACAAAAAAACTTAACGTGTTTGTGCCCAAGGTTGGTGGCGCATTGCAATGTAAGGAAATGTGACCTTTCACTCAGATGACCCGTTTACTGGTTCGCCTAGCCATTTTATAAAAATATAATTTTATGAAATACTGGCTGCTCTGGGTTTTATTTGTGCTAAACAAATCTGACTGTTAGATCAAAAGATTATCGCGCACAAATAAAAACAATCTACATTGTTGTTAGTTCATTCATGTTGTTTCAGTCTACATAGTACTTCAAGTTCAGTCACATTGGTTAGTAATCTTGAATCAATTTTAATTGACCCCTTCGAACGTATAAATACAATAATGTCGACAAGTCAAAATATTCTTTATTCAACTTCTGAATCGTCATGTTACAGTCAATTTAACAATTAAATGAAAAGCTACCACGTTTCAGAATGTAAATTTTACCGAGAAAAACCGGCACTAAATAAGATACCTGTTACTTTAATAATACATTTTATTTAAATCGACTTTATTCAAAGGTATTATGATAATTACATGACGTCAATGAGATGACAACTATACATCTGTATTGTATCTCGCTGCAAAAAAACCCGTTGTGACGTAATACAGTCAAGACTCGAGATTATTTCGTCGCGTCGCGTCGTAAAGCTAAGATGAATCTTAAGGTTGTTATTATGACATAATTAAAATGTTATGTATATATTTAAACATACAATAGAACATCGGCGAAATATTTTGCGTAGCAACTGCCATAAAACATTTAATTATTTTAATTATTTAATGATTAGATCAATATACGAATATTTTCTTTCGTATTGCATATATCGATATAAATACTGTAATATATCATATTGTATGCAAACAAAATTCTAAATACAATATTTAAAAGCAAACATTTATGATTGATTCCTTATCAAGTTGTATACTCAAGTAGGCTGTAATAAGAACCTTTGAATCAACATTTGATAAGTGACAAAATCAAGATAGCATTTACATCTCTTCAACAATAGTAATTATATTACTTTGTGTTTATATTACATTATCATATATATTTTAGGTCAACCTATACATACAATGTATCTGTACCACAGTTTGACATATTATTTACTTTCATCCAAGCATTGAGGAAACAATTGACCTTAAAGCTTAATTAAAACCATTTGAAATTAAATGTTTATAAAAAAATTAAATTAATTTTGTCTATATTTTGTATGTAAACTAAATTTGCCCTTAAGACTATATATTTCTTAATGACATTACATATTATGTAGTTGATGAATCAACTAAGTCAAAAGTAAAAGAAGTCAAAGTACAAATTATATGTAAGAGTTAAAAAATCATCATCAATGTGGTTCTAACCATGAGATCTTCGATGATTCATCCCTTTACCCTTAATAATACTGGCTCATTCGCTCTTCCAACTGCCACTAAATATTTCAAAGTAATGATGGTAATGTATGGTAATGTAAATGATGGAAGTAAATGGGTGATATCTACCCAGACTATAATGCCAGCCATGTCATAAGCTTTATACTTTGAGATATCATCGGCATTTAAATAAACAGTGTTAAAACTTTTGTCATAGAGTGATCGGCACGGCAATAATTATTTTTTATCTGTTTATTCACTAATGTAGTTTGGGTTTAAAGTTTTATACCAACATTCATTCTTTTTGTTATACTTAAGGATATGCTTATATGGATATGCTTGAAATGTTTAAATTTTTTCAAAGACTACACCGATAAATTATTTATAATTATATAACAAAAAATAAAATAATAATAATGTACTACTTTAATAATAAGTCAATAGAATATAGGTAACAAGTCTTTCTATTGCAGCAATCGATTAATGTCAATCATGTTGCAAATCATGAATAGATTTAGTCATAAATTATTGTTGAATGTATGTATTATAATGGTATTTATCAATAATATCATTGGCAAATAGCATAATACACTTTTTATTCATAAAATATTTAATATATCAAAATAATTAATTCATGTTCAAAACAATACTAACACTGTTTTTTTTTTCTATTGAAGTATCTATGTACATTATGTATTATAGAACTGGTTATGACTGTATTATATACTCTATGAATTGTATCTAATGTGTGTATTACTTACATCATAATATGCTGAATAAGCACCTGTTAGTATCAATCGCAGATTCTTGAAGGTAACCTTCACGAATAGACAAAAGTATAATGCTAAAAGTTTTAAACAAGACATTTTGCATTATAATTTGAAACATTCACTTACATAGCTTATGGTTATAATTAAATTAAATAATTATTTTTATTAAAATTTTGTAACTGATTGTATTTAAGTTCAATTTATTATAATTGTGTCAAGGTTTTTATTTTGTTTAAAATTATATTAAATTTAATAAATAGTTTTTATTTTTATTTTGGATACAACATTTACTTACTATAGTGATAAGTAGAGACCGGATAATATGTATTTGCATATTTAAGCCGTTTTCAGCGCTAATAGCATATTTTTTCTAAGCTGTAGTGATGATGCATATTATTGCTATAATTTATAGTATTTTTTTAGCGCAACGCACACAGCAGTCGCGCGTCTTTTGTTTTGGTAGGATAATAAAATGAAAGAGACAAAATGATCGTCGTGCTCGCCTACCACACTATTCCTTCCTCCACCTATTACCTACGCATGTTATTGTTTCTATTGTTGACGTGCGTGCTCATTCATCTGCAGTTCAAGTTTTTGTGTGAAATTGTACAATGCCTCCCGAAAAAAAAAGTGTGTCTTCGTGGATAAGTGACTTTCCTGGAACATTTACTTTCGACGGAAATGTTTTATATTGTCGAGTTTGCGAGAAAAATTTTTCGTGCACTAAAAAGTTTCAAATAGACCAACATGTCAAAACAAGTGTTCACGTCGTAGGATTGAGAAAAAAAGGTCCACGACAATAGATTATAACCATGTCTACTTCTAGCTCTAAATGTAAACAAAACTAGAACCTTCTCCTCCCTATTTAGTGGCCTGCAAAGAATTAGAAAAAACTCAACGTTGCCAAGTATGTTGCCGCATAAACTTAAGAAAAGTTTAAAAATATTTTGAACAATAATCCAGGCTTTGAACATCTGTGTCAAATTAATAGCTTTAATAATGGGCCAGCGGAAGTTTTGCTAGAAATTATAACTTATAACGCTAACATAGTACCCAAGTTCAAATTCTGCCCAGTTACCTCAGTAGATGTGGAGCAATCATTTTCGATCTATAAAAATATTTTGGATGATCGAAGACATAATCTTCCCACTGAACATTTAGAACAATACTTGATTGTTAACGGTTTCAAAAATATAAAATAATGTAACATGTTACTGTATCGATTATCGTCAATCAATGAACAGGTACTATACTAAATGTATGCAGATTTTGTAATTAATAAAAAATCTACTACTTAATCGTTTCTTATTTTATAAATTATAAAGTAAAACTTAAAAAAAGTATTTACTAACAATAAACGTAAATTTAAAGGAATAATATTTACAAAACAATAAAAAAATTGTCATTTAATGTTGCAGATTCTGTCAGTTTTCGTGCATGTTTCAAACATTTTTCATATATATTTGCATGCATATTTCGAGATTTTTATGTTGCATATAATCCGGTCTCTAGTGATAAGCTATAGCTCATAAATAAATTAATAAAAAAATGGCATACAAAATCTTTGGTATAATTTTAATAAGTATTCTTAAATACGAAACATTAGTGTTAAAACTTTAAAATACAATTACAGAAATCTATGTATAGCATTACATAAGTAAACAATGTTTTTAAGATTATTCAAGAAAGTAATAAAGGTTCTCTAAATAACTTATTGTTTACTTCTGTCAACTTCTACATTTCTTTACAATATTATGGTGATGAAGTAAATAGATTGTGACAGAACAACACTATCCCCCACTAAGTACCATTTCTAAATATAGAACGACGCAGCCAAAACAGCAATGTTTACATTATAAACTTAATAAATAAAAAATATTTGAAAGTAACTAACTACTAACCTTTTACACCATTTGTTGTAGATTCAAATAAACTTGCGCCAAAACTGGTACAAATTTCCTCACAAAAACCAATCGGTCCAAAAAACACACTGCCTGTCTTTGACTATAAACAACTATATTCCAAAAAAATGTATTCGAATAACATACGCCGACTTTAAAAAAAATTGTAACGAGTTTCAGTTATTCAAAATAATATAAACATTTTAAAAAATGGTGAAAGTGCGAAAATGATTAGAGAAAACACGGAAAATCCACCAAAAGATCACCTACTACCGCAAACCGCAAAATCCAACTGACATTTAGTGAAGAGTCAGACTGAATGATACCATGTTTGAATAATAATCTGCCTGATGTTTTGTTAATTTTATGGGGAGATCAAGATTTCAAATGTCTTTTATAGTAATTAAAAACATTTTAAGTTGATGTTACTGTTCATACTGATAATAATATAAAATTATCCCAGAAAATTCTGTAACTAAAATAGTAAATGTTAATATCTGCATCATATAAAGTAGTCCAAAATTCGGTATGAGTACTGCTTTGGCAGCACTGTCTACAGTGCTTCGAAACGTTTCATTTTAAGCAGATATTTCATTCATATTGTGACTTCGAAATTCAGTAAATTCGTAAATATTATTATAATCTGCAAAAATCTACAAAGTAGCAAAGTTAGTTTATTTTTTGAGAAATATTCAAAATAAATTCTTTTATTTATGTTATAATACCCTTTTTAACCGGTGATTATTATTAAAAAGTCCACATCGATTTTTTTAAAAAATATATATGAGTGATAAATAAATACTTTGATATATGATGTATTGTCTATACCTAACTTTTCTTTTACAATACAGTTTATTTTTATATTATTTCATAAAATTTTAGATATAAATATGATATGAAATATGAATTGGATGGATTTATTATACCGTCGCAAATATTTCTTAAAAGATTTATTTAAGTCATACGATTTCCGAAATATTTATTATCTTGATCATCAAAACATCGATTTATTTCTCCCTACATTATAAATTATAATTTGAATACGATAAAATCTGCTGAAAGAATTTATCTAAGTTAACCAATGCGCATTAAAGTATAACCAAGCAAAATTTTTATTTTATGGTGGTGGTGATTTAATTTGTCAACCACTTTTTTTCAACACAACTATCAATACAAGTACCATATTTCTGAATGAAGCTGTGCCTTTACTAAAAAACACTAAGGGTGAAAAAGTAGTATCCATCTAATGATAATATCTACTACTTTTGATTGATTTCGATCATTCAACAATCACTTCACATCTTTCGATATAAATTAGAAATGGCTATGAAGCAGCAGTTTCGCGTAAATTCTAGTTCTACTACATTTAGTATCGCTATATAAAAAATAAGCACTGGACTATGGATAAGTAGATGATGTTATTGAAGATAATGATTATGGCAAAAACCTAGTTCTGTACAATCAAAATTATTTTATAGCCCATATCGGCAAATTTAATATCTAAGAGCCGAGATGGCCCAGTGGTTAGAACGCGTGCATCTTAACCGATGATTTCAGGTTTAAACACAGGCAAGCACCACTGAATTTTCATGTGCTTAATTTGTGTTTATAATTCATCTCGTGCTCGGCGGTGAAGGCAAACATCGTGTGGAAACCACGTGTATTCCACCAACCCGCATTGGAGCAGCATGGTGGAATATGCTCCAAACCTTTTCCTCAAAGGGAGAGGAGGCCTTAGCCCAGCAGTGGAAAATTTACAGGCTGCTAATGTACTAATGTAATATCTTAAATTCTCATATAACTTATATTATCGAACACAAGCTGTTTCAGAAATTTCAAGTGATAATCTTTCAGAGTTTCTCGCTCATGTAGCATTTCAGACCTTTCGTTAGAAAATAAATAAATTGTTTTGACGGAGCAATAAAAACTGGAAGATTAAGTGTCCGCGTATCCTATATTAGATCTGAAGAAAAAACTACTCCATTCATTCGCCATTGGTTCTCGTAAGTAACATGTTTGCCACAAGTGGATAAAACCTCGCCTGGATTCTAGAGTCATATTTCAAAAATAATATCAATAATGTACATTCTACATACCTGATGCCCTTTAAAAATCTTGATAAACATCATACATTGATCTTTGCATAGCAATGGATTGATTTGGTAGCATCGCTTTTCTTTGAGCAATTATATACTTATGGATATTTCCTATAATCTACATATCTATACTAATAGGTATATGTTTTTTTAAGCACCTGACGACCAACCCCTAAAACGTGAGCGAAGTCGCAGGCAACAACTAGCATACTATATACCCAACTCTAATCGTAGGAGGACTGAAGACAAATAAAATATATTTAATATTAAGAATTGAATAAATGTATTGGTGAAAAAATGGCGTTATGAACATTGAGATAGTTGGGATCGGAACTTGAAAATTTAACATTAAAATATAAGTAGTTAAGTGGCATAGTGTTCTAAAGTAAACAATTATATTTTATATCAAGACAAGTGAGAAAAGAAATATAGCATTATATTATAGCAGAGCTAACACCAAATCAACTGGAATATACGTAAATCGTAAGTTTCGTTTATATTTGCGTTTTCTTCGATTGGAATTTAAGCTATGCTTACATTGTTTTTGTCTCACATTAAGGAAATAAATAAGTAATACATCATACTAAAAATTTCTTAAATTTCTTTAAGCTTAGTTAGAAATAAAGATCGTTTGTTTTTAATAAATTGGTAGTTACGTCTTGTACATTGTACAGCTCTGTTTATCATACTACACTACACTGATTCCAATTACAACAAAGGCAGATTAGAGATTTACAAATGAGGCGCCTATATCCTGGGGGCCAATTCTACTAATTTGCTTTCTTGCTTAATTTGCCGGTTCTAATCCGATTCAATTTCGATTATTACTTACAAAGATTAACCTACGTTATTAAGCTGAGGTTATTTACGATTACGTAACTAAGAACGAATTTGACTTAATTATATCGGTAACGATACGATTCCAATTATATTCCGATCCAACTTTGACCCAACTGCAACTGGATCGTTGCGTTTGTAGAATACTCGGGTGAATGGCAACATTTCGATTCGATTGCGATAAACCGTCAAATTGTTAGTGGAATTGGACTCCTCTCTGTATTAAAATGCCTGATTATTTCTGATGGCTTTGAGGAAGATAGTAGCACAGCACCTTTTTTTATGGCATAGTTTGACCGAAGAGCATATGGGCTACCTGATGGTAAGTGGTCACCAACACCCATAGACAATGGCGCTGTAAGAAATATTACCCATTCCTTACATCGCCAATGCGCCACCAACCTTAGTAACTAAGATGTTATGTCCCTTGTGCCTGTAGTTATACTGACTCACTCACCCTTCAAACTGAAACACAACAACAGTACTCAGTATGAGTATTGTTGTTTGACGGTAGAATATCTGATGAGTGGTTGGGTTGTCGTGGGCCCTGTGTAAGCCAGTTTGGGTAGGTACCCATAGGGTCGGATCTACCATATGGCTTTTTGGGCTTCAACCCAGGGCCCCATGGATGCAATGGGGCCCCAGCTAAGTCATGTCAAAGTAAAAAATAGACGATAATGCGAAAGAATTAATAACTTTCAGCCCTGCGAGTACTGCAATTAATCAAACCCATCTAATGGATTTAATTCAAGTCTACGTTCAGATATGTCTTAGGTGGCCCCCTAAGTAGTATTAGCCCAGGGGCCCTAAACTTACAGTCCGGCCCTAGGTACCCACCACCACCCAGTAAATGCAGACTTTCAAGTTGCTAAAATTCCAATTCCGATAAGGAAGATATCATACATATTATTGTAAAAATAGTATTATATGTACGAATAATATAATTAAAGTATTATTTAAATACAATAGAGGTAAGGTTAGTCTATAATGATTAAAAAAAAAAGCACATTTTTTATTCAAGGTAACGTGATTTAATCCATTGCGATATCAATTTTGTAGTATTTTCTTTACCAGGATTTATGTCAACAATTATATGGGTGTGAAGATGTTGCTCCGTGACCGATTCCACTTTATACTTCAAATTTGAAATTCCCTCTCTTTTATAACGCTGATAAGTCGAAGACAATAGAGCAAATCTGAAAAAAAAAGTAAGTTCAGTTGTCAAATAAATGTCAAATCTGTGTGACATTCATATTTACAAAGTCAATTTTTTCAGTGGATAAAACTAGCTAACGAGCAACGCTTATTTTGTTTGTTGTTTTCATAAGATTCCTTTGTGCTTAAAGTTTGTCTCATACTCAGAATTGAAGGTAAAATGTGATTTAAGAAACTCCAAACAAAATTAACAGAAACGACCTTTGCCGAGAAATGTTACATATGGTACCATTATGGACCGTGAAAATCATGATGATATCAATCACAAACATTTATACCAGACAACTTACAGCTATTCTGTAAGAACAGACTTAGTCACCACAGAATACGATCGTGTTATGTCATAAAGTGATATGTCAATATGTGATATTGTATGCATCACAATAGCGTGTAGACTGTAAAGATGATATTACACCGTCTCGACTCCAACTGCATTTTGAATCAACTTACACTAATACACTGAAATGCACTTGCTTCCGTTCGGTGGTATTTTAAACATTTAATAAAACTAAATACTCGACGTAGTCGTACAACCTGGAGCATCTCCAATCCGTTTGCCATTCGTTTCCAATGTATTGGCTCCGCATCTTCAACGCGTTTGGGACAAAAGTCGAAAAACTGTCGACCCATCCGTCCTCGCCTCACGGTTTTTGATGAAATGTATGCTATAATTGTATGTAAGCCTTATGATGTTGTTGATCCTAAATTCAGCGACAGAAAGGAAGGTAAAAGCACAGCGTGATTTGCAACGTGTTGTCTAAAAAGGAAAGTTTCTAGCTCATTGGCGATAACATCAACCGTCGCGTTAATCGCCTTTTCCACGACTAGTTACTTACGAATATTTTAGTTTTAATAGTGTTGGGTCTGCATTATGTTCCAAAGCAGAAACTATATTCATATCACGGTATCACGAGATTCACGAGTGAGATACGAAGTGGGTTCTTACAGAATAGCATTACTGTTGATAAGTATACAGATTTAATTGTGTTAGGTTTAAACGTATTATATAAATTACATTTAAGCAGTAAAATACATACAGTAACTCAGTATTACTTTTATATCTAAACTAATTCATTAACAAGATTCGTTTTTCTATTTTAAAATACGCTTATTGTCAATCAATATAAATGTATAAAAGCTATCACTCGTACATTAGTGTGTAGTTACATGTTTGTTAATATTAGATAAGAACACAGAGCGTTACCACTGTTGATAAAATAATAAATAATTCTGGCATCTGTTAAGTCTCCACACTAAAGTATATATGATAAAACATTACGAGAGCATTAGATTGATAAAAAATTACGCCGATATTAATTACATTATACCATACGCGTAGCGTGATTTATTTATTTATATTCGCGCTCTGTAAACCTACGCATCAATGTGTTTAGCTCATAAATTAAAGTCAGCATCTCGCAAAAATGTATAGTTTAAATAGTAATACAGTGTCGTCGAGTAGTGTATGACCTCCGTGGTCGAGTAGTGTGTGCACCGGTTTTCATGGGTACGCCACTCCGAGGTCCCGGGTTCGATTCCCGGCCGGGTCGATGTAGAAAAAGTTCATTAGTTTTCTATATTGTCTTAGGTCTCGGTGTTTGTGGTACCGTCGTTACTTCTGATTTCCATAACACAAGTGTTTTAGCTACTTACATTGGGATCAGAGTAATGAATGTGATGTTGTCCAATATTTATTTATTTATAATTCATTGATATCCAAAATAAAAGTCTGCATCTGTATCTAAAGGCACTGTTTGAGATAATTTGATCATTTACAGATTTTCGTTGGTTTTTAGTTTTGTACATATCTTATAAATCATTTAGTCACCAAACGCGGACACCTCGGACTTGCCTTCACTAAGATTTAATACATGGAAAACTGTAATATATGTAGTTAAGTGAAGCGTTTACGTGTGTGCGTATGGCTGCGTCCCCGCCGGTGCAACGCCTCGATTAAAACAGTGTGTAACTCGTGGTTTAACTGACGCAATCCTACTCCTTAACATATATAACAAAAACAATGTACCATAATAAAGTCACTAACCGTAGACGATTTGGCGATTGTACTGAATGCTTAAGAGTAGTATATCGTGCGATGTCTTTACGATTTCTCACTATTGGCAAGCCTGCAGCTCGGATTCTAGAAATAAAAGAATATTAAAAAAAAAAAAATTATTAACAGAATAAACTACGTAAATTTTTAAATCAAGGTCAAAGACCAGAAACTGTTCATTCTGTTTTATATATTATTATTTATCTAAAAAATATTTTATACCAATGTTTTCATTTTGATTTTGCTCTATATCTATATCTATGCATTAGTGATGTAAACTTTTGCATATTTTCTTCGTTAATATTAAATTGTAAGTAATTTAACGAACATATTCTTGTTATATGTATACAGACATCTTAAGAATGTATAACAATTCCTTTATTATTGTTTTGTCTTTAAAACATTTAGTATGTTTTTTTATGTCCTCGATTTAATAATTTGAGTGAAACCTCCAGAACAAGTCGTTGTCTTCTCCCCCCCAACCCCAATATAAATTGGAATATCCATTGACTTGCTGGAATTGCTGCACATCCATAGAAGACACGCCACCGAATAGAGATCGAAATTTTGGTCTGAAAAACATAATTAAAATAAATTATCACTAAAACATTTTTTTTGTATCGTAATTTACATAATATCTAATCATTTATTGGTAAAAAATACATACAATTCCTTGTAACTTAAACGCGCGGCCACCCATGGGAACCAAATTATTATTACCCAAAGAGGTTTGCAAGGTTTGGAGAGTATAAAAATAAACATCCCAAATAAATTCTTATTAGTAGAATTAGAAGTTTCTAGATTTCTATTATTTTTTTAAATACATATATTCAAAGATTCGAAACGAAGACTTAACATAAAAAAAAATTACTTCTTAACTTCCGCAACTGTTGCGCACATGTGTTTTGGCCATGTTGGACATGAGTACAATATTCTATCGTCCAACGGTAACAAATCCACATCATGGAATATTACACAGCGCCATATGCCATATTTTTTGATCTCAACAAAACCTGCGTTGAAAAGTTTGCCTCTATTGAAAACATCTGTGCCTGTTTGGGAAAATCATAATTAATCTGTTATTTCGTCTACCATATTCTAAGCTCTTATAAGTCCTCACTAAATTATCAGCCCTAATTATCGTAAGCACACTAACAGTAAGATCCTACCTTTATTGTTTGAACTCGTTTAAATCGAGAGCTGTTAGGTGTAATTCAAGTCTAAGGGTACTGTGTGCTTAAACGCAATGTAATACTGCGTATGTATGACGTATTGTACGTTGCGTTTCATGTCCGTCCGTTGGTAAGTTTGGATGTACCAAATGACAGCGTTATACGAAGACAGACGCGATCGTGTTACAAAGTTAATTTGCTTGAAGCTCGATAATATACATTATTTTCATGTATATTATCTAAAAATAAGCTAATTAAATAATAAGTACCGTACATCTCTTCTGTCAATAATTCGATTTGTTTCATTATGAATGCTCTAGATATAGTCACTAAATTTATACGTAAATATTTGTGTCCTTACCTTTTTGCTCAATAACAAATATCCTATATTCCAATTTTTGCCTTATAAGGAAAGGATGAATATTATGAAGATAAACAAACAAGTCTTTTTTACGATCTCTGTGAAACGAAACATAAATATAATTAGCGTATCACAAATAATATTAGAAAACACAGAAGCACATGAACAACAAATGAAAATACAATTTAATTTTAACTATACGAATTTGTTTTCGGTAATGGCAATACTTTGTTGACCCAATATTGCGCATCGGTAAACAAACTGCATTTTATTAAAATGTAATGGATGCACGGGAGGTAAACAAACAACCAAACGGATGGAAAGAGACATTCAAATTAATAAATTCGCGGTTTCGTGACCAGTAATTTCCCACACAATAAGCAAGTATTTCCGCAGGATTTCTTGGCATATTATTAGTTACTGTACTCAAGTTACTGTTTATACGCATATATACTGTAAACTAAGGATTTTTTTTGTGATGCATAACTGAAAAATGTACTAAACCAATTGACATAAATTGATACCAGAAGATGCATTGCGTTTCGGAAAAAGTTTGCAGCGAAATGGCCCAGTGATTAGAACGCGTGCATTTTAACCACGCAAAGCACCACTGAATTTTCACGCGCTATAATTCATCTTGTGATCGGTAATGAAAGGAAACACAATGAGGAAACCTTCATGTATCTAATTTCAATTTAATTCTTCAACTTGTATGGTACTCCAATCCGCATTGGAGCAACGTGGTAGTATAAACTCCAGACCTTCTCCTCAAAGGGAGAGTTAGCCCAGCAATGGGTCATTTAAAAACTGTTACTTTTTTGCGTCTGCTGACGGTTTTGCTGGTTATGAATTAAACACTATTTATACGATCTCATACATAATTGTCTAATTAATAGTAGATACGATATTGATAGGATCAATTATTCGCTTTTTATTATATAATTCTTGTACACGTTTTCGTATACCATATCTATATTTGCTATGGGAATCTTGGCTAGTGACACTTTGCCAAAAGGCCAATGCACGTATCAGTTTATGTTTGGTATCTGAAAGAGTCGTAATTTTTGGGCCAAGTACATAATTAATACATGCTAAAGCAGTGACTAAGTATTCAAAAAAATATTACAAATGAGGTCTTTGTGCTGTGTATTTCAATGTTCTTTGGGCTTGTATCATTATTAATAAAATGTGACCGAATAATCGAGGGAAGGAGTCTTGATATTTTATTGTTTTAAATGGCAACATTTACACTTTCATAGATAATTAACTGACATATTTAATTATACATGCGCAACATCTGTGCAATGTTTTAATGCAAAGAGACAGTGAACCGAATGTATGTAAGTAATTAAAAGCAAAAAGGTAATAGTAACGTCAATTATATCATCAGATGGCAGAGTATTTGATGGTGTTTGCTACACACCTTCAACATCAATAAAAACCGTTAAGTTTCATTATCGGTCTGTATATCAATTCTAAAATAATGCCAAATATAATCCAAAAATAAAAATAAAAACCTTTTTAAACTTAGATAAAAGACTCTGTTATGTTAAGCTTGCATTCAAATTTCAGTATCAAATCGAGAACTGTATTCTTCGTGATGAAACATTCACTATTCAAAATGGAGGCCATTATGTAAGCTCTATACAACGCTAGCAAGACTCAAAAGATTTTTCCTGCCGCTTCCTTTTATTGTAAGGAGACTATTGCTACTGAATTTGCAATTTTAAGCGCCGTTCACTCAAACATTTACTAAGTTTATATAGGTATTTAACCTGTATAAAAGACTTTTTTTTTTAAATGACAGAATAGGTAATGACCGAGAAATTCTTTTTGGGTTCTAGTAACTGGTATATTAATACTAATTAAAACGTCATACAAAATGTCATAGATATGAATTAAAATATGAAGTTTCTACATTATTAAGCAATTCTTTATAATTTTACTAAAAAACAATAAAAAATTAGTGCAGGGATTTATCCTGATGACGCCCACAAGACTTGTAAAAACTAATCAGATGTCAAGGAAACCATTATCCTTGACGTCGTTTCGTTTCTCAACGTCTCTAAATATATAATTTTTTTCGTTCAGCAAATCTATCAATTGAATAGGTCTCGTCTAAATCAACCCTTTAGTGTCAGGGAAATACACCAGCATAAGCTTTCCCACGGAGGATTTATGTTAGTCAGGTCAATGTAATACTTTAATATTTAATGGAGGAATTTACTATATAATAGTACTGGATAAGCGGCTTCTGGTGCTTTGCTAAAAATACATGCGAATTGGTTTATTACACGAGTATAGTACGGCACAATTTATAATATGTAGCATCGACAAATTAAATATAAAAATCAATCGATCGACAATTTGACGAATGTATTTATTTCTATGGCATTACATACTATTACGTTTGCGTAAATATTATTTTCAAATAAGAAGTAAATAAAGATTGATGATTTTGGCGCACTTAATTCGGATGTGATCGGTTTTACGAATTTTGCCGACGCTACATCAAGTTGTGTCGTATTATATTATGTTATACTTATTACAAGTTAGGCCAACCTAGACTATAAGCGTTTGACTATTATCTAACAAGGATGTTCGAAAATATAGAACATTCAAAAAAATCTCTCTTACCTGTACGGTACTAAAACAGCAACTTTATGTCTAGACTTGCAATTTTTCGGACGATAATATCCTCCAGTACTCACTTCTGGATATTCCTCGGGATATTTCGTAATTGTTTTATTAACAAATATTTCACCTAAAAAAATTTGTTTTCTTCAAATTTGAATGTAAAAATTTCATAAGTATATATGTATGTGTGTATATTTACCGCATTCAGTTATATTGATGTAGCATGTGGGTAAATTTATTTCTCCGCCATTTCCTGCAGCCACTAGATGTTGATATGGTGAAAAAAGATTTAATTACTAAAGTATATTTATTAAGAACATTTCTTAAATGAAGTAAAATTGTAATGTAAACGTAGTAACAAAATTGTTTGAGATCGGGTCTGTATTCTAAACACAACTTATCGATTAAAATAATTAACTGATTATTGTTTATTTTATACCTATTTTTTGTCAGGATTTTTGTTTTATACTCTTTACAATTGTTCCGTGACCTAAATTAACTTTTCTTTCTTTCTTGATAAACTTGAACACTAATTCTTAATGTAACGAGCTATAACAGCTCCACCATATCATGGATTTGATCTTGTAAATCAGAAGAGATATTATGCAAGAACAAACTCGAAAGACACCGCAGAAAACGATCTTAAATTATCAAACAATTATTATGCTACATATACTCTAAATATTACTTATTATAATGTTAAAAACATATTATAGAGAGCAAAATAGCGTGACATCATTTTTTTTTTCGAATGAGAAACCGACTTCTTACTTATTAAGCTGAATATACCATTAAGGTGATATAAATAAGGTGAATTTAGATACATTCAATCTGAGGAAAGATCACTAGAGCGAATACGAATTACTAAGCCGAATGCCAATATCCAACATTGTTGCATGGGTGCGCTAATGAATTAATTTGTCACTTTTGTTTCATTTTTAGTTTAGACGTATGGTCCCAAAAAGGAACACAAAATTGTCGAAAATGGAACAGTCTGATTCCACCTTTAGCTAGAGATTTCGTCAGTATTGCAGCTATAATTAAATTCAACTTAAACTGCATATATTATTAAATTTAACTTTAATTCAACAATGTAAATATTTTTCCGAATTCTGTAATATATAATACTTAGTGTATGTATAAGTTATTTAAATTGTTTAAACCTAAACAAACATGAACAATAGCTTTACAACGCGCGTGTAACATGTTACAAACAAACAATAAATCCCTAAACTCACGGAATGATTTTTAAAATTCATGGGCAGGGCAATGTTTTATTATGTTTCATTAAAAGGCCAAATGTTTATTCATAAGTTTACCTAAACGTCACATATTATGCTTTTAATTCAAATTCGCTTTAGCTTCTGATGTTTTTAGGATATAAAGATCCGACTGCACTAAAAAATAAATCACAGAATTCTATTTTGAGTCATATTTAAAATTTAATTTTCCTACGTTTAGTTTCGTTTAGTTTGTTTTGTGATTTTCTCTGGTTTTAAACATTAATAAAAAAAAAAAACACATCACTCAGATGATTTAAAGAAAAAAGGTCTCATGAACCATAATTTGTTTTGTTATTGATAGTAAAAAAAAAAAAAAAGTGGTAGGTCTTTGCACGGTCATCGGGTAGGTTGGTGGGTAGGTTGGCGATTAGTTGGTACTAATCGTCAATTATTATACCACCGTATAGTAATACTTTATATTGCTCAATTCCAGTTCGAAGGGTGAGAGACCCAATGTTATTACAAGCGCAAGGGACAAATATTTCAGGTTCCATCATAGGCGGCGTTCTAACTTTCTATTCAATTGTGCTCGTCTGCTTCCATAAAATGAGTATAAAATTATTACCGCTTTTTATATTTTCGTAAATAACTGTAGTTGTGTTGTCGTCTTCAATCCATGTTAACTTCATACTAACATATTCCCTTATGTTTGTATTTGTAACTTTTATAAATCGAACACAACACGTTATTGCTAATAGTAGAATAACACATGTCACTCGAAAAACACATTTTGTGTCTTTGTCTTCTTTATTGTGACTTTCTGATTTTAAAGTTCGAACTCGTTCTAAAATTGAAATAAAAAATCAATACAATTTATACTTTTATACACTGGATTATTTTTTTTTTTTTTATATTCAACAGAATATACAAAAGTTTAATCGTTCAGATATATATTTTTTTTTTATTCTGGCTTTTATTTGTGCCAAGAGGGCACAGATTATTTCGCCAATGTCACGTGCCATGGAGAAGACACGATGGAGATTGAGTACCGTTCAATCGAGGATAAAAATTTATCTGTATCACGCAAACGTATCTAACTATCTATATCTATAAATATCTGTCATATTTATAGACCTTGGTAATATAAAAATTGAAGTACCTACTCTTTCAAAAAGACAAAATTTAAAACATTAGTAATATTACCAGATATCATTTAGTGTCAAAATATCTAATAGAACTATTGAAATATATTGCAATTAATACGACAAAATCTAATTTTCTTAAACCCTTGATTACTAACACAAATGATAGAAAAAGGTTATCCTAGGACACGAAATAAGTCCAGCCGCGAATATCGATCTCGCGACCTTTTGATCGTTTGCCAACCCTCTTACCGCCAAGCTATGTGTGCGTTTACGTTTTGAGAAGAATAGATTTATAACATACCGACTTGACCTAATATTATGAAAGGTATTTATCAAAAGTTATAAATTAAAACATTTTTGGGTTAAGTTATAGTATAATCAATCATTTTAAACTCTTACTAACGTTTATACTTAATTATGTTTTAATTAATTAATTTAATTAATTGCTTAAAGATGATTAAAATTGTAAATAATATCCAAAGACATTAATATGAAAAATATTTTTTTTTTTAAATGTTACATATTCTGGACATAAAGCCTTTTATTAATTTGAGCATTATATAATAAAATATTTGGTAGGGCTTAAGGTAACTTACTCTTATGGGTAGTAATCTACTCATCATGTACATATGCCAGTAGTATATACAACCGGCAATCAGCAATATTTAGTATTGAAGTAGTAAAATTCGAAGGTTGAGCTAGCCAGTGTACCTACAAGCACAAGGAGTAAAACAAATTAGTGATATTGTGGTCCTTGCGCATGTAGTCAAACTGTCTCACTCAACCTTCTCAAGGTAGTGGAATTTGCGTTGTAGCCCATTTACCAGACGACCTACCCTATTTAATATATACATATTTTTTTTTTTAAATACAGTGTACTCTCCCGGCATTTGCATGGAGTCTTATCTATCCTGAAATAACATTTTTGATTTCATTTTAATAATTATGCGAATGTTCAAAAATGATAACTGTTATGTAAGTACTAAGGTTACTAGAGGTATTCAATTTAAATTTATATCAAACGTATTATTATTGTATTATGCATATACGAACAAACTATATTTTCATGAATTATTTACATATTTATGAAACAGACATAGACCTTATTTTGGGCTTCATTGTTTCATCTCAGCTTATTAAATTATATTTAAGTTTTTTCAAATGAAACTTCTTTAGGACCACTGAAAGTAAACTAGCATGTTTTAATTTGAGTAGAACATTTATATATTCTTACTAGCTGACCCTGCGAACTGCGTACCGCCTAAAAGTCGGTTCATTAATTTTTTAGTTTTTTTTTTATACTTATTCTGCTAATCGGGACGCCGGATCAGCTAGTAAGATAAAAAAAGAAAAAATAAATTGAATAAGCAAACAATTAAGTACATTCTGTCAAAAAATAAAAAAAAATATAAAACACCTAAAATTCTTTTAATAGTCAATAAAAATCACAAATAAAATATTAATTTTACATTTTTATTATTATATTTAATTTTATTTTTACATATTCTAAATTAAGTTTTATTTTTATTATAGTATTTTATGGTACACGATTTTATTTGTTTGATTACCTAACATTTGTATATTATTATGTAACATTTAAAACATATCGCTTTTGATGCAAAAAGGTATTAGTGCTTACAGTATTATTCTAGGTAGCCTATTTGAAAAAAAACTAATGAAACTAAATAAGTACATAAAATTTCAACCAGGTGATGCAACGCGTTTCGAGAAGGTTTTACAATATATTATTATTACATAAGAAGCTGGGCTTCGCAATTTAACCCACTTTAAATTTAGACAATTGTCGTTTCATACATGAAATTCATGTTCTTTTAATAAATACATATAATTACTTACTTTTTAAACCAAACTTCGTTAACAAAACCTTTATTATTTTCCTAACTGGTAAAAAGCTAACCATTGTTAAAATATAACTTGTATAAAATATATAATATAATTTGATCGCAATATCATCACTTGAATTTACAACTCACTAATGACGATGTTAAGTGATTAATTACTTCATTCGAATTTTTTAAGCAAACATGGGATGTTGTCTTTGCATTCTACAAACATTGCAATTAGTGAAGTGAAGTTTAATCCATTTATTTATTAAACAATAAATAAAACGTAACGATTTTTTTTGTTGACCGTCGCATCGATATGTATTTAAAATGTTCATTAATCATTTAATAAATGATAAAATAAAGGAATGTCAATGAAATTATACTGATATTATAAAATGCGTCAATAAATAATAAATAAATACATACATTTTGGACAACATCACATACATTACAATGATCCCAATGTAAGTAGCTAAAGCACTTATGTTATGGAATATCAGAAGTAACGATGGTACTACAAACACCCAGACCCAAGAAAACATAGAAAACTAATGAACTTTTTCTACATCGACTCGGCCGGGAATCGAACCCGGGACCTCGGAGTGGCGTACCCATGAAAACCGGTGTACACACTACTTGACCACGGGGGTCAATAGCTTTAAAAACTACTTGAAGTATTCACCGCTACTTAATTGATAAAAACAAAAGTATTCCATACAAAAACAATGTTTTTGTATTCATTTCGTTAGTTGAAGAAAAATTTTTTTAATAATTTTATACCATTTTGTCTTTAATACAAAACTCTTTAATACAATACGGATGCTATGCAAATTCCTAAATTTTGATAGTGGTTTCATATCGTGCACAGCAGCTGGCGCCACAGCGGCACCGGCTGCCAATCTACGATGATGATGTCCGCCTAACCAATTTCATTCACGGCTGCCATTGTCCACGGAGTCTAGCCAACTATATGGGCTATATTAATGCAGTAGTAAAGCATCAGCCTGTGAATGTCTCACTATTGGGCTAAGATCTCTTCCACCGTTAAGGGGATGGTCTGAAGTTTATTCCACCACGCAAAAAACAAGCCCAAAAATTATGTCATGAATCTATCAAGTATCTTCTTACCAAAGACGATTACGAAGAGATTAGAGGTATTAAATAATAGACACGATAAACTAAACTAACGTTTCAGTATAGTTAAATGAGAATGACAAATTTGTTATAAAAATCAAGACTTAATTAAAAAAATAAATTTAAATAATATTATATAAAACAAAAGAAAATAACAGAAAGAAAGAGAAGAGAAGGAAAGGTCGCATGGAGGGGGTTTTTCCATACGTGACGATCACTCTATCGCAAGCCACGTAAAAGAACTTCGTTCCAATAATTGTTATCGGACAACGTGCTTTAAATTTTCGCTGATCACACATACAACAATATTCCAACGAATTGAGAACCTCTTTTATTTTAAGATGGTAAATAAACGTCTTGACAATCAATAATGAATCACAGTCAAGTGTTATTAAGGTACTTAATAACACTTGACTGTAAGTAAGCAAAAATTAAACTATTCGATAAAATTAATTACTTGATAATTAAGTAAACAATTGCGAGACGAAGGTAACCAACAGGCACATCCGTGTTTAACCTGTCATTGGGGAATGAATATCTCTGTTCAGGAGAAATATCTATGTGAATATAATGTTATATAATTGAGGGGATAAGATATTAATTAGGATTGACTAAAATATATTAAATAACATGCAATATTTAACACATTTTTTGTCGATCATGTTTCGGTCGCAATCATTTTCGTTATTTCCTATATTAGATTCGTCTAGAATAGACGTGAGTTCAACGGGTCATCGACATCTTAGAAACTATTCCATTTTCTTTAGCAACTTTCAGCGGTGGTTTCCGAACTGATAAGGAACCTTCAAGAAAAGAGCGTACATATTTCTTAAAGGCCAGCAACGCACCTGCCAGCAGCCTGATGTTACATATATCCATGGGCGGTGGTAGTTTCTTTCAAGTGAGCCTCCTGTTCGTTTGCCAACTATATCATAAAAATAACTTACACTGGCTTTTTTATTCTTTGGTAACGGCAATGAAATATTTGTATGTAACTAATCAAATACAATGAGATTTCCACCTAACCAATCTTTATACTTTTTAATGAATTGACTTATTTCAAACACCGTGTTTACCTTTAGAGGATGAATTATATTATCAAAGTGAAGTAGTGCTCATCTACGTAATTTCTATACTCTCGCACTCATCTACGTACTTGACAAAATTGTATTCTTTTCGAACTCAACTTGGGCGTTCATTATATCCCCATCAGTCCATGATTTAGACAGAGTTAGATAATTATTACATCACACTCGCTCAAGCTTACGACGATCAGTCACTCTTTGATCAGTCAGTCAACCTTGACTCAATTAATTGAAGACTATCAATCCTTATCAACGTTATCAAAATATTAATGTTGAGCGTGTAAATAAACTTAACATTTCATAGTTTTGAATTTGAATTAAGATTTCCCGGCATATTTATTGGTAGTTTGTGCCCGCAATTTTGCCAGCATGTGATGGAAGGCGGAAGCTTTTAGGTACCGTATATCCTTTTCTAGTAGTAAGGCAAATGTAAGATGCGATCGAATTGCTTGATCGCTGCTTCATACATGTAACCTACATCTACAACTTTATCGACGGTCGTTATTATGCAACTTGCAAAAGCATTTAATTGCATTTAAAACGACGTAATTTTCGCCAGCCACCTGCAATCCTATATCAGGAACTAATAAGGTTAACCCTTGACAAATACAGCTAAGAGGACAGCAGCATATACATAAATAGGTTTTAGGGATATTACAATATATTTAAATAAACAAGGAAAGAAGAGTGGCCTGTAGTAAGATAATGATTATGATTTTTTTATTCTCGAAAGACTCACCTGTTTGACATTTCTTTTTTGTAGTAATAACAATCATGTATGAAAACCTTTTATAAAAAAATCATAAACAACATAAATATTGGCATCAAGCATCCAGCTAAAGAATATAAGCTGCTACTGTGGTTAAACTAACTCCCTCTTCCTTCAAACCAGGACACAACAATGTAATATACAATACAAAATTGCATTTTCAGCTTATTTGATTTTTAAAGTTTTGTTTATTGCCTTTATACGTCGCAGAGCAGGGTTAATTTATCATCCAAATTGTTGACGTTCACAGCTTTGGAAATTTACCAGTTGAATATGAAACGATCGCAAAATTTTCTTATCATTCTGTTTATTAAAATGTTTACTTATTAGTTCAAAATAATACAGACAATATTATTTATAATTATATGTATTCAAATTTAGTTCACGAATAAAATACATTCTTCAAAAAAGGTCAATACTTTCTAAGATACCTACAATACAATTCTATAGAAAGAACTGTTTGTACATATTTAAAAGAAAAAAATTTAACAATCACTTGTGTCATAGGCGTCCTTGAGTATACCATTTAACCTCGTATCGTATCGGTATTTATAAACTAATTTGTTGCGAGTCAAACGTTTACAAAGTATGAATTATACTGGGAATTTTAAATACTTATTATCTTATGAACCTCGTCAGCCAAATTTGTAGCACAAAACTTTTTCGTTTTATGCAAAATTTTACAAATATTAGGTTCAGACACAAATTTACACACAAATATGTCTTTATTTTCATCATCATCTTCAAGTTTTTGCATTGCTTCTTTCACATGTTCAATGTATGGGGCCGCTCCAACTTCTGGTTGTAGTTGAAAAAAAGAAGGTAAACAAATATGAAGTACTTTCCAAATATCGGATTGACTCACAACATAAGCCAAATTTGGGTCTTTTTGTAGTTCAACTTTTTCTTCTTCTATTATCTCTTCTTTTTCTGATAGTTTTTCCTCGATTACTTCTACGTCCTCTTCACACGGTTTACAAATATACGTCATTTTTACATCTATGGTAGATTCTGCTATTTTACTCCGACTTGTGAGACTCTTCTGAACCTTCGGTATTCGAGCGCTTTGAGTACTTTCAATTTTTTTAGCCCTTGTACCGCCTTTGCCCTTTTTTCCTTTTTTATCAGATTCAGGCAAGACAGGCTCTGTATATTCTAACTCTATTATTGAAGTACCTTCACATGTATTGATTACATTGGTTATCAACTTATCTAGAAACTGGCCTGTGCATTTATATGCACAAACTAGGCATTCGTCTTTATACTTTTTATCTCTTATTAACTTAGATACAATTTCTTTGCATTCTACAAGTTTAAAACAGATATTCTTACCAATAGCCATCGATAACGCCATTACAAAACCTTCAATAGGATCGACATTTTTGCAGACTGCTAGCAAGAAAGCCGAATAATTCATTACATTATCAGCAGTCTCAAACAATTCAAAAAGAAAATGTTTTATTAAATTTTTCCGAATTAAATCATGCTTATCTTCTGAGTTATAATCCTTTTCAAACCAAAGTTGCTCTTCAATAAAGGTATTTCTTTCAATTAATTCTGAGGACTCAAGATCGTTGCAGCGGAAATGCTTACGATGCAATAACAGTTCATCCACCGTAGGGAATGGTAAATTCAGGCAAAAAATTAGAAAATCCCTCCAATCAATATACGTTGCCTCTCCAAACAATGAGAATACTAACTTCGGTATAAGGTCAGGGTCTATTCGTTTCCAAACTTCTGGAAACATAGGACCATCACAAATCTCTCTACCAAAGAAAATAAAATCTTGTAGTAAGTAAATAAATGCTTGCTGCAATATTAAACCAGTTGGAGCCACGATTTTGAATTGTGAACGTAATCTAGCTAAGTGACAAATTTTGAATTGCATATCGGCTACAAATTCTTTCGTAACTGCAGTATCCACTTCTGTTTTTGATGCGGAAAATTGCAAAAGATTAGCGTCTATAATAAACATATCCTCTTCTAGTGCAAGACTTTCGGGGATTCTTTTACCACCTTCAACAGCCAATTGTAAATATTTACATAAGCGGTCCACTGATTTTATCTCATTAAGATAATAGTTATTTATATCATTCTGAATGTCTGTAAAAGTCTTGCATATGTTATCGTTAAATAATTTGATGTCCTTATAGCACTTGTACTGCAACGCCAATAGGCGTAAACTAACTCTGAACATTTCACCATTTATTCCCATAATCCATTCTTCTATACATTTAAGAGCATTATTCTTGTATATTTCTTCTTCGTTCAATGATTCAACCGAATTATTATCTTCCTTTTTCTTCGTTGTTGGTACTATTTTGGCTAATTCACTATATTCTCGACTTATTATCGATCTGTAGGAATCATTCGTCTCTTTTACACTCTTTAAAGCAAATTTTACATTACTCTCTATTATAAAATGAAAAGGATTATTACTGAAATCTATCTCTATATTTTTTAATTGCATTTCTTGAAAACAAGTTTTAAGTTGTCTATACAATTTATCTTCGCCGCCCTTCTTACTTCCGGATGTTTCATCTGTTTCTTTGAATATTTTGTTTAGTTCTTTTGAGGTTATTCGATCATTAGATGGGGAACGCTTTATCATAGCAAAGTAAAAGTCGTGCAAAGTTTGATAAGTTAACATAGCTCTGAAATAAAAAACAATACCAAATAAAGGCAAAAACAAATTTACTTCAAACCGTAACTACCATAACGCTTACCTATTCAGTTCAGTCTGCATACAAGAAATGTATGTATTAACCATCGTCGTCATCTCTTCTAATGCCCAATTTTCACAAATAAGCATATGCCTTTGTTGTTCTGCAAAAAGCTTTCTTTCGTCACATATTTTATATAATCTTTGTTGTAATTCTTTTACTTTACAATGCCATTCGTTTTTAGAGAAATGTATGTCACGCCAGTCATTTTCAAAGTTATTATATTCCTGTTGAAAACTACTAACTAAATCTTGTTTTTGAGATGGCAGAGTTATTATTTGTTCCATTTTGTCTTTAAGGAATCTCGTATATGGTACAAGACAATTCATTTGCAATCTCTTTGCAAAGAATAAGTGTTTCATATCGTGTATATACGTTTTTTCTATTTCTTCCCAACAAGTAGCTAATGCGATACCAATAACTTCAGGTATTGGTAGTTCTCCATAGATCCAGTCTTCTTCCCCTGCTAATAGCTTTACATCTTCGATACTTATGGGTGTATATGTTTTACTCTCATTTTCTTCTTCATCAACACTTTCTAATATCACTTCATCGTGTATATCTTCTATAGAATCAGGAGCCTTTACTATATTTAAATCATTCAAAGAGGATAATTTACTTAATTTTGAATTACGTCGCAATTTTTCTTTAGATTTCCCATTAGAAACTTCAGGTTTGACTATTTTCGATTTCATTCGCTTTTCATCAGAAGATGGAAAGTCGAGAATACTTAATACATTTTCTCCAAATAATTTATCGTTTGATTTTAAGGGCATTGAGAAGTCACCAATTATATATTTACAAATCAAACCGAGTTGTTCTTTTTCAATTACTTCGTAATACATACTGTAATTGATTCCTAATACGGCGTAAAATCTATCTATTAGTTCAGAATTTTCTTCATCTAAATTCCATATAACAAACTCTTGAAGAATATCTTCTGTTTCTTTCAGTTTAATGTAGCAAGAAAAATAACTTGTAAACGGTTTATCTAATAACTTTTTATGAGGATCATTTACAAGCTCGGAAATTCTCACTTGCAAATAGGGATCTTTTTTCTTAATTCTGTGTTTAATAATACTTTCTTCAAGATAAATATCGTCTTGATCATCTAGTTCGATTTCATCAGGCGGTGCCCTGCCCGAACACGTTTCTTCCAAAATTTGTGCTTGATAATATGAATTGGGATAGTTTATGATAACAAAACCATTGATATTATCTTGGTCCTTTAGATACTCAACTAGTATTGCACATATTAAATGATCAGTTAAAATATTACCAGAATTTAAGCATTCATAAGCATATCTACCTAATTCTGCGGAAGATGACAAACTTATATCTTCTTCAGGTATAGCTTTTGGTGTTTGTGTTTGCTTAGTATTAGCAATTAATGGTCCAGAAATTAATAACAAATTTGCTTCGCTAATTTTTGTAACTATCTCATCTTCAGATTTCAATAACTTAATAAATTCTTTTGTATCTTCTTCTTGTGCTGATGCAATAAATTTATCAAATGATAGCTCGATGTCCGTACACCCAATCAATTCAGTTTTGAACTTTCTAAGACAGAAATTGATGGCAGTCTCGAGGCGTACGACATGTATTTTCTGAGCGTTTAACAATGTTTGCATCGCGATTGTTATTGAGTTATCCGGTAAATTGCGTACTATAGCTTTTGCTGAATAATTTGGTAACGTGGCTGGTAATCGTTGCGGTGGCAGTGGGTACTTAATTTCGAGAAGTGAGTATACTACGTGTCCTAAAATACGTGATCCTAAATATTCATACTTTCTATCTTCTGATTCGGGATCAAAGTTAGGTATTAACAAATCTAATGACCATGGATATAAATAATTATGATAATCTTTAAACTCGCTCTTATTTAGCACTTCCTGTCTATCTAATTCTAGATGTAAAATTTCTTCATAATCAGGTGTCTGATTTTCATCTGTTGTTGGTTCTTTTAAAATATTTTCCATTGACTCCAGATAATCAAAGATAGGTTGTTGTTTATAATACAATGCCTTCCACTCAGTAATAAAATGGTTTGGTATATCGCCCTCTAATAGCCTTTTGTAATAAGCATATTTAGTAGCGTAGTCAATTATTGATAGAATTGTCTCATAACAAATATCGTAATAGTGCTGCCTTTTTCTTTTCATTTTTTCAGCATATAATTTTTTGTGCAAAGTATTCTGCCTTTGTTTTTCAAAGTCTATTTCAACTAGACCTGAGTTAATGTCTTCTTTTAAATTATCAAGAAATTGATTAAATTGCTGAGTCCTTTGTTCAGCAAATTCTTCTTCACCAGCGATTCTATTTTGTACTAAATTCCGGGCCTGTTGTTTAGTTTCCATTATTTGTGTACACATCTGTTTTTCAAACTGAGACAATTTCATAACTTTTTTGGCGAGCTCGATATCTAATTTTGCTTCCTCTTCAGCGACAGACATATCCCATAATGATCCACTTATAACATTACTTATCTGTTTTTGAAATTCTTCAGAATCTGTTTTTTCATGTATTCTACTGTGTAGATTATCCAAATAATTTTTAGTCCACTCTGAATCAACGATGGATTTTTTTCTTTCTTTGGCTGCTTCATCCAAATTACACAACTCTTCGTAAGTATAATCGTGAAATTTACACGGATACCTTATTGAAAATATATCCATGTCTTTCTTATCTTTATTGGTTATTTTTTTCGTCGTTGTTTCTGGATATTTCAATGGAGTTTGAGACTCTTCTATTCTTTTTAAAGTTTTTAAATATTTGTGACGTAAATAATCGTAAGTTTCTTGGATCTGTTTTGATTTTTCTCTTTGCCACTCAATGAATTGATTTTCATCTAATAAAGGCTTTGCTAGATGATCGACAAATCGGTCCTCTTCTTCTTTTAGCTTTTTAACAGTAAACCGATGTTCAATTTTTTCTACTAAGTTCGAGCACATTTTTCTCTCCCTTTTAATAAAATTGGTTCGATCTCTTTTATCTAAACAAAGAAAAAGTTTATAAAATAACCGAAGTATTGAAGAACCTTGTCCTGCCATTACGTTAGCCAAATCTGTATCACTTAAATTGATTTCCAGTTCAAGCAACCACTGTGTTAAAAGCTTCCAATTATTTTTTATATCTTCATTTATATTACTTGGTTTTATAAGATAATGCTTTTCTTCATTTATAACATTATAACTGCGTAAGACACATGAAATAATATGACCATTTTTCATTTTATCTCCGAAATCTTTAGCTTCCCATGTAATAGAATGCTGCAAGGTATGGGAAAGCCATTCCTTTAAAATTTCTGCCATTTTCTCGTAACGTTACAAGAATTAATGAAAGCTGGAATAAAAAAAATATCTTTATTCCGATTTTGACATTTCTCTTATCTTTCTTCACCTTTGTCTCGAATTATATTTCTTAATATGTTATTGATATTGAGTTGTGACCAGTGACAAAATCAACTTTATTTTTTTCATATTTTTGTAGCCGACCTATACTAATTAAATCATATCACTTTGATTTCTGGTAACAATTAAAACCATAAAGATTTACGTATATTGTATATTTTTATGGCAAGCCACACAAAATGTCATAGCATATTATGACTTTTTTGTGATGTTTATTTTCGCACGGTTTTTGCATATTTCATAAATTTCATTCAAATCTATTCATGATGAAATGCAACGAATTTGAAAAAAGTGTATGTAACTTTCCGACATCTTGAGTAGAAAGTTCGTATCTCCATCTTTTATTTGGAAACATATTACGTTGTTTACAGAAACCTCGCCATCACATGAATCTGGATAATTTGGATAAAGCATTACACGATTTGGGAATGTTGAGTGCAATAACTGAAGCGCGACGTGATTATTTACGAGAATCTAAAACTAATCTGGGCGTAATGAGGCTGAACACGCGGTACGTTTCCAACGTCACAGTGGGGTATTGTATGAAAAGAAGCACAAATAAAAACAGACTGTGCCCTTACGTGCTGCCCGTAAGGCATAGGACTAAGAGTGAAAACTCGGATGCCATCAGTTCTGAGGCTAACGATAGCAACTGTGACTTTAAATATAACTTATTAGAGCCATCAACCAGTACCTGCATTAGAGAAAACTTCGACGTCAAGAGCCCTGCCAAGCGATGTCAATCACTCGAGAACCTCAATCTTAATTTAGAATCCCCACCAAAGGCAGAAACTTCGCCTGATATGGATTGTGTGTCGACCAGAATTCAGAAATTACAAGTTGACGAATGACAATCAAATTAACAACATCAACCTGTGTAAACGTACCCATGAATAATAATTGTGCATTGAAACTGTGTAGTTAATATCAGATTTGAGTGATCGATGAACTCAGAATGTATTTTTCTGTGTATGAATATGTATGATAGAATGAAGGAACTTAGAAGATACTGATTATAAATGTTCCTAGGACTTAATTTAAATTAATTTTGCATGTTTCTCCTGCCTGTTATATACTAATAGATATTTGTTAGTTAAAATCATAAGCATTATTGCTCAACAGATATAGAAACCATTGGATATAATAATTATTTAATATCATTGTTTAGTTTTCATGGTTTTGTTATCTCTTTGGTGCATATTAGTATCTTCATACATTTCATTTAGAAATAGAAAATCAGGTCAATGTGTGTTAAACAATTCTATGAATACAACAAAATTTTAAAATATTAATTGTATTGTATGCATCTAACATTAATATTCATTAAATTGTCTGAAAGTGTAGAATTGATGGTTACCTTTAGTGTAGAGTGCTTGTTGAGAACAATTTTAATTTTGTTTTCTCTAAATCACAGATGTATAATTTACTGGCTTCCAACGTGTGTGTTTGTATTTATTTATATTATGTTTTAAAGTAGTTTAATAAAAAAGTAATTGTGATTAGTTAAACAACAAAGGTTGTTTTAATAAGTTTTTACTAGAGATCTCATAACATCACAGCTTAGTGGTGAATATTTTGAATTTAGTGTGTTAATTCTTGAAACAAAATAAAACAATTATTTATCACTCTGTTTCGCTTTTGTGACTTAGGAATGGCTAATACATGTTTGTTAACATATTTTGTTATTTTTTTTCTTATTTAATAAACAATATTTGAAATAAATATTGCCTTGAAATATTTAGTTGTTTTATTTTATTTGAATGAACCCTAGTTACCTTTATTACCTACCTTACTTTTATTATTGACATTAGCAAATAATCTTATAACAGAATTAATTAAAAGATATGTGCAATCACAAGTAAATTCAAAGTATCAATAATGACTTTCATTAGCTTATTTATATGTACATATTATAAATCAAAGTCGATTCCTGCCGTCGGCCTTCGTGACTCAAGAGGAAGGTTTCATACCCATATTTCGTTATTTATATGTATAACATGCATATTGTAGTAGAGAAAATTTCTACTTCTCTATGCGTAAAATAAATAATGTAATTATGTCTATAGACCCTTAGTATCCGTTCGCGCATAACATAAAATTGTCTCATTGAAGAAAGCGCATATACCGACGAATTAAATATTTACGGTCGACGGCTTATTAATCATGTTAGTCGAAGTAAGATATCGATATATGATTAACACTTACAAGCATAAACATGAATTCGAATGTTAATATGTATGATATCTTGATAATGAGGTCTATAAAAATTATATAGACCATAATAAAAACTTAAATCGGTTCGTTCAATATGGCCACCGGACCCTGCCTCCTGTCCCGCGTTCAATCATTTGTTGCAAGACGAAGCTGCAATAATTATGGTCTTGGTGATGGTTTCTGAAATGGTGTATAGCCGTAAAATCTGAGCCGCTGAGAATTATAAATATCATAAAAACTATCTATTTGTATGCAGTTCTAGTGTCTCATTTTCAATCTAACTTTTAAATTTACCATCAAATTAAAAATAACTTAAATTATTGTTTTAAAGCTCTACCATCGGTTCGGAATAAATATCTCAAACCTGCGAAGTCGGCAAAAGAAGACCGGCGAAAAAATCTCAGCGGGTTCTTTACAAACAAACTTTATGATTATATAATAATTACTTATTTTAACGGTTTCTGTGGCAGACGGAGTAGAAGAATTGTGTTATAATAATGTATTAAAATGTGTTGGCGCCAAAATATAACCTTAATCGTTACGACCGTCACTAGTCGATATAGTGTCGGTTAGTATATGTATGGTAAAAAAAATCCTTGTCGTGTGGTGTTTTCATCAAGACAACGTGCACCGGATTATTAGTTATGTATAAAATAAACAATTTGCGGGTTTATACAGATATTCTTTATTCACAAGACTGTAGGATCAACACTTATGGATAAGTAACAAAAAAACTCTTTTTTTAAATAATTATTGCATTTGAGTATTGCTGATTTACAGCGCCTTCACTTTGAGTTGCTTCATTTTCGGGGCTTTACGTTTTTGTTGACGCTTCTGCTCCTTTAGCTCCCAACGCCGCTGCTTCTCGGGATCATCTTCCTGTAATACCACATACATACTAATAAATGTGATACATGTAATGAACCTATTTGAAATAAAATTATTTAGTATGATTTTTCATTATTTATTTATCAGTTTCAGAACTGAAACTGCAATAAACATGTCAAGGAATCTTCTTTGCATAAACTTTAAAAATAATTCCAACAATGGCTTCTTTAAAGACATTACTTATAATAATAATTATTATTAAGACCAATAGGATCAGATAGAACCTGCTACTCTCGAAGATCTATTTATTGACATATACATGTGGCATGTCTATGTCACTTTGCAAATAAAAGTTCTCTCTCCAAAAAAGGTTAGGAATTCTCATATCAAAACATTGACTAAGGCCGGATTTAGTTCTCGGCGGTGTTGTCAGATTGAGGTCCCATCGGATCACGAGTAAGGCAAGCGTAGCGTGGGGGGGGGGGCGAGCACCGACCGCCAGTATGCGCTCCTTCTCCTGCTTGCGCTTCTCCTCGCGTCGCTGCGCAGCCTGCTCCTGGCGCGCCGCGTGCGCCCCGCGCACCCACGCCTCCGTCGCCTTCACGCGCCGCTTCTCGCATTTCGAAAGGGCCTGGTGTGCGGACGATTGACATTGTTAGTAGTTTCTCTTATATTATATAAGTTAATGAACATTTTTTTTTAAATGATTGTAGCAATGCTCCGTTATAAGGAATTACTAATATTCTTATTTAACCCTCGAATTAAGCCTAAAGCTTGTGTTAGGAGTGGAGACGATAGCCCAAGAGGTCAGAATCGATCCTTCAACTTTTTCATTTCTAGGCCGCCCTTAAACCATTACGTTTTTAACGCTTTTGTATTAATAAAAATCAAATTTTGATTTATTGACCCTGTAGAGTTAAAATTAAAATTACTTCACAAAACCTATAATATAATTAATTTACAAGTTTGTTCTGTTTTTAATAAGCTTTAAATATATTTTTTAGAATAAAAAATCAAGTCTTAATTCAAAAATGACATACCTCTTTGCTTAAACGAAGCCGCTTGATTTTATCCAGCAAATAGAACACCAACAGCAGCAGGGGCCGAACTTCGTCCCCACCGCCGTCGGGGCCCAGCGCGAGACTGACTAGCATCACCCGTTCCGTTTCTGGTGGTTTTGTGGCTACGGTTTCTCTGACAAATAATTTTAGTGTTTATGACATCTAGAGGCCAAAAGAGAAACTATTTACAGTTATCAGTATGATGACGCCGTAGTAAGAGTTGTAACTTATAAATAAATTCAAAAGTACAAGAGCCGGGATGGCCCGATGAGTGCCATGAGTGATGAGTACGTGCATCTTAACTGATGATTGTGGGTTCAAACCCAGACAAGTACCACTTTTTTCATGTGCTCTATTTTAGTTTATAATTCATCTCGTGTTCAGTGGTGAAGGAAAACATGATGACGAATCTGCTGGACCATTGGAGTAGCGTGGTAAAATAAGCTTCAAAACATATCCTCGAAAGGGAGAGGAGGTCGTAACCAAGCGGCGGGGACATTAAGTATACTTCACAGGAGTACAAAAGTCTCGAAGTGGTTGTAAAAAAGTGACTCACTCCATCTGCTTGGGCCCGCAGTAGCGGTCGGACACGTGTATGAAGTGCACGTGCGCGTGGTAGCGCTGCAGCGCCGCCGTGACGCGCGCGTCCAGCACGCCGGCCGTGGCCTCCGCGCACTCCGACAGCACGCCCAGCGCCGCCGGCAGCCCGTGCTTGTCGCCCGCGCGCCGCTCGGGGCAGAACATGCTCTGCGGGCGGTCGCGGCGGTTACGTTCCTATCTCACGACTCTCATTCCTCTTATTTTCGAATAAAAATATATTAAACGGAAACGGAATATCAAAGCGTTATACATGTCCCGGCTTAATGCTGGAATTGATTTCGTATTTTCTAAAATACCAGCTGGTATAACAGCTCGCTTCACTGGGCATAAAATAAACTTGAAAAAACGGCGGAAGGATCGACGGAATTAAAAAAATAATCATCATCTTATACGGATACATTCAGTAGTTTTTCAGGTGATCGCAAAAAATAACAAAAATCATTATTTACAAAAAAAAGAAAAGTTAAACTGTTTACCAAGTCCTGCATCTCCTTAGCGAGGCGCGTGGCGATCTTCTTCTGCGCGATGCAAAGAACGAACGGATCGCAATCGTCTTTACCGAGTTCCACACGGATAAGTAGCGTGTCCGGAGTTGGTCTAACTACACCCAGTAATACGTGGACTAAGTCTTGACGCTGAAAAGATAAACATCATAAATACATTGCCTTTTAATTTCAATAATACTAATCGCCGCCCGCGTATTCGCTCAAGTTTTAGGGGTTAGTTGGTCTTAGGCAAAAAAAGTAGTCAATGTCCTTCCTTGGATTTCAACTTTGCTACCAAATTTCATCAAATTAGTTCAGTGAACATTTTTTATTTTTTTTTATCTTATAGGGGGCAAAAGAGCAGGAGCCTCACCTAATGGAAAGTGATTACCACCGCCCATGGACATCTGCAACACCAGGGGTGTTGCAGGTGCGTTGCCGGTCTTTTAGGAAGGAGTACGCTCTTTTTTTGAAGGTTCCCAAGTCGTATCGGTTCGGAAAAACCGCCGGCGAAAGCTGGTTCCACTTGCGCCTTGTATAGTCTTAGGCGATGGGCTGACGTGAAATACTGTCTTGCCTTGCTTTTTTGATGCCAATTTGGCTTTGCCTTCCAATTGACCGCGGAACTGAACGAAGCTCGAAATATCAACGCCAAGTATTCCGATACTAGCTGCGGCGGCTATCGGAATGTTCTCAAATCGTGGGGATACGACGAATGGTGTTTTTTGGCGGTTAACGCGCAAACTTGCGTCTTTTTGGGGTTGAAATGGACTAGGTTTAGCCGGCCCCAGTTCGAGACTTTGTTTAACGAAGACTCGTTATAATATTAGTATAGATTTGTAATTTTAAATACTAAAGGTAAACTTGTAACCTCAAGGAGATTTGAATTTAATTGTATTATAATATTAACTTGGTGATAGGGCATTGTGCAAGTCCCTCTGGATCCAACCACACATCGGATATTATACTACCAAACAGTAGTACTTAGTATTGTTGTGATCCGCTTTGAAGGGTAAGGGAGCCAGTGTAACTACAGGTACAAGGGAAATAACATCTTAGTTCCTAAGGTTGGTAGCGTATTGGCGATGTAATGAATGGTTAATATTTTTTATACTGCCATTGGCAGTGGCACTTACGATCAGGTGGCCCATTTACCTGTCCGCCTACCTATATATTTAAAAAAAACAAAGAAATATTACTAACTAATATAACTAAATATAGCGTTATGATTCAAAATATTTGCAACAGTTAGATTTTTTAATCGGAGTCGTCAGCGGCCAGGAACTCGCCTTGATCAGTTTGAGTGTGAGCAGCATCCCCTCGCAGCACTGGCGGCCGCTGCACCACATGGTGAAGCAGTGCTCCGCCTCGCGCCGCCAGCCGCGCTCGTCCGCCGACACCACGTCCAGCCCCGACTCGCCTGCGGGACATACCCTCCTTTATCATTGCTCGACTTAGAGCAGACCTGTCCAGCTGGATAACACCATTGATCCCAGGTAGAGAGGTAGTAATACTAAGTGAATTATTTTATAAATACATATTCTATTTTTTTCAAAGATTACTTAAGTAACTACTTTTTAAATTTAAAATCCATGTTATAATGAGTTCAGTATGATTTCTAAAATAAATTAATTTTAAATGCCATACTATATATTTTAATAAAGTGAATTATTAATTCGCATTTATATTAAAAAAAAAAACATATTAAAATGTACCCAAAATAATCATAATCTCACCAACTAAAGTAAAGTTCTCATCCAATAGTGGTTTATGTAACTTGAGGAAATTAGTCGCTATGGCGGTGTTCTTGGCGCGTCCGATGACGTACGCGAGCGCGTACGCTGCGAGCAAACAGCAGAGGATGCCTTCCAGCCAGTACGCGTCCCATCTGGGCCGTATCATGATTGGCACCTGTAGATTAAAATACAATTAACATTTTTAGCTTCATAACAAATTTGCTTAAATTTGGTATGACCAAGATTAATCTCCTTTTTTATGCCTAATCAAGTATTACAAGGGATGTTATGGAGCTGTAGTTTTATAATTTTGTTTTTGCATTGTGATATACTTAGTATGTAATAGAGTAGCTAATTGTATTATAGCTATTAGTACTTTTTCTTATTATACTTAATACTAAATAACATCTTACAAGTAAAGTCAAATTAATATGTTGTAATTTTTTCTCTTTCAATTTATAAATAATGTAATATCCCTATCAGAAATAATTCGAAACAATCGGATAATCCGAAATAATTTTAGTATCCTTAACCATATGTGGAACCGGTAAAATATTATTCATATATCCGTATCCATATCCAGATCCAAAATTACATATCCATAACATCCCTGATGACGACCATCCCCCAAAACGCGATAACTAGTATTACACAAAGTATTCAAACTACCTGAGAGATAGTAATTTTTGGTTGTTCAGCAGTACGGGGCATCGTGTCCTGGTACCCCTCAAACTCTTCAGGATCTTGAAAATGTTCAAATTCATTATCTTCATCCTGGGAAATACACATTGATTTTAGATACTAATAGATTATAAATACTTTATTTATAATGTCTGTCAAAAGCTAATTTGATAGACATTATAAAAAAGTGTATCTTAAACTCTATCACTTGTTAATAAAACCATTTTTAGCATTGGTTACAACATAAAAGTATTAAAATATACTAATGGTTAGATGATTTAATTAAAAATATGATGAGGACTATCAGACTCAATCACCCAAAACTATAGTCTTAACATTTTGTTTATAGTATTCATTGACATTACATATACTCAATTCAAACCTTGGACTGCAAGGACTGTTTCTTTATAATCTAAAATTTAATCAGCTATAGAGCAAAGATTTTTTTCTAATAATATCTGTGAGTGGATAAGCAAATGGGGCAACTTAAAGTAAGTGGTCACCACTGCCAAAACAAATAGGCGCTGTCAGAAATATTAACCATTTCTTAGATAGCCAATGCACCACCAACCAAGTTAACTAACACAAAGCCCTACCAACAAGTAAAACAAAAATCAATATACCCATTTATATCTACCTCAACAACTATATCATCGGCATCAATGTTTATTTCAAACTGTTCTTTATTTACATTCAATTTTGCCTTTAACACTGGCACTTCTTCTTCAATGAAATCTGAAACCGAAAAATAAATTATCAGATTTTAATTTGAATGAATAAGCAAAGAGGTTGGATATGTTTTAATATACCAATCAATAGTATAGAATAAAAATATAAATAGTCTGCAATGAAAGTTATTTATAAAAGATGCATGTATTGTTCACTTAAGACGAGCAGTTGCTTTCACTTGAGCTGCATCTTTATATGTCGAATAGACAAAGTACAATTACACTGTTCTTGTAAATTCATTAATGATATAAATATATAACTGAAAAAGTGACTACACCAATAAACATAAAACATATACTAGAAGGTAGAGGTACTTTACAATACTATGCTATGTATGAGACTCTCTGACTCGAGTATAGTATTAGGCTTATTAGAAAGTCCCAACCTTAAACATGCTATGTATAATACTATGGTATGAAGAAACTTTTTAATTTATAAGTAGCTACATTCATCTGTGTCTCGTAATTTATATAATAATTGTGTTTTATTCAGTTGATCTCTTACCATTGCTTGGAGTATCCTCATCAGCCTCAAACTGTTCAAACTCAGCAAAATCATCATCCTCTAGTGAAGTGTCCTCGTAAGCTTGGGACACATAAACACTGCACAATAGCAGTGCTATGGAGAGGATTACTATACGCATTTTCAACCTAGAAGAAAATAACACATTATTACCACCATAAATTAATGAAAGAAATAATATCTACTTATTTAATTAACTTAATCCTTAAACACGAGCATTATTACGAAAACAATATTTGAATTTTCAGAATTGCCATAAGATTTGTGTAACAATTGTTAAATGATTTGAAGATTTTATTGTTAATAGCTCTCTGCACTCTGTGTTCCAACTTTGTTGTAAAAATTCATACAAAATTAACCTTTTAATTTTATAGTGAGCATCTACACATTAACTACAGTCACGAAAGGAGTAATGTATGTTAAATCAGTAAGACATATTTCACTTATATAGTTTTTTAAAATAACAATAAACATTGGCTATTGTATTCATTAAATCTTTAAGACATGTATGTATCCACTTATACTGATTTTCCTACAAATTATTCATTCATACCTACATTTTTTCTCTATTGACTAAAATAATCTTACTAGATCATTTTTATCTTATAACAAGGTTGTGGTAAAACAATTGATCAGATAAGGTCTTTACAAGAAGAAATGTCTTTGTAATTTGATTATATATAAATTATGATGTGTTACTACGAGATATAATTGTTAATAAAAAGTTGAAAAAAATATTTAGCTATAAAAAAAAACATGTTATAGTATGTGATATTAATATGTGGAAATATCAAGGATACTGAGCTATTTTAAGAATATAATAAGACAAAGCCACAAGGTGAAATGATTTTACACATAAAACTCATTATATATATAAGGTTTCTTCACCAAGTTAACGGCTTCACTGAACTTTACTTAACTGACCTATTTATAATAATATCACTAATCAAAACGTCAAAATCTTTGTATATTTTATTGGGAGTGAAAAAAAATATCCATTTAAAACACCAAACTTAGAACGTCTTAGTCATATATTATTTGATATGTTATAAAATATGAACAAAACCACGAAATTGTACTTCAATGACATTTACATTTTACGTATAATTTTATATCACATTTAAAACATTTGAATAATACATTTTTACCTGTAGGACGATACAATAATCTAAATATTAAATAAAAACATTTATTTTAAGTTACTTATTCTTAATAATTTGTTCTAAACTAAATAGCTATTTCATTACTTAGCACAAAAAATATTCTGATTTTTCTCGATTTCATTAATCAAAACTTTGTCATGTTATTTGATTGGTTGAAATTGAAGTAGATTAGTTTTTCAACCAATCGTAAAAGAGAGCTAATGAAGGTTTATTGCAGTTTTGTCGTAAACGTAACGTAAGACACATAATTATTGACATTGACACTATTTTCTGTCGTCACATGACAATTTTTACAAGTGTTGCAAGTAGTGTTTATATGGTTCGTCCAAGTAAGGTTGATACACACAATAACATTTATTATATATTTGTATATAAAATCTGCAATATTCATAAAGAATAAACAAATACATTTGCTGAAGTTTATTAATCTTAATTCAATGTATATATACGGTTATTACTGTAATTTTATCGATAAAAAGTATCTAAGTCGATAGTAAGTTTCTAACTGATTATTGTCCGTAGAATATTACATTTCTAAAGCTTTACATGTAGTTTAATATTTTCAATAAAAACAATTGAAACCTTCCGACTAATTTTTGACCTTAAATCTTTCACTTTAAACAATCCCGCTAAACTTCGCGTTAATTCAAAAGTTTTTATAGGAACAAAACCTACGGCTAGTTTTGTTTTAATTTTATGTTGTAAACTACAAGTCATTCAACTCTATTTGGCGTCAAAATTATAAAACCTTATTTGAATGATTTTATAATGTCAAATAACATTGGACTTTATCGATAAAAATTTACTTGAATTTTGTTTACGTTCTTCTTATTTTTTATACAGCCGTAACACCGCTCTCTAACCGGCCACTAACGTTTTACCGCTCTCTAAAATTAATTCTTTGTTAAATCGGTACAATTAAATAAATTGCAATCAAGAATCCTCTTTAATTTTCTGCACATCTACGGCTGGAGCTCTTCAAAATGAGACCATAAACGTTTTTTTATGTGCAACTATCGTCTAATCACTGGGACAAAAATTGGCTAACACTATTAATATATAAAGAAGATTGATGAATGATTTCATTATCCTTACCCATCATATACATAGTTTGCTTTAAACGGGCACTTTATTAACGGATATCTTCATAATATTTGAATAAAAATGATATAATTTTGAAAAATATCCTAACAGTCATTTAAAAATATTTTTATAAAACTTGATTTGAAGAGCAAACTAATGTAATCTATCATACACATAAGGTAGATATATATTTATAGGTTCTACTTCGGTGTTATATACTTACTTAAATAGACAAAACTAAAAGATACCTAGTTTATCTGAAACGCAGGTATCTATGAATATACAAACAAATACAGAGTACATCTTATATATATATACGAATTAATAAAAATATTATAAATGCAAAGGTAACTGTGTCTGTATGTTTGTCTGCCTCTTCCTCTTCCACGGAACCGAATTTTGATGAAATTTGGTATGAAGCAAATTTGAACTCCAAGAAAGACAACATACCTGACAACCGACCCCTAAAACGCGAGTGAAGTCGCGGGTGACAAGTGCTAATTTAAAAAACTAATTCAAATTTTAGGGAAACATAAATTAATTAAAAAACAAAAATAAAATAACTTGATTTAATGGTAATAATATTAATTACAACCCAAACGCTACATTTAAGTCAACTTCGACGATAAATTTTTTATTATATTATTTCGACGACTATTAAAAAATATACTTCAAGATAATACTTCTAAATAATGTATTCGTCATTTTATGGGGTCAAAGACCGATATTTTTTATTATTTTTGTGGACCTGTGCTAAACAACATTCGTCTTTTGATATGTACCGTTTAATCTAAAGTCAGTAAATTTATTTTACATAATTTATGTTTTTTAATATAGAAACACAGAAATACCGTTATATTATTATTTTATTAATGAATCTTAACCTAGATCTACACAAACTTAGATGAAAGGACTATTTCATTGTCTTTCATGAATTTTTAAATAATATTTATATTGTTTTAAAATATATTTATACCTGCGACAAGTATGCTTTATATTGGCCGAAAAAAAA
This sequence comes from Vanessa tameamea, assembly GCF_037043105.1. Lineage (NCBI taxonomy): Eukaryota > Metazoa > Arthropoda > Insecta > Lepidoptera > Nymphalidae > Vanessa > Vanessa tameamea. Next base: position 9,203,704 of record NC_087325.1, read on the forward strand.
AAAAAAATTGTCCAAGTCAGAGAAAACGTTCTATTCTCAAAATAAAAACCGGGAATGTATCAAATAAGCAAACAGTGTCTGAGATATTAGTAAGATGGAATAATTTGATGTAGCACAATATTGACATCGATAGACTATTTGTGAGTAGTTGGTAGGTAGTAGGTACTCATGTAGTACCTCGTGTAGTCGACGCGAAGCCCAACTAGGGCCTATTTTGCATTCATATTTTTACGAGTATGATTTTGGCTCGACACTCGAGTTAAAAGGATATAAGAAATACGCTCAATCCATTAATAAACGTTATAATTGTATATTGGATTATCTTAATATCTGTGATATATGGTATACGATATATAGGAACATATATATATGATTTTACGCAGGTGAAGCTGCGGGGCACAGCTATTTTACATATTAATGTATTCTGTTCGTCTAGTGTCTTGCTTATAAAGCGGCACATAATAAGATCAGAGTTCGTACCCCCTGCCCGGCCAATATATTTTTCAATCGATTTCTGTGTCAAGAAATTCACAATATTAATTAACTTTTATAGAACTTTTGAACTCAGAGTTCAAAAGTTCTTGCCCCCGAACTCTTCAGTCACGTCGGAATTGCCATGAGAGAACAGAAAGAACTCGAGACCTTGCCCACGCACAGTCGTCTTGTCAGGAATCGATAACATCATATGCCATCAATAAATAAATAGGTAATAAAAAAAAATACGATGCAGAACTAACCTGTAATATAGTTTTTATTTTTAAACAACAAAAACATAACAAAACGGATATATAAAATTGTACGTATGATTTAGTTGCATTGTTTTCTAAATGTCATTTCCTACACCTTGAACAAGACATGATTCAGTACAGTCTAATGCTGACATTCAGTAGTGCGTCATATATTTATTGATATTAAATGGAACAATATTTACAATAACCGTGTAAATTATCGGTCTATATATTTAATAAAATTATTTTAAATTGAGTCAAGATTGAAAGCAATAAGTTTCTAGAAATAATTATCTGATTCTTGCACTATCTTCTTCTGAATAAATAAAAATGAGTGTTTTCAATGGTTTCCTATAATATTCAATTGATAATGATAAAAATTTGTTGAGGTTTTCTACGAGAAAAAACCAACATATTTTCTTTGTAAGTTTGTCCGTCAATATAAAATATGTTTGTAGATCCTTATTAGATATACCTACCCGTTCGAAAACGGAACAGATATCTTATAATTTATGAGTAAATAAAATTTCTTTTCACGTATTTTAAAGCTTTTAAAATACATGAAAAGTCGTACCCGACTTTTCATATAAGTATGACTGTTCTACTGAACAGTGACAGTAGGTAATGGTAACAGGATTTCAACGTTTAATCGTAATTCCAATGAACCAGCTCTCCTGTCACTGATTTTTAATTATCAATTAAAAATGATTTTACATTGTGTAAAGTCTAAGACTCTAATGAACAACTAAATAAATATAAAATTTGAAATTAAAGACTTGTATTGAACACTTCAGAATTTTCCACTAAAGCTTGAGCCAATCAGTTTGTATACCAACATCAAAGCCCCTCTGGCTGCCGGAGAATTAGTGTCTGTCCATCAGCTCCATCGTTTACCATCACCTCTGCTAATTTATTCACTGAGGGCAAGAAAGTCGATACTATATACAGACTGATATCTTAATTCCTTTGACAAAAATAACCGTGTAAGCCGAAAGAGTTTACCTTTCCACACGTACATATATGTATACTCAACGTTTCCATCGGAGGCCTTTTGTGGAACAAAAATCAATTGTTTAAGTATCTTTAGTTGATAAAACTAGAGTCTCCGTGTCTGACAACAACAAAACAGAAGTAACGACTGTGGCGAGAGTATTTCACGGTGATATACATTTCTTAAAGATTTTATGATGTCACTATTTAAACAAATTTTGGTCCGGTTTTTTGTGTATTAGTAATACTTACCTAGAGCTAGATTCTTAATGAAATTATATAGCGTCGGCATAATCACAATATTATTTATCAGTCAATATTGCCATTTAAGAGCTACAGCTCTCTAGGTAACGTTAACGTTCGGTTGAGAACTCCCAAATTTTAAGTCTAAATATTTATACACTTTTCACACAATTCAAATTATAATTATTTCTACGAAGTAAATTTTGTCTTTATACTCGTATTCGTTATTTCAAGGTGCAGTAGCAAATTGAGGAAGCATTCCGAGAAAACCATTTTCCCGGATTTGAATTCTACGATTTTTAAAGAATAATTTTATATTCGGAGATTTAATGTTATATAAGACGGGATTTCAGTTATGTATGAATGTAATGATGACTAACATGACTATTTTTTAAAGTAAATTTATGTCACATGTAGAACCTTACTTCACAAACTAGGTATTTCCATGTTTACTTTCAAGGACTTTTATCTTTTGCACACCACGAACACGAAGCGTCGTGGTGGTGTTCTATTATCAGTATAAAAAATATCACGATCGCCTTAGCATTAATTTGATTTTATAATATAATTTACATAAGAAATAAAAATAGCTTTACAGATCATGACGGGTATGGTGGTAGAAATCCTAGCAGCATTTCCCCGTCGCATCGCCATTCAACGAAACATTCCTGTCACCAGTAGAAGCGATAAGAGGACGTTTTATGTTTTTCAAATAATTAGTATGAAATGTATATTATTAAACAAATTACATAAATATTACATTCAGAATTTCAATGTAGTGGTTGGGCTAGGTTAAAATTTTAGAGTAAAATTATAATTAAATAAATTTAAATCAACTCAAATTTATCTACGTTAAATACAAATTAATTTCATATTATTTATGTGAAGCATTATACCATTTGAAAAATGAACCCTTCAATTTATGCATCTGAGTTTTTATATCTTTATAATATGTATCGCTTTAATTAGATACGAAAGGACAAAAGATAAAAAACCAAGCTAAGATAAAATTATCTTCTACATAAAAAACTTAAAACGTTTTGGATTTTATTTCTTGTGTCCACAAAAAGAAATCTTCTGAAAATTTCGATACACCATAAATTAGTAACATAATGATCTCATCTAATCTTAATTAAAGGTTTAATAATACGACTTCGGTGAAGGGTACAGGCGTTGATAACAGATCTATATTGATATTCTCTTCAATTAGACGGTCTGTATGTTTGTACAACACATCTGTATGTGTATCATGGAAGTCACAAAATATCTTCGTATAAATAGGTAACAACAGTTCGCTACCTCTTCCTCACCTGATTTTTAACTGATTTTCTATTATTTCAAAGCTAATAAAAAAAACGGCATTTAAGAGTAACAAATAAATTTACGAAATTTTCAAATTCACTTATCATATCATCAATAATAATTATGATCTAATTTCGACCACTGGACTGCAATAGCAATACTTGTTTACGACAATAAATAAAATAGTCTTTACATTAGTGATACGTATATAGCCGAGGTGCGGCAAACACGTCCAAATTTACTTTTATTCAATTTAAGTTTATATGTTTCTCTCCTTTCTTTACAAAAATAAGATGAGGAAAAGAGCGGCGGACCTATACGAACTCGTCTAAGTAATTTACCCAAAGTTTTCACCCAATCGTTTGTTACTCTTTCACCAAAAAAAGATTCTTTGCGTTAGGTTGAATGGTGAATAAGCCAATTTCTGTGCAGCCATAGATACTCTAGTAGCAGCAGATATTCTACTAACACAAACATCAAATTGCGATTCTGTCGAAGTTGGATTGTATCACAACGGATTTAGATAAGTCGAATTGGCCCTCAGTTACGATTATGTTCGTAAAAGTAGTTTAATTTACCCGTAGACAAGCATGCACGAGATATAAATATGTACAATGTACATATATATAAAAGAATGTACTGTATCCTGTCTTCGTATCCAACATCCACACGATTAAGCATACAAGTTCGTTTTTGTAATCCCATTAATGTACGACGCCTTGTTGTTAACATTTCAAGATGATAAATAAAAAATAAAACAAAAATAGTGTAATATTATTTTTATGGATTCCACTGACTCAACATCCGACCATATAAGAAGGTTTAAGGCCACGATCAATGCCAGTCGAGAGCAGATGCGCGTGCACATACGACGCTAAAATTTAAGTTTTTCTTATTTATTATTTTTTATACTACTGTCACTATGACGTCAGCCGTGATTAAATTTAGTGCCATATTAATGCTGGCTGGAGTTGTTATGGCTGATATTGGTAAGTAAGATATTTTTATAATTTTTATGGTGTTGACATAAGTGATCATTTAAACAATTTGAATAATCGCACAACAAAATCAAATAAATATATTTTATTTTATTCTAAACCTATTTTTCATCTCTTCAACCTAAACAATTAAATAAAAAATTAGATACTCGATCTAATATGGCCAGTATCAAAATTTGAACTTTCGTATCCTATTTTGGTAAATGTAATATTGTTGTGTTTTTAATTTTATTTAGTCTTGAAATCTCAATAAATCACATCATTAATAATTACTTTCATTGAATTTTATATCATTATATAATCAAACGTCGTGTTAAATTATCAAATGAATATTACCTATATAGAACTTTAATTTTTATGAATCAATTTAAATAATTTAATTTTAATGAAATTGTATGTATTAAATGCATGTATTAAAAATAAATAACATAGTTAAAATAAATATAAATCATGATAATATATTAATACTAACAAACTTAAGTAATGTTGAGTTTTACAGTACATACAAAAATATTCTCAAGAACGGATAATTATTGCAATTTATATATTAAATATTATTTCATCTACTTTTAACTTTGCTATCAAATTAAACCGTAACAAAGAGGGCAATTAAACGTTAAAGAACATTAATCAATCGAAGACTACTGATTACTTAACTTCCCACATAAATTGTTTTATCTCCTTCATACTTTACTTAGAAAACGTTTATTGGACATAAGGACTTTCCGTGACTTCGTCGGATTAATCTTCGGAGATTAAATAAAAACTTAGATATATATTGGATCTCAGATTGAGTTTCAGATTTATAACTAGCTCCCCGCCCTGACTTCTTAGAGGTAAAATTCATACAATGCTTTAGTATCCATTCATAAATATGATTTATTAAAAGTTTGTTCCCCCTTTTCCAAATATACAGACATGATCACAAGTAGTGTAGATAAGTCCTGATATTTATGTTAATCGATTAAATTATCTAATTATAAGAAAATAACATAATTTGAATATTGCAGCAATTTTCATAATAGATCAATTATTTTAAAATTATCTTGTACGTTTAATTAATTTTCCCGTCGGTTTTTTTACACAAAACATTCATATAATGTATAATGTGAACAAGTCTTAGAGAATAAAATTATCTTTACACAGAATCGCAAGATACATACAATTTACTAGATGACATAAGAATTTTATTTAGTTTCTAACATACAGCGCCAGCGCCACCAATCAATCATCCAGAGAGTTACTTAACTTGCAAAAAAAAATCATCAAAAACAGTCCCGCCGCTCAGGTTGCTCATTAGCATTGAACGCATCAATACTGCCTAACCCCGACGAACAATATCATAGACAAGATGTTATAAATCGTAACTATCTGTACTGTAATATTACTCTGTAATATTACAGGGTTTATCTTTCCATATACTATGTATGTATAGCTGATTACTAAATGGAGACTCAGAGCATCGTTTTTAAAGTTAGTTGGACATAAATACGTTTACTCAACATGGGAGTATTACACTTTCTTATTGATTGTAAAAATTCTACCATAAATATATATATATTTATATAGATAGAAAGACGTATAATTTTAAGGATTTATTTTAAAAGGAGGTCATAGTTTTTTTTGCTTAAAATAAAGCTTTTAAAGTTCGTTGGCATAGATTTCTAAAAAACATTTTAAAAAATGATAGAATTTGCTATTTATGCTAAATTGCGGCACTGGTAATTCTTTTGTGTATTTTTTTTCAAAGAACAGATTCTTATGCAGTTAATATGATTAATTATCGTTTTATAAAACAATTACATTATTAATTACGATAAGCTAGTTGCAAAATCATGATTGAAAAAACTTATTATCATGATTTCTGAAAAGCCAATTATTTAACAACAATAGGTGTATCTGACGTCTTTTAAAAAATTATATTTCCGTGTGCTTTGACGTTTTGCATAATTATTTAACTTAGCGTTTATTTGAAGAAAGAGGGCCTTGCTTGTTCGTATTCTCCTAGAAATGTACATTCAGTATTTTTTAAAATGTTGATACTAATGATATAAAATTCATTTCTGTAAAATCGCCTGTTATCTGTACTAATAATACATATATAAATACGAAAGTAAAGTGTTTATCTGTCCGTCTGTTATACATTTAAACTACTAAACCGAATTTGATGATATTTGGTGCGAAGAAAACTTGAACCCTTGAGGGAGTTATGTTGGGGATAAAGGGTTGAATGCATGTTCCTGAAGCATTTTCGTCATAAACTGAATTCTAACCGGACGAAGCTGTGGGTTCAGCTTGTATCTAATATAACTTGACATTACTTTGATAATTTATTTCTATTGTAATTTAGTAAAAATAATTACCTTTAATAAATATTTTGGATTTACACATAGTTCAATATAAATAGATACAAATTAAAAATAACTCCTCGTTATAGTCGAAAGAAGTAATAAGTCATTAAAATATATAATACTACCAGTTGACATGTAGAAAAAATATCAGCGATGTCGGTTAATATTAAATGCGAATTAGATATTCGTTTTGACTTAACTCGAGTAGAGGTCATTCTGTTGTCCGCTATTAGTATGGTTATGTAAGCTGGGCTAAATTTTATGTTTGCTTTGCCATGGTAATGTTAAATGTCGAAATGTATGTCAGATAAAAAAACAAGCATTATTATCAAACAAAAGTTGAATTTTGGTGTTAAAAAAACAACAAATGCTATGCCTTCCCACGACGAGGATTCTAATATATATTTAGATACTATAAGAACTTTATGTACTATAAAACTGTTACGTTTAAACTGAATAAATATCTGATAGTGAATACACTAATTTTGTTCATACTTTTAACTCCCGTTTTTAAACGATTATCATACTTTTTTTTTATTTATTAACGTGCACAAGAACTAAATTAAATAACACTGGCATCAATAATATTAACATACAAACTATTGGACAACATTTATTTACTAATAAATTGTAGATACATAATAACGTTTACATTATTACATCGAGTGTGTTGTCGTATGTAAACTACATTATCTATAACTTGTCATTTATAATTGCCAGAGCTTAAACTTGAATAGTATACAGTTCTTTGAATATTTAACATGGTAATGACATCCGCTGGATCCGCGTGCCGATCGGTCCGGTTCTACACGGCACTCGTCTGACGACATATTTAGGTTCTGTACAGTGCGACAAGGTACGGACATTGCTAATAATATATCCCACGTACAAAGACCGTAAATAGCGAGTGATCGAATTGTATATTACTTATGTGAATACTTCAAGTAAATTGCATAGTTTACGAAGTTTTTTTTAACCTATATTTTTCTATTCATTCCATATTTGCACAAATAATTTCATATTTATTTATTTTAATTTTAATTTATTATTTTAATTCTCATATAATAAACAACAAGGAATTCACGCTTTACACGTAAATAATCTAAATTTAACGCGGGTTAAATTGCAACGCAACTACTTACCTACCTATACATATAATAAAACTCTTTACATATCATACTAAAACCTTCGAAACGATTGATGTAAACTGGATAAGTAGTTTATTTTTACAGGAGTACCGTACCTATCTACAAATAAAAACGTCATTTATTAGTACAGAATTAACGATTACATCAATTGTTGGTTAGTTGAAAGTAAGTTGTATTTTTAAAATTATTCTCATAAAAATAAACTTTTATACTCAACGTGTTTGACAGGACCAATGATCTGTTCCTAAGTTCTAAACTATATGAAAATTTTAATTCTTAATAATGTGATATATTAGTATAAAACTGGTCATACGAATGAAAATAATATTGAAGATAACTTAAAGGATTTATAAAGATAATATTGAGTCAATTTAATTTTTTTTTTTAAATTAAGCTAATCTTAAATTAAATAATAATAATCTTTAATCTTGAATTCGTTATTTATATTTAATTAATATTATTTATATTTAATAAACATTTAAACAATTTTTTATTGATTACTATCTATTCTGTTAAATGTTTATTTCTGTTTAGTCTATATTTTTGTTTCTTTTGTTCGATAAAGAAACATCAAAATATCAAATAATAAAAATTGCTAACAAAATGGTGACGATTTTGTTGTACACAATCTTTAAACTGATTTGACTAAAATATTAAAAGTATTGCCATTTCTTTCTTTTAGTGTTAAACTAAAAATAATAGCAAGTATTTGGCCTGTATAATTTTAGTAGTTAAGTTCCTTAGCAACTTTATACTAATGATACAGGTTTTATAAATATTATCACTGTGTAGTATTATATTTAATTGAAATGATTCTCAGTCTCAATCCATAGTCATTGCTTTATGTGTGTAAGTAGAGTAGTGCTGTGTTAATAACACTTACTGAGCTACGTCCGGCTCAACCATTGACATAGAAAATGCTCTGTATGTATTAAATTAACTGTAATCAAGTAATTATAAAGTTATTGCATGGTCACCTGATGATCGAATTTCGACAACAGCGATGAATCTGAAAGACTAATATACTGTACTGTATTGTTGTGCAATTTTTCAGTTTCTTTTACCTCGCTCTATCCGTCATAGTCCGATAGAATTGTCACTTATACCAACGCCTAGGATGGCATAACGTGGCATCCTCCTGTGAATTCTCTCCGATCGTATCGAATATCTGATTCATTTGATTATGAGAATGAAGGAATAGATAGAGTACCGGTTTTTGCCCATACACTTCTCTACCTTTGAGAATATCTGTAGTGAATCTTCATATAAATAGACTAGCTGGGCCCACGACTGCGTACACGTGCACATGCAAAAAAGTTGTTCTTGTGGTCAAGATCACAGAAAAAATATGAATGGCAGCAGGGAACTTAAACAGGCGATCGTCATATTCGCATCGCTATAACGTAACTGTCATATTGTATTATAATTTTTTCACAAAGTCGTCATCTTATATTATTAATTATTTGATCAACTGTCAGTTTCGCTTGTGCAGTATTTTCATTTATTATAAGCAAAACAATTTTCTTGTATATATCTATTATGAGATACTATCGAATTAAAGATATAACTAAGGCTATTTTTTATTATTATGAAGATATAATTTATCTTTGTGGCTATAAGTAATAGATATCGTAGTGTATGTAGTATATACATTATAATATCGAGTATCTAAGAAATGTCTCTATGCTATTTTTATCGCGAAATAGCAATACTTAGTATCGTTGTGTTCCGGCTTGAGGATGAGTGAGGCAGTTTAAGTACACAAGGGACATAACATTTTAGTTCCGGAAGTTGGTAACGCATTGGCGTTGAAAGGATGTTTCATATAGTATTTCATACTTTGCCAATTTCTATGGGCACTGGTTACCACTTACCAGTTGCCATTTGCCAGTCTGCGTAAATATTTTAAATGATATATTTAAAAACTTTTTAACATTGCTTATGTTGCTTAAACTATAAAACATTTAAACGTACGAAAAATACGTAATCATTCGAAAATATTACAATAAATTCTACATATATATTACATTATTGTTTCCTAAGTCATAAATTATGAATTATTAACGAAATATATGAATATGTAACACTTAGTCATAAAATATAAAAAGATTCATGTCGAAGTCCGGAAAACTAAAACAAAAGCATTCATTTTCGGTCAGTTATGAATCACCTAATTCTATACACAAATTTAACGCAAGAAAAAACTCATTAAAATAAATAATCGTAACAACCGGATGTTGCAATACCGAAAAAAAATTATTGTTTAAACAATTCAAGCATCACTCGTATTATTTAGTGAATAATGTTTTAGAAAAACTAATAGGATTTATAATCTATCTATGTAGCAATTTTAATAAGTCCAGCTTATTAGTTTTTATATCGTCTTTCAAAAATATTCATTGCTTATTCCGGTTTAAAGGTGGAGTGAACCAGTGTAGTTACACTGGAACGCGTAAAGGCGCTTATATACTGTTGTTTAAGGCGCAGTTTTAGTCCTACAAAGTGTACTAAAAAGGATTGCCGCCACTTTACTCCCTAAAACTTTTAATAATCGAAAGTTTCATATTTTTATATTCTTTTTGGAAGTGCTATTGAAATAATTTTGCGTTTTTGAACAGAAAGCGTACCTACTTAAAATCTAACCAAGTTTTATCGCTCATAATTGAAAGATAACATACACATATTATACCGTCTCCATCTAAATAGAGCAAAGCTTGATTCTATATTATTTAACGACATGTATAGTATAGTTTTATTATCAAGTTCTAGATAATTTAAGAAAAATATATTCTTATTTTACTTCCAATCGAACATTAATTTCATAGCCCAAATCTTGAGAATGGTTAAACTTACTAATATCATGCTAAGACCCAAGGGGGCAGAGCCGTCTAAACCTTATAGATAGTCCATCACAAGTGTGGCTTTTTACGCAACATGTACACACAATAAGGTATTTGATTATTTAAAAAATGACAAAAATCAATTTCCGCCTTACACACTCTACTATAAACATAAATAAAAACGTAAAAAAAAAATGATCATATCATTGTGTTGCCATAGCAAAATATTCTTAACGCATTCCTCATTCGCACGTCTATTATACAAGTATTTTCCTCTATTAGATGCATTTAGCTATACTTAGTAAATCGCATAATAATATTTCCATAAACGTTGTTATTATTTAATTAAGAACTAATAAAAGGTCACAGATTAAATAGCAATCAGATATGTAATAGAATGAACAATACATTAGCCGGATCTGTTTATAGGCTTAATAACAATAGATATAGAAAAAAAAAACAAAACTTATTAACTATGATATAACTATGAAATATTTGAAAAATATCTAAATTTGAATTAAAAACTTCTTTTTTTTTATATCGTTTTCATTTTATATGTATTCATTGAAAAGTCGATAATGCAAGGATAACTTTTACAATAGTAATGTTAAAACTTTTTAACATTGCTTATGTTGCTTAAACTATAAAACATTTAAACGTTCGAAAAATACGTAATCATTCGAAAATATTACAATAAATAACATTATTGTTTCCTAAGTCATAAATTATGAATTATTAACGGAATTAATGAATATGTAACACATAAAATAATAAATAACCAATGATTTGTACATACGTGTAAACCGTAGAGTCGTAATCACTAAAATAACACGTGCATCTTAACCGAAGACTGCGGATTCAAATCCGGGCATGTGCTGAACTTTCATGTACATAATTTACCTTCATAATTCAGCTTCAATCAAAGAAAAGCATCAACAAATCAAAAAAAATAATAACAAAAGTAAACGACGTCAAATGGAATGATCTTGATATTTTAAAAAGGTTAAAACTATCTATTGATTATAATCATAAAGGACACAAAATGTTGGAATTAGAAGTCACAAAAAATAGCCAGCATTCAAAATCAACAAAATAGTCCAAAAACATTAATTAATTTAAGATATCAAGTTCTTAGCGCGACTTGTTTTTCTTATAATAAACATTAATTAACCTAAGTGTTTTATAATTAATACAATATTTAACAAGTCTATAAGGTTACGTAGAAAATGGCAGCACACCTAAAATCATGATTCTCTAAAATCCCTTTTTAGTGCACTAATCCGAAATTCTCTATTTCCAAGCGTATAGTTAACGCTATGCGTCGTTAGCCAGACAGTCCGGGTTTTTATATTATTATGTATATAGATATTGTATTTACGCATTTATCGTACATGGTCATGTACATACAAGGTAACAAGTGCCTTGACCCTTCACAATACATTACATTTGATAAATTGTGGTTTAAAGTATTAACATAAATAATTTCACGTAAGCTTTGTTTAACATAATAAAAAATATTGATATTGACGTTTATATTCTTATACTATTAAATTATTGAGTATCTTTGTTAAAACAAAAGAACTATTAAGAAAGAAAGTAATGTTATTTTTTTATTCTGAAAAGTGCTAATTCACAATTACAATTCAATGAAATTCTTAGTTTAATGGCTTTTAGTTACGCCAATATGGCCGATTGAAAATGTCACGTAGGAATATCACAATTTTTATTTTAAGGTAAAAGTTAAGTTTACGGAAAATGTTTTTGGAAGGATGTTACTTATCTCTCTCTAGTTTCAGCTTCGCTCTAACTTTGACAAATAAGAGCTATGCCGAAATAGACTTGAAACTTCGACCGTCACACACTTTTGCTATATTTTATGATTGTTTACAAACGCATGTCTATTTATAGGCATATTACTACAGTACAGACGTCCAAGTCGTCCATAGTGCGCTGAATTTAAAAATAACTTAAAATATATATATATATATATATTATTAGCAATTTAAATTACATCCCACTTTTTTTTATTTTAATTTACATTTCAACATGTTACTATTCCAGGTCTGAAACCAGTCACAGAAGTATGTCTAGGATGTATTTGCCAAGCTGTATCAGGTTGCAAGCAAGGACAGCTGTGTGAAGGTAATGCTTGTGGTCTCTTCCGTATCACCTGGGCCTACTGGGCCGACGCTGGAAAACCAGTACTCCCAGGAACTGCACCCGACTCCCCTACGGGTAAGTTTATTTGAAAAATAAATAAAAATAATTATAATGAACCCATTTTATAAGATTTAAGTTTAAATAGTCATGAATAAGCATTGCAATATTATTACCTTTTGTTTTTACATAATCATCACACTAGACACTTGACTGGATTGTTTCTGTAATAATAATAATATATAATACTGTAATCAAATCTTAAGTTCGTTTAGATCCAACTCATATACTGTGAAATATGTGTATGTACTTCCTATAGACATTTAGCTCATCAGTTAATTGGGCATATTTCCTGCAGTTTTAAATTAAAATAAAAAATAAGTTACTAAGTAACACCTCTTTTGAAATCCCCGTATCAAGATCTGGGCTAAAATAAGGATGTTTATTTTTCATCTTACTTCATAAAAAAAGTCAAGTGAGTTTAAAAAAATATATTCAACCTCATACGTAACCCATTTCAGGGTTAAATTCTCAGAATCGATTCATCCGTAATATGAGTAAGCTTTGACCATGAACACATTCCAAGGTTTTAAGGCTCTGAATAACTAATAAAGAAATAAAAATGCAGCTTTACATTGTTTTAAAAAGTACTTTAAATCATTATTTAGTTATCTAGTTATCATTTAATTGCAGGTGGTTTTGCAAAAGGCATATGAAATCTTCATGGTTTTTCATCGTGAATCTTTATGTTTTGTATCTTTCCATCTTTGTTTTTTTTAATAGATAGATAATATCGGCAATGCTTTTGTACACCACTCTGTGAACAAATTTGATAGGTCTACAAATATTGCCATCTCTCTTGTGTAGGAAAAAGATAGCAAGTATGTTAGTCATATGAACAGAATTAATTAAGCACTAATATAAATAACGTCAGAAGAAACTAAAATATATATAAAATAAATCTAAAATTTAAATAAATTAATTTCCAGCTTATTCAGACTGCACAAACGACCCCCGTTGTGCCGCTGAGGCCGTTCAAAATTACATGAGGAAATTCGGTCAGGTAATGTATTTCTCAACAACTAGAACATATTATTCGATTCATGAATATTCGATCTTAATCGGATACACCATGACTTTTATCCGTTTACCTAATAAAAAAAATAAGGTTTGAACGTTTGGCCTCTATACGTTGCAAAATTATTCATCCGATTGTGATGAAACTGGTGAGGTGCGTACGCCATCGAAGTCTCGAAAAATACATGATTTTTTCTCTTCGTATATTTTTCTTTTAATATATTATATGTTTTATATAAACCTTAGTCTATTCAGATGAAACTGGGAGGGGCAGGTAGTTTTAAATGAAACATCCGTGATAATAATCGTAGGCGGGAATTAGCATTGAGATACATTTGTTGGATATCGTACCGTCATTGAAATTTGCATAAAGACGCATGACATGACATCATCAGTGTCACTCGCCAATTCAAACATAAACAATCAAACGATTTATTGCCTTTATAAATAGATTACTTATGATAATATGAACTAGTTAAACCAAATTAATAGATTCGTATAACACTGGTATTTAGATATTTAAGTTTATGAATAAAATAATTTTTATCGTAATTTAAAATATAATTATTTTTAAAAGTATCTTGTAAATGTTCCACTACTGGGCTAATGCCTCCACACCTTTTGAGAAGAGGGCTTAGAGCTTATTCCATCACGTTGCTTTAATACGGGTTGATGAATCCACATGATTTTCATCCACAACAGGCAGATTTTCTCTTCCTTGGTGGTAGAGCTTACCTACCAGTTCGAAGAAAGAGTGACCCAGTGTAACTACAGGAACAAGGGACATAACATCCTAGTTCCCAAGGTTGGCGGAGCATTCATGATGTGTGGTTTATTTTTAATTATTTTATAATCTAACAAAAAAATTGTAACTAGTCAATTTCCATCAGATGAGCCTCCTGGACGTTTGCCACCTATGACATAAAAAAAAATTAAACATATTAGTGCCTTTGGTAAAATATTTAAACAAGCAGCATCACAATCAAAATGGTTGGATCTATATATTTAACCTCTGAAATAAATCAGCTAGGTTCTTTTTTAGTTTTTAATATCTACTTTGCGTTTTTGTTCCGTGTTGAGAACCTAATTTACATAATCCTTTATCATTATCACAGTCGAACGATTTGGCCATGATGTCATAAAACTAGTATATTAAATATATCATTGAGCGTTTTATTGTATCTTAAAATGACACTTTAATAAAAACAAATAGACCGATTTGAAGTTTTTATATAAAAGAGTATTCTTAATTTTAAAGTTATTTTCCTTTTATTTATAACAAACGTTGGAACTGCATTGTTGATCTTGTGATAAGTTTAAAGGATTGCAGATCACGAGATCCTAGCTTTAATCAGGGCCAGCACAAAGAAAATTTCAACCCTTAGTTAGGACGTTGGTAGTGTAAGACCATCGTGCTTCGGACAGGTTGGTCTTGTGCCATTAGCCTCCGTTAGTGTCGCATCGTTAATCAGAGGGAATCACGACAGTAAATAAATTAAAGGTTATCGAGTATTTTAATAAATATAATCTCAATAGCAACGTGCAATTAGGTGTTTTAGTATATGTAGGCAAACGAGCAAATGGGCCACCTGATGGTATGTGGTCACCACCACCCATAGACAATGGCGCTGTTAGAAGTATTTACCATTCCTAACATCGCCAATGCGTCACCAACCTTTGCAACATAGATTTTAGGTCCCTTATGTAGTTACAATGGTTGACTCACCCTTCAAACTGGAAAACACCAATACTGAGTACTACAGTTTGCCGGTAGCATATCCTATGAGTGGGGGGTAACTACACAGACGGGCTTGCTAAAAGCTATACTACCAAGATATGGCTGCGGGTAACAGTTAGTTTCCAATGCACCTGACATTCTATTATTTTGAATTGCCTTCGCATTTAACCATATAAGTGAAGAAATATCGACTGTATCTACACAAGTTTAAGAACTAGACTAAACCTAGGCTAGACTCCTTAGAAATAGTCACCGTGGCTGAAATGATTCAGGAAGACGTATGAAAGTATAAGCTTCTGTTAATTTAATTTTTATTTGCAGGACTGTAACGGTGATGGTGTCGTGAATTGCTACGATTATATGGCCATCCACAAGTTAGGAGGTTACGGGTGTACCGGTGAACTACCTTTCCAGTACGTCAATGTTTTCAACCAATGCGTGGCCGCTGTAGCCTCAGCGCAGGGCTGAGAAACTCTATTTAGCTTTAAAAATATCTTTTGCTCAATAAATCTTTAATTATTTATGAATAAATATTAATAAATTGTCTTTATTTTTAACCCAATATCGCAATGTTAACTGATGTCAATAATACGTAAACAAAATGAAATACTAGAGATTTCTATGAATTTAAAAGTTCTTTAAATTAAAAGTATCACTTAACAAATACATCTATGGACTTCATAACAATTACTTAGATATTATGTGTAGTGTACTGTTTCTCAGTGTTAAAGTTAATTAGCATTGTAAGTTAAGTAGTCAGTTATAAATAAGATCAAACATTGATTGTTCTATAACTTGGTTAATATTCAAAATATATGAAAATTAAAAATAATTTATGCAAAACAATTCATTTCATTTAAATCCTTTACAAAATATGAAATACTCATATAATCTAAATCTCGCTCAAGTACATTAACTAAATTATTTGTATTATTGTTATTCCTGTTTTAAATATGAGTGAGCTAGTGTAATTACAAACTTATAGAACTAACGATATAATCTAATCCTACCTGTTTGCCTATTAAAAATTTAAAGCTCGTATCAAAAAAACATTGATGAATAAGGCATATTACTCAATACAAGATTATATTAAAGATAAAAAAGCGTGGACTTTGTTGGTGGTTTGTGGTAATTGTTGTTTACTGATATACTCTGTAATTAAAATGGTGGAAAAGAGTAACTATTGAGTTTTTTGCCGGGTTTTTTTCGGTAGAATCTACTTTCCGAACCAGTGGTAGCTTTAAATTTAATTCAACAGTGTAACATCATGATTCAAAGGTGCTTTTAAGAGCCTACTTGAATAAAGAATATTTTGATGCAGTGACCGCGTAACAAATACATTTACATTTCTTACCTTGAAAGAAAAGCTCAACAAAAGAAGCCCCTTATTATATAGTGTAGAAATAATAAAATTTAGAATGTAAGCATTAAAAACGGTTTATTAAAAACAAGTGCAAGTGACATAACATATTGACAGACACTAGGAAAGTTAAGGATGACAAAAAAGTATTTAAGCCATTAGGCGTTGTTTAACTTCTTCCAACAGATAGATTTTAAAAATTTGAATCCAATTTTAAATCCAACTTTTCGCCTCAGGAGTACCTTCAACAAAGAGATTTGCAAAAAGAAAAAATATCATATGGAATATAAAATTGCCTACAAAATTTATTACATTAATTTAAACGTTGATGAGAAAAACTATTTGCAAAACTCGTTATTCAAGATGGCGACTAACGATCACTTCTCCGAAGCGAAAACTTGAATTTACGAGTTACCTCTCCAAGCACATTTTAATTGAAAAATCGATTGGAAAGCTTTTTCTATATAACGAAACCCCTATCTTTTTGTAAAAATCTATGTCTCACTATTCGGTTATTTTGATTTTAAATATTATTCTGATGATTTAAGTGGATTGAGTATAAATTGATTTATCCGCCGTTAAAAGTCTTTTCACGTATCATGCATACGAATTACATAGGCACGCGGAACGAATTACAGTAAAATTGGCGAGCATGTATATACCATGCACCTACAACTGTGTGTACTATGTAAAGGTAAACTTTAATAGTGTTTTCTAAAAATAGGGGGTCAAGATTTTATTAGCAAAATAAAATCATTTCATACGAAGAGCCAATAAGTATAACATTTGTAACTCTTTTACGTAACTACCTATATACTTTACTTTACTTTATACTTTTATTGTACACCACACAGAAAATAAATAAATACAACATAGATCCAGCCTTCATAGAAGACGCGTACAATTTTGGCGAACTTATCGCTACATAGCGATCTCTTCCAGGCAACCAACGGTGTAGGTTAGGATAGCTCATAGAATATGAGGTGGGTGGTGCTGTAATAATAAATAAAATTACATGAATCTGTTACTAAAACTAATAAATAAATGTAAATATATAGAATCCACAAATTATATATCAATAAATAAATTAAATTATCAATACATATGATATACAAGTATATAATCAAATAAACACTATATACAATAAGTGCGAATATATACAATATATCCTCAAACATAACGAGAAAAAATAAAAAATAAATAAATAAAAATACAAAAAAAATACATATATATATATTTGGTTCCTACATGAAGGTTTTTGATGTAATAGGTAGGTGGACGGACACATGGGCCACCTGATGGTAAGTGGTCATCACTGCCCATAGACATTGGGACTGTAAGAAATAATACCTATTTCTTATATCACACCAATGCACCAACAACCTTGAGAGCTAAGTTGCTAAGTCCATTGTGCCTGTACTTACACTGCCTCACTGACCCTTCAAACCGTAACACAACAATACTAAGTATTGCTGTTTAGCGGTAGAATACCTGATGAGTGGGTGGTACCTATCCAGACGGGCTTGAATAAAGTCCTTTCATTAAGTAAAGTAAATTGTGGTTAGAATCGGTTCTCAGTTAATTCTTAAGGGAGTTTTTAAATCTTCTATCAATTCTAGCACTCATTTTATATCTGACACTTACCCCCCGATCCCCCTCCTAAAACATGATGGTTGAGCAGAATTTAATTTTATTACACCAGAGGTATACCCATCAACGATTGCAGTGAAGAATACCTTTCTGGGAATGCCCAGGACGTACCGCTTGAACAGGGAGGCCTGAGCTGCCCTCCAAATTTTGGTGGAGCTGCAATTTAGAGCACGTCTCTGGTCGGGGCAAGTGGAATCATATGCTAACCCGTTATTCCTTCGCTGTGGACTTTACATGCAACATAAGGGTGCTGAACTCCAACTAGACGCCGTTCACTTTCAACTTGAAACGGTGCATCCAGCCATGCTTTTTCTTACCGAGTCCAGATATGCTTTCCGGCTGATAGGTCTTTCTCTCCTACCTGGGGTACAAATTAAATCAATCCTTTGAAGTACGGGCTGGATTGTGCGTCAGAGATAACATCTGCTCTCGTCGGGTCGGCAGTCTTGAAGATAATCCGTTTCCGTGCTGTAGCAGATTCCCTCAGCTGAGATCGTAATTCTTGGTGATTTCAATAAATAACAATAAATAAATAAAATAAAATAATTTATTTTCAAAAAGTCAGCTACAATATGTCCGTCTCAATTTAATATAAAAACACCATTATAATATGTAGGTACATTTATATACCCACGATGCCGAATGGCTTGGATCACGCATTACAGTTCATGCGGGTAGATTTCTTGACTTTGGTTCTTCACATCGATTTAGTATATGATATGGTCACATTGCCATTGCAAATACCAGATATAGAGGATTGTATACCTTCCCTGTTGATCCTTCTCATCCAGTTGGCTACCAGGTTACTGTCGATCTCATTCTGGGATCGCAGGTCCACTGTCTCGTCTGGAGAACAGTGCCAGTTGCGTGCAAGCAGCGCGGCGCCCTTACGACCCAGCGGATTGGGATGGCATGCGATCCTTCTTTGCATTTTACCCATGGGCGCAGATTTGTTTGTCAGCGCATGATACGAACGTTGTCCCTTATTCTACAGCGCCCATCGGTGGCAAGTTCCCGATACTGGTGCGCCTCCATTCAGGAACATATGCGTTTTGGTCTCTCGCTAAGGCCGTCTTAGAGAACTTCTGTCAGCCTTCTTTTCCAACTCTGCGCACGGGGGATGAGTCATTAGCCCATACCACGTAGGAAAAAGTTAAGGAAATTAGAAATTAAAGCCAAATTGGTATCTAAAAAGCTCAGTGTGATCAGCAAGTCAAGACTCAAATTCGGCCTAAAATGGAGTACTGCTCTCACTTCTGGGTAGGAGCTCCCCAGAACGAGTTTCTTTCATTTAATCGTATTCAACGCAGACCGACTCGGATAATCGACGATCAAGTCCTATCCGATATCCTTTGGCTTTGCGTAGAGATGTTAGATCACACTGCATCTTCTAACGCATTTTTTCGGAGAACGTTCCAAAAGTTGTTTGGATTAATCACAGCTGCTGAATTTCACCACGTAAATGTCCGAAAATCAATCAAAGCTCGATTTTTAAGGCATTTTCTGCCTCGCACGTCTACTTTGTGGAACAAGCTTTCGCCGGCAGTTTTTCCAAACCGACTGGAAAACCTTTAAGAAAAGAGCCTACACATTTCTTAAAGGCCGGCAAAGAAACTGCAAGACCACCGGTGTTACAGATGTTCATGGGCGGTGGTAGTCACTTTCCATCAGATGAGTCGCCTGCTTTTTGCCATCTATATACCTACCTTCAAAACTATTACATTTTAAGGTGTCGTCGTATAAATCTACCATATCATTATCCTTACTTTAAAACCCTATATATTATAGAATCCACACTGCCCTAACTCACAAAATAGGAAGTGGGATGACACATTTTTTTCATCATCTCTATATCTTGATTGTTAGTTGATGAACATAAAAATGATAACAAAATCGTTTTCATGATAACGATATAATTGCCAGTTATCTTATTTAACCTTATTGATGTAAATACTAATAAAGTTATTACACATCAATATAATATAGATCAATATCAAGTTTAATGTCTTCTTTTATATACCTACTTATCCACTCAGGCTTTAACAAAAGAATATCTGGATTTTAATAAGAGAATAATTTTAGTAGTAAGTATATTCTTTGTTCTCATGTGTTTATAAATTGTGTCGTTTCTTAACATTTACCATTTAAATTATATGCTCTTTGCGGAATTTAACAATTACATTTGGTTTGAAGATTAATTGAAAACCTTATACGAAATTATAACAAAGCTGAGTAATTTTCCATGCTTATGATGCTTAAAATAATAGTTGTGTAATATTTATTAAATAATAATTACTTAACCATAACTTTGATAATTAATAAATAGTATATGTTTTAGATAACTTTAGTAAAACAAATTTCTTAACTTAATGTTTTACTCATCCAAAAAGAGCTTGTGAAATAAATATTGACAATTAAATTTGTTCGCTGTTTCACCTTAAGAATAAAATATAGTAAATTAACTCTTAGAGTTCTGTTCATTGTTAAGTAATTATCTTACGTATAACCTTCTAGACGCGACCGGAGTAAGAGCTTTGACTCACGGATGTTATAATTTAATATTTAATGCAATCGAAGAACAAATCGATCGTCATATAATTCTTAGAATCATGTAACGTACTGAAATGTGATTGGTTGGAATAATATATTCCCATCAACAGAAATTCAATTTAATAAATTCAAATCCGTGTTCCGCACTAAGCTATCGATTGTATGACTTATCGGTTTTTATAAAACACAGTTACATTTTAGATCCGTATTTTCGACCGAAGTGCCCGTTGTCGTATTTTTTGTAGATGAAATTATGTCATCGTTCGGAATATTTGGTATTGTTTATGAGAAATACGATAACTTATATTGAATTTAAAGTTTTCTTCATTTAGCTCCGGTCTTCAATACATTGACGTGAAAATTTACTGGTAAAATGTGCGCAAAAATGTTATCATCAATATTTGTGAGTTGTTTTCTTATAAACCTTATAACGGGTATGTATTGACTTTCTTAATAACATTATTTATGTCTTTGCTTTTTGGAAATAAAATCAATGGTGGCGAAAGACCATTATCGTTTACAAAAAGTATTTTACGATTCAGTGTTAATGTTTTGCGAAGCGAAAACGTTTAAATTAATGTGAAGTTCCGAAGTAATCACAAATATAACGAATTTTTCATGCAATATTTTCTTTCCTTGTAGTTTTTTCGTTATCAATCAAAAGCTAGCATTCGACTAAAATAAAATATGATATGTTTCCTACAATCTTTCAGCCCTAATTTTCTCCTATAGAGATAAAAATATTCCTTATCGTTCAATCCTGTTTATTAATCAAGGTTTTCCTATTCAATAGTCACGTCATTATCTATATATTAAAATAATTATTTAATTTTTAATACATAATGTTATATTATTTTTAGTTTACGTGTATTATTATTTACTGTAAGGCCAATAGTTTTATTTATTTATTTACATGAAATCAGTTTTTATCCTCTTTTAATAAGAATTATGTCTATTTTAGGTACATACATATCCAACTTGAACGATGCTTGCTTAAGATGCCTCTGTCACGTGTCCGGATGTGATCTATCCCATGGTTGTTCAGACGGTTATTGTGGACCGTACTACATATCCAGAGTGTACTGGGTCGACGCTGGAAAACCTACTCTACCAGATGACAGCCCAGAGAGGAAAGAAGGTACAATTATTAAGTTTTCCTACTTACTTTAATACTTCGAAGATCGACTACCATAAACGACAAAGTGAAGTGCACGTGATGATGACGATGGAGTGAGAGTAGCAGTGTTGGTGAACACTTTGTAAAGCAGCATCCAAAATAAACGACTTATACCAAAGGATTTCGAAAACATTTGGTCGAAGATGTTGCTGTGGGCTCCCAAACATTTCGTATCTGTTTAACATTAATAGACTTCGGTACAGACGCCGTTTGACTGACTGATGGCTAGGGAGCGGTACTACGGCTGTATAAGAAAAAAAATGAAAACGTAAAAATTTCAACTGAACTATTGAATACTATTTTCTTAAGTGGTAGTGCCACACTGCATACCTTCGGGTTGCAGCCGAATGGGCCGGCACGCCCGGGGAAGTACCACTCTCTCACTTAAAACCGGCGTAAAGTGGTAGCTATGCTACCACGTTTCGTCTGGTATGTGAGAGTCCCGGAGGCCCGATTACCCCCCCCCCCCCTTAAACATGATGGTTGTGCAGAATATGGTTACATTACCCCAGGAGGGTACCATCAGCGACTGCGGTGGAGAATCCCTCTCTGGGCATCCAAGCTCAGGAGGTACACCACCTGAGCAGGGATGCCCAGGCTGCCCTCCGAATTCTGGGAGGGGGGGAAATTTTGCGCTCGCCACTGTTCGGGACAAGCGGAGCAGGCATCATAAGGCAACCCCTACCATCCTCACTGTGGACTTCTGCAACATAAGGGGACTCAACTCCAACTTGAACGCCGTTCACTTGCACCGTGACACGGCGAAGCCGGCCTTGATCTTTCTTACCGGGACCCACATATCCTCTCCTGCCGTTACGACTTTTCTTTCCTACCCCGAGTACAAATTGGAACATTCCTTTGTTCCTTGAAGGGCAGGACCTATCGATTATCTGGCTGCGTGTAGATTGCGACGACCATCCTCGAATCTACGCGTGCCTTTAAAGGTCCCATAGCGGTAATGCCAGAACCGACCGACTGGTCGAGCATGTCCAAATGGCTACAGATTCTGTGCTGTAGCAGATCCCATCCGCAGAGATCGTAATTCTTGGCATTTTTAATGCCCACCATACCGAATGGCTTGGATCACGCACTACCGATCATGCGGGTAGATCTGTTCTCGACTTCGCTTTAGCATATGATTTGACACAACTGGTCACCTCGCCAACGCGAATTCCAGACGTGGAGGATCATACACCTTCCCTGTTGGACCTTCTGCTGACTTCCCATCCGGATAGCTATCAGGTTATCGTCGATCCCCATCTGGGCTCGTCGGACCATTGTCTCGTTCGGAGTACAGTGCCGGTTGCGCGGTACTCATGACCTCGTTTCGTGGGCTGCCGCCGCGTGTGGCACTACAAGTCCTACCCATGGGCAGATTTGTTTCTCGCCGGATGATCCGAGTGTTGTTGCTGACTCTGTTGCCGATGTGGTGCTTCAGGGTATGGAACTGTTAATTCCATATTCTGCGGTGCCCATCGGTGGCAAGTCCCAGCCCTGGTTTCCTGTCGCTCAGCCGGTGATCTTCTAGTTTACCTTACTCATAAATGGGCGGAAGCAGTTGAGAGCAAGGGGGAGGCATTAGCAGCCAGTCTGGACATAGCGAAGGTCTTCGATCGCGTGTGGCACAAAGCGCTTCTTTTGAAGCTTCCTTCCTATAAGCTACCCGGGAAATTATGCAATTGGATTACCAGCTTTTTGGCAGATCGGAGCATCAAGTTTCATCATTTTGGCGCCAAATGTGACTTGCAGTTTACAATGGAATGAAATCAAAACAAAACTTGTCATATAATATAATCTGGTTTCGAAATTGCTAAAAAATATTTTAAATAAACGCGAAGTGTCGCGGGATACCCACTAGTTTATAATGAACATTATAGATTATTCAAGCTGCAAACTTTGTTTATTTGAATTTTGTCCTCTTGTGGTTGAAGTAGACTATTTAACGTATTAAATATCTTTAAAATAACCATAATAATTTAAATATTAAATATATATGCTGGTTTTATTCTTCGACAGCTTATGAAGACTGCGCAAGAGACTATTACTGTTCCCAGAGAATCGTACAAGGCTACATGGCGAAGTTTGGAAAGGTAATGTAACATTTATTTTTTCAAATAGAAGGTTAAGATTTAAGTTATATAAAATTAAACTGAAAAAAGGTTGTCTATATTTGTACCTATATTCAAAGTTTTTGTTTTAATGTTATAAGTAGACCTGATAAAAATAAATCACTCTTTTTAAAGAAATAAGTTTTTGGCTTCGCATTATAATGACTATATTTTCTTGAACAATTTCGGTCATACTGACAGTGAAGACTAGCACAATTTTCAGGATGAACTCAGCATAGTCCATACCCTCACCTCCACATTCATCCAATGGGACATCATTCAATCATGACCGACTTTACTGTGCTTTCTAAGATTCGGGAGAGCAAACAGTGACTATTACTAAAATCCAAGCTACTGTTGGGAATTTCTTAACAGAAAACCCCAATATTTTTTTGCTGACCATAACCCAAATTTAACCCGCGAGATCGGAATCTACAGCCTTACAGGCTAGCCGTTAGACCAATGAGGCAGGCAACTTTTTAAGAAAGCTATTTTGGGTTGATGGTACTGTGACCACCAAAAATGATATTTTTGGTTCGAAACTTGAGTGGGTCATTGTTTTGTGGTTTTGGGCACAAGGGACATAACATAGGTACCAAGGTTGAAGGTTAAAGGAATCGTTAATATGTCTTAATGCCAATGTCTGTCTGGTGGCGAACATTAGCCATCGGGTGCTCAATTTGCCAAATTAAAAAATAAAAAGAGTAATAACATTTATTTTAATTTTTATAAAGAAAAATATTGTGATAATTATAGATTTATTTATTAGTGTATTTTTATTTCTCAGGACTGCAATGGAGATGGTGTAACAAACTGCTTCGACTACATGATGATAAACCACCACGGACCCTCGTGTTCAGCACCACTACATACCACGCAGTTGGGGCGTCGTCGACTGCAGCTCTTCAGCCAGTGTCGTTTTAATCAGTTACAATAATCTTTAACGCAGTGATTAGTCAATTTATTAAATGATTTTTGTAACGAATGTTATTACTATTTATTTATAATTTAAAAACTCTCGGCAAAATATCGAGAAATCTTTGGAAAATGTGTTTTCATGCGTTCTTGTGGCTTTTAACGTAGTTAAAATTTTCATCTCAACTGGAAAAACATCTTCGAGGAAATAAATAAGCTAATTCCACTAGCTACTACATTGAGAGCTCGTCAAAAGTTCTCAATCAGTGACATAACATTAAACAGCCACATGTAATAAGTAGGTGACGCATTGGCAGTATAAAGAATGTTTTATTTCTTACAGAGCCAATGTCTACGGGCGGTGGTGACCACTTACCATCAGGTGGATCATAAAAATACATATATCACCGATTAAGTTTAATTACCGACTATAATATAGACATAATTTATATAAAATTATACGTATATTCCGAATGATAAGCAATGAAAACTCTAATTATTGTTTTACTATTTTATTAATACATTAAAAGTCCAAAATATAACAAAGTAGAATACGTTTATAATACAATAATCTTTATTATTAATAAATGTAACGTAGCATAAAATTAATACATTCCCCATCGACGGCTCTCGTATTTTACGCAAAGGCTTCATCGATAAGTCAGTTGTTTTAATGAAACCTTATTTAATGTATATGTATATTTACATTTTATATAGAGAGAAAGAGCAGTTATTTTTTAATAATTAATAGTATATTTTTTTTTTTTAAAAGATCTTATAATTGATTTTCTGTAATTATAGCTAATATAAATATATAGTAAATATTATGTTTATAGTATTCCTTAAATATAAAAGTATTTATATATATAGTAGCCCAGCCTTCATTTTGTTTTAAAGTTATTTAACTTCGATGTTGATATTTATAAAAAATATATAAAACCAACTTATCAATCATTATCATATCGAATAATAGTAAGTAATTCTACAAATACGTTTATAAGTATACTTTTTTTTAATATCTAAATATGTTCTTAAATAGGCTTAGGCGAAAGTCACAAGCGGAGCGGGAGAGTTCCATTGTTCGCCGTCGCTTTCTTCCTCGGACTCATCGGGAAAGTGCACCTGTCATAAATAAATTAAATCATACAAAATATTACGATAGCAATTCAAATATTAAATCCCAAAAAGTTTTTACTCTGGCTGAATTCGTAATACTAACGCATGTCATGTCTAGCTTGTTCAGGAGATTTTTTTATATTCATAAGAAAGGGACTTTAGCTTAGATGATAAATTAATTTTTAATTTACCCATGGAGTAACTAGTCGTTTACCACCCGATTTCAAGGAAGCAGCTTGATTTGCTTGCCATGCCTGCAAATAAAATAAAGAAACATTAACAATGCTTTCTTATTAAAAAAAAAACAATTGAAAAAATATGAGCTGTAATTGCAACTTCCAATGCATATGCACGCACATGATTATCACGTGTGATCCTCCCATTAACACGGGAAGTAAATTGTCCCATATAAAAATTATCACATGTTGGTTTTGATCAATCCATCAATCAACGTCATTATTTTAAGCAGCAGTTATTAAATTACGAATTAATTCTATTTACGAATTTTCTTATTAAACATATTAGCGACACTGAAGTACAGTACAGCCTAAAACTATAGTAAACATCATTAAAAACCGTAAAAAAAATGTAAGCGTCGTCGTCGATCATTTTAAAACGAAAAGATGCCAAACTTTTTACTTAAAATACTAATTTGAATGTTACAATTATCATCATTATTATTAGGGGATATTTATTTTTATTTTTATTTTTTTAATTTATTTAATTTTAATAACATATTGTCTATCAGTTTTACTAAACGTGTGTTGCTATCATGAGAGTCAAGGTCAATTAGATAACGTTTAATTCTAAAAGTGAAATTCCTATTCTATTCGTGTAAGGATCGGCAAAAAATATTATTATAAAATTATTAGTTATATTCCAACATCTTATTATTTTTAGCCACTAAGAATTTATTAAGTATTATAAAAACGTAGAACCTGATATATCCAAAGGAATCATCAAATTTGAAGTGGAAAGTTAAAATGAATAGTAAATTATATTTTCCTTCGAAATTTTCCTTTAATTCGTTTTCCGTTCTCTTCATTTTAATTAACGACTCTCAAAAATATTTATGTAAATGTCCAAGAAATGTTCTATAGTAAAAGTAATGTTTAATTTTAAAAATGTCCAACGTTGTCATTATTGAGAGTAAGTTTACAAAAATTAATAATCTGGATTTGTGACTCTCATAGAAAAGGTGATAACTTATTCCTAAGTCAATAAAAAGGTCTAAAAATACTTAGTTTGAAAAAAACTAACATTATAGATATATAATTGTATTACTTGACGGCTTTAATCGTTAGTAACTACTCGAATTTTAGAATTATTAGTAGGTAATATTGTTGTCTGATTTGTGAGAATACTAAATTTAACCACAGAGACGTCAGAGACGACTAGCTTTTACGCAGGTTCTCAATATCTTAGACCAATAGACGATAGTTACCTGGTACGCATCGTTGAAAGCGTGCGCCAGCGACAAAGCGAGCGCCCGGGCGTGCCTCCGCCGCGCGCACACGAACACGTGCACGACGTGCGTGTCGTCGCCGCCCGCGCTCTTGCCCTCCACCACAGCGAACACGCGCGCGTTCGCCGCGTCCGCCGAACAGTATGAGATCCTGAAGGTATTTATAGAATCTATACGTACAAAGAGCCCCTTTCTTGCTATTAAAAAGAAAACCTTACCTACAATACGATCCTTTTCAGTGAATAAAATTATAATTACAAAATTTATGTAATTAAGGACCGATGCTACTAATTGTTGACCTAACTTTCTCAAAACGCATAGATGGTCCTATCAAAATCAAAATAAAATTATACTTTATTCAAGTAGGCTTTTACAAGAACTCATGAATCGTCATTTAACAAACTATATTAAGTAAAGCTACCACTGTTTCGGAATGTAGATTCTAACGAGAAGAACCGGCAAAAAAACTCTTTTTCAACATCTAAAAATACAGTCATGTTAGTTAAATACAATTATATATGTATGTAATATATCCTACCTGGAAGTCAATAAGTATTAACTCCGCGCTTTTTTATCATCTATATAATCTTATATCGAATAATATTCTTCCATTCTTCCAGTCTTCTTTACCAATGTAATTTTTAAAAATGATTTAAAGTAAAAAATGTCCTATGCATTTTCCTCTAAATTAAATTAACAACTTTATAATATTCAGAACTATCCGTCGCCTAAAAAACAGTTGTCCAATATCAGTAAAAAATTAAATAATCCTGCCTGTCTATTACTTAGTTTCATTCTCTCGATATTTAACAATTAAAAAAAAACAGTTATAAGAGCCATTCTTAAGTAATAAGAGCAAATTTGAAGTTAGCAACAGAAAAGATGAAAATTTTGCAAAGACAGTTTTGTAAATGGCTTTAAAGAAATATCAATGAGAACAATATGGATAGAACGTACGAGGGTTCAAGAAAAACAAACAGAGACAACAATAAATATATACCAAAACTAAGCCGCGCAGACAAGGAAATAAGTTAAGGTCAAATAACTAATCATTAAAAATCAAAGTTATAATATACGATAAGCACAAACCTTTCTCTCGCAACACACATACTCACTCACAAAAGATTTTGGGCTCTTCAGAGCCATTTATTAGACCCAGAGTAATTTATGCAGAAAATATAATTATGGTCATATACGTTACAGAGATTATAAATATGTCGTAATAAAAACGCTTTGATTAATGTCTTACAGAAGCAATTACTATCTGACAAACATAATATATTTAATTATATATAAGTTCAAGTTATTTTATTGACACATTTATTTTTTTTATCAAAAGTACAATGTTCTCGCGATGAGACAGGTCATACGATAAATGAATTTTCTTCTGTTACATAAATAATAATTAATATATATGCATATTAATGTTCATTAATAATAAATAGATTTATATTAATTGTTAGTAACCTTTAGAACTTTAAAAACTTATCATAAAAATACCCTAAAAATGCGGAATTAAAGGGAGCTCAATGATAACGTAGGTCCTAAGTGCTATTTGAACCCTAGAGATTTCTCATCTCAGAACTCTTCAATTCTGCTGATTATATTTCAGTAAGGACTTTTATTCCTTTTACTTGTTAAAACTGCTTGATTACAGTAAAAACGAAAATGCCATGAACATAATTAAATAAATAGTACTAACATCAATAGCATTAGCATTCAAAACACATATACACGATCCGCGATAAACGATCTTATTTAATAAAAACATAACATACGTAAGATTTTCATTCCACATTCTTTAAGTAGGTAGTAGAATATTGTAGTTAGACAGATTTGTGATGTGGAAGAGATGGGTTACATTTTATTTTTCAGAAATATTTCATCAAAAAAAAGAAAGATTTCCGAAGTAAAAATGCGTCATTCTCATAAAATTGTAACACAGGCTTGGTTGTGTTCTATGCGTTTACGTATCGTAAATCGTTCAACCAGTTGAATCGAATTTAGTTTTAATATGTTTTTATTTATAGTATAATGCTAGCATATAATTTAATTTATATGCAACCTTATATAATATAAATAAATATTGGACAACATCACATACATTACTCTGATCCAAATGTAAGTAGCTAAAGCACTTGTGTTATTGAAAATCAGAAGTAACGACGGTACCACAAATACCTAGACAAGACAATATAGAAAATTAATGAACTTTTTCTACATCGACTGGGCTGGGAATCGAACCCGGGGCCACAGTAACCCATGGAAACCGGTGTTTCACACCACATAATTTATAAATTATA
The DNA here is from genome assembly GCF_037043105.1 of Vanessa tameamea. Lineage (NCBI taxonomy): Eukaryota > Metazoa > Arthropoda > Insecta > Lepidoptera > Nymphalidae > Vanessa > Vanessa tameamea. The sequence continues at coordinate 9,233,920 of NC_087325.1, forward strand.
CCTGTAAATTGAGACACTGAGCACGTTTTCTTGTGATTCTGCGTCGGTCACTAGAATGCCCTTGGAACTGATGTCCAGATTCACTCGCTGTAGCTTTTTATTTACAGCTGAAATTAAAAAAATAAAAACATTTTAAAAGTGACTTCTACTGATCTTTTTCCGACCGGGTCGGTTTGTCTTCCCATCAACTGATAAGAAACTACGCAGTTAGCTAAAGATATTCGGCTATGACCGAAAATCGGCCAAGAAGACATTATTTGAGTTCTAACATTAATAAGAAAATTTATTAGAAGTTATTGATTAAACTTATTCACATTTTCTTTAATACAAAATACAATAAATCTTTAATGAATTATTAGGATTCCTTTTTGGCTTCCTAATTAATCATATTATCCTTGTGCGGCAATAACACCCACTTGAACAGTAGAGCGTATACAGTTAAATTATAGAGAATTCATTCAGGAGGTGATTAAATTGACACAGATAATAAATAGAAATAGCTTTTAATACAAATCATACATGTAGTAGTATGACTGTGTAGACTAATTATAAAGTAATTTTAATATTGAATCTGAGTCAAATTCTTAAAAAAAAACAACCCATTGTTTTTTTTTTGCATGAGTAATAGCGCAAGGTATTAGCTATTGCGTCTTCTTACCAAATCTTTTCATTTTTAAGAAGACGCAATAAAGAAAAAATATTATAATATAAGAAAAAATATTTTCGAATCTAAAAAATATAAAAACATAATTCTAAGTTTATGTTTGTTTATTCCGGTGATGATGAAAACTGTGATAATTGACATCAACAAAGGATCACCGACGTGACGCACAGAGACAAAGATAATTCAATATGCATCGTTTTAATTATAATAACAAACACTCAGACCAATACAATATTATACCAATATATATGTTTCGATATTTTATTTTACAATTAGATTTCCGTGCGAGAAGAAAACACTTTACATAAGATAAACATTTGTCTTGATTGAAACGTATTTAATTGTATTAATGTGATTTGTAATTATGTACAAATAAATAAAACTACTTACTCTTGGCCGTGTGTAAGGCTGATCTTACAGCGAGGGCAGTTGCGGGTGCCGAAGCAGCCCGTTCTACAGGAGCCATACCCGCGTAACGGACTTCGGAATTGCCTCTCCCGTCACGAGCTTCCCTCCACCAGCCCTCTCCCTCGCACTCCGCTAGGGCCCACTCCTCGCATAATTCTTTAAAAAAAACAAGAAACAATGGATTTTTTTTTATCCGCCTCAAATACCTATAAAAGTCAATTTATAAAATCATTAACAGCATGTAAACCAGCAGGGCTTAAGCGTTCTCCCCATTTAAAGAGAATCTCAGGAACTTATTCTGCCATGCCTAAATATCAATTAATAGAATGGAATTAATTAAAAACAACAATAATAAATATAACTTTTGTTTAAGTCATTTGTTGCAGCGGTAAAACCTAATAAACGCTAAAAATATATGAAATACTTAAAAAATAATCAAATGAAATTAAAGCCAAACAACTTTTGCTATTTAAAAAATAAAATACACATTTCTTTCTCAGTTGAAAAAAATAATACCTAGACATAAAGTAGAAAGTATATAATATCATAGTGAACGACCGCGATAAGCTAATCGCGGCTACCATGATTTCCTTGCTGGGCGTAATAACATCATTATTAGCTATAAATTACCATTTATATGAAACGTAATTGTGTGATCTGTACTTTTTATAAAAAAAAAAACAGTTATAATACATGATACTAACATGCCTTTTATACGATTATAGACATTTTTTCAAAGCAAATTAACGACGTAATTTTGATACAAATAAAAGTAATAACGTAATTAGGGATAAAGAGATCTGAAATATTTTTCACTCGGATAAACGGAAGATTGCGATTTTATGAGAATATTTAATAGTATTCTTGCCACTATTTCACGTGGTCATAGTTCTGTTCGTCCATCACTTAGGTACCTACAAAACAAGTGGGTGACCAGTTTTTTTTTATACATACATATATATCGAGAATTTCGTGTTATTTGTATCCTAAAGTTTAATAATGAAATATAATTAAACGCATCCTTTATTTATTACACTACACAATCATTAGCTCCAAATATATTTGTGAATTGTGTAGTAAACCTAAAAAAAAAAATAAGCTGTCCATAAAAAATCCGACGTCATAATTTGGGTGAGGTTAATGACTCTTTCAACTTTAACAAAAAGAAAACTAGTACCCACTTAATTTTCTTTCGGAATACACTATCTGGCCCATCAGATTTACTTTCAGGAAAAATTGTAATCCGACTTATCCGTTAATTTTGCTTTACACAAGTCTAACTTACTTAAAAATCTAAAACTTCATATTATGGATATATTTAAATTGGTATTATAAAACAGAGCCGGCAGCGGACCGGGTATTAGTTGGAAAATAATTTGCCTGCGTAACTGAATAACAATTTATTGCAAACCCAACGTAAATACAGGTTTAGCGTAAACTGTATCTAATATTTTGTAACGGGGAACGTATCAAACGCATAAAATTAACACTAAAAACGTAGATTTTTAATTTAAGATAATTGAAGTTAGGTAAAATAAGCAATTACTCTTGTCTGTGCCGTTGTCGAAACCTATAAAATTAGTTTTGTCTAATTATTTGTGTGATTGTTGGTAAGTTGAAGGCTTACCTTTAAAGCATAGAATTATGAAAAAAACAGTAATGTATGTAATTTAATTCATAGTTAACATAACCAATGCACCACGTTAGGTACCTATAGTAACTATTTAATATTTTCAATATTAAAAATACCAAGCTTGGTGTAATTAACGTAATGATAGAAAAGTAAGCGCGGGTTGTGAGAGAACTTAAGATTTATATAAGTATTTAGCGCCATCTCTTGACCAAAATTCTAACTACGATATAATTTTTTATATATATATATATATATATATATATATATATATGTATATAACAGAGTTACTTTCGCATTTATAATATTAGTACAGATGATGCGTCTAAAAATAATTTGGTTTTTAAAAATATTTACGTGATATGAGACCTTGTATTTGGGTTAATATTGTTATTAACGTCTTATTTTATCTGTATATTATGATATTTAAATAAAAATACCGACTACGTATTATTCACATTGTTGTTTTGTCAACGAATAAAGATCATCTTTTTTATCAAACGACTAGATTGATATAAAAAAAAGTTTAGACAAAGTTCTATTTTCAATTATAAATTTAGTTTAAAGTTTTTTTTTTTTTTAAATCTTGATTACACAAAATTATATTACAAATATTCAAATTGGAATTATATAATCTTGTTCCAAAGCAAAGTCAAAGTCAAAAATCTTTATTCAACATAGAAGCGTTACACTTGCTTATTGATAGTCAAAAATCTACCACCGATTCAGAAATAAGCACCACAGACCTGAGAAGAACCGGCCTAAGAAACTTAAATTACGTAACTTATATTACAATATATATTACAATTATTGTTTTTATTCAATAACAAAAAAAATATATTTTCGTTATTTGAAATAGATTTAAAAATGTTAAAAGTACATTCCTTTTTAATATAATCAAAACACATTTAGGGTTTAATTCTAGTTAATAAATAATGTTTTGATTATAATAATATTTATCGTCACTATCTAGGCCAGACGGATGATAACGGAAATAGGCCATAGGTCAGTATATTAGGCGCAATAACACTATCGAAAGACCATAATAGCCATTCATAATCTAATCTTAATTTAATAAGCTTTGTATACTAAACACGTGGTTCCTTTTTAGTAAGCACTTCAGAATATTATAAATTTTTATGTTTTTATACTTATATGTAAAGCTGATGCGAAATATGTAAGACCGATTTTAAAAAATATTTGCTGACTAATATTTTATTGATAAATGAAACAGGCTGTATTAAAAAAAACACGATCATATGTTATGTGTCCTGGGGGACACTAAAGATTAATAAAATAAATTATTGTCCAATATTGATTTTCACAATATTGAGAAGTCAAAGACAAAACAGCTCAATACCTTTTTCTTCTCTGCTTGTTAACTGTTTTTTTCTTTCTTTACGATACAATGACGTTCAGTATGACCACGTAAAAAAAATAAGAACAAAATGTTAGAATAACTTTTATACGTTTTGCTGAATTATACAATAATATTTATGGCCGAAATTCTTGGCAAATATGTTACATTTTATAAGGTACAAAATTACTTTTATGAAGATAGTCTTGTTTGACTAACGGTCCAATTAAAATACTATTATAATTTGCATTTGCATGTTCATGTGACTGCATTGAGTGGGGAGAACGTATACTTTAAATGAATATGAACAGAGTCTAAGCCTTAAAATATATGATCTCAGGCTTATTCCTTACATGGATAAATGGCTCTATATTTCAGAGATCCAGAACTAAATATCGGTCGAATCGTAGTAAGATTATTAAAGGATTTATTTCTCTGGTAGTGGTTAAAATATATATTTTTATTATTTTATTTTATTAAGTGTAAGTGAGTAAACCACTTTTTTTCTATATTTTAATAAAGGACTCAAAAAAAGCCAGTAAATTTTCGCAAAAGAAACCTCTGAGGTTCATATAACGGCAATGACAACATAAAAAATAAAGCCCGAACGTGAGAACTCAAAAGAGGTAAATTTCTAGAATTGTACGGCCCTTGAAAATTCATAATAATGTAATTAAAAAAATTGCGCATAAATTTTGGCACCATAATATAAAATATTTAAAAACAATATATTATGGTTGAAGAAAACACAAAAATTTCAACACATAACTCTTTTGAAAGTATTAGTAGACGTAGTTGAATTTCAAAACACTAAAATCAATAATCCACAATCACAGACACAATTATGTCAACTTTCATCTAGATGTGGTTCGACGAACTAAGAATAAATAAATGTTAACGGATGAGATGTGAGCAGTTATAATTACGGCGTTCATAAACCCTAGATAAACGACTATTGACTCTAGAAAGTGGACATGAAGCAGGTTTTTTTCTTGTATCGTAGAAAGCTATGGATAAATGTGTCAAAGCTTATATTATTTTTTTCCTCGCGTCTAATAAAGCAGGTAGACTAACGGTGGAACTTCATGGCGATAGAGGTGGACTACGTCCTATTAGAGGGAGTATTTAAACTAATAACCTACTATTAAATGACCAGTGCATTGACAATATAAGGAAGGTAAGCTGTCGTCTCTTAAAGCTAATGTCTATGGTCTAAAAGTAGCAACTTAATTAGCTTTAAAAGTCAATCAATATTTTACTATGTTACAGAAAAGTTTGCGACAGGAATATTTTTGAATACCTAGTTAAATGTTGAAAACTAGCTGGTATACGAACTTTTACTTGCGTTAAACATAAATACTCGGCTCCCATTGGTCGTAGTGATCTTATGTAATAAATCTACGTCCGCAAAACAATTCCGATCTCACTTCGACTATTCCTGACAAAAATTAACCTCAGCTTAATGGTAGCAGAGGACCAAATCTACTATTTAATATCGTTCAACTGTGACCGAACCGCAACTCGATCGTTGCTTATATAGAATAGGTACACGGCTGAACGGTTTGATTCGATTTCGATAAACTGTCAATTTGTTAGTACATTTGGTTAAGCTTGTTTAAGCCTCCTCTAAAAAAAACCTATAAATCAGAATTTTCTATATTTTTTCCGACGTAAAGACTGGACAACATATCTATAGGCATTGAAAGACGTATGTCAAATATAACATACATATATGTTTATAAGTAAAGAAAAAACAGAACAGAAGATTAATTATTCAAATAAGTGAAATAATTAATAATTTTGCTAGTTTCAAGAAAGTCACCTTCAAATTGATTAGGTTTTATGTAATACTGTACAATTATTTCTTCACGTAGCGTATGTATTTATCTCAACATTCACCGACAAGTATTCTATTCATATTGTATATAAACTCACTTCAATTCACAATCGCGAAATTTTGAAGTCCAACGGTGATTCCCTATTTTGATATGTTTAATATTGGAAGTTATGACAATTTCACGATGATTCAAATATGGTGAATTTTGAGTTAGTTCCTACAGAATAATTCTACGATTCACATTCGCAAATTGGTGCGCATTTTAAAACTTAGAATATACATATATAGGCTACTACGTACGGATGTTCGTCATCAATTCATTAAATTTACAACAGCTGTTTTAAAGATTTGTGAAAGTGTGTCAAATGTTTTTTTTATAACCAAATAGATTGTTTTTTTTTTATCAAAATACATATATGTTTTGAAATTCAAATTAAACATACAAATAAAATTGTATAAAATATGCTTAAACATCTTGAACGGTACATCGTCATAAAGATACACAAAGGCGCACTTTCTCAACCCTATAGCAACCCTTCAATCTTTAACTTCACCATCATCATCTATTCGATGCCATCATTTTAAGCACAACAAGATAAAAATAAATAAAGTCAAACTAATTACAAAAATGATGTCAGAGGCTTTCCAAATCATGCTCTTTGACTAGTGTTTAAAAACAAAGTTTTTTTTTTAATCTGCCATGTTAATGTTAGTTTAAAATGTTTACAAACAAAACTGCATGAATGCTATTACGCAATTCGCAAGTGTTATCAATGTAGGACTCTCTAGCCTTGGAAAGGATGTTGTATCGTCAGTTTGAACTGGAATTCTGCGAAAATACAATTTCGCCTCATTCACGATATACATATTAATGTACACGTGATGAATAATTACGCAGTTATTCGAACTTGTATTCCGTCAAAATAAACAAAATAAAAAGATATTGAAAAGAGGTACAGTCTATTTTAAAAATAGTTAAAAAAATATATTTCTTAAAGAATATCTTTTCGTTATCTATATTATGTAAAACGGTTTTAAACAAAATACAAATAATTTTATATCAATACCAGCAAATATTATTTTACAGCAATTGAGCCCTCTGATCCAAATTAGCAGTACGAACGAGTTTTTGTTCAAAAATACTTAATTTATTACGTTGTAAGTACATCAAAAAAACTGCTGAGAGACCGCGCATGATTTACAGTTAAACGATTTTTTTGTTGTTTAACAACTTAGTCTGAAATTCTTATAAGAATAAAATATCTTATCAATATTACGGCGAGCATCTAAATATTACCTATTATTATTATATTAACGAAACGTATTTAAGTATTAATGTGTAAAAAAGGCCTCTTAATTCTAAATTAAATTGCTATACGCTATTCCAAACATAAGAGTCTCCTCTTTCAAAGTCAATTAAACAATATTTGGCAGCAACTTGACGCGATATCATTGGTCGGGAACTTGATAAATCTATGATATTTACTATGGATTTGCGACAAAATGGTGTTTTGAACATCAACGAAATTGTTATCAGAATTTTGGAAGTAAAATTAAATTAGATAAAAATAGATGTGTAATAGTGTTGTATAATTTATGAAGATATAATAATCATGAACTCTTAGTAATGCACAATATAGCTGAGTTATTAACAAATCGGATGAAATATCAAATACGTAAATCAGAGATGAATTTATCTTTTTTCCTACTTCTATTGGAATAGGCTATACGTCTTTATAATTTATAATAATAAAAATATGAAAAGCGTCAAAGGACCAAATGCGTTCAAAGACTTAAGTTTAAATAAAATACATCTTTAGATAATAATAATAAAAAAACAATAGATACATATAAAAATCAAACAGATATGAAAATGTGTTAAGGACACAATTATCATTCGCTTCTTTTAATTTTTTTCAAGATAGATCTTAACAAAAATTCATGTAAAATAAATATAACTAAAAATTAAATAAAAAAAATATATGAACGTATTTTTTAAACTAACTTTGTTATTTCCATATAATTGTGCACGTATGTCCTTAACCGAAGAGTACCTTAGGACATCAATATTAAATCACAGCTTTACATGCATAACCCTTAGAAGGCAGCATGGGCTAACTTGCTTCCGACGACCACAAAAACTGGCTCATACTTAGGCGTGGTCAATCTAAAGACACTCTTTCATAAACCGAAATATTTATAATAATTCGATATTTATATATTATCTCCTATTCTATTATCTATTTGTCTGTTCATTTGTAATAACGTACTAATTTCAGGATCTACCAGCTGGATATGAAAAAATATTTTATGTTTACATAGTACATTTATTAATAAAATTTATACACTATTATATAACATCACACAAGGGGGCGGAAGAAGGAGTATTTGACGCTGATGAAACCGTGTGGAACAGCCAGTAATATGCTATAAATATTGACTTAAAATATATGAATGAATTAACATTCATACCTAGTTTCATTAATCGAGTATTATTCACATCGATGGATGTTTAGGAAAACCTTATCAATGCAATTTACTTCATATAAGTTATTTTACACACAAAAAAAAAAACCAATAAATAGCCACCAAGAAAAAAAAAACAACGTCAATGAAAGATTAATTATTATAAGTTACCTAGTTTCACTTGAACTTTCAACTGATATTTTTTATAAGGGAATTACGAAAAAATATATGAGTTTTACATACATAATATTTAAATCAATTCAATTTTTTTAATTTAACTTAATTAATTTACAAATTATTATTTATTTTATATAATACCTAGTTACGAATCTAAAATGCAAAGAGCGCAAATGAAATGCAGAGGGCATTAATTCTTTTCACTTCAAATACTGAGTAACAGGGCAAAGAAAAGTGAAAAATGTATCTGCCTATTATAATGTCCCCACTACACTAGTATCTAGATGGGTGACAACTGATTTTTTTACGGACTATCAAATGTACAATTCAACAGGGAAATGACGCTAAGATGCAAATAAAACATTTTAATCGCAGTATCGAAGTCGTAGTTACATTAAACTTTTAACGTAGTCACATCTTTAGGCTTGCTTAGCTTAGAGCTTGTTTATAGTAGCTTAAGATTAATAAAAGAAAAATAGGAGATGTTCAGATTTATTTTTACTTTTTATTTGTGTTGATTTGTGTTTTTTAACATTGAATATTATTATAACTTTTAATAAGCTGAATTTGGGTATTAAAATATTACAGAATATATACGTATTGTATTTTACGAAACACTTTATATCTTTATCTGTTTCAGAGAAAGCCGACTAAACTATTTTTACTATTTTTTTGTATACTTTCCTATATTGCTCTTATAAATTTCTAAAGGTTTATGTTCCATATGGTTCATATAAAGCGTTTACTGATTTACTTAACTCTTGTAGAAAACTAACACGACAAGTTTTTTTAATCCCTTTAAGCATCCAGTAAGGTGCATGTTACGAGTTCTAATTCTTCAGTAATTAGAGAGAGAAACTAAACGCATGTAGACCAAGCTTAAGTTGGAATTAATATATAAATTCACACAGAGATCTAATTATAAAATAGTAAATTATATATTTATTCTTATATTCGGAAATTAATTTGTCAATTTTTCAAACCCAATTCAATTATTTATAAATAACCTGGGAGTAACTTATGAAATAAAAGTATTTTTATAAATAATAATCATTGGTAACAATTGTAATTATATTAAAATAAAATTGATCAAAATTTAAAATAAAATGTTAACATTATAATTAAATTATTAAACTTACTTTTGTGTTTCGAATGGTTCCTCCACATTTTTCTTAAAAGCGTCGTCATGTTATTTTCTTTATTATACCCGCTTAAGGCAAATTAAAAAATAGTCTGAATATAGTTCGAATTTTAAAAAACGATGGTACGCAACTTTTCCCGCGCGTGGTCTACAGATAACTGCAACTGAGCTGCGACCAACCCTTTGATATGGGCATACGAGATTCAGGATCGCTACAGAAGTGAGTAGCATAAAAATTAAATCATTTACGCAGTATCTTATGCGCAATAAATTATTTTATCTTAATTTGTTAATAAAAATAAATATAAATATGAAATTCGTATTTTAATGTAGCTTACTGTTGGTAGATATTTCATAGGCATACCAATGTTAAGTACTTTTTTAATTATTATACTGTTATAAATATAGATTATAAAGAATTATTAATTTAAATTAAATTTATCGTAATTACAAACGAATGTATTTTTATTTTTTAAACAAAATTACAATTGAATTTCATTTCGAAATTACGCCTGTTGATTAGGATTTATTAATAGCAATCTCTCTAATCACAGTACTAAAAGTGATAAGACGTAAGGCGTGCAATGATTATTAATTATTATACACTAGTTTCCGCTCTTGGCTTCGCTTTCTATAGCCAGGTTTTTAATTTGTTCCGTTTTTTAGCCCTGAATTGATACCCTTGCATACACATTGTAGTTAAGACGTGATACGTAACAAACAAATGAACAAACGGGTGCATTTATAACGTATAATTAAGATTTAAAAGCCATGAAGAGATAATAAAAAGATAATCTATAATATAAATATAAAATCTATAATATATTAGGTTAATTTAACAGTTTTTTATGGTGTGCATTCGCTAAAACGACGATAATGACAATTAAAATTTGAGCCTACCTCCTACTTCTGCTTATGGCATATTTAAAATAAGAATAGAAATATGTAAGAACTTAAAATATAATTTATAATATAAGTACCAACTCAAACTTTATAAATATCATCAATATTTATTTGTGTCATGCCATCACATAGGTAACGTTCATAATAGCACTATTTTTTTATTAAGAAATACATAAAAATCAAGTTTCATTACTTTTGTTCGCAAATCAAAATTCATGTAATTACCTCAATAATAAGATTGTTTCGAATGAGTACAATTTAAATCATTCGAATTTTGTATTGAAACGGAAATTTAAGTATAAAATTGCAGTGTTATTAGCGGTTGCGTTTGCGAACTCGAGTCGTGCATTAAATTGTAATTATTTGGTAGCAAAAAAAGTGGTGGGGTCGAGTTAAACCCGATCTGAGAGCAAAAGCTCCGTTGTTGCATCAGGCGTGATCGCTCAATGAAGGCACTTGCATCAGCCGCCGTTCGAATTCGAATATGAAAAAACATTTTCTTAATCAAGACATTTAATAGTAACATATTTCGTTTACATATATTGTATACAAATTAAAAGTAAAACGGCTTAAATTAAAAAAAAATCTAAAGTAGCCTACGTAACTACCAGGAAAATCACTTGAAATTTTTTATTCATTTAAAAAATGTAACGCTCTATTTAAAACATTAGGTATATAAAAGAAAAATCCGTTTTTCATGAATGTTGCCAAAGTTATAGTTTTTTTATATATAATTATTAAGGTAATTTCGTAATCAAAATAGGTAGATTTTTAAGATTGCTAATGGTAAACCAACAGAGAATCGATAAAAATGTCCAAAGGAGTCCTCCGGCATATCCTTTTTCTAACGCAGTGGAAACCTTCGGATAGGTAACCTTGGCCTCTGGGGGGAACCGGTTTTTGTGGGATTCTTACCCACTAACTATTAATTCCACTAAAACCAATGCTATGGCCATCTTAGGTACAGATCGCGTTTATGTAAATCATCCCCGGCCGATCCTATGCCGATCCCCGCTCGTAGCTCGACGGAGCTCTCCTCGGAGGATGAAGGTAATCTCACCCTCCTTACATAGTAATGTTATAGTAATGCTAGCCAGGATACAAGTGCGTACGGCCGTGCAAGGACATCCTAGCTACCTTCCTACTCAGGGCTATCTTAAAGACACGCGAGACCCCACCTCACACATCCAGGGCCCCAGGGTCCCGCCACGTTGCTTGAGCTCTCCAGTCCGGCAAAGATCCTACTCTAACATTCTTCTAATCAAAATTAAATTAAAACTACTACTAATTCGTGCTAAGTGGTTTTAGGAGATCAGAGAAATATTTTTAGGAAAATATACACAATTATACTGTAGGCAAGGAAAGAGCATAATAGGAGTTTTTTCACGTTGAATCGTAGCCACAGTTTACTTACATCCGAAAACGGAATACAATATTTTTCTTACAGATTACAGACACTACCATAGACTCTGTATATTTTTTATATAGCAATAAATATTGTGACGTTTGATTAAATCCATTTTACGCAAGTTGTTCCTATACAAATAAAGATAGAGACACAGAAAATTTACTACAAGTTATAAACAAAAAAATAGGGTTCACATTTTATTTTAAACCATTTACTGTTTTGAATAATTTAAACTTAAAGTATACCTAAATAACTGAATTACACTTTACAGCTTAATGCATGAAATGAAACGGACGCGTTTGCTGATTATTTAAATTCTCGTAATGATTCAACTGATCAAAAGTACAATTTTTTAAATAAGAAATTCTTATCTACTTACATTGATAACTTTATAAAAATATACAATGTACACCTACTTATAATACAATACAATTACAAGTATATTTAATTTCTTGGGTTTGTGCATGCTCGTCTGGATTCGCCAAACATCAGTAATATATATAATAAGTATTGTGTTCCGGTTTCAAGAGTGAGTGAACCAATGTAGCTGCCGGCACAAGATCCTAGCTACCATGGTCGGTGGCGTATTGGTGTAAAGTAAAGGGTGATTAATTTATCTTACAGCGCCAATGTGTATGGGCTGTGTAACTACTAACCATCAGGTGTTTAGAGGGCCCTGGGCTAATACTACTCAGGGGTCCACTCAAGACACACCTGAACGTATACTTGAATTAAATTAATTGAAAGGGTTTGATTAATTGCAGGATTCGCAGGACTGCAAACCATACGATCTTTTTAATTTAATAAAATAATGGATTCTTTCGCGTTATCGTCTATTTTTGACTTTGACTTGACTTAGCTGGGGGAGCTTTGAATGCACAGGGCCCTGGGCTGAAGCCCAAAAAGCCATACGGTAGATCCGGCTCTGACAATTAGCCCGTCCGCCTACCTATTACATTTTGATTCCTTTGATTGAAATGAAGTAGCCTTCCGGTCACCAGTAGAGGCAATAAACACCCATCTCTCCGAGTTATTAAAACACTTGCAGCGTTTCAACTGGGTTTAACTTTTTGTACCACTATCCGCTCTTTATCTTAGACTCAAAGTGAGCAACTAGAGGGTAACCCGTATCATCTAATCCCTAATAATTTAACTGTTGATTTCGATGACATCATCTTGCAGTGATTTTTGTAGTACCTAAATTATTATTCAGGATGCTGAAAATGGTGGTCGCTCATATTTCAAATAATGCAGGCTGTTTCTTCTTCATGGGCTTCTTCCAAAAATAATTTAAGTTTCTTTGACGTGCAACATGGTGCTGCCTGCAGTCAAATATCCAAATTGGGAGTCGTTCTTTAATCGATTCACAAACATGCCACCTGTAAATAATTGTTTTACCAGGGCTGAATAGGTACTTTGAATCGCTAATGTGCCACCAAACTTGGAAACTAAGATGTTATGTCCCTTGTACCTGTAGTTACACTGGCTCACTCATCCGTCGAACAGGAACACAACAACACTGATGTTAGACTACATGCTGTTTAGCGGTAGAATATCTTATTAATGGGTATTACCTACCCAAACGGGCTTGCACAAAGCTCTACCACCAAGTAAAATGATTTCGAAATGACCTACCATGATCCCGTGTCGCCCGCCGAGAAGAGGAGAGGATATCGCTGGTTTTTTTGAGGGTATCTCGGGCGCAGTAGGCGTCCTGGGCACTGACGAGTCCTACATTTGTGGAATCTATCCTGTAAGCATCACTGAATTTTCATATACATATTATTTATTTCTTTGATGTCTACATGACTACATGCTTTTAAATTAATTTATAACTAGCATTATAATAATCACAGAGGCTTGTCCTTGATGCTACGATAGTCATGGGTCGCGTTATTTAATATAATTAATAATTTATTCATGGTTATAATTCATCTCGTGCTTGACGGTGAAGGTGAAACCTGCATATGTCGGATGAAAATCTACATGTGTATCCACCAAACCCCTTCTAACGTTGTTCTAATGTTGTTTCTGTAATACTTACATTTTATTTTCTTCTTTTTGACTCCTTGATTCCTTTTACTCTGTTTGCCAGCACTATATTAGTGGTATCACCACTCCTTGTCAGTAAGCTGAATATATAACAGTATAACTTGCATTATCATTATTACCCACCAAGAACCTTGTCGAAATCCCCTTCACTATGACATGATCACATTTCAGATCACAAAAAGGAACACACTAAAAACACTAGATTTGAGAAGGCCTTTATAGCTAATGCGAATTTAACGCAAAAAGGATAAAATTATAGATACTAAAAAACAATTAAATATCGATGAAAATATGAATGGTGTATATTCCCGTAAATAATTGAGTTTTTAAACATTTCATGAATAAACATTGTGTAATAATTAGAATTCACTCAAAATGTTATATGCTTAAATAAAATTAGATTGTTTTTATCTATTTGCCATCACTGAGACACTGGCACTGCAAGAAATATAAAACACTACTTACACCATCAACTGTGGGATTTAAGCATAATCCCTTCCATGTTATTAAACTAGCTCGCTCACCTTTCACCTGAAGAAAGGAACACAAAGTAATAATTTTCATTATTATAATAATTTATATGTTAGTGATACCCACTCAAACAGATCTGCACAAAGACCTATCATGATCACTATGCTTTTATAAATTGTAATTCTTGTACATAAAAATTGTGCGACACAGTTAAATCCATGTTGAATCCAATTTTATCATCTTGTTAATATATGGTGTAGGGTAGACCTCGACACTAAAATTAAAACACAACACAAAACTAATTCAATACATATTAAAAAAAGGGTATATTTTTTACATGTACTGTTAATTTATATTTAATAAATGATTCGGTGGTAAGTGGTGACCATAGAAGAAAAAACAAAAAAAAAATCGTTATATGTAATAAAAATAACTTTAATAATATAGAAATCAGTATTGTATAACTTTTAATGTTATAACAATAATTGGTACCTAATAGATATATCCCTATTGTGAGTAAAGTGCAAAATATCTATCACAAGCTACTTAATCTGCGGTTGTAGCAACTTAGCATGATACAGTTCATATAAAAATGTAAACATGATACTTTTTAATATTTAGAATTATCGAACTTTATTAATTTGACACTTCATAGTGATATAACTCTGAACTAGCCCACCTTTGATATCTTAAAATATGATGTATCACTAAAGCTGCGTTTCTAATAAAACGATCATTGGCAACTCTGTCAACGCACTTTGGTAACAAAAGTTTTTATAATAACCATAAAGTTATTAGCAAATTTTTGGTGACTTTTTAAGGAATCACAAACAGTTGCAAACAAAAAATTGCCAATAATTTCAGTAGAAACACACCCTAATATATAAATACAATTTAAATCGAACAAAAACTTTATACTTTAATTTATTGCTATTTGACAATTTTAATTTTTCTATTAAATGCACATTTCAGTTAGTTCCCACATCTGTATAATCTACTGACACTAACTTGGCCAGTGAGTTTTCTCGTGTTATTGTCATATAAAGGTGGTGTAAAAGATTTTTTATGAAGTCATTTGTCTGGAAAGGTTATTTTGGGTGATGCACTTAAAATAACATAGACATCAAATAAGACCAAAATAGCATATTTTCAAATTAAACATACATCGATGCAGTAGGTATGTCATAATTAAATAATAAAAATAAATATTGTGTCAGAAAATATTAAATATCATATTGTCATTGGAAAGGAAGAAATGCTAAAGCACTAAAATGCTATTCAATTAATTGAAGTTTAAAGTGTTCTTATTCAGAAAAAATATAACTCAGTTATTTTAATGCAATTTAGTTCAAAGGAAAATAGTATTTATATTTAATTTTTATCTATTGCTTCTAAACTTGTACAAGCTGCAGTGTGTATCTGAAAAAAAAACTCATTTCCTAAAAATACCATTTTGGCGCTGCAACAAAAAGCTTATGTTCCTTTTCAAAGTCAATATAGTTCAGTAAGTATTGATTAGTATTGATCAAACTATTCACAGAGATAAAACCTTATGTAAAAGAGTTTCATTTTAAAACATCATTATTACCATTTGTAACAGTTATTAAATAACAATAAGAGTATTTCCAATGTAACATACAGATCAACTTGATTTTTTATTAAACAAAACCAAAACTATTGTTATTTGCCTGTTCATTCTTGTAATATAGTAACATTCTCAAATTCATTTTATCAGATCAAATTCATCTACTATTGCTTAATATTTTTTTATATATACATCTTTTACCTAATTTAGCCATATTATGTTAAATTGGCAGTAATTTTAGCCTCAAATAAAAATATATGATAAGGTTAAATGGATATAGTATTGTTTAACATATTTTCTTGTCTTTTTATTAATATGTAACAATGAGACATACATAATTTAAATGGCAGTAAACAACATTATTTCTCACTTTTAATTTCCTTTAAACAAGATCATTAAAATTTGATTTTCTAAGTTGATAAGTTATCGAATAAATATTTTGGTTTCATTTAATTTTCAAATGTACAATTTGTGAACTCACAAATTTGCTGGCGCATTTATGGTGAAATACCATAAATGAAACAAATAATTGATAATATTAACCATATTAAATCAACAACTATTGATTTAGAATTTACGAACTTCAGTCTTTGTGTAACTTATAAGTACTTTCATCATTCAACTATAAGTTCTGACTAAAATTGTTACGAAATATTATTACATAAAAGTTACGGTCTAATGAAATTGCTATGGAAGCACTAAAATCCAGTGTTAATATATGTAAGATATTTAGTTAAACTGAAACATTAATATAACAATTGAAATATTTTTGCCTTCCCTAGTTGATAATATTACTTAGATCAAAAGAAATCATATTAGACGGAATAAAATATTCATTTTCACTATAACACATTATGGATTTAATTTATTATAAGCTATATCAGCATTAAAATGACTTTTCCTATATTATTCTTAATCTTACATTAATTTCATCAATTTACACTAAAAATAAATTAATTCTATATTAATCCATATATATTTTAATAGAAAACAATATGTTATATTAGATACTATGCCTATAGACTAATATAATCACTTTGTTTCTTTTTTAACAGTGACAGTCTTTTCTGCTGGTTTAACAGGTGGTTTAACTGTGGATCATTTCTTTTTTCTGTCTTGAGTACACTTCGGACAATACCACTTGCCTTTTGGCTTAATTTTAAGATCTACACATGCAAAGTGAAACCACTCAATAGGGCAGTCGGGATTATCACACCCTATCATTTCACCGTAGGACACTTGGTGACAAAGGCAGTATGTAGGTTCATTTGGATCAACAGGCATATCTAGCACGTCACTGGGATGCGCCATTCCCGCAACAGAATCCAGGTCCGCATTTTCTTCCTGCTCTTTAACAGCTGTGGTTGTAGTTGTAGTACCTTTTCGTTGAGCTTTTTTCTTAGCCGCCGACCGTCCACTAGCGACTGCGTCCTCCTCGCTCGATGCGCCCGTGCGCTTTTTCTTACCTGTTGTCGCTGCGGCTTTCTCACTTCCCTTGTGCTTTTTCCTTCCTTTTTTAACAGTAGCAGGATTAGACTCCTGATCCGTGGCAGCCTGTTGAGCTGCGCGAGAGCTCATTACTTTCTCTTGTATTTCGGACTCGAAACGTGCGAGGTCAGAATCAAGGCGACGTATGTGTTTATCAACTAATTCGTAGGTCTGAATGGCGAGCTGCACCTTATCATCTCCGTACTCTTTAGCTTTATTAAATAAACCCTGAATAGTATTCACCTTTTCTTTTTTAGTTTCTTCGTCCATTTTCGGAATATTGGGAAGCAATTCATCGGCCATAAGATCAATTGTCCTCATTAGGCCGTGGGCTCTGTCGTCGAGATCCCTCATTAATTTAAAATTTCTTTGTAATTCTATAGGTAAATGCTGCAAACTGTCCAGGTAATGTTCCAAATATAAAGCTGAAGTCATTTTGCAATATTTTGTAACGACTCCACTCTATATTGTACTGCAAAGGCGCCAAAATAAAAGAAGACACTAATTAAATTTACACTAACTTAATTTTGATTATCCGTTCAATATAATCCACTATAGAAACTTTATATAAATCATTGAATAACCGAAGAAATAAAATGAAAAAATATGCTTGTATTCTTTTAGATTACATTACAACAAGCAATTTCCACTGTCTTCTAACCACCAATCAAACGAATGAAACTGAACAAATAACGTTCCTTTATTGCATTTTTAAACCTTTGAAAATAATCTATTGTCCTTGTATAAGTAATTAGGATTTTCAAGAAATGGAATAAAAAATAGTATTTTATTATTTATCAATTTTTAATGTATAATATGTATTTTAACTATCATGTTTACAATTAAAGTTATAAATATAAGCGTACAATGAAATTACTAAATTTCCGCTGTGCACGTATTAGAGAACACTTACTAGTTACAGAGTATATAATTCCACTGTCCATAATAAATTTGATTGAATTCAACAATTGGTCATCCTCATATTTTTTGGCAAATGTATTTTCGAATATTTGCTAAAACTCTCGCATACATTTCAAGTTTTTGTTAAACGATTATTCATTATGTGATTGTTGCATCGACAAAAACCGTTAAGCAATTATAAATTAAAAATTCAAAAATTAACATAATAACAATCTTCAATATTGTATAAAATTATATTATACGTGTAAAATGTATGTATATGTTTCAGATATTGTATGCTGCAGTATCATCATAATTTTCAGCATCAATGCGTGCCTTATTTGTATTCAAAAGAAAGAGATCAAAATATTTGAAAAGTAATTGAAATTGCGTTTATGATAATTCAAGTATCCTATAATATCCTATAGCTCCTTGTTTAATAATTTTAATTAAACATATGTCTAAAGACATTCTTAATTGTGCTAAAAATTAGAATTCTTTTTTCATTGGCTTTATGAATGATTTAACACAAATTTTATACTCGAAAATCGAACAATGTTTTAAATGAAAATTTAATTTTTATAACAAAATACTAAATCATTACTTTACTTTTACAGTAACTACGCATAAAATTTAAAGACTACTTCAATGTAAGTTTAACTATTATTTTTTTTGGGATACCGAATTGCGTGCGGCGTACCTATAGAAAATGATTTATTATTAAAACACAGATATTTTTTAATATTTTATTGTATTAGCAAATAAACAAGTTATAAAATATTTTCTTAATAGAAATGACACTAGTCCGGGATACGCAGCATATCAGCTTAGTTTACATAAATTGTAATATCGGTTATTTTATAATGACACCTGATAACTGTTACATTTTTTTTGTAATGTAATATATATTATACATTTTAGCGTTAAGAAATAATTTTTCACGTTGATATTAACAGCATTAAAATAACCTATAAAACAATTAATGTCATAATTTTATATGGACTATTCAATTACAGCGAATATAACAACTTGCTTGATATTTAACATTTAAAATTATAAACTTTAAAGGTAAAAAATGCAAATAAATAATTAGCGTTCGCCAAATTACGGCAAAATAAAGTAGCGTTTACATAATCTACAAAATATAAAACATGCTTTAATTATTTCTTATATCTATAATTTACATTTCCTTAAGCTTATCGTGATCGTACATGTAAGTTATACTACTATACTACAACATTGTTCAATGACATACTGACAAAGTAAATATTGATGAGAGTAGATACTTTTTTGGGAGGTTACATTCATAGATGCTAGTTTGTAATTTCGTTTTTTATCACTCTTAATTACTAATGGAACACACTGAATATAAAAATAGAAAAACAGAATATACATTGGAGATGAGGACACTTACGGATTACTTGTAAGTATGCAAGAGGTTGTTACATCTATATTTCTAGAAGATTGTATATTATCTCCAGTTGCTATCTAAGAGAAATCATAAGGTACTTAAATGAAGTGTCAACTTAAGCCTAGCTACATACAACTCTACATATTAAGAAAATTTGGTACACATTCGTTGCTCATATTTCCATTATAGTATCATTACAGCTGCGGCACAGTGAGCAACTGAACATTGTGGAATGCATATTACATAAATCAGATGATCTTAATGTATAAAAAGTAAAAAAGAAATAAAAAAACCTCTGTAATATCCTCTTATATAAAACTATTATCCCAAACACTAAGGTGATTATAATTTCTTATAAAATGGAAGTTATTGATTTAAATGATAAACACATTTTTTTATAAATTGGCACTACATATGCAGGTCACAATATAATAATATGGTTATTAGAAAATCGTACTATCAGTGAATTTGTATAGGCATCTAAGTATTACAAATATTCACCATCTAATAAACATGTCAATATAAAACATTCATTACTAAAATTGCAAGACAATACTTCATCGGCAGAGTACTATTAGTATATCATTCCTTACTTTGATCTTCAAACTTGAAACACAGACTAGCTAAGTCATCATATTCAACATACTTTAAAGCATTTTAAGATAAATTAAAATATATTTAAATCTCAAACATGTTTTCACAACCGCTAAAGAATATTTTTAGAGAAACAGATTTAATTTTAACAAGCAAAAGCACCATTTAAAAAGATTGTGCTAAGGTGGGCCAAGATGCGATTTGAACTTGTGTTCAATATTCTTAGAAAGTAAATATGTACTTACAGGTAAGAAACAACACAAGCGCCACATAAAATCTGCCAACTATTAAACATTATATTTAAGGGGCGTAATAGACATCGTTATTACCACTACATACTAACCTTTTTGTAACTAATTTAATTCAATATTCATATATTTGGTTTATAATAAAAGGTTTAATATTTGACGCTCCAACAGCTATCCCACTTCGTATAACTATTTATGCCTAGCGAAAACTCTTCAATGTAAAATACAACGTATTGACACTCCAAACCGATTACGTGAATATCTTATTAAAAATACAAACGATACTCCATGCACTAAGCGCACCAAGTTACTCTTACAAAACGAACTCGCATCCCTATATACTGATCATATACGGGATACGACAGCCTTACACGATTTACTTTACGAGCGACTATCACAATATAATAATTCATGCATGGAATAGGGCGGTTAATGCACTATACTAATGTTTCATACTTGTCTAGGACGTGAGCTTGATTATTTTCGTCTCCGTGCGAACGAGAGCGCGGGCGAGGCGTGGTGTCGGCTCCAGAGGTTTTCGCTCGAGTTTTTTTATCATGTCCACAGGTACATGCGACCGAAGACTGGCGCTTTAATGTCTGAGCGCGCGCTCCGGCCCATTGCGGATCTAAAGACTCGCTTCTAGCGTACATTTGCCGCTTTGTGCGTCCCATAGTCGCATGTGTGAAAGCAGTACTCTGCCCGCTATCAGATGAAGGTCGCATAGACTCGCTACGCATGCAGAGGTTGCCACCCGCTCGCCGAAACGAATCTAAAACACGCTCCTCGATTTCTTCAATGTCTTTTTTCTTCACGAGCCAAATTTCCTCTGATCCCCTAGTAAAGTAGCTGGATCCCTTGCTCACAGAGTACTTCTCCTTAGGTTTAACTTTACATGTCTTAAAATTATTTTGAGTATTTACATCTTCGTTGAATTTGTGCAAGTTTGAACGGGCAGTATCGGGGGAAGCCACGTTGCGAAAAGCTGTACCGTGCGATGGGAATTGATCAGGTAGTTTTGTACCAAGACTAGGCGATCGTATGGTGACATCGACGGGAGATGGCATCGGTTTAAATTCTGGCTTGATTATTTTCTGTGGCTCAGGCTTTTGTATCTTTTCATCAAAGGAAGCACTATCGTTGCGTTGCCATTTTGCGGTTGCGGAATTCACCAATCCTTTTGTCAAACTTTGCTGCCTTTCAAATGCTTTTTCATTAATTTCTGTATTATTAGTGACGTGGGATTCTGTGCCATTTTTGTCAGTACTTCCTAAATCAAAAAACACATGATCCTTAAATGGCGTGGCTGGGGGTGGTAAATCTTCTTTATTATCAGATCCAAGTCTCTCCGTGCGCGAGCGTCCACGCACTGATCCTGGTCGGGATAATCTTCCAGCATTAACGCTAGCATCTTCTGCTGCCTTCTCAAACTTTCTTATTTTGTCTCCTACTCCATTAGATTCCCCAGTTTTATCATTGTTTTTTATGGTTTTATTGTTATCCGCATCATCATTTTTGTTCGTATTAAGTGTATCATTATTAATATTTTTGTCCGAAATGTCATTACTCAATGTTAAAGAAAGCTTTTCAATTTTAATAGGTGCTTCCTTGGCTAGCACAGTTTCTTTTTTTATCTTTGCTAATGAATTTTCTTCAGGTTTTGCTTCAACTTTACTTGATTTAAAAGCATTTATAGGAGGAGACGACACTGGTTTTATTGGTGGTGGTGAAGCAATGTCGTTTTTGGCTTGACTCACTTCTCTATTTAATGGTGGAGAGACAATTTTTTTAAGTGTTACAGACGTAACTTCCTTTTTGCTGAGTGGAGAAGTAACCTCATTTTTTTGTGGTTGTTTAGTCAAATCATTTTTAAAAGAAGGAATTGTATTTACTTTGTTTATTATAGACGATACGTTAGTGTTAGGCTGAGCTGAAAGTGTCTGCGTTAGAGGTGGCGATAAGACTTTCTTTGGTGGCGAGGTTGAATTCTTCGGCGGTGAGGCGTCTTTAGGCGGTGAGGTCGTCTCCTTAATGAGACTACTTTTCCTCGGTGGCGCCGAGACATTTCTGGGCGGACTACTTTTAGGCGGCGACTCCGATTTAGCTAAAGCCTCAACCTTTGCCTTTTGGGCTTCAATGTCACGGCTGAGAAAGGAAGAGTTTCTGACATAGCATTCATCTTTATCAGAAGAATGCGTGATGTCGTTTTGAGTCGTTGGTGGGTGTTTAATTTCAATATTGATGTGGATTGGGCCGGGTTGCGTTTGTTCTTCATTTTTTTCGACGACAGGTTGCGGTTCGGCCGGAAGGGTAGGATTGTGCTTGGTGTCGATATCGGCATGAGTGTGGTCGCGCGAGTGTCTGCGCGGCGAGGCGCGACGTCACGCGCGGGAGTCGGTCCACTGGTCGGAGTCGTCCGAGTCGGTGTCGTTGCCGGAGCTGGTGTCGCTCTGCTCCACGGCAACGCGCCGCGCGAGAATGGACGCTACATCGTGTAGCGCTGGCACCCCGCGAAGCGTATCGTATTTGCCAGTGTTCTCCTCACATCGCTTCTCCACTTTACGCAGTTTGATACCTGTAATACGAGTATGGAATAATTTTTATATATTTTCCAAATACAACAAGTCCAGATTGAGTTTTAAATTTTAATACAATCTAATAATGAACTGAGTAGAAATAACAGTATTTGATCATTATGGGAATCTAAATGTTTACCTTCACGTATAGCTTTGAGTAAATCTGAACGTGGATCAGGCGCAGGGTCGGCAGCAGGACGCGGCGGCTTAAGGGCAGAGGCACCCCGGAGCAGTGAGGCCGGCGAGGGAGGCCGCGGTCGGTGCTCATCTTCTGGCGGTGGAGGAGCTGGAGGTGCAGGTGGAGGCGTAGGTGCGCGAGGCGGCAGATCCTCGGATGACATCATGCCTAGAACAAAGTTTTTTTTTAATTAGTAGCCACACATTATGTTATAGAAGTATGCTAAGTAATGAAGTAGGTTGAATCGAACATTTTTGAATTCTAGTTGGATAATTGACACATTCAGAGCATTTTATAAATATACTACAAATATAAGAGAAAGAAAATATTATAATATAAAGAAATTACTGTTTATGTAATTATCGTGTAATATAATTAACAACCATGTGACTATTTCTTATTTAAAAAAAAATCGAATCCTTTTATTACTGTTGTTAGATATCTAACTAGATATATTATAATCAATATAGGGAATGTACTAAAATAAAACTGACCAATGACGGCATGCATCTGATCGAGATGTGCATCCAGCGCCGTGCGATGCGGAGGCGAAGCGCCGTTGAGTACGGGAGGAGAAGAAGTCCCTTCAGGCGGTGGCGGCGGCGGTGGCAACGCAGATCTAAGGATAAGTATTATTAGTATATTGTACAAGAGTATATGGTTATATTTTGGAATCTCAGCCTGCTTAATCTTAATTAACTCGACATAAGCTTATACTGTGTACATTTATTGTAAATTATGGTCTAAAAAATACATTTCTGCTTTTATTCACAAAGTTTCAAGTACAAAATTGATACCTTGTAGGTGTATGGTGTGGTGGTGTGTCTGGCTGCAGTGGTGCCGGGGGCGCAGGCGGAGGAATGGAAGGTCTAGCTCTGCGCGGAGTTCCCGCGATACTACCTCCGTATATTGGCTCGATAGGTCCATATGGACTTTCCTCTCCCATTACTGTAATAATTAGATTTCAATAATATAAATTATAGATTGATTGATTATATCTCGTAGGTATTTGTTTGCAATAACTACAAACAAATTATCAATTAAATATGAAAATAAAAAAATAATAAGCAAAAGTGTAAACATCGGCTATAGACAAGTAAGTCAAAAACATTTCCAATGTTACCGTGTCCATTTCCAGTGAGCCTAGGAGTCCTGTTTTGCTGGTTCTCGATTTCGATGGAGTTTGGTCGCGCGGGCTGAGACGACGCAGGTCGGCTCTGAGGCGCTCTATATCCACCATCCGTCATTGTAGTTGCTGAGAAATACATTATGTCATTAAAATAAATTCAGAGGATGTCTTGTTAAATTATCACCAATTATTTTTACATAAAAGAAGAAACTCATATTATATTTGAACATGAAATTGTAAAAACAAATCTTCTTATTAAATACAAGAAAACATTCTAAAGAAAGCGATTTGCAATTTATCAATTCGTATTCATGTTACTGGCATTTGAATCGTCGTACTTTCTAAAATATATGTATTTTTTATTTTATATTTATTTAAAATACATATTGAACTTTGAATATGTACATTGGCAGCAATATATTGTAGCCTCGATACCTTTATTTTGGATTAGCCCCTTTGCGTTCGTGGCTATGTAAACAATTAACAGTGTAGTGACTAGTGTATTTTCCACTATACATACTCTGATAGAGCGGGTCGGGTCGGTACTGCTCGATGTTGTACCGCCGCAGCTGGTTGGGCGCCATGATGTGTTCCCCGCGCGTCACCACCTCCGCCTTCTGCCGGTCGCGCGTCGAATGCGGGACGCGAACGCGCCTCGTGCCGCGACCGTCCGCTCCACCGCTGCGTGGTTGACGGACCTGCCATACACCACACACACGTGTAGGTTTCATTTCGTGTTCACGCCTTACATAATTAGTATAAACAACATATAATAAACGACCATTTCAATTTGATTTTGAAAGAGGTTAGTTAAAATATGAAATAAGGTCTGGGCTGGGCGTCATTTTTTATACCGTCTGAATTTAAATTTAAATGACTTCCAGAAACTTAATAATTTTGCTAAAATATTTAATTATATAATTAAATGAGGATCATACTAGGACCCTAATTTTATTTACAATGAACATATTAATATAATCTATTAGTTCATATATGACGTTTATAGTGCAATATGAATAATATTTAATACACGTGATATTGGATAATGTAACAAATATCACACAAGTATTTACCTTCTTCCCTCGATCGTGCTGAATCCTCTCGGTGTCTTGCAGCATCTCCCTGCGCCAGAGCTCGAAGAAGTAATCCGGATCTGTATAGAACTTCCTAGCGTCTCGACCGTCATCTCGGAACTCGTTGAGTCGCTCGAGAGGCGGCGGGCGGTCGCAGCGAGCGTACGTCGCGAGCATCGCAGACGGCATCGTGGTTCGAGAGAACAGCTGTTGCTGGAAGGTTCGAGACGAACGGAACGCCTTCCGCATTTGGATGTCTTGAAGGGACACTGGAAATAGACCAAAATAATTATAACTTTATATATATTTTGCAATACCTTTAATTTTGATGACATACAAGACTCAATTCTATAATCGATTAAAAGATCAGTGTTGCTAAATCAAATGTAACTAAGCACTTATCACCAGATGTATTGGCTGCTTGTTAGATTACAAATAAAAAAAAAGACTAGTACTATAATTTTCTCATTGGGTGCATTAATTATTTGATCTGTTCTTTAACATTTTATTAAGTAGCGAACAAATTAATATGCTTTTCACAAATATTTTTATTAAATATATTTTTACCCTCTTCTACGCCAGAGTCCAACTGTGTGACCTTTATAGCAAGCCTATCAATTCTGGCTTGCAGTACATTTGTCCTTTCCGCCAGGCTCGTTGCCTCCCGCGTCAACTCGCCGAACATATCCTCCGCATGTTTGGACAGAGACGAAAGCTGTCTGTAATACATAATATTATATTAAATTTCATAGAGATTTTTTAGCAGTTAATGCAATAGAGAACAGAATATATAAATTAATTAGCTATACTAAACCCGCCCCGTTTATTAGTTAATTTTAATAAAATTTGTTTATTATAGATCACTAAGGCTCAAAGTGTTTTAAAAAAGCATAGAATATATATTTATAACATTCTGATGCTACTATTATGCCTCAATTATTAAAACTTATTTCAAATTATTAACTTTATACAAAAAAAAAAAAAAATCGTAAAATTCATTGTGTGTAATTGTGTATGTGTGATACGTCATATACCACATATGACTTAAAATTTTATCGATGTTGCCATAGTTACCTGACAGTGTTGGCAAGTGTTCCGTTCGTGACTGCCTCTAGCTCGGACGGCACGTCGAGGCGCTCGGGCACGGTCCCGCGCGACACGTGCACCGGCTCCACGCAGCGCTTCGGCAGCGGCATGGCTGCGCGCTTCGGTGCCGGCTACCTCGTGTGCATCACTGGCGAAGAATAAACATTTTCAAAACTTTGATTAATTAAATTTAGTCTTATTTTAAACACGTATACAAAATAATGGTGGCATTTAAACATTAATAAACAAGGGTGACCTTATAATCATATAAAATTTGTTTTATAAATAGACATCTTTCTAAAACGATTTTGACAAAATATACAAAAAATATCGGATATTGTAAATTTGTAAAGACGAGATAAAAAAAAATACTACGTGTAAATTATCGCTCATATCCAAACGCCCATTCGCTTTAGATATGCAATTTTTATCGATAAACTTCCGTTATCAGCTGAGATACACAATACTAATATCTAATTCGACCATTAGCTGCGTGCAGTGAACCTTACGAGAATAGTAATCATAATATAATGTTACAAACAGTTATAATCGACATACGCAAAGTATAAGTTAAGTGCAAATACCTGGAATATCTAAGGACAGTCTTATACAATGTGTCGTTATCGTTAAGATCATCATTGCCACATTTAACGGAAAAAACAGCGTACGTTGCAAGCGAGTCCCGCTAATCCAAGCCCCAGCTGTCTACTATAAAAAATATAGTAAACATTTTCAGTCATGATTTAATTTTCTCTTTTATTTAAATAGGCACACTTATACCATGATATTTTAAACAATATTAACATGTAAAGACATCGAAAATACGCCACCAACCTTGGGAACTAAGATGTTATGTTCCACCGGGGGTGAGCCAAACGGAAAGCCCTACCACCAAATATTGGTACCTTGTACAATTTGAATGCATCGATAGAAAAATTAGATTGTAGAATACATCCATGTTATATACATATTTCTATATTCTAGTGGGTCGCACGCGAAACTTCTCGTTTATTCAACAGATTTTTACAAATTTCGAAGCCTATGACAGGTTTTTTTTTAATCTCATTTCATTATAAAGTGACTACGCCTATTTGCACGAATTTAATTTGTTTTTTTTTATACAGCCATAGCGCCGCTCTCTATATGGCCAGTAACTTTTTTCAGCACACTAAAATTAATTCATAACAATTTAATAAATTGCAATCAAGAATCATCTTTATTATTCTGCACGTTTACGGCTGGCGCTCTTCAAAATGAGACTATGTATAACCGATTTTTGATGTGCAACTATCGGTATCGTCCCATAATCACTGGGACAAAAATCTGCTTACGCTATTAATATATAAGATTTTTTTTTTCATTTAAATTTTTCTAATATTTAACGCCATAACATATTGAGTAATAGATACATTGACAGGACATTTGGCGTGTATTTTGTAGTATATTAATAAATTTAAACTGAAGGAAAATATGGTTTATTCGACTGATAATGAGAATTCATCTATATTTTCGGAAAACCGGTCGGTGTACTAAACCAGAAATAAAAAATTGTTCGACAAACAAAAACACCGAATATCAACACAAAGAAAATTTTAAATTAACATGGTTATTCTTTATTTACCTACACAACCTAACCTAACCTAACATGGTAAATATCCCGTTTTAAATACTGTTAGTAACAAAGAAAAATTTTACTATAAAACCGTAAACATATGAACGTTAATGAACATCAAGCGCTGTCCAAATAATAGATCTTAAGGAGTTAGGTGCAATCCAGGTATCGTTTAATTACAGTAGCGGTCTTGCCGGAACTATCGTGCATAGCGGAGGCGAATTAGCATAAGATACTCGTAAACACAAATCCGTTAATTGCTTTGTACTTCCTGCATCCTTGATTCGGTTCGTATTATATTGGACAGATTATATTATATAACGGTGTTAATGTATTCTTTCGATTTTTACAAGGATTTGATGAATCGTCGTTTAAAGCAAATTAATAAATTTGAAGATAAGTTTGGAAGGTAGTTGCCACCGAGAAACTACCGACAAGAGCCTCATTAGTTACATCATTTTACTAATTGACTATACATGATATTGATTTTATATATAAATGTAATAATATTTATATATAAACGATTCACCAAGCTAATTTTGAGTATGGGTGGATAGTGGATTTGGAGCAGCGTAGTGGAGTAAGCGCTAAGCCATCACAAAAAGCAAAGGTAGCCTAGCACTAATTTATTAATCCTGCAATATTTACTACTTCAATTTGAAACGCAATCAATAGATAGTGTAGCTGATGTCCAATGTTATATATTATTGATAACCAGGCGGCAGATGCGCTGGAACACTCACAAAGTTACATTAGGTATTCAATGAGCGTCGACCTTAGTCCCCTCGACGTCCGAGGCGACATATTTTTCAGTGTCCTTTATTTTCTGTTATAAGCATATAACAGCATACTATCTTCTCTCATCTCAGCATACTCGTAGGTAAAATTAGCGGGAATTACCAAACAACTTATAGAAAGAATAACCATATTATTTAATTTAAATGCGAAAGTTTGAGGCCCGGGGCAGAAAACAGGCTATTTTTTTTTAATTAACCACTCCAAGGTGCTAAATATGTGACTAATACACATTAGGTATAGTTTTATAAATTTCGCGCGGGTAAATCCAAAGGTTCGGCTAGTAATGAATATTCGCCACTGATATGAAATGTAGATTCTAACCATTCATCAATGAAACAAAAAAATCTTTGTAGTAAATTATTATTCGAGATATTAAGTTGACATGTCCAACAGAAACTATTGCAGTTAGTATAAAGAGGCATAATTGTCATCTTTGATTAAAATAAGAAATATTTTCAGTATTTCAAGCGAGATGATTGTCCATTTACGCCTAAACGTATTGCTTTCAGTTCTCAAAGAAAGGCGGACGCGAAAAGGATCGTTAGCGAAAAAAAAAATGAAGCGTGTTCCACTTTAGAAGTAGTAACCTAGTTTATGTATTCAAGAGGAAGGAGGCAGGAAATTTTCTTTTCAGGAATTTATGTATACAAAATATGCTCGATATTACTTTTCTTCTATTTTACTACACGTAGTTTCTTAAGGAAATAACTAATGATATTAGTAAAGGTTATTAAAGTTCACGTTGATACATAATTCATGACATAATATAATATTCGGAAGTAAGATGTGACAAACTTGAATTATAAACGAAAGGCAGAGAAACATTGAATAAATCAGAAAGCAATAGCGAAATCTAATCGTTTGAATATTTATTAAGAATAAGAAAGTTTATTAAATAATAGTAAAATCGTAATAAAACATTGAATTTGAGACTTTTATATCAATAAATTAAAATCCATGTGAGTATACTATACACAATTTTTATTGAATTTTGTTAGGAATATTACATATTAGTAAAAAGTAGTAAATTTGTCTATTTCTATATGTCTTTGATTAGTTCGTCAAGAAGGCAATGTAGGAGTAGGGTCTTTGCCACTCTCGTGCCACTCTCACGGGGGACTCTGCAATAATAATCAGGGTTACGCCTCGGCGATTCATGCACACCTAGCAAAGATAAGATTTCGAGACCACTCGCTGTGTGAATGTGGCCTAGACGAAAGTTTCGCAACCCATATCCTGTACCTTTGTCCTAAACTTCTTCATCCCATTTACGACATTCTCCCCCCTAAAGTCCCTCGGCCTATAAATGTTGAATGTTTGTGTTTAGTCCATTTTGTTCTTTTATATGTAAATATATTAAATGTAATAAAATTAAGTTGTGCATAGTCCAATTGAGTGTTATATTTTATTATATATAGTTTGGAGACTAACAATTATTTTTAATTTACCTTATTATTAACCCTTAATGTTTGTGTTGTTCTAGGTTAAGGATTAACAAGGAAAATGTTACTACTATGCTAGTCTTCTAAATTTAATTAAGTTTGTTACCTCAACCGTACCGATCAATCTCTTTCGTGTCTTCTCCATCCTACGTGACATTGGCAAAATAATCTGTGCCCTGTCGGCACAATTAAAAGCCATTAAACTAAGAATTGAATTATAACAATCAGTATATTGTGTTAATGGTAACCAAACAAGACTAAGAACTAAATAGTGATTAAACGGATGAAATTATACAGATTATAAAGATCTTTTTTTTTTTAATTTTTCGCAGAATCCAAATAGGAATATCCATTAAAAGAAATCGAATAAGCTTATCCATTTTCATGATTAATTATCTTTCGACGCATTCCAGTAAACATATTTTTCAGCTGGTTTTCACACGAATACTAATATCTCGATCTTTTTTCTGTATAATTTTAAATCTCACTCTTTATTGGCCAAGCATCAATGAGTTTTCTTTGTGCTTAATTTGTGTTTGTAATTAGTCTTAAGCCTGATGGTGTTGATAAACATTGCGAAGTCAGAGAAAATAAGCGAGAGAAACAAACAAAAACAACACTATATTTGGTATATAATTTAGTATGATTATTATTAAATTATTAAGAGAATAAGGAAAATATTGTCTCCAGCATATTTATATGATATAATAATTATAATTGAAACCGACTTTGTGCCTTTTCAAGGTTTCATTTGGTAACCCAGCTATTCACTAATGATAAGTTTTCGGAGCAGTTCTCGGCGGTCATAGTGACCGCTGTTTGCTAGCTTAATGTGATTAAATTAACATAAATTATGTAGCATAAAATATTTAAATAAATTGTTGCGATTTCGCCATGTATACTCGTACCGGTTTTTTCCTTATAATAAGTTAATTAAAAAAAAAAAACATTAAACGTATTTAAACAAATTGATAAGAAAACTTAACTTGGAGTTGTTTGTTGAAGTCGCAGGTTCGATCTTGACCCCATGAGCTATAGTCGTACTCATAACCTAAGGTTTACGTATAATTGGAGGAGAAAATAGTACATTATATAATATAGGTACACTAATTCTTTGAAAATAGACGTTGCAAAGTAATACCATTATATAAAAAATCAAAAAGGTATCCTATAATAAGTGGAAAGCTTATATTATATGTATTTTTTTTAATTTTCATATATAAATAGACAAATGCCTGCACTCGTCTGCCTAATAATGACTAATATGATATCTATTCCTTACATCGTCAATGACGCCTTCGTTCTATTATGACACCTGCTTACTCACTTTTCGAGCTGAATATGCTACACGTAGTATTACTGTTTGACTGATATTCTGACATTAGAATACAAAATTTTCACATGCATGATATACAAGAAGTCTCGTAACCTGTTTATAAAGAGGTTAAGACTTTAAGTTTACACGGAGAAGGTTAATTCCGAAACTACTAATCCAATTTAAAAAAATCCTTCACCAATATTTTGAATAAACCTTCATAATATACATAATATACTATATATTATATAAAGTAAAAGAGTATTTCGAAGAGAACAATTATTGTGCAACGTAAGTCAACTACAAAACGAGCTAATAGTTATCTTACGAACTATGGTTTAACGGTAAGAAATATGAATACTTTATATATAAAAATAGAACGTAATTTCTATATGTTACAGTTATTTCTAAAATGTTTATATATGTTTGCCGGCAGGACCTGATGCTGTCTCGGACCGCTAGTTATTCACAAGTTGGTACATCATACACGCTAGAGTTGCATATATTAGACAACATTGTAGGCGTCTTAAATGCTTTCATTAGTCCAGTGATCACTGTAAACTTTTTCGCAACTATATAAGGTAAGTCGTTTCAGTATGAGCAGCACATCTTTGATCATGAAGGTGTCTGCCGTATTGTTTATTGAAGAAAGTGAAAGTGCTCTAACTGGCTTCAGGACAATAAAGCATTATTTATGTATGAGGATTCTATAAAAAGCAAAAAACACCACAATACTACTATTAAACAATATCTTCAAAAATATACCTACTATTTCCAATGTTAGCACCTGTCCTCATGGATATGGTTTCCATCATGCTGTTCTAATGTGGATGAATGGTATACCTTTATTTATATTTTAAAGTAAAGTACATTTATTTTGATACCCGAAGTACTAATCGTACTTGAACTATTTGATATTCAATAAGCTGAACTACCTCCTTATACAGATTAATATAATCATAGAGCTTTCGATTTGTGTTTACTAATAAGGTCTTCGATTTGTAAGTAATGTTTTACTAAGTTTTATCATCAAATCAATCAATATTTGTATCGATAAGTAACGGAGGTACAAAAATCAAACTTAAACATTGTTTTTTAATTAATATTTTTTAACTTATCGAATATTATGGTGACAAAATTAATTTCCAAACGAAAACGGGAATTAGCGTTACGATTGTCAATGTCAAAAGCAATGGGTCTAGGTAGAGAATTACATTAGTGTGAAGGCAATTCATTGCACGTTTTATGAAGACTTTTGGAAAATATATGTCAGCTAGGTAAAGACAAAGACTAGAAAAGACATTGAATAGTTAAGTTATAAATTAATGTATACATTTAACATGACAAGCTATGTGCTTTCCACAGCGCTGTTTTGCTTGGTTACTAAATAAGAAATTTATATAATAATTAAAAAAATAATTTCTTGTGACGTTAATTTAATAACATTAACGTACAAATTAATTACAGGTAACTTCATACTAATATGAAAAAGACGTACCTAAGTTTTCTTTGTTTTTTTTTTCGACTTCATGCAAAATCTACTTACCAGCTTTATATGAAACTTTCAACATTTTAGTTCATTGTTACATATAGGCCATATACTAATATATGGCATTTAGATACAGCTTAATATAATATTATAGCATTAATTCGAACTAGAACTTTTAGAAATACTACAAATAGAACGAAAAAAAATCCTTATGTTACGGAAGTCAGAAGACTATCATATCATAAGAAGTCGTCATTTAATATTGTATAGATATGTTCTTCTGTATATATCTATTATCTTCATTTTGTGTGGTACCGACTAAAGTTAACCGCAGATCGATAGTTTAAATCCCTGCAAATAACACAGTTTTACGGCATGCTCTAGTCGACTTTACGATGAAAACATCGCAAGGAAATCCACTTATTCCGGAAGAAATTGTCTAACAATCCACAATAAGCAGTGTGGTGTACTTAAGCTCCGTATTATTTTCCTTAACAGGTCCCAATAACGAATCAATTGCTTGAAGTAATCGGACCTTTTTTAATAAATACCAAATAAAAGTTAGGAAAACGAGCAAAAAAAATAAATAAACGGATGTTAGGTAACCACACCCTTAGGCATTGACACTGTAAGAAGTACTAACTACGAACAGTCGTTACATTGGTGTAACTCGTATTATTGGTAATACGCTACTAAATATGACATCTAGGATGTTTTGTCTCTCACGCATGTGAAAAGTGGTCCACTAACCCTCCATGACAAAAAAGCAGTACAGATGCCTGCTGGACTTAGCAAAAAAGCCTTACTACCAACAAAAAAAAACTCTCGCATCTTTAATATGCCGCTAATCTGACACAGCAGGATTTAGATATAAAGCTTCATTACTGTAAAGAAAGGGGGTTTTTTTAACTTAATCGCCTCGTTCATGTTGCAGATTTTTTCAGAATTTCTTTTGAAACACGTCAGTTCACTTAAAATATTTTCATTTAGAGCAAAAAATGAAACGAGTTGATTAAAAAGAACATATCGGAGGAGACGTTTCTTCGGATAAGAAGTGAAACTGGTATAACATTCACGTAACGTATAATATATATTTTAATTCATTCCACTTGTATTTTCACAATGATAATAAACGACAGCTAACTCAAAAAATGAAAATAACAGTACGTATTTATTCCTCAACACAAATTAAGAGAATACAGAAAATCTCATATTTTTCATTTAATAAAATAGGTAGACATACAGGGAAATGGGCCACCTTTTAGCATTGTTAGAAATATTAACCATTCCTTACATCGCCAACGCGCCGCCAACCGTGGAAAATAAGAAGTTATGTCCCTTGTGCCTGTAGTTACACTGGAAACATTATTCCTCTTCGTATATTGACAGGTTTTTAATAGTACACAGAAAAAACGTACGAGAAAAAATATATACAACTATGTTTCACAACAATTATTTTTGTGCAACACAAACCGTTCTCATCCTGTACTCGATAAGATTATCCTGTTTTATAACTAAACGTTCATAAACTATTAAATAACATACAATATAAATGCTATTTTTTGTATAAAAGATTCAGTTTTCCTGATACCGTATTTTGGTCGTACCTATTTGTATTACTTTGAAAATATTCTCATCTTCAGCAGATTTCAAATAACAATGGCCACAAAACACCAACCTTTGAATATGAATGGACATATGCGCAATGGTTATTGACAATCGATTTATTTAAGATTATCTTTGGCAACCATAGTTTGTTTTAATTTATTCTAAACGAAATCTTTATATGAGGATATTCAGAAAGTTCATCTTTAATGCTTGATTGGGCGAATTTATAATTCCATTATCAAGAAAATTTTTTTTACTTGGTAGTAGCGCTTTTTGCAAGCCTGTCTGGATGGGTACCACCAACTAATCAGATATTCTACCGCCCAACAGTAATCCTTATACTAAGTATTGTGTTCCGGTTTGAAGGGTGAGCGAGCCAGTGTAACTGCAGGCGCAAGGGACATATTAGCTCCCAAGGTTCGTGACGCGCTGAGATGATGTAAGAATATTTTGTTAGTATTTGTTACAGCGTCCATGTCTATATATGATGACCACTTAGCATTAGGTGGCCCATTAGCCTATCCGCAGAAATATGATATAAAAACTTTGTTTTAGTATTAATATGGAATGGTCAGCATCCTTATCGATTCCAAAAATCAAACATTTATAGAAACTTAAACATTTGTTAAAACTCCAGACGGTATTTAAAATTTGCACTTCTAGAAATTTAAGGTTCCTGAATAAAATTAACATTTCGACATTTACGGTTCGGTTATTTCTAATTAATAATAAAGCATTACTATGATATCATCCGTATAACGCGTGGGTGCCGTAATAGTGTTAAAGTAATGTTCTCACAATTAGGGTCAATGACATTTGTTTACATAATATAAGTACTGAATGTATCGTATAGAAACATTGTTATATCCATCGCAATGACAATTAGATTGAAAGAAATACGGTGTAATGCAGAGACACCCTCATTCACCCTACGGTAATAATTACTAGACATATAATTTGCATGGATTACGCCTTTGGCAGACACCATAATACTTCGAAATGTTGCTGAATACTGAAATGTTTTTACTATAGGTATATAGGAAAAATAGAGGGAGAAGCATTATCTTTTTTAAACAGTTCTTCAACTGAAATGATAATATTTAACACTTTTTTTAATATATTATTGAAGTCATTGGGTGCAATAAGGGAAAAATTTCAAGGTTAAATGAGACTGCCATGTTTCTATCTCTTTAACAGACGTTCAGATATAACACAATAAATACAATCTATTTTTTAGTCTTAACATCTACAATTGTGTCAAAACTACCTATAAAATATTACTAATTTAGCCATAACAATAAAAATTACCGTTACAATAAGTGTATACTTAGTGGATTCCCGGTGATTAGTCAACTAACTGGATCACCATTTTTAGCCACGCAAACTAAATCGCTGACATATATAATAAATACACAAATACACAAGCCGACGTCGATCGTGAGTTACCAAAAGCCAGTACGGTTTAATATGATATGTCAAGGTTTTACAAAAAGTTACTTTCAATAATAGTATGTCGTTATATCTATTCGTACTCAAACAACCGTTGTATAGTAAAACAGACCTTATAACAGACAAAATAGCATTACATCAAATTTCATTAAAACTATTACATATTTTTTAATCATCTTAATCCTTCTGCACACATACAATTTAATTTTTTTAAATATTATAGTCAAAATTAACAGCAAGTGAAATTGCGAAATACAGCAACCTAATACAATAATAGTATATACAAAAACCTTCTCAGAAAAACATGTTCTGGTAACAATTTTTTTTCAGTTAGGCATTACAAAAACAACCCTTGTTTAACTTCCTGATATAGAAAGATAGAACATGCATTTGCATATTCTTCGATTTAATTGCGCTACTAAAATAACTAGGAGAGTGATAAAATAACAGTTCGATCGATATTTTATGAAAATATTTTATTCTTTTGTGAAACGTCATACTATGAAGCTAATTCACGCGCACACACGCGCACACACTGCGCGCACACACACACACACACACACACACAAAACGAACAATTTATGAAACAATAACCATACAATACAGTTTGAGGGAACACAATTATAGTATTTAATTGTATATGGAATTAAAGAAACACTAAAATGTTCTTAGCACTACCTAATTCCGTATAGGTACATATTTGTAACTATGGTCACGCTCTTAGCATAAACTCACTAATAAAAATGTATAGTTAAAGTATTTACCTAACTATGTTGTATGATCCTTAATTGGGCATTAGTTAAATCGTATCTTTATAAGAATAAACATACTTAGTATTCTAGGAAATTTTGATTTTGATAACGAAGAATATAGACAGACCAAATCGCTTAGACATTTGTTTTCGATTATATTAGCTTTTAAGACAACAAATATTTATCTACAAGTGTAATGCGTGATCACATTAAAGGCTTTCGGTCAAGGTTAGAGAACTTTAGCATTTTATTAAATGCCAAATAACAAACGCCAATTAGATTTATATCACGCTCTAGTAAACGTGTATTTAGTAGCTGTAAGTTTTTTAGCTAATAAAATCATAGCTTTATGTTGAACTAGTATCCACCCGGGCTTCCGTCACCGTGAAGAGGGGGGTGACGTATGCAAACTTTCATAATGATCGGATCAGTAGTTGAAAAGTCAAAGCGTAACAAACAGACCATTTTCCGCATTTACAGTATTAGTTACGATAATCTGTTCTTACGTAATGATTATGAATAAAATGAAACGTTTATTGTAACATTTAAAATTCATAATAACGCGTATTAACGATCTAACACTTGTAATTCCACGAGTAATACTGGTTAACACTTTCACTTCATAAATATTTATCGATACGAAAAATACATTTAAAAAAAAATCAATCAAATTAACAACGCCGATTGCATTTTGTTTAGAGAAACGTGAAACTTACGTCATGTTTCTATGAACTTGGTGATGACATAATTATAAAATGTCAGGCGGTTAAATTTGTAAGCCATAATGAACGCAGCTTGCTTATAGTTAGTATGTAACTGAGATACCGTAATGAGACTCTTTAAATAGACCTTACACGTCATAGAAAGGTACGACATATTAGCCAAAAAACCGTTCTACAATGTTGAGCCGCGAGCACTGATCGAAGTAACCTACCTAATCATTATTGTGACCTACAATTGCCTTAACCACAATATACATTAATGTCAATGTATATAAATAAGATGTTTCATGTATAATAATCTATACTAATACAATAAATGCGAAAGTAACTGTATGCCTGTCTGTTGCTCTTTCACTGCCATACCACTGAACCAAATTTTATCTTAACTACTTTACTTTTTATGCTTAATACCTGAGGACAAACCCCTAAAACGCGAGCGTAGTCGCGGGTGACAACTAGTATTCTAGAAGAGTCTCGCGTTTAATTAAGCACTAGCTGTCCTTCCCTCGGCTTCACACGGATACAATAAGGGTTTATATACAATTTTTAGATTGAAGAAACGAACATAAAAAGGAAACGAAGGAAACTTGAAATTCTCGGCTTTCATCTACTATAATATGCCTGTGTTAAAACTTTTAAAACTTCTTCTTGAATAGTGATTCAATAGAGTGCTATTTAATTATTGAAATCCGTAGCGTTGTTAATAAGATCTGAGCATAGAAGGTAGTGTCTAGTGATTAACGAATTGGTTCTAATTTTATTATTGATAACCATTCATCTTATTAAATATGGCTACATATCATAGTTGCAATATAACTTAAAACCTGTACTTCAATATGAAAACTTTATTAATACAGACATAAAGTTGATATAACCAATTGATAGTGTGTAAAATTATTTAATTTTGGTTATATTATACATCTGTAATACTCACGCTTGCAGCCAATAACAGCGATGGTACCTACGTGTGGGTTGAATAAATTTGACACATCCGTTGTTGGCTCTGGTTCAATGTTCAATTAATAAAAAAAGTGTATTATATTAAAAAAAAAAAGAATACTATATGTTTTAAAAAAGGAACAGCATATACCGGTCAGTTCAAATATGAATAAAACCTAACCACAATGTGGGTCAATTTATACGTTTTGCGCTATCTTTTTCAACGTTATGTAGACTAACCATTGAGAACGGCATTAGAGATTACAACTTTCGTTGCTTTCATTCGATAATCGAATCGCCATGTCTCTCAGTGGAGCTACTGCAATATACATGTGAAGACAATTTATATCCAATTCAGACGAGAGATGACCGCGTTAGCTCGATACATACAAATAATTATTTACTTATTAAGCAAACGCAAACGTAAATGTTAAAGTTACTAACGATTATAACATTTTATTCAGTCCATTACGTTAAACGTCTGCATCCTTGTAAGAATTGATTTAAATTAAAATGTTTCGACACTGCGTCAAATATTGCGAACTCTACCTGCATTTTTATACCAGCCATTCGCAAGCTCGGAAATATGTATATGTTCTTCTCTCTCATTAAAGACTGACTAAAAAAGTTTTGCAAGCGAATATATTCTCTTCACCACCGTAATAAAATCTTTTATTTACAATAACAAGTTTTAATTGTTTTATGGAAGTGATGAACTAGTCCGTATCACATATTTGGAAATGCATCCGTTACACAGGTCTATCGGACACCTAATCAAATCGTTCGTAGTATTTTGTTAAGTCAGATAAGATTTGAATTCAAATTTGGAACTCATATGATTTATCTTTTTTAATGAACTGCATAAAAGCAAAAGTGCAAAAGCAGCCCTTATGTCTTTCACTAGAGTATACCTTTCCTGTTAAGCAGAAGGTTAGATAATACATAGGATACAGGTTAGATTACTCGTGTCTGGCTTACATAATTGTGAGATATTAGACGAGAAAAGGCAACGAGAATATGTATTTGTTCTTTTAATTAAACTACATTATCTTATTGTGGAACCACTTTTATATACAGCGAAACAAGGTCGCCATCAGCCTTATTAAATTATCCTCCTTCATGATTGATAGAAATTTTAATGTACAAATAGTCATATGACACGCAAACCGATTCAAACGGGCGCATTTTGTAACCGTAATGTCTCGTATTTTTTAATTGGCGAAATAATTTCATTCGACATGTTTTCTCTCGCATGCACGATATCTCTAGTTACTCCATATAACAGCGAATATTTGGGTTCTGTATACTATACATCGATATTTGTTGTACAAAAATAATATATCTATTTCGAAAAACGAAAAGATCGCGATAACAAATAAATTATTGGAATTCATAATGCAATTATATAAAAATAAAGATATATATATACATATTAAAGGGAGATATGTATGTCGTTTTTTCCCTTTTAATAATAAATGTAAATAATTTAAAAGAAAATCGCAAATAAAATATTTTCAGAAAAATATAAACAAAATAAAATAATGATCAAAATAACATCACTATAATATATGATGAGTAAAATATATATATAGGCATATTTGTACATTTAAAAAAATATATATATTATTTATATTGTTACATCTAAAATATTATTTAAAATTTAATACATAAACAATTTCATACTTAATTTTACTTTCATAATCAGTTCACTCAACATTGAACACACAATTACACAAA
Organism: Vanessa tameamea; assembly: GCF_037043105.1. Lineage (NCBI taxonomy): Eukaryota > Metazoa > Arthropoda > Insecta > Lepidoptera > Nymphalidae > Vanessa > Vanessa tameamea. Next base: position 9,274,565 of record NC_087325.1, read on the forward strand.
CAAAAAAAAGAAATGAACTACAATAAAAACAAAAGACACTCATTGAAATAGGGGAAAAGAACCGGTAATGTAACCAACTTTATAATGAAAATAGCCTTTAAAATGAATGCTGTTAAAATCAAATCGCTTTACACCCCCTGGGGTAATTTATTGGAATGAGATGATTCATGATAAAAACACACCCTATAGTAATGTGAAGTTAATTATTTATTTTAAATAAAGATAAAAAGGTAAGTAGACATTTTTGAGGCATTATTTTAGTGTTTATTTCAAACTACACCTTAAGGAGTGCGAAGGAGTTATTGGCAAGTGTATTATACATTCCAAGTGAGCATGCATCTTTAAATAAAGCAATGTCAGGAATTGATGTTAATGTAACATTATTGTCTATACATACATATAATAAAATTGGAGCATCTGTTTGTAATTTTGAAATAACTGCTTTTTACTAAATTCATATGTATGTATACACGGCACATATACCAAAATAGCATTTTTTACAATTTTCGTCTGTCTATCTGTTTGTTCCAGCTCTCTGATGTAATAAGGAGTAACTTAGGTTACTTTTATTTTAGAATTATATATAAAATAAAAATAAAGTCACGCTGCAATGTCCAAATAACTTAAGTTCAAATGCGCAGGAAATCACAGGCATAGCTAGTATACAATAATTATATAAACATTTTTAAGTACAAAAATTATAAAGAAAGGTATATTTTCTAATAGCTTTTGATATGCGAAAGTTATGTTTATGTATTTTATTGAGATACAGTTAAACTTTATTGCTCTTTCACTTTCATCTTCATGTAAGAAAACTTATTTGAATATATATGGATTTATTTTAATTGGAATATTATTATTTTTTTTTTAGCTTGTTAATGAGCAAACAACTACTAGTCGGCAACAATGGCTAGTCAACTAATAGTAAGTTCCTAACTCTGCCCACAAATATGGCATGGGCACCACTATTAACCATTTATAATATAGTCTCTCCACATATTGTGATATCTGCATAATGTCCCTTGTACTTGAAAATACTACTAATAAGACTAAAATCTAATATAAAAATATAGATAATAAGAAATAGATACTTAATTACAAGATCTATCTCTTCTAAAAACCTTAGAACGGAAATTTATTTATTAACTAATACATAATAAAACAATTTTATAATTCCATGACATCATACAAAGTTAATGAATTCATTGTAATCCTTTGAATAAGTTTTCATGAAATGTCAGAAGTAGTATAAAATGTTTATTTCACTATTAAATAATGTTAAATTTGTTATCATTATGTGAATTTTTATTAAGTACTAAGAGATGTTCTCTAGCTTTTACAAATCGTTTTTTCTTGTTAGACTATGATAAAAATAGTAAAATTTATTTATCTTATCTATATAATTAATAATTTGTAAACAAAATGATTAATTTTAAGAGTTGTAGCTAACAAATTTAAGCTTTGTATATGGAAATTATATATAATATTTTGACAGAAGTGCATTTAGATAATTTATTTACGTCACATAAAGCACCTTAAAATCCAATTAGATAAATAGGAAAGAGATCTAAACATTAATGAGTTAATGAAAAAATATAGGATCTTAACACTAGAGATTTTGTTAAGAACTTTGATCGGATTTATATATAGTTAATGCTCATATAATTTAACGATTAAGATTTCTATTCAAAATATAGTTGCATTACAAGCCTAATGTTTTAAATTTCTTAATAATAGTTAATCCCTGCATGCAAATAAAAAAATAATTAGAACAATTATAAAAATATATTTATATTAAATTTAAAAATAATGACAATATATAATTTTATCACAAAATAACATCATTAAAACTATTACGATGTGTGTGACGATATTATGAACCCTTCGAATCACAACGCCCATTTCTTTAGAACATTGCTCAAACTTATATCTTCACTGATTTACTCAATATATGAATTACAGAAAATGTGATAGGAGAAATTTCAATTTCGAGGAATTAATTAGATTTTAAATAAGATCATTTTTACGGAAAATAAAGGAAATATTGATGCAAGATGTACTCACCCGATCCACCCAAGGAAGTCAACAATTACTTGATTTAATATTCACTCTAAAAACGTCCTAAATAATTTTCACTTGCATAAGCACACAATATTTATAACTTCCTGCACTGATTCTACAAATAAATAAATGATATTTTCAATATATTTCAATAAGTCTGCCGCTATAACCGTGCCACAAAACGAAAATGGCAGCGTTGATGTTTCACACTGAAAAAAATGCTTGGTATTACCTGACAACACTGTCTATATTCCCCTCTCTTGTTACTACCACACTACCTTATTATGATTTGTTTCTATATATTTCTATAAAAATAATCAGATTCATGCTACTTTCAAATATATTAGAAATTTAGAAAATATCAAAAATAAAACTTGACTTGTTAGAAAGTACATATCGAATATAATATATAAATAAATTATAAAATATTTGATCCAATGTACTTATACAGATAATGCCAGTCTCGAAAATAATCCTCTTAGAGCTCATAACTATATAGATAGATATTTAAACCTACTTATTTAATTCACAATAGGATATTTATTCCATATTTCTGTCAAAACATATTATTAATATCATAATTAAATATAATTAATGTGTAAATTATAATAAAACATTTTTATACCGATTACATAAGGATTCTTGTGTAAAAATATATAATATCGATAATTATATACAATATAAATGTATGTTTTTTTAATGTTAGTTTATGTGAATTTCATTCAGCCATAAAACTTAATCTATTATAAAGTTTAACACATCACACAATAAGTATCTAACAATAAGTATTTAACTATCACAGCACCGGGGTTAATTTTATCTAAAGCAAAACTACATTTTCTCTAAATTACTGATTTATATTTCGACAAGTTTGTGTTTTTCACATAACTGAAGCGAAAAATTTTTTTTAGTTAATGGCAGCACTATGTGTCATTCAATTGACATTGTCAGTCCTATTCAAACTGCCAACATTCGGATTCAGAATCCGATTTCGGAAGTACAGTAGAATTACATTTTTGTCCATTGCAGTCAAACTTTTTGGTATCTGCGTAGTCTGCGTTATCGGTAGTGGCGCGGTAATTATTATAATTTGAAAAGTTTTGTTTTTTTTTTCACTTAAAATGAGTGATATTATTACAGCTATAGCTCCAGTTAACATAGCAATGATAAAATATTGGGGAAAGCGTGATGAGAAGTTAATATTACCGTTAAACGATTCCGTTAGTGCTACTTTAGATACAAATGTTATGTGCGCTAAAACTTCTGTATGCGCTCGTCCAGATATCTTAGAAAATGAAATATGGCTAAATGGGATTCAGACTTCGTTTTCCAACCAACGATTACAAAATTGCCTCAATTCAATAAAAGCAATAGCACGCGAGCAACAAAGTGTAAATGAAGAATTATTATCATGGAATGTTCGTATTTGCTCCGTGAACAATTTCCCAACTGCTGCCGGTTTAGCGTCTTCAGCTGCAGGGTATGCTTGTTTAGTAACGGCATTAGCAAGATTATATAAAGTAAAAACTGATGTCAGCAAAATTGCCCGAGTGGGATCTGGCAGTGCCTGCAGAAGTGTGTATGGTGGATTCGTGAGGTGGCATGCAGGTGTTCAAGCCGACGGAAGTGATTCGATAGCGACTCAAATTGCTGATTCCTCACATTGGAAAGAAATGAGAGTTATAATACTTGTAGTAGCCGATACAAAGAAGCATATAAGTTCAGTAAAAGGAATGAGTTGTGCCGTGAAAACATCAGAACTGCTTAAATACAGGGTTCAAGTGTGTGCACCTACAAGAGTGAAACAAATATGTGAAGCTATTAAAGACAAAGATTTCTCCACATTCGCAGAAATAACTATGAAAGACAGTAATCAATTTCATGCCGTGTGCCTTGATTCATACCCACCTTGTGTTTACATGACTGATGTTTCCCATAAAATAGTTGAAGTAATACATAAATATAATGAAATTTGTGGAGCAGTCAAAGTTGCTTACACTTTTGATGCAGGGCCAAATGCATGTTTGTACCTTTTAGAGAAGGATGTTCCCGAAGTCCTTTCTTTGATAAAGCATATATTTCCTACTACTTCTGATGATTTTATCAAAGGTTTAGATGCTCCTACAACACATATAGATTTGGTTAAGGAAATTCCAATGAACCCTCTTGAACCAAATTTACTGAAATACTTAATTTATACAAAACTTGGTAATGGTCCTCAGGTTATTACTGATGAGTCTCATCTTTTAAATGCCCAAGGAAATCTACTTTAAGACAATGAACCACCACTCCAAAATTTTTTTTAAATTATTAGATATCAAGATCATTTTTAAATTTGACAGCCTTCATTAAGAATATAATCTGAATGTTAAACTATGATTTACTATACTTTATTTGTAGCAAATTTTACTTTTCACCTAGACTAAGTTTAATCTATATGAATTATAAATTGTAATGCAATATATATATTGTTTCTATATATAGAAACAATATTGAAATGACATGATTTTGATACATTTTACACAGTAGTTCAAATTTAATTAAAATAATAAAACCTGAAAAAATATTTATAATGTTTTTTAAGTTGCATAAAAGTGATGTCAAGTATTATTTTCTTGTATAGAATTTAGAGGCAATATTGTCCCAAGTGTTCAATCTATATTCATCAATTGATTAAAATCTATGAATTATTTAATACTTAAGTTTGCAAAACACCAGTACTAGGAACCAGTATTCTTGAATGGGTTAGATCTGATTTGTTTTTTATATATCGGTGATGGATTTTGACTTATGTTATGACAATAACTATTATAATTTGAATTGTATCAGTATTATTCATATTTAAATCAAGGTGTAGGTTGAATTTGTATTAACTCGATCCCACTTAACATATCTAAAGGATGGAGTATGAAATAAAGATTTATTAATAAAATAACACAAAGTTTATTTACATAATAAAGGTCAAATATACATAGATTGCAGATACATACCTCTGCATTAAAAAGTACCTTATCAGTAGCTATACATGGAGATCATAATTAAAACACTAGTGTCAGTCAATTCCATTTATTTTTATACTTTTAATTGAGGACAAAAATAAATGAAACCATTCTTATTTAACATCTTATCTCGCAGAGACTGAAACCTGCCAGACTCTTATGATGTTGTCGGAGTAGCCAGCGAAGAGGGTTTGACCATCAGTAGACCATGCCAAGGAAAGACACTGGGGTGGATCCGTCTTGGAGGTCTGTGTCTGGTTAATAATCTCGGGCTTCAACTCCTCAACCATTTCCTTGCTTTCCAGATCCTATAAATAAAAAAAAAGGTTAATTATATGTAAAGTAAAAAAAAATAACTAAAGTAACTTTAACAATAAAGTTTATAACTTACCCAGATCTTAATAGAAGGCCCAAAGGCAGCACAAAGCCAATATCTGTTGGGTGAGAAGCACAGTGCTGTGATTATGTCATTGTGGTCTAAGGTGTGAAGGTGTTTGCCATCATTCAGATCCCAGAGCATAGCTTTCATGTCCTTGCCACCAGATGCACAGAGTGAACCATCAGGAGATACAGTCACTGTGTTCAAATATCCAGAGTGACCCAAGTGGTTGATCTTCAACTTGCAGTTGGTCAAGTGCCATACCTAGAAATTTAAAATGTTCTTAAATGTTTACACTTTTGTTTATTAGAATTGCTGATATATTTAATAAAAATAATTAAGATGACATTTTACCTTCACGGTACGGTCCCAACCAGCAGAAACAATGATAGGGTTAGCATGGTTCGGTGAGAAACGCACACATGAAACCCAGTCAGTGTGGCCATCATCTTGAATAGTATACTTGCACTCTGCAAGGGTGTTCCACAGCTTGATGGTCTTGTCACGTGAACCAGATACAATCTGGCGGTTGTCAACTGAGAATGCCACAGACAGGACATCCTGTACAACATAAGAAAAATTAAATTAGTTTACCATAAGATTTTAAAAGGAAAAAGTTAGTACTATACTCCTTTAACTTGGGTTAGACTATGTGTGTATGGTAAAAAGGATTTTAACAAAAATCAAAGTGCAAAAAAATAAAACTATGAATGATATTGAAGTGCTACAAACTAGATGATTTTCAGTTTTTAAACAACAATTGTATTAATTTACTAAACAGGTATAAGCCAAAATACACATGAAATATACAATATTCTTTTGGATAGTGCATTTCTATTCATACCATGTTACCCATAATCAGTTTCAGAGTTACTTACTGAAACCAATGTCTCATGAAGATCCACCTAAGTCTTCTGCCTCGCAAAGGCACATACACACAATTCAACCTCGCACAGGCACTGTCTTCTGCCTCGCAAAGGCGCTTAAAACTATTATCTTCTGCCGCGCATCGGCACTAATCCTACCAAATTAAGAGTTCTGTCACACCTTAGTATGGTCTTCAAAACGCCTGGTAGTTTTTCCGGCTGCGAGATCCCAGAGACGAAGAGTTTTGTCCCAGGAACCTGACAGAGCGTAGTTGCCGTCACTGGACAGTACCACATCAGAAATGAAGTGGGAGTGTCCATACAGACGCTTCTGCGGTACACCGTAGTTAGTTTCGTCACGAGTCAACTTCCATACAATAAGTGTTTTGTCTGAAAACAATAAATTAAGCTATGACTTCGTTTAGAGAAATGACATATAATGAAATTGATAGTATTGATCAGCCCCATATCCGCTTGCCGCTCAGGTATCGCGTGGCAAAGTTTATATCATCATATTTGTTAAAATATACATAGTCATTCAATAGTATAATCTTAAGTTACAAAAAAAAAGTTTCAATCTCTCAAAATACCTAAGTTATTTATTGGATGATAGACGATTAAGATTTTAAGGTTACAAGTAGCACGCACATATTATACATTAAAAATCCTTACCTCGAGAAGATGACAATATCATGTCCGGATATTTAGGATTGGTGGCAATTTGGGTAACCCACCCATTGTGACCACAAAGAGTCCCTCTAAGTTTTAAGGTCTCAGTCATTTTTAATTTAAGAGAATCAAAGACCCCCTTCGCAACGCACCAAGCTGATGATGAAAGAAGGAAATAGACTCGTTGTTGAAGGATATAACATATGAATGAATGAGTGAATGACAAAGATAACTAAATGGAACAGATAAAAAATGATTGAGAATGACTTGACATACCTCAAAGCTGAATAATTTTTATTAAAAAATTTGTACCTATTACACATAATTTTAATTCTTATTTATATAAGTATAAAATTCCTCAAATATAAATCTAATATAAATTCCATAAATATAAATCTCCGGCAACATATACAGTCTGAAAACAATTTAAAATAATATAATTATAATGTTTGATCAAGCACACAAGTATATAGGATAATATAGTTCATTATTAGTGGTTAAATTTTATCATGGGTTTGTATCTTTTGTTGGTGATTCATAATGTAGAAAAAGGTCTGAATGTGAAATTTTTTACATTTACACATGACATAATACATCAAAACTTGAAAGTAATCTATCAATCTTAAAGAAAGGGGATGTCATTTTATTCCAAAATTAGAATTTTTGAAAAGCTCACATCAAATTAAAATTACAGCCTTTTTCTGCAAGTTCTGTATTAAATGGATTTTATTATAGATAAATCGCAATCACAACAGATGACGAAACCTGTACAGTTTACTGCGGTAAACGTAAGTATAATAAATGAATGTTTTTTAATAGTTTCCAGTGATATATTATTTTATTTAAAAACATTAATTTAAGTCACTGTAATCTTAAAATTTTGAAAATAATTATGTATAATTGGATATTTCTAATATAAAAATGTGATCGATGATCGTGTCCTTGTTGGTCGAATTGATAGCTTATAAGGTAAATCTGATAGCTTATAAAATAATATAAAAATCTTTACGTTCTTGATTCAACCCACACTGGGATAAAATGATTTTTCTGACAATAAATTATCAGAAGCAACGCGTAGTGTCCTCAACTATGTTGATTATTGAATTTAATTGAATGATTAATTATTGAACTATGTTTGTTTATTAGTCTTCCTTAAGAAAAGACGGTTTGACCGAAATTTGCAATCATGAAAATATTATGTAATAAATCTAAACGCAATTATGCAAGCAACCTCTTAAATAATATTTGAATTGTCAATTTACAAGTAAAATAATAACTTGTTACCATTTTTATTGTTTGTGAATACAGACTGCCGAGAAGAATGGTAAAGAAAAATAATAGTTTCTCTTTCCTGACCATTACATTTCATAGTTTATAATATAATAATATATCGATTAATAGTATAATATTTTATTTTGTTGAATGATCTTATTTGTTTGTATTTTTTAAAACAGACTTCAATGAAAGCTATTACGCAATATTTTTTAAACAAAACCGTTCAATTTTAAGATTTTGAATAAAAATGTTGCTAACTATTATAACTGGGTTGCTATCATATTAAGTTACATCAATATTAATTCTTTTTTAGAGGATAATATTCTTGATATAGCATATTGGCTAGGTATAGAAAATTAAATTTAGCTTATTTAACGATAAGTTTCAAAAATATATAAAGTTTTGATGTAATTTACTTTTATTAAAAACACTATGTTTGTGAATGCATCGATATTTGGCATCACGTTGTAATGCCATTGTATTCCGCTTGGGGGACACCGTCGTTCTTTTGAACCAAATTGACGTCACGCAAGTGGTACCTACGCCATTTTGTAAGTGTCTGCCATAGTCAGTATTTCTGGGCACAGTGTAAAATACAAAATTCGCATGGTTTTGTGTACATTTAATAGATAAAAATATCTCAAAACTAAGTTAACGTCTAGTGCGTTAATTCACAGACACAAAGTATGGAGGACAAGGCGTCATTAAAAGAACTGGATCAATGGATAGAACAGCTAAATGAATGCAAGCAATTGACAGAAAACCAAGTGAAAACGTTATGCGATAAGGTAATAATACTTTATATTTACTAATTAATTTATATATTTGTACCTTGAATCATTTGTTTATGTGGTTAGTCAAAAGTTAGGTTGGTATCCACTTATACTTATATCGAATGATTCACGTACATACATAGGCAAGAACGAGATCGCGTATGTAATGTATGGAAACTGACTTTGTCCAACTATTCACTAGCAGGTAGGTAATCGGTTTCTTATTGAGATGGTATAATCAAACATTTTTGATAGGTCCGAAAGTGTTTGTTTGTATCACCACACCCAGGTAGCTACAGTTTTTATTTCATGTCAGTCAAATAGCCTAATTGAATAGGATATTTATAGACGAGTTACGGAAATGATGGTTATAGTTATTATTTCTATGTTGTCTCATTTTATTTTGTAGTTTTTAATTTTAACCAGTATAATGGTTGAGATCTACATGAACTTAAACTTAGATGGTAACATTTTGCCAACAAGCTTCGAAATACAGAAAAAGATATATCTTAACTAATAAGCCTAATATTTACATTAATTTATTTTATTATTTATATTGAAAACAATGTTAATAGTCTTATGTGAATTGTAAGTAGTAGCACATACATACAAAGTACAGTAGAAACAATTTAAAAACATAAAATTTTTGCACTTGTTTTTTTGTAAAATTACATGTTTTTTTACTTTTAAGAAAATACACTGAAACTATATAAAAGATTAAATAAAACAATTAACTATTATAATATTAAGAGTTCAAAATTACTAGGGAGCCCTGTTTTTTGTTCATTACTGAACCAAGTTTTATATAGAATATAACATTAAATACTATATTTTGCATTAACTCCATTTTCATGGACCTTGGTATTATATTTAAATTATAATTTTCTTTTAATGATTCCTTAATTTGATTAAATTGTAAATTAATTAATGTAATTTGTTTAGAGGAGAATTACTTGCTTACGTTATGTAGTAACTTTATCTTGTTAATATTTTACCTTGTATATATTACATTACACCTTATATTGGTAAAATATTTGTGTTTTTACTATTTCCTTGCTCTCTAGGACAAATCTTATTTACATAACATTTTGTTGTATATTAAGGTTGATGTAAATCTAGGAAATTTTTATTGAGGTTATTTTTTGTAGTTAAAATAATAATTACTTAATATTTCTTGTATACAAATCTGTCAACTTGCAAGATGATGTCATTCTTAAAACATATAAAACTTTTGCTTCAGTTGAGACTGTCATATCTGTGTTGGTGTCTCTCATTGTTGGCTAAAAGTTATTTGATTAAAAATTAAAACAGAGAAACAAGTCTTGATTGATTTAAAATATATACTGAATGAAAGATAATGAATTTGATAGTTAGGTAACAGTTTCACATAAATTTAACAAAAATGACTGAAGTTTTTATTTTGTTTTCTGTTATAATAATATAGAAAATCTTTAATAAAAATTGTGGAGAAGACAAAATTAATAAGAGTTTTTTCTGCACATTCTAATTACAATAGATGTTTTGTATTTATGCATCTAATTCATATTTGTTTATCAATTTTATCAATTCTATCTTATTAGAATAGAGTTTAGTTATCTGCAGATATAAACATGGAATTCTATTTCATTCTTCTTTTTGTTTTTATATGTAAATATAATTTGGTACTTTCCAGTTATACTACACTTTTTAAATGTAAAACTATATATATTGAAATAATTTCAAGATAAATATGCTTTATGTCCAAATGAATATGTATTCAAAAGTAGCTTGCTGCAAAGATTTTTTGATCAAAGGATTACATAGATTATGAATAAAAATTAATGTTTATTCATATGCTCTTTGTGTTCTTAAATTGTTCATATGATTGCTAATTAATTTTGGTGAGTTGTTTTGCATATGCTGTATGCCTGTGAAGCTTCTTACCTAAAATAACAACAATGTTAGTTCTATATTTTTGTCATTCAAATATTCTTTCATGTAGACCATCATTCTACTTTTGTGGAGTCAGGAAGGGGGTAGCAATTACATTAAAAATTATTTTGCTAAAACACTAATGTAGTGATTACGCACAATACAAAAAATATTAGGATTTTTTAAAAATATTGAATAGAAATTTCTTATTAACATCCAAGTTTCAAAATTTATGTTATTGGTAAATTTTGGCTAATATTTTCAAAATACATAAAAGGCTAATTGGAGTAGGATTATTTGTTTATATGACCCACTGGATTAACTTATCCGTTGTTAGATTTTATTGTGAGTAATTGTTGTAACCTTTTTCATTCATTGAATTGTAATTACATCATCCTCTGGCTCTGTTTATATTTATAATGAAAATATATATATAAACAGTTTTACCTATAAATGTTACGTAAGGGGTAATTCGTTTAACAAAGCTGCTTCTCATCCTTTTGAATGTTAAATCGATTGTGACAGAAAGAGAGAAAAAGTTTAACTAAACTGCAAAACAATTTTAGCAAGACTGTTAAGCAATTAGTAAAAATATTTTTGCATTCAATGTTCAACTTGTGTGCCCCACGGTTAACATGCATTGAATTTGTATTATACATGGAACAAATATGTGAGTAAATCTTAGTATGTTATAAGTTTAAATAGACTCAATATACTTTGACGAAATAAACATTAGATACCTTGGTAAACATAATCATCCAATTGTTTTTATGTTTGCAACTATTATGTGTAATTAAGATAATTTGGACAAACAGATAGACAAAATAAGAATAATTATATTGGTAGCTTGCAAATATATATATATATAGGCAGTTATTTTAAATTACCAAAAATAACTCCAAATTTTATTTGTTTATGTAATTGTGTGTTACTTCTATTCATACAACTTTCAGGTGTTTTGTTATATGCCTGCCAATTACATAAATAATTTTAACTAATAATCGACTTCCCATAAAATTTAGTTTGAATCCATCCTTTTGTTTGTGTCTAAGTAACAAATTAAGAATGTTTGTATACATAGTAATATTTTTAAAGCGATGTTTAGAAACAGCGGACCTGGTTAGGGACGTACGAGTTTTTTTTTGCGGACATAGCTTCGGGGCATGCTAGTTTATTGTATTAGTCAGTAAAATCGGCCATATAATATGCTTATTGTAATTAAATTTTTAGGTAAATATGATGTTATTACTATTTTTATTACCTGTAATACTATTTCGAGTCACAAAAATCAATATTCTAATAACCGTTTAGCTTGACATCGGTGCGGTTTGACGACGATTTAGTCCACTTTTAAATATAATTATGCATCCGCAATGCCTCGTGTTTTATTATATATATATATATATCAATTACCGTTTTATTATAGGTTTTTTACAAGATGACGTATTTTGTATACTACTAGTATATATACTATTTAAGGCGCTGCGGTTTTTTTTGTAAATAATTTTCAAGTAATTTTTTTTTCTTTTTAATGAACTATTATTTGTACAGAACCTTATATTTGTAATTTGTCTATTGTTAATTTTTGATATATTATACAACTCGTTGAATAATTAAATACTTGTCTATAGGTAAGTCGTATAGTATTAAAAAAAAAAACAAAAAAAGTTCGTATATTTTCAATAATTAACAAAAAAAGTACCCACATAATATTAAATTGAAAAACATAATGAATGAAATACAACTAATTAATAAAATGGTTAAGTTGCTTATTTATTGAAATACTTACATATGTACTAATTAAAAAAATATATTGAAAAGTTGTTTATAATTAAAGAAAGTTTCGTATAAACTTACGCTTAACATAATCGCTGCACAATGTTTAACGACAATAGTCAATATGTAACTTAAACAGTTGTCAAGAATTATTATTTCATTTTTTACATAGTTTATTTCTTATGTATTCTTATAGAAAGTTGGAGAGATAGAACTATTTTGTTAGATAGTTTATTGAGGAAGCCATATAATTTTATTCTACGACCCTAAGTTGAGAACCGTAAACGTAAACGTCAGACAAACGGTATGAAACTGGCATGTATGATTGTATAATCCAAATTTACATCTGATGAAACCGCGGGATACTTTTAGCAAAATATTAAAGTTATTAAACCGGAACCATTGACGTGTTACAAATAAAGCGCACATTCGATCGAGTTTACCTTTAATTTCTAAAAATAATCTTCAATCAAAATATTTTCTAAAGGCATCTAATAAAACTGCTGTGTATGTATGAGTTTACGATGGTATAAATAGAAAGAGATGTTTTTATTTTTTAAAAGTATTAACAATTTTTCGAAAACGAAAATCCTTAACAAATGTTTCAACACTCAAGGAAAAAACTTAAACCTGTATTATTTTAGTTTTGACTATGAAGCCGTTTCTTTGATTGGTGTTATATTTCAACTATTATACATATTTTAAACGAAATGTATGATACTGGACATTATTTTTCAACTTAAAAAAAGTATTCATTCAAATGCAATAAATATTATGCAAGGATTTTCTCTCAAGGTTTTCGAGGTAATTAAGTAAAAATATTAAAAAAAAAACTGCTGTACAAAAGGTGGTTTTGATATTGAAACTTATGATAAAGAAATATTTTTTTTTATTATATGTAATTATTTTAAATAATGGTATTAATAATACACAAACAAATACACGTACAAACACATAACATTAACAGCCCGTAAATTTCCCACTGCTGGGCTAAGGCCTCCTCTCCGTTTGAGGAGACACATGCAGGTTTCCTCTCGATGTTTTCCTTCACTGTCGAGCACGAGATGAATTGTAAACACAAATTTACCACATGAAAATTCAGTGGTGCTTGCCTGGGTTTTAACCCGTAAACATCGGTTAGGAGGCACGCGTTCTAACCACTGGGCCATCTCGGCTCGTAGATACACGCACGCTGTAACACAATTTTCTAAGCAATACAATTGTTATCGCTCCTTAGATTTTAAGATACCATAACATGAGACTAAGTACACTATTATTATCATTACTTTCTAACTAAGTGGAGTAATTTAATAACAATAATTCAATATATCACAATGCAACAATTCTGTTTGTTAAGATGAGTATTGAATGAAAAAAATTTAATATCAAAAACTCCAATATGACTTCAACTAACCTATATCCATCCTCGGGATATCTCTCCCAAGTCAAATAAGATGTCCAATTATTTGCCGAAACCCGTGTTCCGTCCAGACATCTGCCTCCCAACTTTACGCATAATAATAATACGTAGATAGTGTTAATAATATCTCGCCTTTTGACTGGCCTTCCCATATTTGCATTCCGTTTTCCTAATGTTTCGTAAACACTCGAATTCTCATGGTCGTACGCGTGTTAAGCCTTTTCTTTTCAATGTAATGCACTGATTGTTTACGACGTGTTGTGCTTTGAATCATCGTACTTTATTATTTTTCAATTAATTTGGTAGAAATATAACCTTCATTAAATATAAATACATTTTAGATATTCTTTGCAAATATAATATATAAATCGATAAAATTGTGAATCTGAACGTTATTGATACTAATACATTTTAACTAGGTACTTCTTAATACAAATATCTAAAATCAAACATTTATATAATAACTGTTCATAGAATGATAGCGTTGTTGACTGCAATCAAATCAATATTTAACGCTAAAACTAACATTGCCAGTCGATATTTGCAATCAACGGCATCACACTGCATACATCCTTTAAACCTCGCGCACCCTCCTCATCCCCACTCGCCGCCCACAGGCAGCGAGCTTCCCCGTTGAGTGCACTCCCCAGGTTAAGGATCAGCCTGAAAATATACATCTAGGTCATTCTCCACGACCACATACATTTTATAATGTTATCTTTCAAATGAATAAATCTAAAACCTTATTTAGTCTGAAATATTTGTGTTCTTTAGAATTATTTATAACGTTTTTTATAAATTTAACAAGACGTTAATTAGTCAAGATATTTCGTCGAAGATAACGTTTTCACTTCTCGTCTTAAGTCTCGTAACTATTAATTACGCGAGAAAAAGTTCAATTCGACTTATTTTTTTGTATAATTTTGATGTTAAATTAAATTGTATTAATTTTTAAGATACACGTGACATTTTAAAAAGAATTATTTTTTAAATTACGCTTTTTATTATTTTATGGCATCTGTATCAGGGAGGATGTTGCGCGATGCTCCGAGAGAGATAGCAATGCTATTGCCCTTATTATGGTGACTCGTGTTATTAAACCAAATTCATCTTTTCATAAAATAGTATCTGTTTGTTTTGAATTACAATAAAAATATAGTATTATATTTTTGAAATATTTGTGTCATTGTGTTTGTTTTCTCACGTCCGAGAAATCTACGTAACTATATCATAAACATAACAGATTAATATAAACATAAACTAGGAGTTCTGGAGGTCATATATTTAAATGGAATTCGTTTCTCCTTTTATTGTAGTTGTCACCTTGTTCGTCTGATTGTGGTTGTTGTAAAACTAAAAGAAAGATTTATACCTTTTTGTCACGAAGAGTCTAAAATTATATTACTTGCAGTTTGTATTGTTTTTTTTTTATAATAATATAAACCAACCAAAAACCTCCGAATCTTTACAAGTTTTCAGTTGCGTCTTTTATCAACGATTTGATTTCCGTGCTTAACACAGATTAAGAAATTTGAGATTAATTCTTATATTGTTCGCTTTTATCTAATTTATGTTGTTTATTTTTGTTATGAATTGAACAATAATACTTGCAATATCATCCATATTCATTATCTAGGAATCGGGGATTTTTTTTATCACATCTTATCTAATAGACTTGCGTAATGTTTATGTCGTTCAGGAAAATATATCACGAAGACTACCTTAATGAGCGAGCTGGAAGCAAAACCAGTTGCATCTTGATTAGTGCCCTTACACGAGCTCTGGTACCGAACATTGCCTTATTGCGAACGAGAGAGTTGATTTCGGTTTTGATAGGAATAAAAATGCCCCGATCATTTTTACCGCATTATGTCAAAGTAAAGGCCGACGTTTCTAGAAAAGGCGATTTCGTCGTTGATATATTTAAGCTTTGCATTTTAATAATGTTTCTAATGGCGCAACCATACAATGTATTTAAATCGCAGTAATATTAATATTAATTATACGTATGCAAGAATAAAGAGTAGAATTTTATGTTTAATCGCATGTGTTGTTGATATACCTTTGAATTTTAATAAAAATCTAAAATCAAACAAAGTTTATTTAAATGACTTGTGCAACGTTATTAATATTAAATAAGCATCTGCAAGAGTACAGAGTAGTGTCAACCTAGAATAGAATTGTATGTTTAAATGCCTTGTCATGTGTACGTGCTTCAGCTCTCGCTGTAAAATAACAGCCTCTTGGAAGACAGCATTGTTTTTATACAGTTTTAGCGAAATCTTTAATGGATTCCTTTATTCTCGAGCTATTATTACGTAACACAAGATTATAATTATTTTAACAGGTTACGTCGTGGTATAAATTTCCTTTTTAGAAACGGATATACTTTTATGTATATTGGACGGATTGATGCGAATACGAATGTGTGGGCGTCTGCTTGTAATCACCGATAGTTGCCAATGTTCGCTAGTTTCGTGCAAGTTTTCGTTTTTTTTTTGAAACGTACATCAATAGAGTTCTTAATGTTTGCGTCACTGTGGCCACCTGATTGAGCTTGACAAATGCATTTCGTTGCAATACATTTTAGAATGATGACTACATGCACTGATCAAATACGCTGCATTTGATTGCGTCCATTGTGAACGGTCGAAGATACGTAACGGAATTAAGCTATTTTGGAAGGTTCCATGGTATTGCAGGCAAATATCAAGTAGTGCGCATTCGGCGAATACAGGCGAACGTCAGACAGTCGCTTAAGTAATATGTTTTGGTGATATCATTTATGTACATACTTGTGATGTTTTTGAATGCGAGAGTCGTGTCTGTTTGCGGAGAAATAATAAACAATTTCCTATCCCTAACATCTGGCCGCCGGATTGAATACAATTTGTCGTGTAACTGTGCTTACGATTATATGACCGGAATTGTTTTATTTTAAAAAATACATTATTTTTTGTTATTCTAACGCTTCGGTTAAGTTTTGATGACGTTCAATCGGGAAATTAATCATACGCTTTAGCTATTTCTTAGCTTATCAATGTTCGTAATAAACATTAATATCCGTCGATGGCAATCATTTCAATAATGTTTCATGTTAGTTTCATAGCAGTCAATAAAATGATTTAATATATTATGTAACGCTATAATGCTCCGACTGTTCTCTCTTCAGTTTTGTGTATAGCTTCAAAATTAAATTAAACCTACATATTTTATCGCAGTCGATAGATGAATTATGGTCTAACTGACATTTATATTTTCTTTATTTAAATAATAGTATTTATAATTGTAATACATTTACCCTACTATCCGTTATACGTTGCCGTTTGATCCGTAAGTAGCAAGTAAAACGAATCTTTTATTGAATATTATTTTAATTTATTAATATTAATTTTGTACAGATATTAACCGACATTTCACGTATAACGTCTTATGTCCATCATTATTCTGGATTATTTTGCGCTGGACCCATCACTAATCCTTAATCCTGAATTCTAAGCTGAAACTACTAACTAAGCTACGGTATTTCGTCTTCTCTGCACATAAATATGCTTGGAATTTCAATGAGTCCGGTTTCAAATTATTTGTAATACACTATCCGTTCAAGAGTAGTCGTCTATTTTAAAAATATTTTTATATTCTCTTATTGAATAGATTATTTATTTATTTGACAATAAGATGCAGATTTTCACCTTATATATGCAATTTTCCTTACGTTGTTATATTTCACTGCCGGGAACGAGAATTGTAAATACAATTTCGCAATTTTGAACTCGCAATTTTCGATTAAGATTCACGTATTCGAACCAATGAACCATACCTGCTCACACGGCTTGTTTATATATATATGTCATAAGATTGCGATAGATATATATTTAGTAGAAAATTAATAATCGTTGATAAGAATCGGTTTCGTTCAATATCTTCCTAAAGTTTAAGTTGAAAACATTACTAATTAAGCGAAGCAAATCATTTGTCATTATTTTTTTTTTCATATACCAGTCTAAGTAATGTGCATAGTGTATTTTTTGTGAAGGTCATTTATCACTGTTACAAGTTGCAAGGTGAGCGTGAACGATACTTGCTGTTGGTAAAGATTGCTTAGACTATGCAAATAATCTATTCAAAAAAATCAAATGTGTTACATAGCTATTTACTCTTCATGATATTTATTAAATTGTAATTCATTTCAATATACGGCTGTCTATAAACCTAAGATTTGAGATCGCGGTTAATAGTTTCGTCGAAGTTCAAAACGCCATTTTTTCGCAAATCCATAGTGAATATCATAGATTAATCAAGCTCTCGACCAATGATATCGTGTCAATTTGCTGTCAAATGTTGTTTATTTGGCTTTTCTCCTCTTATGGTTGAAATAGAGTATAGTTAACTAAAAGCAAAAATAAATATAATATGCGATAATTATTAAATTTTATTTTATCACTTACATACATAATAGCTAGTACGTATTTAACTATATTATATTTATTAGTCAATAGTTTGTTAGTGTGCTTGTTCCAAACCGCTGCTAGTACTTGTAACTCTAAGCCCAAAGGTCTCCGGTACCTGGAGATAGTTTTCTCAGCAAAGAACGCCTTTGTATACCTTAACTTGCTTGCTTAAAAGTTACATATGATAAAATGTATTGGTTGATCGATACATCTTTACCGAGGTTAGTCTGAAGTAGCACATAGGTTATTTTTTAAACTGGAAATATGTAACTTGCACCTGGACCCCTATACGCGGGTAAAACCGCGGGTAGAAACTTGTAATTAATAAATGTTCGATGTGCTGAAATATAAAGTCACGTAAATAAGTATTGTGAAAATGAATTTACCTTTACAGGCAAAGGAGATTCTAACTAAAGAGTCCAACGTGCAAGAAGTGAAATGTCCGGTCACCGTTTGCGGCGACGTCCACGGTCAGTTCCACGACCTGATGGAGCTGTTCCGCATCGGAGGCCGCTCGCCCGACACCAACTACCTGTTCATGGGCGACTATGTGGACCGCGGTTACTACAGCGTGGAGACGGTCACATTGCTTGTTGCACTTAAGGTAACATTCAATATTTATACAGCCGATTGTGATAAAACTTTGGTTAGTTGTTCTATGTAAGTTCCAAGAATGTTTCTAGCCAAACGCAACAATATTTTTCTTTGTATGTTTATCCTTCAATATAAACGTTCTATAACCTTTATTTATCCGTGGAGAGCCATTGCGGGTAGCTATATAATTTTTACTTGTGACCCCACCGCTTTGGTCCGCATGCATTTGCAGTAATAATATTGATTAATTTGTTCGCGTTGTGTTTTTTATATTAATCCAGTAATCAAACGGTATCAATTGTCATCGGACGAATGGTAGGGAATTTGTTAAAGTTTAAAATTTTAAACGATTATCATTTTTTCAACTTGTATATTATGTTTATGTTATAAAGTTTATGCGATTATTATTACGAGTATGTTCGTCAGTTAACACGTAGCTGTCATTCGAACTAAAGGTCATTGCTATATTTCATATAACCGTTCGTTTATAAACTTAGTTACGGCTACATCGTTGAGCCTACGATACTTAACTGGGTTTAAAAAAAACCGTACTCCGCACGATATTGGACGGGCTCTGTTAGACGACGCAAGACGAACTATTGATCCGGGAGACTCATTTTTTATTTTGAATGAAGATACTTAAAATAATATTATATTATATACTTTAGACAATTATAGCGCGAATTAAAGAACTACTAACGCCATCTATTAACAACAAAACAAAGTTACTATTTTATTAACATAAATAAATATAAATAGTTTCACTACTTGTTTAGATCCTGTCGCGTTCAATCCAACTGAATCCTTTGTATAATATGTATGCGAACATCAGATGCTATTCGTGTTATTGCATTCAATGATATAACGTTATATAATCGACTAAGGGGAGAATCGCAGTAAAGAAAACGTACAACGATTTCGGAGCGGTTTTTTTTATATCGATTTTATTTAAAGCGGTAAATTGTTTAGCAAAGATTCAAATCAAATGAAATTCCGCTGAACTATACAATTTAATACGTATTTCTTAGAAGTCGACCCGATTTTAAGCGTTCTGTTTATTTCACTTGGTCCAATAATGCCCAGATCGTTAGATGTGTTGTGAGTGAGAACGTTTTTTGTTCGTTTTCAATTAACGAATATGTATGAGAAAAAAAAAACAGTTTACTTTGTACTTGACAAAGGTTAAATATATATTATGCTTATTGCGATAGTATTAGTAGTTTTAATTATAGTATTATTGATAAATTATTCTTGTATGTCATAAAAGCAAGTGCATAAGATAGCGGGAACTACTCGCTAGACCGATATAGATTATGAAAAAGTTTTTTTTTTTTTTTAATTTCATATTTGGAAGGTGAGACATCCAACTATTTGGGTCTCATTTTTAGATATAAATTTATATTTTGGCACGTCTTTGAGTTTTGTTTCCCGGTGTTTATTTCTAAATTCGTAGAATGTAGTATGTATATATGTATGTATTATTGTGACTTTTTTTGGCATCACAGTTTACGAGGAAAATTAATGATTGCATTATTATATGTTTGAGTTTTTATTACATTCGATTCAGAAGTGGTTTTTTTTTTTTTTTTCTCTACTTTAATGTGATGAAATTTATCACATTTCATACAATAGCCGATTTAACTGGCTGAGTAGTTAGTAGGTTCGATTCCAGACTTGACAGGCGGCAGATTTGAAATATTATTATTAATTTAATCAACTAGAACATTAATCTAGAATATTGTACGACAGTTCTCTATCTGCGAAGCAGTTTTCTTAAGATTTCCCATTCTCTTTCATTGATTCGTATTGAATTAATTATAAAAATTAGATATATCAATAATGAGTCATGACGTTGCGTGATAATCTTCGAAGTTTTTCTTGGAAAATGTGTACATTTGAATTGAATTATATACGACACATTATTGCATACCACCTGGATTTAAGTTTTCTTTGAATTTGATTTCAGTTTTTATCGCTAGAAAAGATTCCCTTAAATGTCACGTAAATAAACGTACCACTGCAATTCGACTTTCGGTAGTTACTTTAATCGTGCCCAAATATTATTCACTTTTAAACTAAATAAAAAGGTAACGAGTATTATACAATACTAAGGGCTGAAAGTATCAATAGAACATATTCCACTTGAGCTGTCTACTGTGTTTGAGCACAGTATTGGATACGTTGTTTATATCAAACACTTACCTCCAATTTCTGAAACGTCCAACAAAGTATTAACTAATTTGATTTCACTCCGATCTGTCATTGGTTGGCCTATCCTATGACGTAATAGGCAACCAATGAGCGTTCAGCTTAAAACAAAACGAAAACATTTCAGAAACTGGTGGTTAGTTTGTTTGAAATAAATGAAAAGATCTTTTGAGAAATGTATTATAAACAATTTCATTGTTTCTAATATTACATAGACTACGTGAGAGCAAGCTCGCTTTATCAGGTGGTATCTCTGATAAAGTCGGGTCACTGTTTGTATTACATTTATCACGCAGATTATCAACGAGTTGACTTTCACAAATGAACTGAATCACGAATAATATTATTTCTAATTCATATTCTTCGTGAACATAACATATGTTAGTTATTTACATTAATGTTTTTTTTTTTGTTAATGTTAATTTTAGAATTTACAAAATTGTGCCGAAGTGCTGTCACTATATTATTAATCTGAATCGATAAGAAATAATATAGATTATGAGGCCACTAATGTTTATTTATATTTAATTAATTGGAAGTAAATTTATAATACTATTAATTTCACTATTTGTCTATGGAAATTTATGATTCCAAAAACAATTTCCGACGAACAAATTATTATCAGGTCTATTTGTAATTGATATTTTCTATACTCAAACGAATGTTTTGTTTTTTTTTTTTCGGTAGGTAATTAAAAAAAAGAATTCTATATGAATTCTATTTTTAAATTCAATCACGGTTCAATGATCCTTTGTGTATTGCATTCAGAGATTGAGATAGTCAGTACATCCGTTTTAATTTTTGATTTTGAATGAGTTGGTGTTCAAGGTCGTACGTGTGTTGCTAGTGCTAATTCTTGGCGTCGCTAATAACTTTGTCACTGCCTCGTTATTATGAACATATGACACGATTAAGAATTTTAGTACTAAAATAAAATTTTACGATCTTAAAACGTGTTTAAGACGTAAGATATACATTGTATACACTAATTGTATTTACATTTTTTTTATTAATATTCATTAAAGAATTAAAATTCGTTATTCAGTCATGTAATTCAGAAAGAATGAAAGGTGAATTTTGATTGTAAGCGTGATGTCTCGATCCAGTAATTATTGAAACACGAATCACACATAATTTAGATGTTTTTAAATTCCATGATCAAACATGACGGTCCAGTTTCGAATGTATTCTTACGGAACACTTAAAAAATAATTATTTCATAGTTTTAACCGTAACGAATCTCTTGTTCGTATTCTATTGCAATGGATTGTATTCATAGCGACATAAAGAATTGACCACTAATTACAGTACAATACAATTCCAGGTTAGATATCGTGAGAGAATAACAATCCTCCGCGGTAATCACGAATCACGTCAAATCACCCAAGTCTACGGCTTCTACGACGAATGCCTCCGTAAATACGGCAACGCGTCCGTGTGGAAGCACTTCACGGACCTGTTCGACTTCCTGCCCCTCACCGCGTTGGTCGACGGGCAGATATTCTGCCTGCACGGCGGCCTCAGCCCGTCCATAGACACGCTGGATCACATCCGCGCCCTGGACCGCGTGCAGGAGGTGCCGCACGAGGGGCCCATGTGCGACCTGCTCTGGAGTGATCCCGATGACAGGTAGGATTGCCTTGCTAACTCTAATAGTTCCACTGTTGGAAGAATACGAGGGGTATTCTTCCATGATGAAAAATTTTCAGCCTTAGTGTGGTTTGGTGGATACTTTAAAGAAACACGTAATACATACCCAGGATATTTGTATTTCAGAGACGAACTCTTAATTGATTAAAACAATAAAACTTGCGTTTTGTCTTCTCTGACCTCTTAAGTTTTTTGTTCTCGTTCGTATTTATCAACAAGTTTTTACAGTTACATCTTAATGATTATCTATGTACGTATATCCGTCTTTTAAAATGTCAGCAAAATATAGTACGTAATTATTTTAGTATATATTTTAAGAGATCGACTTATAAATAATATATGAATAAATAAATCATAATTCCTAAGTCTCCCACGGATGATTATTTATTTAGAGTTTTAAAGAACTCCTGTAATGAATGTCTATTGCACTTGGGTTATCATCATATAAATTCCGTTAAATTGCTTACACGACTATAGAGGCATTGTTCTTTGTAATCGACTCGCGATAAAACGAAGACAAAACAATATTGACCATGAGCTATTGAAATTTAATAAAGTAAATATATCTAGGTCACTGTTACAGAGATCAATACGAAAGTAAAATCTTATAAACTTAATTAGTACACGAATAATACGAAACGTATATTTCAAAGGTCAATATGAAGTAGTTAAACTAAAATGTCCCCAAAAATGCTACATTAAAAATATACTTGATAAGTTTTATCTCAATACATTAACTTATTTAATCGGAATTGCGATTCGATGGCACAATGCTGGTATCTCTTTGCTATAATGTGTCAGACAGTCATGATTTATGTTTAAAAGTAAAACAGTATATGTTCCTCGCTTGGGCATATGCTAGGTAACTTTCTTTTCTTGAGGTGTGATAGCTATTTGTAATTTTATATTAATATTGTATATTAAGTTTAGTTAGATCCTCAAATGAAATCTGCCAAGGCCTTGTTTTGTTCTGATTTAATTGGAAAATTTGCCACCATTAATATATTTTTTTGTAATATTTAATATTATTTAATTATGAATGAATAATGGAAAAAGTGACCTAGTTTATCCAGAATCTCACAAGCAATTTATGTTTATAGATTTTTAGTTGGTTATCATTATTCAACACATTGATATTTGAGAATATATTGAAATTCATATAAAATCGAGGCAGATTAGTTATTATCTTTGGAGAGGGTAATGATTCATTTCTAATATTATGACAAGGGCATCTAATGGCAGACTCGTGGCTAATTATCGAGCGAGCGATAATTTGCGGAGGCGCTAGACATCCGCTATTTTCTATACATAATATGTATGTACACGATGGCTTAATCTCAAAGTTTTAATCCAATCGATCGATACGCGATGAAAGTATATTGTTGTTAATATTGGATTAGCAGTGGGTATTAGAAAGTTTGCAACAAACAGAATTTTCGACTTAGTTTATCTAATAAATCTGTATATTATGTCCACTGCCTACGGGATTTATTTGTATTACATATTTAATAAACAGAAGATTAAAACGTTTGTTATATTCTAAACCAAGAATTTATATTTTTTCACTGACAATATCAAAGTATATATAATAATACTAAAGAACCAAGTCTGACAATAATCAGAGAAACAAAATTAATATATATTTTTAAATATTTAGTATGTCTTAGTCTTACAATTTTTTAAACCATAATATATCTTAAAAGTATTACATTTCCAGTGTATTTTATATCACATGGTCGAACATGGTGTTCATAATATCCACTCAAGCCAGATAGATGAACATTTGCATTATAATTTTATTGGACTCGAGGATATATAGAATCAAGTAATTAATTATATTGTTAGGTGAAAAAAAGATGTAGCAATCACATAAAATAAATGACAAATCTTCGATAAAGAACCCATCCAATATTAAAGCGATATTTTAATAAGACTGGGTTATACATGTATAAGTATAATTTTCAAATATGTACTCGATAAGTAGTTACTATGAATTTTATAAAATTTTTAATAACTCGTACAGAGGCGGATGGGGTATATCGCCCCGCGGTGCCGGCTACACGTTCGGTCAGGACATATCGGAGACGTTCAACCACAGCAACGGCCTGACGCTCGTGTCGCGCGCGCACCAGCTGGTCATGGAGGGCTACAACTGGTGCCACGACCGCAACGTCGTCACCATATTCTCAGCGCCCAACTACTGCTACAGGTGAACATTAACGTCTTAACAAGCGTACGAGCATAACACTACAAATTAAGGAACTTCACTTTTAAAAATAAATCAGTAGCTCTACTTTTAATTCACTGTAACATTAAGGTTCAAAAGTGCTTGAATAAATAAAGAATATTTTGATTTTGATATGGCCAAATGCTTATTATATTGTTAATATATATTTTAGTAAATTTATTTTAGAATATAAATTTAGAGTATAAATATGTGTTGTGCAATAAAATAATTAATTATTTTTACAGATGTGGTAACCAAGCCGCCATAATGGAATTGGATGATGCGCTTAAGTACTCATTGTAAGTATATTCAACACATATTTAATTATCATATACTCACCTTCACTCTAAGTCGGCCCTAATTGTCTAATTAAGTATTTTTGTCGAATAATTATGAATAAAATCATACAAAATAATTACGAAAATTTATTCTGTACGAATTTTGGAGATAGATAATTATTTTTTCTTTATATTTATAATGTTTTAACTGTTGTAGTTTTTGTATAAACAGTTTTGTTTTGTTTTATGTAAACTTTGACTTTTCCTCCTCCTATCAAATGATTAATAGCGCAAAGTGATGACATATTGTATTTGTTTAAACAAATCAATATGGACTATGAAGTCCTCATACTGTGGATATTGAAAGTTTATGATTTTGCCTTTAATGATTGTATACTATATATGTACGTAGCAACAAGCTTAACATATGTTTGTCCGTCAGCCTGCAGTTCGACCCGGCTCCACGGCGCGGTGAACCGCACGTGACGCGACGGACGCCGGATTACTTCATGTAGGCTGCACGTAAGTATCACATCACATTATTTAATATTTTTACATCGGACTTACGATGCTATCTTTGTAGAATTATGTCAATCATTGGACAATATTTCAACATACTTAAAAATCCTGTTTGTATTGTGATCAATAAAATTAATATTTAAATAATGACATAAATTTATTTTTATCTACTACCTACGTTGCATTTTAGGACTGTTAATGTATATAAAATTAGGTTGCATATAAGCATTCATGACATAGATACCTACTTCCTTTTTTAGCTTAAATTATGATTTTATATTTATGTATGCATAGTCACATTCTCCTATCTAATTTAATTTCAAACATCAAAACGGTACTCGATCTCGATATCTCGACACATAGTATAATTGAGTTGGTACGCAATCCGCAGCGCTGGCGCCCCCGGAGCAGGAGCGTCGAGCGCGCCGGCGGCCGGCCGCGCCGCGCGCCGCCCCCGCCCCCCGCCGCCCGGGCCCGGCCCCGCCCCCCGCCCGCCGCCCGTCGCGCGCCGTCCGCGCCGCCCGCCGCAGCCTGCTGCGCGTCGCGCACTGGCTCGCCGCGATCTGATCCCCCGAGCCGACCCGCGAGCCGACCCGCGAGCCGACCCGCGAGCGCGTATGCGTGTGTTCTTTTCCAACGTGACTATGCAATTGTGCGTGTGGCCGTAGTCGAGCTCGACACGCGAACGATGCACATTGATTTCGAATCGTTGCTATTGCTGACGTTGCGCAAACGCATCATATTGCAGGCATGATTTTGGAAACTGACGCATAATCGTATCGCTCGTGCTGTGGGTTTTGTGTTCTTGACATAATCTATTCGTTTTGTGGTCGCCGCCGACTGATAGATCGACTGAGTCAGGAGATTGAATGTAATCAGTGTTTTTATTCCGTTCAAAATGTCGTTTCAGTATTGAAATGGCAGACGTTTTAGGTTATGTCGAAACCTACAGCATGGTCGATTGTATGAAATGTTTCTGGTATACGTCATTGAATGTTTCTCGATAATTTAACCTAATGCCATGTGAAGTTTGGATGTTGTATAGAATTTTGTTAAGAGCACAATAATAATAAAACAAATAGATATTTATGTATTTGGTTTGTAAATCCAAATTTGTTGAGTAAATATCTCGTTCATGAGAATCTTATCTGTTCATTACGATGTACTTTAGAGTGTCGGTGTATGTAAAAATAAACATGTAGCGTTTACAGTGCGCTTAATATTATCTTTTTGTATAGTAGTCTAGTTTACTATATAAATCATTTTAAGGACCCTACTCTAATGTCGAGCGGTTAAATGGCGGGAACGTGGGCTGTGGCGTGCATTATATATACAAAATTAAAATTATTATGTGATGTTTTTAAAAGTGACGGCGGGCGCCGGGCGCGAATGAATTATAATTCACCGCAATTTTAGGTTCTTGCCCCTTCGACATCGCACAAATTCTCAGCTAACCGATTTCGAACCTTATTGCAACGGACATAACGTTCGACATCGGTGAGCTGCGAGCTTGTCCGATGGTCTCGCCCGCGCTATTTATGCTGGTATGTTCATTATGCGCGGCCGGACGGCGCGACCGGTTCACTGTTGTATGTAACTTACGATGTATCAAAGACACTTAGACCTCATTAAACAGCGTACATTTGCTATACGGTAGTTTTATTTCAACAGAAAGTCACCATCGATTGGCGGGAACGATGAATGGACATACCACCATAAGAACTTTGGTGATCGAACAAATCGAGTGTAGCCGTCTTGGGGTGACCCTCGTATAATTTCTTTTTTTTATATATTACATAAAAAAATTGCCTAGTGAAAGATTTTTTTTATTTTCGTAGATAACATCTATAAAGTTCCATTTTATTGTTTTAAAACGTAATTTTTAAACTAATTATTCTGTTTTTACTTACTTGGACTTGCTTTCCATGAGCAAATAAAATATAGCACAACATACACACTGACGGGCGTACTCGTTGCTATGTATCTTGTGTGGAACAATAGTAAGCATTTAGTTTTATGACAGAACGGTAGAAAATATTTACACAAATTTATAATATATACGCATGACTAAGTCACATAAAAAAGTATTAGAATCCTATAAGACGCGTTAAGAATGCTCTGTGCGTCCGCTCTGTCATAAAATGTTTTGAGATGTGCATTTCGGGGTTGATTTATCGAAATTCTCCTGTTCTTGTGCCACAGTACCTGTATAACATGGAATAAAGTGTTTCACAAGCGTGGAGCTTTAATAGTTTCTTTTTATTATTTTTTCACTTTAATTGTTTTAGGTAGACATGTATATACCTAAAGATCAAGGCATTACATAAATTGTTATTATTTAATAAGCATGAATTTGTTTCACTTCTTCAATGTATTCAATTACACAAACAAAGAAATACTTTGTAGATAATTAAATTTACAATCTTGTATAAATATCTGTAATGCTATTCGAAAGATCTAGACATTTTACTGATATTTTGAAAAAAAAAAAAAAAAACTTTTTTTAATATTGGCTGAATTATCACATGACTTGCTGAAATTTAATACTTAGTTAAATTTAGGCGCATTTTTAATTCAAATAATTAAAATAGGAACAGACAAATATAATTCCATGTATGATTAAGATTTGGGCGATGTTTAAAGCCCCAAGCTTGCAGAGCATGAGATGATTACATTTCCAAATCAGCACTACGATTTTACTGAACGCGTGTGTACTATTAATACAAAGAATTACCCACCAATGACATCGGAAGCCACACGTTTCGTTAAGTATTAAGTATGTAAGTTAGGTTAACAAATAAATCCTAAAAACCACAAAAAAATGTATGTACTCGAGCTCCCTTTGTGTGAAATAAAATAAAAATTTGAACTTAATGGTACAAGACATAAGGTTGATTTTATACTTTCGTTATTTCACACAATTGAAGCTCGTTTATTTAATTAAGGCTTTCCTGGCAATCCGCATAGATATAATGCAACATTCGAGAATAATACAGGCGAGTATAAGAACTTTTATACGGAGCGAGTGTCGTGCGAGAGATTATCTTGATAGCAAATATAAATTGCGTCAGATATATTAATATACATTACATTATATGGTTATATCCGAAGTTAAAATCGAGAAAGTAGGCAATAATGAAAGTGAAAACAAAAATAAAAGCAGTTTATTCTTACAACTCTGTACTATGCCCGTTGATAGGAATTAGATAATAAATAAAATTAATTATATGAAAATCTTTTATTCACCGATTTAGTTTCCCTTCTTTACTAAGACTACGTACAAGCGCAATAATTATTAACCTTTTTGCGTAATTCGTTGCACTCAAAAGTTACTTGAGGTTGGATGTTTGCAAATGTCAACTAATATGTGTCTCATCTTATACTATCAATTAAAAATTGCTATAGAGTAAATGTTATTTGATTACATAGTCTTTTCTACGAGTTTAAATACACCTTTCAGTTTTTATTTGCAATCGTTTACTAGATGGAGCACAAAACTGACAAATTGATGACTAGATATTCCACAAAATCTATATTAAAACAACTTCTTTGGTAAAAAACGGTTTAGAAAGTGATTAGATTACCAATGCTGTCTTGTCAGTTGTCACTCTGTCTTCTTTCGAATGTCAAAAAAATGATGTCAGAACGAGAGAAATCAGTGTATAAATAAACAACGCAAAGCAATGATTAGAAATACGACTGTTAGTTTTAAAATCATTGTTAAAGCGTTAAGGAAACCAAATATATGCGACTCGTAGATCTGTTACTACGGCCACAAAACTCAAATAATGGTATTATTGACAGGTTTCGTGTAAAAATAAGTAAATAATATCTAAAGGTAGGAGAAAATAAACAAGTGTGTAGTAGAGAAATATTTTTATTTAGAAAATAAATACAACTCTTTACCTACTTATTATAATTTACAAGGCATTCTGTGCTGTTTATTACGATTAATACTTTTATAACAACAGTTTCAATTATGTTTGACATAATAGGTTATCAGTAAGCCTCGGAGACGTTGAATGAAGTTTTAACAAAGTCACTATGATATGGAAATTACAAATGCGGCTTGTACTATAAATGAGTTATGGAAGGATTAGTTAAACGATGCTATATAGCATAAACCTTCCAAAACACGATGAAAACTCAATGATAGACGTTTAACTAAACGCCCGCGAAACGATTAAACGAAAAGCTGTTAAATTTAAAATTCAATAATATATCACAGATAAAATCTGTTACTGTCATAAAATTTAGAGGGTACAAAAACGTTAATTTAAATGATTTCTTGGAACTTTGTTATTACATTTTCAAAAGATACGGTAAATAGAGAGCACAATAATGTATCTTCCTTATGTCATTAATTTTTAATGTTCACTTCACTTAGTGTGTTTTCTTTTCACGTCCTACCCCGCCCTTAACGATTAACATAAATTTTAAGTATACATTTATCCGTGTACTAACCATTAAACACCAAATTTAATATGATTTTGAAATATATCTATAAAATGTAATTTTATATTTATTGTACAAATATAATTTTGACTAAGTGGTTTAAAATAAAGTAACAATATAATTATTTCAAATAAATTTTAACAACTAAAACACATTATACAATAAAAATAAAACATTCTTGGTTTACCTGCGAGAAGCAGTTTTTATTACGAGTATATTTGTGTTTAAACTTTTAACTTTGCTTGTCTGTAATACTGGGATGGCAGGTGTTAGATCCTCATAAATATGTCTTATCTGAGATGTACCATCGTTTATCGCTATTCTTAAATAGTAACGAGTGTATATATGTACGTACTTTAATTACAAAATTCAAGCTTTTAATTAGATTATTTTGTTAATACGCAAGAGGTAAATACTGTATTAGTAATTTTTAGAGGTCATATAATAATTACGTCAAAGTATTATAATTATTTCATGTCAAGAGCTGTGAAGCCGCAGGTTCAGTTAGTATAATACACATACAAAAGTATGAAAAAGTTCTTTAACAAATTCAAGTTTTACCTACTTATATATAATTGTAGCCTGACTGGTTTTAGCTTCTCTGTTTATATTTATTATAAGAAAGGGACAGATAGTTGACTATCCTAAAAATTTACAAAAACTTAGAACGTTAGCAGTCGTAATAACAAAATCAATATATGATTTACACATTGATTATTTAAAATATTATGTATAATAGTATACACGGTATTTTTTATTTATATTTATTGTCCGTTTGTAAAAATTACATAGTTGTTTTTACTATAAATGGTCAAATAAGGCAATCGCTATTCATTAGGGAATTAAATTGTTATTGTACTTTTAATACATAATTATTTAATTTAATACAAATTATAGCATTTTGTGAAAAAATTATAAGTAAACTTGCTGTCTATGGTCAATTTAAATAAAATGTCCACTTTTTTGGAAAAAAAAGTTTGAAGCAAGTTTCTTATTTTGTTAAGTCCGTTGTCTATTAAAAAATATTATACACTGCATATGAATACTATGTACACGAAGCCTCACAAAAAATATCGAAATAAC
The DNA here is from genome assembly GCF_037043105.1 of Vanessa tameamea. NCBI lineage: Eukaryota > Metazoa > Arthropoda > Insecta > Lepidoptera > Nymphalidae > Vanessa > Vanessa tameamea. The sequence goes on from NC_087325.1 coordinate 9,306,159, forward strand.
CTAACTTTTGGACATAAATTGATAATTTATTTAATTCATCAACTTGTTCCTACTGTACTGTACTGTAAATTTAAAGTTCCGTTATTACTTTACTTACATTTAATCAAAACTTATTACATTATTATCGACATAAACTCTACATTAAATAACAAAAACACAAAGCAAAATCACTCAAAAAATAATAACATATTATTTCACTATTTAAAATTTAATTTACACCTCTTTAAACTTCATTTATGTCTCAAAATATTCTCAATATTCTAACAATAGTTTTTTGTATAAATTGTAACATACTGTGTTAGGTTTTTACCGACGTTAGAAGTAGCTGGTTCGTCTATGACAGTTTCATCCCAGTGTCGAGGTGAAGGAGTTGCTTCATGAGCTCGTAAGTGGAGAAGGATGTGGCCACCATGGGGATGGCGCGGATGTAGTTGATGGTCATGCCTCGATACAGGCCTTTCACTATACCATTATCTTGGTATATCAGCGTCAGAGTTTTCACCATGCCCGTGCTGGTAAATAATATATTGATTAGTTTTATTATATTAATATGACCTGCGATAAAGAAACTGTAATCTGAGTTTTTTATGTATTTATACTTTTAATTTATTGAGATAAGTCATGTCTTAATGTGATAATTTAACCACGAGAAGTGAGGTTTGAAATATTTTTTTAAATTGCCCTAAATTAATTTTAATTATTATACCCTGTACAAGATAGCTTGATCTTTTTGACAGAGAGTTTTGTAATTTTTTCTGAACGACAACTTTGCAATGACGAACATATTATTTTCTTAATTTAATGATTATAAAATTGTAAAAATATTACGGCTCGTCTTGTGTATTTTAGTTATTTGTCACAGTATAATGTCGTATGGCATCCTACTCTGGGGTAATGCAGCTGACATTAATACCATTTTTGTACTGCAGAAGAAGGCTATTCGTGCATTTTTATAACCTGGGCCCAAAAGATTCGTTAAGAGGTAAATTTAAAGAAATTAAAATAATGACTGTCGCTTCTCAATTTGTTTTTGATAATGTTATGTATGTACGCAAAAACATAAATGATTTTCCCAGAAATTGTGACGTACATTCTATTAACACTAGGAACAAGAATAAACTTGTTACTCCAAGTACCCGATTCCACAGGGTTAGTAACTCTTTTTTGGGGCAATGTATACGTTTTTATAACAGGATCCCAGAAAACGTTCAAAATTATTCAATTATAAAATTCAAAAGAATCGTTAAAGAGTGTTTGTGTGCTAAAGCATATTACAACACTAATGACTTTTTAGTTGACTGCAAACCTTGAGGTGTTAAATTCCGAACCGGTGGTAGATTTTTGACTATCAATAAGCAAGTGTAAACACTTCTATATTGAATAAAGATTTTTGACTTTGACTTTGAATACATATAATACAAAAGTTCCTAAAGATTCAAGCGTTATCCGAAAATTTTAAGTCTTTTTCTATTATATATTATTGCTTCAAAGTAAAATTTAAATAGAAACACTGAAAATAATAGACTCTTGTACAATGGCAGTAACTGCTACAGATATCGATTATAAAAATCCTTAAAAAAATCTAATTTGAATTACGCATTCCATCTTTCCATCGACTGTTATATATGTTATATTTTCTGTTTCCCATCACTAGCCCGTCTGTCAAAAAGATCAAGCTATCTTGAACAGGGTATAATATTCCTATTTACCCCTACTTTTAAGCTTATAGATTTTGTTAGGAGTGTGTAGGACAATAATCCATGGGATCAGAATCGATCATAAAACTTTTTACATCGCTGGGCGGCCATTAAACCATTGTACTATTGATGGTTATTTTAATATATTTGTAAAGTCTGGATACTATGTTAAGTATATGCTTACATAGTTCATAGATATTATGATATATCAATATTATGATTAGCAAACGTCTTCATACGTAAATGTGATTTCCAAAAATAATAATTATGTAACATAAACCTATCTTATGTATATTTTTTTTAGAAAGTTGTAATATTCATTCATGGCAAACCAGTAAATGATCCACTTGATACTATCGACGTTGGAATCGCAAGAAGTGTATGGCTCCTGACAACGTGCAACAACACTGCAACGCGCACGATCCTTATTCGAAGATGTTATACACAACTAAATTGGCGTACTCCAAATGTTTTGCATTACAAGTTTTTTTTTTGGTGGTGCCCACAAAGCTGCCATACCATTACATAGGTGAAAATTAGCGAGATTATATATTTTTTACCAGTCGATATTACCATTTATATATTTGACACTTTATTTTAAACTTCACACAGCTTAATTCGCATCTAAGTAATCACTATTTTAGTCATAACCTTGAAATAAAAACATTACTTAATAATATATTTTTTCATTTAAAATTATATTTTATCATTTTGGAATATTTTCTGGGACTCTGTGTAGTCGGGTATCAGAGGTAGGAAGTTTAGACATGTATCTTGTGCCAATAGTACGGAAATCAAAATGGACGACCTACTTGAAGTTTGTTAACAATAAGAATACAAGAAAATACTTAGAAGACTACAATATTATTTTTATTACGTCAATGAGTATATATCTACGTAAAACATAGCAAATATATTTAATAGACATAGATAACAACATTACTAATAAATAACAACAAAAAATAATGTTGATTACACCACTATCATTTGTATAAAGAATAATACCAACCTTCTATTAATGTTGCCAACACCAGTGCAAGAAATATGCAATAAAAAATAAAGTTATTATTAATCTACATAAATAAATAAGTTAGTGCAAGTTGCAGTTAGTTAAAAGGATATTATTATATAAATATAATTACATAAGACACATAGACATACTATTTATTTACATGAAATAAACAAATAATGTACTTATCTACTACAGCATAATATGCAGAAATATTTGAAATCATTAAATGTTAGCTGGAAAATGTTCATAAATTAAAAATAATAATACTTAATACAAGTAGACTGTTGATAGATATAATACAAACATACCATCGGATCTATTGTAAATAGCTTTTGACATATGTGTAAGTATTCATAGTCTCATTGTAAATAGTCTGAATAAGTTTTTTAAGAATGAATTAATTCTCTATAATTTTTTTGTCAGCTGAGGCTGTCTTAATGTCTCGAGATCTAATTAGAGCTTTAGTCCTTAAGTGAATTGACTGGTCTGGGTGCAGCTGAAATACCGTTACCGTAAAGATCATTAGTGATAATCAACCGTCCATTTTTAGCACATATCCAGATTCTATCACATTTAGTAAAACATGAATTCATGAACCAATTAGATCAATGATTTTCCTTTATACACTAAAATGTTTAGTGCATATATTAGTCTATAGTTAGCCACGATAGCATAGGCTTGTCACATGTATTTGCCTGAGTATAAGTATGTTAAAGCTTTACTATGATCAGCTTGTTCAAACCCCATCAAGTGGTGTTTGGGTGAGGTGTCACCCACTCATTATATATTCTACCGTCCAACAGCATTACTTAGTAATGTTGTGTTCCAGTTTAGAGGGTGAGTGTGCCAGTGTAAGTGCAGGTACAAGACATAACGTATTAGTTCCCAAGGTTTGGGCGCCATAGTGATGGAAATGTTAAATGTCTATTGTCCGTGGTGACCGCTTATAATCAGGTGTCTCGTTTGCCCGTCCACCAACTAACATAGTATCGATAGTGGACCTAATATAGGGTCCCTTACTATGAAAAATAACTTATATATATCAATGCTTATCTCAATAATCACCACAATTTTTCAAATATATATTATATAAAATAGGAAACAAACAAATAAGTTTATCTTAATTCTGTAGTCATAATACATTTATATACATATTTTTACATATATGAATTAATTATTGTTAAAACAATTATTGTTTTCAACATACATGATGGATATGATTTACGTAAGTGTGCACTGATTGCGTATGTGTGCGTAGAAAAACTAACGTGACTTGGTTTAGTTTGCGTGCAATGCGAATCGTGTGGGGGTTTGGAAGAGTATACGATAATCACATATATATGTACATTTGTGTGCGTGTATAATATAGATATGTAGAGTCCACGAACACAGGAGTGCTTTCGTGTTTGCATGTGTGCCTCACCCGAACTTGGCGGTACTTGGATGCATGCAGGCGAGCTGCATACGGCGCCGTGTGACGTCTAGCGGGTAGGACACGGATTGCGCGACTGCACCCGCCAGCCCGCCACATACTAGCTTGCCGGGAACTGTTAACACCAGTCCGCCTGTGAAAAATATCCAAAGTGTGAATCTATACTTACATTATAAATACGAATGTAACTGTTTCGCTTTCACGGCCTAACTACTGAACCGAATTTGATGAAACTTGGTATAAAGCGAGCTTGAACCTCAAGGAAGGCCACAGGCTTCTTCCTAAAACTTGACGACCAATCCCTAAAACGCGAGAGAATCCGCAGGCGACGAGTAAAATATAAATACTTAAACATAGTACACTATTTTTCAAACAATAACATTTTAATACTATGCTATCTATTTAATAGTAACTTAAGTGTGTTATCATAACAAATATTATATTACATATTAAATATAGATAAGATTTAAAGAGTATAGATATAATATTTCTAAGTGTCACGTATTGATTGATATTATATTAATTCCTAACTTTAAATCTCAAGTAATACATAAACGAAAATAAAAGCGAGATAACCCAGTGGTTAGAACGTGAACCTTAACCGAAGATCGCAGGTTGAAACCCAGGCAAGCATATCTGACTTTTATGTTAATTTCTGTATATTATTCTTCTTGTGCTCGATAAAGGAAAACATCGTGAGCGCCATACATATGTGTGTAGACCTTTAGACCACATTAGAGCAGCGCGGTTAAATAATTACCTAAAAATAAAGGGCGGTTTTTGCCTAGCAAGTCATTCGCCGACACATTCTTTACTGATCCAAAATCTATGAGCTATAAACTATTAAAGCTGTTACCAATATTAATAAGATATTACATAATTTTACCGTTTCAAATTAGTTACCTGTATTCCTTTCGCATTTGCGACACAGCGTGCTAGGCAGATATTTCATACAGAAGAATTTTAGCGACTCGAAGCAGTAGAAACTGAAGCCAGCGTACGGCACCATGCCCACCATCGTGGGTACGAAGCCGCGGTATAGTGCGCGAATACCACCTTCCTGGAACACGATCATATAATCTTAACATAATTTTAGTACGATTCTTGCACTGTACGAGACTTTTAAAGTTATATTTTATCGCTTTAGTTACATATGATCGTTCTTGAATATAATAAGCCATAAATTCCCATGTATACCCACGAATGTGTTATTGGTCGGTAAGATATTTTAACATCAGATGTTTGACAGGGTGGTAGACAGCAGTTTTGCTTTACTACCAATTTCAAATTAATTGATAAAGTAAATTGCGGTACGTAATTATATGTAAAGGGGGTCACCCCTTGCAATAATATAACCTGATGGTAAATGATTACAACGAACCCATAGACATTGTAAGACTTACTTGGTAGGGCTTTGTACTAGCCTGTCTGGGTAGGTATCATCCACTCGTCAGACATTCTACCGCCAAACAGCAGTATCCAGTATTGTTGTGTTCCGGTTTGAAGGGTAAGTGAGCAAGTGTAACTACAGGCACAAGGGAGATAACATCTTAGTTCCCAAAGTTTTGTGGCATATTGGCGATGTAAGGAATGGTTAATATTTCTTACAGCGCCATTGTCTATGGGCGGTGGTGATCTCTTTCCATCAGGTGACCGTTTGCTCGTCCGCCTAACCAATGTGCTAATAACTTTGGGATTTAAGATATTATCTCCGCTGTGCTTATAGTCACACTGGCTCACTCACCCTCAAAACGGGACACAACAATATCTACCAAATATTGCTATTTGGCCGAAATTATCTTTATTTATCAAATAGCGAACTTAATTTTGCTATAATATGCGTCGTTGATGTTGCTCGGTTGTCACCACATGTATTTCACGTATATGCACCCCTTAAGCAATATATGCAAACAATAGAAATAAACTGTCAATATTATAATGACCTGTATCTTTTTAGCACAAAACTATATATTTGACAAGTTTATAGAAAATGTGGATTGTGAACCTTAACAGACGAATGAAGTGTGTATCTTCGTAAAATATATGTATATTTAATAATAAGACATATTACGTTTATTTATATTACGTAATATTAAGCATCATGAAGGGTTAGTTTAGCTTGCATATGTACGCACAGATGGTGAAGGGCCTTTAGTGCATAATAACTCACAACTCACAGTTTTAAATATCGTTGTGGCAGCATGCACTATCCCGGTATATCGATGTTCGCCCGTCACTTGGAAGGCAAGTCTCGCTCGAATTGTGTCCAGCGGATACGTGAGCGTGACCGCCGTCACGCCGGCGCCCGCGCCCGCTACGAATTTGTCACCGTGCTGCACTAGCGGTATACTCAGACCGCTCAGATACTGCAACAAGTTTAGACACGCTTTTAATTATATATTCAGAGACTATTAATATTATATTTAGAGGTATTGTAGTTATTCGAATCCATTTTTATTCCTTTAACAAATAGTATTATTACTTGACAATCTATACGATTTACAATAAGGCCTACTATAGGGCAGGAGCCGAGATGGCCCAGTGGTTAGAACGCGTGCATCTTAACCGATGATTTCGGGTTCAAACCCAGGCAGGCACCACTGAATTTACATGTGCTTAATTTGTTTATAATTCATCTCGTGCTCGGCGGTGAAGGAAAACATCGTGAGGAAACCTGCATGTGTCTAATTTCAACGAAATTCTGCCACATGTGTATTCCACCAACCCGCATTGGAGCAGTGTGGTGGAATATGCTCCATACCTTCTCCTCAACGGGAGAGGAGGCCTTAGCCCAGCAGTGGGAAATTTACAGGCTGATTATGTTATGTTATGTTATGTTATATAGGGCAGGACAAGAAGACAAGACAAAGTTTATCTTTGAAAACATTCGCAAAAAGTTCTAAATAGCTTCTATACAAGAAATATAAAACGCCACTTCAGAAAGAATGTGAGCACTATAGTGCGCAGACAGACAGCTATTATTATTATTAGCTATTAGCTATTAAAACAATAAAACACCTAAAGCAACAGAATTTAAATGAGAAGTAACTCAGTTTTAAAACATAGCGTACGAGTTCATTTTAAATTTGTAATGCTGTTTGTACAATTCACAAAGGTTTTAATTCATGTATAGGAATTTATTCTTTATTTTAAATAGTTATGGACTATTATTGTATTCGTATTTCAAAGTCGTGTTGTACCTAGATACAAATTATATTCCAGTCTCGTAATCGTTCAACAAAGACTGACTTCGACGAAGTGTCAGCGGTCAATTGAGTTGTGATATTGATGACTATTGTCGAAAACAGTATTTTATGGGTCATCAGCCTCATCAATCATTTGATGGACATTTACGTGAAAATTGAAACGTCAATAAATTATTTTTTTATTTATTAGCAAAGGCAGGCGGAAATCTATACTAATATCACAAATGCGAAAGTAACTCTGTCTGTTACTTCTTCACGCTTAAACCGATGGACCGGTAAGATTACCTTCAGTAAATATTGGACAACATCACATACATTACTCTGATCCAAATGTAAGTAGCTAAAGCACTTGTATTGTGGAAATCATAGTAACGACGGTACCACAAACACCCAGGCCCAAGACAAAATGGAAAACTAATGAACTTTTTCTACATCGACTTCCAGGGATCGAAACCGGGACCTCGCAGTGGCGTACCCTTGAAAACCGGTGTACACACTACTCAACCACGGAGGTCGTCTTCTTTAGCATGAATAGCATAGCCGGGGATGGACTTTTTTTAATCACTATTCGAGGTGGTTAAATGTGTGCTAATACGTAAAATTTTATAAATTTCGCGCGGGTTACGTCGCAGGTTCATCTAAAACTGAATAAAGTAGGATACTTTTTTTATAAAATTGTGTCCCATATTAAGGTTATATATGTAGTATGTTATGTTTTTCATGGCGTTTGTATACATTACAATCATACAATATGCTTGTGTAAATAATGACTAGGTAACCTTCAAACCGGCGCGATACTGAATAAACTGATAATTTACCTGAGCAAAACTGACAGGCTTTGCGTACGCACACATGCTTGGTCTTAATAATATATAATGCATACTAATGGTGGTAGCTTTTGGTACAAGCCCGGCTTAGTAGGTACCACACACTCATATGTTCTACCACGAAATAGCAATACTTAGTATTGTGGTGTTCCCCTTTGTACGGTGAGTTAGCCAGTGTAACTACAGGCACAAGGGACATGAAATCTTAGCTCCCAAGGTTGGCGGCCTATTGGCGATGTAAGGAATGGTTAATATTTCTTACAGCGCTAATGGGTGGTGACCTCTTACCAACAGTCGTCTGCACTTTTGATTTATTGTCTACAATTTAGATTTAAAATATTATCTATCATTTAATTAATTACCATACACGCCAATAAAGAGAAAATATTTAAAGTCATCGACAGTCTAAATTTCATTATTTTCAATCATTTTCATATTTTCTCTACGACGATGACTTGTTCATCGTGTCGGAATGTTGTGTGTCAGTTCTCTTCCTTTTAGAATATATAGTTATTTGTTTAATAACTTCTTCACACTAATTTTAGTTTAATTAAATTAATAACTATAGTCCATTCCAATCACAAGAGGACAAAAGCAAAATTAACAACATTTGACATCGAATTCACAGGATATCATCGGTCTAGAGCTTGAATAATCTATGATATTCACTATGGATCTTCGAAATAATGGCATTCTGGATCTGGACGTCATCGAAACTGTTATCGTAACTTTGAAAGTAAAGTAAAAATTGATATAAGTGAAACAGTGTTGTATTATAAATAAAGACCGAGCAGTAAGTAAATCTAAGGTTTAATTATCTATATTCCGTCTGCTATTGGAATAGGCTTTAGATTAAATCATTTATATACGTGTAATGCATACAGGTTGACGTTTATATGTTTCTTAAAGCAATCATTTGTTTAACATTCGTGTAACTATTGAACTGACTACTCTACACGAGTAGTTAGTTGGTTAAACAGATGTTTATTTATAGATTACTATACATAAAAAAAATAGTTCATGTTTATTATTCGATCAGATAAAATAGTGTCTTCACTTATTTCGGCTTACGTTCGTTCTCCAAGTATAGTAGAGATAAAGATACGTTTTTGAAAATTGGCGTATCATAGTAAACATTTTTTTATTTTATGGCATTGGTTGGCGGACGAGCTTATGGGCCACCTAATGGTAAGTGGTCACCACCGCCTATAGACAAAGGCGCTGTAAGCAATATTAACCATTCCTTACATCACATATGCGCCACCAACCTTGGGAACTAAGATGTTATGTCCCTTGTGCTTGTGATTACACTGGCTCACTCACCCTTCTAACCGGAACACAACAATACAGAGTACTGTTATTTGCCGGTAGAATATCTGATGAGTGGGTGGTACCTACCCAGACGGGCTTGCACAAAGCCCTGCCACCAAGTAAATGTTGTGTACATGTATAAAGCATTAGTTTTTTATTTTATTTCAAAACTCGGTCTACAGGGTAGAATTACCCTATGAATTGTATAACGGTTATGATAAGTTCCATACTATTCCGACTCAACTTCGACCGAACTGCAATTGGATTGTTGTATTAGTAGAAAAGGACTGGCAGCGATTACGTTTCGGTTCGATTGCGATAAAGTATAAATATGTTTGTAAAATTGGCGCCCAAGCGTCGCAATAACTAAATTATTTTCCTTGATTAGTTGTTTAAAGTATTATTAGATGGATTTACCTGTAGAGTTCTGTCTCTTTCGCTCTCCGGTTTAATAAGTGATTAGAATGGCTAAGAAATGATGAGAATTATTATAAAATTTATACTTGCGTGTCCAACTTTATGATTTAGCGTCTCATTCGCTTCGTTTGACTGCGTAGATGTTGATGAATGAGCGCAAAATCGGAAAGTAGCACGTTTGGAATCGAGAGTAGAATAATTAATATCGATTTTTAAACCAGTTAAATTATTTGCAGATTATAGTTTCAAATTTATTCTTTATATTAGTTTAGTATGATAATATCTTTTTGACATACATAGCCCAATGATAGAGAACGATCATAGACTATATAAAATCACGCTAGCGACTATTCACGGGGACGAAGCCTCCGGACCGGATTTAAACGTCTTGAGACCCTGGGTCTGGAAAGGAGTTGTGGCCCTGCACAACCTCTATTGCTCAGATAATCACCAGATCAGGCCCCTAATTATTATTTTACAAATAAAATTGACGAGTAAAAATGCAATCTCCTCATCATCGAAGACAAAGCTATATTCTTTAACAGGAAATTAATAGCCCGTCAATGGACCATTGCTGAACTAAGGTCTCCTAGGATTGAGAAGGTTTGGACTTTGGAGCCACTTCTGATGTTAAAGAGGTTTATTCACATAACGCAGATTTTCGTCCAACACAGGCAGATTTCCTTACGATGTTTTCTCAAGCAATAAGCATGAGATGAAGTGAGTGTGAATAACTTTGCCCGGATTTGAACCTGCTATAGTTGGTTAAAATTAACATGGGCTATTTTGATACTTTGATTTCCTATTATGTATATTTAATATGCATAACAAATACATACTTGAAAGTTATTTGGTAAACATACAATTATATGTGTGTGAATCGATGACGTAAATTCTTTTGTACACAACACAGTTAATGCGTATAAATATTGGACGAGAGGGGGTGGGGTTGATTATATTGTATGTACATTTTATATATACAATAGAATTCTTCATATTTATTTTATAATTTGTATTATAAGCAACGCTGAGTCTCCTCGTTTCGATTTGCTTCGAGTTGTACAAAGCCCAATCACCAAGTGTGTTTATAAATTCAATGACCGGTGAACAATGTTGAATAAAAAATATATATAAATATTTCATAACATAAAATGAAAGAAATCGATCATTACCGTTTTATGCGAGTTTCCATTTCGATTTCCGGACTAAAACCGGTTTAGCGATGGCGACGCCATATATCGCGTTAAAAACCGTGTTAGTGTGCCACAAGCAAAATCATGCAATTCTTTCGATTTAGAAATTCTCAGGCAACCTTAAAATTTATGTATATTCCTTCCAATCTTCGTACTGGTATAATGGAAGGATTTTGTGCCTTAACTAGCTATGCCCGCGACTTCGTGCGCGTTTGAATTTAACAAAAAAGTTATTGTTGTAACCTAAGTTACTCATTATTACAACAGCAATCTGCCAGTGAAAGTCCCGTCAAAATCGGTGCAGCCGTTCCAGAGATTAGCCGGAAAAAACAGACAGACAGACAAACATTGAAAAAATGTACACGTACATATGCATTTAGTAAAAAGCAGATATAAGTAGAAGATATTATTTATAAGACAAATGCCACAATTTTTATTAAGATCTGAACAAAACGATAAAATTTCCCGATTTGTTGGGAGGCCGAAAATTAAAAAATATAATGATGTATATTTCATATTAACTTGAAATTTTCTAAAAAAAAAATTAAAATGTCCCCATTTTTTGTAAACGTGTCATGTCTTGGAGTTAATCAGTTTAGTTTCTCATCACAGATTTTGCATCTACTTTATCCAACAGACGACAAAGATTTGATAAAGGCGTAGACGTGAATAGCAATCGCGCTAGCAAATCTAACATTTATAGCGATTCGATTTCAATAAACATTTGTTAGGCGATAAAGGTGTCTGATTAAACTGGTCGTTGCCTGTGTTCTCCTTAATAATCATCACACTGATGCATCTGTTACCAAAAACTTTACCTGTATATACTTACGAGAAAAATATTTAAACTAATTGATTATTAATATCGTTTCGTTTAAAACTAGTCACTAATCAATTCCGTATAATCTTTTACTCGATAAACAAACTCATTATAATATATTATTCGCTGTAAGAATCTAAAATGGTCAAGTGATCTAAAATTGTATTGTCCTTGTTCCTCCTAACTTACTCACCGTCCAAATCGTTGCATAACAATAGCAACAATTAAGCAAACATTATTCATCAAATATACATTCTGTTAATAGTAAATTATTTAAGGCAATACATTAAATTCAATAACCAAATAAATGTAACATTAATTTAAGCAATCGGTATAATTGTTATTAAATATGTGCCTTGTGATGTATTAAATCTATTGATTCATTGTCAACATAGTTATACTTCAATGATACCTAGTAACGTTTATAGGTACTTCGTGGCAGGGCTTTGCGCAAGCCCGTCTTGGTATGTACCATCCACTCATCACAATTTTTTCCGCCAAACGGCAATACTTAGTACAGTTGTGTTCAGGTTTGAAGGGTTAGCCAGTGTAACTAAAGGCACATGGGATATATCGTCTTTAAGTTCACAAGGTTGGTAGTACATTGGCGATAGTATGGTTAATATTTCTTAGAGCATCAATGCCTATGGTAGTGAGTATTTATAACCAGGCGGTCCAATTGCACGTTCGCCTATCTATACCATAAAAAAAAAGTTAATTTAATGGACAGCATGTGTAGACATAACTGTTATACGCAGAACCGTGACGTTAACTAACGGTAAGTTAGGTTACATTCACTCCTGATTAATGTATCCACTAAGATCCGTAAAATGATACCGTAAGTAATCAAAATATACTGAAAAAAATTTTGATGACATTACTAAGCTGAGGACACGCTTTTTTAAATGTTTTTTATATTATATTTTCGAATAAATTGCATGTATTATTGAATTTACCATACGCAAAAAAACATTAAATATCAATGTATAATACAATCTTTGATATAAAATAATTGGTTTTAAATAATCGAACTGTGAAATTGAAGAAGTTAAAAGTTTTTTAAATAAAGATTTTGTTTGTTGTTTTGCTAATTTTAATGCCTTTAAAATTAGCAAAACCAATTACATTATACAAATTACATTGAACGACACGCCAATACATAATATGTATATATACCTAATATGTAGATATCGGAAACTATTCAATACTAACGGTACAAAGCTTTAAGTCAATCGGATAAACGATACGTGACCGCTTATAAAACGAGGAAAATAAGCATTAGGTACTGCTTAAATAAAAAGTAACGTATACTAACCATAACAAGAGAAAAGCCAAATAAAAAACATTTGACAGCAAATTGATGCGATGTCATTGTTCGAGAGTTTGATTAATCTATGATATTCACTATGGATTTGCGAAAAAATGGCGTTTTGAACGTCGACGAAACTGTTATCGAAATTTTGGAAGTAAAATTTAAGTGGATATAAGTAGTTAAGTATTGTATTATAAATAAAGATGTATTAATCATTGGCTCTTTGTAGGTACTCTTAGTAGTGCACAATATAGCTGAGTTATTAGCAAATTATATGAAATACGTAAATCTAAGGTTTGTTTATCTTTATTCCTATTTCGATTGGAATAGGCTGTATATTCTCTATTACTTTTTTATCCCTTACAAAGCTTATCTTTTACGAAAAATTTACGTTGGCGCATCATGCTCGTCACGATCGTTAAATTTTGAAAACCGGCTTAAAAGGATACGCTGCATTCTTTAAATATTGTAGACCAAGTGGCTTATCACTTTTTTTTTAACTTTCACGATCGATTTCTTATTTACGTTTCGAGTTTGTTATTACAGAAAAGCCTCACTGAATCGTAATGTGGAAGTAAGGCAGTAGTTTAATCATTTTGTTCCTTTCACGTTTTTTTAATAATATTCGTAATAATTTAAAGAGAGGCAGAGCCTTGTCAGCCAGTCAATTTAAAAAATTAACCTGTTCTAATCTTGGTTATACATATTTGCGAAAAGACATATCTTCTTGATAAGCGCCTCACGATTTAAAGTTGTTTACTAATAATATTAAAAGATTATCACCTACAATACTTTTTTTTCGTTTTTATTTATCTATTTAGTTTGGCCACAGTTTTAAATTTAGGTTATTTTTATTGAAACTAATCCTTGTACGTTATTACTTACTAGATGTGAAAAAATATAAACAAGTATTAAGTAAGAAAATTAAGTATTACAATCTTAAATTTATCAAGATTTAATAGTTAAAATGAACATAAAATTAATAGTCAATAAATTTTACTCCTAGTGTATGGGTATAATAATACATTGTAAGATTGAGATTTTGAGAGATAAGTGTTGCCATTAGTAGTCACGTTCTGAACGGTTGTATTTTTTCCAAAAAAAAAATGTATATCGACTGCACTTCAATCTTTATCTTTATATCTGAAAGAGCAACTTTACTACTGATAAAGGAGTACAAAATTGGCTTTTTATTTATAGAGACGTTTCCAATAATGTATTAATAAATAAAATGATTACATTTTGTTTACGCACTCTACCAGATGGTCTGACTTTAGTTATTTAATAAGTTGATTATTAATTAAATTTTTGCCTTCATTTTATATTGATTTTTGGTGCATAGCCAAAGCTAGCAATAGTTGGCAGGCAGGCCGATATCGTTAGAAACACTTATTCGACGTGAGTAATCTTCCCTGCGCTTTTTTTTTCAGAAATAAAATGGCATCATACAAATATATTTTACTATTTTAGTAGACGTTTTTTTTGTATTACCATATTGTTAGAACTACTAAAACATTTTACATGAAACTAAGATGAAACGGGTTTCGGAGGTTGTAGTATATAATATAAGGCAGAAGACGTTTACCGACAGTCTGCTTGTAGAATATATTACGCCGGTACTTTTGGTAGGGGAGCCATAATATAATAGGTGAACAATTGTACTCAAATAAACATCAGGATATCCGTTTTAAGTATCTAAATTCGCTAGCGCTATTAAATATTCTCTTTTACACGTGTTGAATAATCTTAATATTTATGAAAATAGGATTTTTTATCAATTCGGTTTGTCGGTTTGACGAAAAAACGGTTTGACTTTCGAGTTCGAGGTATAATGGATGTACAGAATTATTCACAAAATAACTTATGTTTCATCTTCACTGAAAGTCTCAAAGAGTCTCATCTTCACTAAAGAGGATGTCAGAGTATAATACAGCCTATTCCATTCGAAGAACGAGTAGTTAGATGTAAACAAACTTAAGATTTTCATATTTCACGCGATTTGACAATAGTTTAGCTACATTATGCTATAATATAACTTTATTTTTAATACAAAACTATGCCATTTAACTACTTACATACACTAAAATTTTATTTCTATAGTAAGTAACAAGAAAAATTTCGCCGCCATTCAAAACGCCACAATTTCGAAAATCTATAATAGAATATAATAGAATCTTCAAGATATTGACCAACAATATTATGTCAATCTGACGTGAAAGTTGTTTATTTGTCTTTATTTTCCTTGTGGTTGGAAATAGCCTCTAGTTTATGTTGGATATACAGTTTAAGTTATTAAGTCTTAAATATTTGACTTATTTAGTTTGTAAATTATTGTCACTCATGTTTGCAAGACTTGTCATTCCCTTCATTCAACGAAGCCTACACATGTCCGGATCATTGACAAAACATCTCAACCATAATACACCCTACATTCACATTAAAGGGAAAGTATCTATTGTGCGGCAACAATCACTTAAACTGAGTTTGGCTGATTTAACTTTGGATTTACGGTATTTCAAGATGGGGCATCACCACCAAGAGCAACAGAATGTTTCTACTATACAGAACTAGTTTGAACAAAACAACATCCTGTGAACTATTGCCAATGCTTCGTGGTTTAAGAAAGATATGCAGAGTGTATCATTTCACACCAATATACTAGTACATGAGAGTAAAAATGTATAATGTATTGTTAAAAGTCAGAACAGGCACTAGCCTCACCTTCAAGTCACTATCGCTCTACACATCTTAATATAAACATATGTCTGATCACCGATAAAAAATGAAAAAGGGATTTCATTGGTGTAATTGCAACTATTTTCAAAATTATTGTTGTTTATTAATGTCTATATTTAAACAAACTGTATTATATTTGGAAAAAGTATTCATTAATTAATTGTAAATAATTATTAGTCTTGCCAGAATACCCATAAGTATAAAATGCTAGCTTACTGAAATCAATCTTGAAAACTTATGAGTATTGAAGTAGACTCTTACAGTAAGAGCTTACTTAACAAATAAATATATAGCATATTTTAAAAACAAACAATTTAAATAAAGAATAAATAGTAATTAAGAGTTTTCTTACCCTTTTGTAAATTTCAAAGCTAGTAAACTGGGTCGCAGCATATGGGAAAATCCGAACCATCTGAGCACCATTTCCTTTATATAATGCAATTAAAGATTCTTGTTTAACAATAGCCATAAGTCCTCCAAACACACCATGCTGTTTGTAGTGTACTGACTGCGCTTGTAACAGTATCTTGATACGGTCTAATGGAGCAACTGTAGTTTTTGCACACATACCTGCTACACCTGGTTTGTAGATGAAATATATGAGAATATTAATAAAATTTACTGTATTATATAAAGAATATTTTTTTATATATGTAATAATACTTGAAGATAATTGTTAAACATCATTTTATTATTCAATCAAATTTCATTTCTAAAGGCTAATTTTTATAATAAAATAAAAAAGAGGAATATACTCACCACCAGCTAATAAATTTTTGAGTATAAATTCTAGGTCACTTTTGGGTTCCATCGTGAGACTCATCTTTGAATTTATGTTAGAAACACAAGGAAAACGACAAAATCCTTACACTTGACCTGCCCACCTTAATTGGAGGTACCTGATTAATTAACACTATATGGACGATAGACGAGGAACATGTCTTCACGATTTGGAACGCAACATATTAAACACACTTTCACCTCAGACTTGCAAACAAAACTTTCTTTGTTTGATTATCAACGATGTCACCAAATTTAAATTTATTTATGAATATAAATAAAAATTAAAAATGACAACCAATAAATTACACTTATTAATATATATTTAGATCGATTTTCTTATAGAGAAAATTATGGCTAAATAGTTTTCGTTTACATTATTAAGATTATCTTCAATCGTACCATCAACTTACAACGCTGACGTTCGTCTGACACTAACTGATACTGACAATACTTGTCATTTTTATAATTGACATGAGACACCGGTAATTTTTATTGGACAGAGTAGTTAAGCAAAGCTACTTCGATTTAAGCAGATTTCTACTAAAATAGACAACAAAAATGTAAACCGTCACCATTTATTTTATAATTTATAAAATAAGGGTAAATTAAAAATTATAATTGAACAAGAAGTTTTTGTTACTTTGTGATTTTTGTTCTTTTTGTCACGCCATGAGCGATAAAATATAAAATAAAAACAATTATTTATATTTATAATTTGTTCATAGTGTCTTACTAAATTTAATAGCATAACATACCTACATTATAATTATTATTTTAAAGGGTTTTAATGAATTTTGAGAAAAAAATGCTGTTTTATTAAAACAATACGTTATCGACATTTTAGTGCCATCTCTTGGTGTAAGTCTGAACTACTATAACTATCCATTATTAATGGTCTCAAGGAAGAAAGTTCTCTAGGCGTTGTCTAGCGACAAGGGTTTCAAGGAAAACTGACAACGATAGTCAAAAGATGTCATGGCTTACTGGATTATTACTAAATTAATAATCTCTTTACTATAGTATCAATATCAATTATGATTTTAATATACCTTATTTTCGATTCAATTAAGTGACGATGTTAATATATTACGCTTCTGTAAAAATAATGACGGAAAGGATCTTTCATAATAAACATCATCGATCCTGTCAGCTTTAAAGGTCACCTTGAAAGAGCGCGAAAGCTTAAACGGGGGCAACAAATCACATGAACATCATAAAATAATTTGGGTGCATGCTTGTCCGCACGTTCCACCGGTCACGCTTATAGTATAAAAGTAAATAGAGTAGAGTGGATAAAGAATTTCATATCGTTGCGTGGTACTCGTACGGGATAATTCTTTAACGTCACAGTTCACAGTCATACTTCACACGTGAAACTTACTCCATCCGTGTGTTACGCGTGTTTTATTTTAGTCGATTTAGTTAATTATATTAAGTAAACTATAGTTTTCATTACTAAAATGGATGTGCCGGCAAAGGGGAATATTTTAGGACGTAAGTAATTAGGGTGTTACTTTTTTTTTAATTATATTGTTGTTAAATCAAATAGGTAAGTTGATTTAAAAATTTAATTTAATCTTATTCTTACTTTACTTAATGTCTTAATGTAAACTCTTAGTCTCAAAGATAAAATAAAAAATATAAGTATTTGTAGTAAGTTGATAAAAATGGTTTATATTTTTGTTGCGTGTTGTTTATGAAACAAGTTTGTTTTTATCGGCTTGTAATAATTCATAATAATCGGTAACACATTAAGAATCACTTAGTATTGTATGCGTATTATAAGTATTATAATATATTATAATTATTTACGTTACTTCGATTTAAAAAAAAGGTTACAGTAAAAAATTATAAACTTTAAAAAAATAATAGTAGATAATTAATTATAAAAGTAAACCATTTTTTTGAATTTTGTCTACTATATTGTGTATATTCTTCTATGATTAATTTTATTTTTGTTACGTAGGTAATTCGTTATTATTAAATATAATATTATTTAAAAAAAAATAGCCTTCATCATAAAATTATATCATATGAAATAATTATTTCTAGTTTGTATGAAATAATCATTTATATATATGCAACATGCAATTCAAACGATTATGACGCCACAGGTACATCTCTTATGTAAATCAGAGAGTTCAAGCTTTTTTTATTAGAATTTATTTAGATGACGCATTTCATCATACAAGATGTGTAAAACAATACGTATTGTTAAGTGTGTGTTCACATATATGTTTTTCTATACATATATAGTTCATTACTTTATTAATTTTAATAAAAATAAATAAATGATCAAAGATAATTGTTTAATGTGATTATTATTTTCTAATAAATATCGCACATTTATATGCACTTCTCCATTAGTGAAACAGGGCGGTTTAAAAGTATAAATAAGATAATGTTGTCAATATTCATTATATAATGATATCTGAAACAAAGAAAACAGTTATCGAAATTCAAATAAATAAGATATATTCTTTTTTTCCTCAGTTACAACGCACAAGTCATAATATATAAAGCCATTATACATATATCATGACATCTCTAGACATAATTATTTACTATCCATACATATATGTACAAACTTGTTAAAACCATGTTGTACTTTTATCAAAAAAAAGTTCTTTTGAATTTTTTTCTTGAAGAGCAATGAGAGAAAAATTTTAAGTTCAATGTTTCGAAATTTATGACGCAAAACGTACCGATAATAGCGCTTTCGCGAGATAAGGGAGAAAAATTTGGAACTATGTGCATGTAAGGCATTGGCTCTTTTGTACTGATATTAACAGCGCCAAAAGTAAAATAGTTTATCTTCGGTAACTTTTTTTTTTACATTATGATTGGCTTAGTCTTCAGTATTAGAACGTTCAGTGCCCGTAGATTTTACAAGTATCATACCAATTGACGGCCGAGCGGTTAACTTTACGTTTTTTTATACAGTTATATAGGATAATAAAAATAAATAAGCATATGAAATATCATATTCCGTACGGATAGTCCTGGAGTCAGGATTTGAATTCGAGCCTTTTGGTTATGTAAAGAAATTTGTTGCATTTTTTATTTTATCTGTCCTGGTTTCGCACGGGTTCAATATAAAAATATAATTAACACTCTATAGCATTCAGGTTTAAGGTAGTTTTTTACTAGTGAAAAAAATAAAAATAGAATTGGATCATTATTTATGCTTACGGAGATTACCTACATACAAACAAACCAATTTTATTTCTTTATTGTATTAGTATAAACTATATTTACAATAAATCTAAATAATTATCCATCTCGTGAGAATAAACGATCTGAGTGTTTTGTTAAAAGATAAATGAAACGTTTGCTCTGCAATATAATTGTACATAAATATCGATCAGTTGCTTAGTAAATAAGGAAAATAGATAGAAAATGGTCATTTATACTATTACATTACTACACGATTTAAAATAGATACGTAAACATACGTGTGATATAGCTCAATTCAATTATGAAAGTTAATACAAATCATTACTAATGACAGAAGTTACCTTTTTTTGTTTTAATTTTTAGAAAAATAGAGGTAGGCAACGATCGTTGACCATAAAGTACCTATTTTCTTTTAGTTTCTTGCTCGGAATAATTGAGTTCTGCACGAGTGTGTTTCATTGTAATTGTAAAATTAATAAAGCAAGATATTTCAATTTATTTTCTAAGATCAATAGAATAAAATAGACGACACTTATATTTTTACAAATATTAAGGGAGAGAATTTTAAAGATTGCGTGTTAAAACAGGTTTTTCATTGATCTCTAAATTAAAAAACATTCCATTCATCTTTCTAGCCCTTTGATTTTATAACAAATTATTATACTTATACTTTTTTAATGACCATTGTAGAAAAACCAGTTCTATTCATACGTAGTCATCCAGTTGGGCCGTTTGGATAGATCCCAATTTAATATGAATATACTTTTTTTAAGTGAAACAACTTTTCACTCAAGAGACAAAGTGTAAGGTAGACTTTTTCACTTCCTAGAAATCTGTAATTTTATATCTACAATTGTTATGCAATAAACTGTCTTGTTATTCCAGTCGCTTATAACTTTGTATATGCAAGACCATAATGACAAAACGCAGTGCCTTGAGACGTAGTATTTGAGTATTGTAGTACTGAATATGAGTGTTTTAGTAAGAGATAGCAACAAACCGTGCCAGTAGTTTTGTCTCACTCTCCATTCCCATTTTTAAATCCAATATGGCTTGAAATCCATTCGGTGACTTATTCATTCGTTTGCCTTTTTAATAATATAATTATTTTGTTATAATGTACTAAATGCCAATGATGTCGATAAGCTGTTAAAACAGAACTATGATATGTAGACGGGAGAGAAATCTCGTTTTACTATTTGAGTTACAGCATAAATATTAAAAGCATAACAATATCATGATAATTGTCTCGTTTTTGAGTAAATACTATTTTTTTTCTAAAAATGTAGAAAGGCAACTAGTAATACTTACTATTCTGATTTCGTACAGCTGAGATAAGTTAATTTTGTTTAATAAAGATAATTCTGATAACCGATCGCAACGGCACCGAGTTCAATGTTCGGAGTGCACAGATGTTCGGAAGAATTAGAAGTTACCGAAGTACAAACATTTTTAATTCAATCGTACCAAAACCGTTAAAATAATTCGAATGGAACTTGGTATGTAGATACATTACACAGAGTACGTCCTAACATAGGATACAGAAAATATTATTAAATAAGTAATAATGTTGTAAAACTTTTCTTTACTGAATTCATAAACATTGTATTTATAATCATCATACACCTCCGTGGTCGTAAAGTGTGTACACCGGTTTTCATGGGTACGCCGCTCCGAGGTCCCGGGTTCGATTCCCGGCCGAGTCGATGTAGAAAAAGTTCATTCGTTTTCTATGTTTTCTTGGGTCTGGGTGTTTGTGGTACCGTCGTTACTTCTGATTTTCCATAACACAAGTGCTTTAGCTACTTACATTGGGATCAGAGTAATGTATGTGATGTTGTCCAATATTTATTTGTTTATACACATATTTTTATCTCAATGAATTTTTTTGTATTATTTCCAGGAATGGTACCGGCACGGTACGTCCTAGCGATCCTCGGTTCTATCGGCATGGCAATAGTCTACGGGCTGAAGGTTAACTTGTCAGTCGCCATGGTGGGCATGCTGAATCACACCGCGATAGAGGCATCAGTACACGACGTGCAGGACGATGATAACTTTACCGCGCCAGCAGAAGATATGCAGTGTGATACTACGGGTAATTCGACTAGTGCGAAGGTAAGCCACATATTTGTGAGACCTATTTTAGAATACGCTTGCACTGTCTGGAATCCACAGTATAGTAAATATATAGAATTCATCGAAAATATTCAGGAAAAGTTTTTAAAATATTTAAAATTTTCGTCTATAAATAATTTGAATCAAATAGAAAAGATACCGACAACTGAACAGAGACGACTTGAACGTGATATGGTGTTTCTATATAAATTGATCCACAACATATTTGATTCCCCTTATCTCCTTTCTAAAATAAATATCAAGTGTCCTCGCCCTGGTAGTCGCAACAAATCGATTTTTGATTTTCCATTGACAAAAACTAAATATGCAGCAAATGCATTTATTAATAGATCATCTAAACAGTACAATAAAACATTTATCGAATGTGATATATTTCATCTCTCCCTTAAAAAATTCAAATTACAAGTAAAAGAAATATTATACTCTGAAGAGCCTTAATTTACTCATGCATCTTTAATTAATTAATTATAATTTAATTATTTATTATTAAATTATGTTTTCTTGATTTAAAAATTAAATTTATATTAAATTAAATTATATAAATGAATTATATAATTTCATGCACCTATTAAATATAAAAAATGTCTTGTTTTGTAATTACTTATGATTAATTTATAAATGGAAACTGTTTTGGTTTAAGAATTGTTTTATATTTTTTTTTATTTTATTGTAATTATTTCACTGTTTGTTTCCTGTACACTAAATAAATAAATAAATATAGCCTATTCCAATGGAAGTAGGAAAAAAGGTAAACAAACCTTAGATTTACGTATAACATGCGGTTAGCTAATAAGTCAGCTATGTTGTGCACTATTAAGATTTTATGATTAATATATCTTTACTTATAATACAACACTATCGCACTTAACCACTTATTTCCACTTAAATTTTAGTTTTAAAATTCCGATAGCAGTTTCGTCGTCTTTCAAAACGCCGTTTTTTCGCAAATCCATAGTGAATATCATAGATTAAAGACGCTGTCGACCAATGATATCACGTCAATTTGCTGTCAAATGTTGTTTATTTGGCTTTTTTCCTATTATGGTTGGAATAGAGTATATGTGTTGTGGTGGTGTTGTATCTCTTTACAAATCGTAAATGGATCTTAAACCGAGATGGAAAGGACTGAGAATACTTCATTTCACGCTTGACTGTAATAGAAGAATGTAAGAATACCATTAGGATTCAACATGCCGGTTTCAGAAGTGATTTTACCAGTATAGATAATATAGGCGTATTGGAAAGAGCTCGGGATCACCTAAACAAGAGATATTTATCTAAAAGCGGATTATATCAGTTATTCAGAGAAAAATATTACATGAAAACTAGCTCATAAAATAAGAGAGAGCAGTAATAAAAACAGTGGGAAATATTTTGGCATTCGTTTTTTAAATCTTTATAGTTATAAAAAAAAAACAAAATAAACAGATTTAAAGTACGGAATTTTAATATACTATCAACAAATGAAGAGTGGTTGCTTTAAACGTAAATCTTTTTATAGGATTAAGAACAGCAATAAAATATTTAAATTTACGTTCATTTGTTGTCCTGGAATTGACAGACAGACGTACCGTCTGTGTATATTTCTGGCCACATAATAATAAAAGTGTGGATATAAATGCTTTAATACATACACGAGTGCCTTACGTTACCGTACGTTATTATAGCTGTTTAGTTTTGTACTTTTAAAAATGGAGCAACATTTTATAAACACCACTCGTCCCGATTTCTTACTAGTGGCAAAGGATTTTTTTTTACTTTCACAAGTTTTCTTTCTGTGAGAATTTTTTACCAGATCTATTAGAAAATTAAAAAAATGATATCAGTAAAGTCGTTCTCAAGTTTAGCATGGCCAAGGGAAATAAGGATTTATTTTTATAATTGTATATAGAATAGGAAACCAAACATAACCCAAGTAACGGGCAAACTGTGGAGAAGTAATGATAATAAAAAACTTGTTATAATATTTATTTTAATATAATAAAGCTGGTGAATTTAAATATAAAAGAAAAGTTTAATAATAAGACGTAATAACAACATAATACTAATAATTTTGAAAAATTGTGGCCGATAATCCATCCATCTGTACTTTAATCAGAATATAAAATTGACACTGACAATTTTTCGATACCTAAAGTATCTAAAGGTGGAATTTATACGATTTTTTTTTATATTGGTATTCACTCGAAGTGAAACACGTTCACGTCCAAACAAAAATTTTAAATCAAAATGAATAATAATGATTAAATTAGTTAACCGATCCAATGCAATCATTATCCAATATTGGCATTCGGTATAGAAATGAATATTTCCCCGCGAACTTTCAGGTTTATTATCCGATATCAAGTTCGAAATCTGCTTTAAACATAGAGCTTTACATAGACAATTATAAACTTCTAGTAATTATTAATAGATTGATAGATTGAAGGCGTTTTGTTGATTTATTGGAACGATTCCAGACATTCAATTCAAACATCGTTCATATGGCGAGGAATAATGTTTTGTCCCGAGAACCAATTTGTTAAAAAATTAAATAACCCAAAAATAATTTGATCTTTCTGCACTTACTAAACTTATTTTAGATCTAAATTTTGTAAATTAATTAGTCTTATGTCCAGTTATGATATTTAAATGACAAAACTTTTTTCTTACGGATCGTAGAATTGTCTACGAGGCTAAATACAGAAACTACCATTGTCTTGCTATTTAGGGATTAGAAGGTTACAAATTATAAATAGTAAGTTAAATGTATGATAATGCACTAATGTTTCAATAAACCATTTTTCGTGAGCAAATCGTATCTTTTTTAAAATTAAGTATAAGTAAATTTATTTTAATCAAAAATTTAAATATAGGTACTTGATCTATTATTCTCAATTTGAAAAATGATTTGACCCATTTCAATCAAATCCGATTCATTCGGTTGGGTCATAACTCGTAGCTATAGTCTTGTTTATGTCGAATACTTTTTAATAGTATTCAATGAGAGCGGATAGTTTTATAATTGGCTTAAAGAATTTGGAAGTGTTTACTTTGACTTGTCACGGAAAGCACTTACAACCGTTGTTCATATATCTGAAGTATTTCCGGTTGCATCGGATTTACTATCCATCAGATTATGAGACTAGACACTATGCATTATAATTTATTTCCCGCGCATTTGGTTCAAATTTTGAAGGCCATTTTGGCGCTAAAGAGGTCACTATCATCATCATCATCAACAGACTTGTTCTTGTGATTAAACTGGCTCATATTTACTACAAACCCGAACCAGCCAATAACGGGAATTGTCGTTTGGTGATTTATTTATAGAGCTTGTGTGCATAATGCTATTTTGTTGTTTACGAAGAATTATATTTTGTTCACGTGCAACAAAAAATGTTTTCATTTGTAAAATATATCTAAATAACTGTAATGTTTAAAATATTAATTCTAGGAGGCAGACGGACCTTTTCCGTGGTCATCTGAAATCCAGGGTATCGTTCTCAGCTGCTATTTCTGGGGATACTTCGTTTCACAAATTCCTGGTGAGTTACGATTAAAAATAAACAAAATTAATTTTTACTAAATATAAGCCACAGTACTTACAGTTAGAATATATATAAAAGCACCAGTAAGATACAATGATATTTTAAAACATAAAAATGTTTTCACAGGAGGTCGCATAGCGGAATTGTTCTCGGCGAAATGGGTGATGTTCTTCAGTGTGACCATTAATGTTGTGTGCACGCTGCTCACACCTGTCATGGCCGAAGCGCACTACGTCGCGGTGGTCGTCATGAGAGTGGGCGAGGGGATCGGTGGGGTAAGTTAACAACAGTAATATTACACTAAGACTAAGTTTTTGGGAATGATTGTTTGTTAATACTAACAGGGCTTCTTCTGACACATCACCCTCGGACAGTATGACTTAAGCGCTAAAATGTATTTTTTTTAGAAAATGTGGTGTAAAGATTTTATTTTAAATTGACTATCATATCATAAGTAGTAAGAGATTATCTTATTCTTGACATCCCGTGTGCCGTTAGGTATTGTGCATTTTTGGGCATTATTTTAGTTTTCCCAATGTGTTTACTTTACTTACATTTGAGAATAAATGTCTTGCAATAAAGGCGGTAAAGTTCGCAAATGAAAAGAGCAAGATTGATCCTTCGCGGATCTTTCTTCTCCCTCCCTTTTCCCTCTGTCTCACGTAAGACACTAGTAAGAATCATATATTAAAAGCGTAAGCCAATTTTTGTCCCAATGATTATGGCGATAGCTGCACATAAAAAAATCGATTATGGTCTTATATTGAAGAGCTCTAGTCGTAGATGTGCAGAAAATTAAAGAGGCATCTTGATTGCTATTTACTAAATTGTTACAATTTAAAAAAGAATTAATTTAGAGAGCGGAAGAAAGTTACTGGTCGGTTAGAAAGCGGTGCTACGGCTGTATAAGAAAAAAATCATTGAAATAAGGTTTCATTATTTTGGCGCCAAATTTAGATGAATAACTTGCAGTTTACAATGAAATGAAATCAAAACAAAACCGGTCATAGTAATAATTCAAAGTAATGTCATTCCCACAGTCCAGTTATCTCTTTCTTTCTTATCATATTTTTGTTTTTAATTTATAATTCGATATCTTTAACAATAACATTGCATATTCTAAAAAACCGAATCATCATTTTATTGGCACCAAATTGTTCTATGTAATTACATATAAAGTATATTTCCAGGCATCACGTTCGTAGCACGTGCTCGCATTGTTTATTTTCGTAATCGTAAAGATTTCATTCTTCCGAAAATATCTTTTAGTGTCATTATTCGCTGGCGTATTTTATGAAATAAAATTAGTACTCGATGATTTTATATTTGTTATTTATATTGGTGTTGTTTATTAATTATATTAATGATCAAACTGTACTTAATCAAAGAAGACTCATATCATGCCGATATTGCACAGAATCATACCATAATTATGACTTCGAACCATCCATTAAAATTAAAATCTCTTGAAAACGTAACACTCACATTTAAATAAATTTAAACTTTATGCTTAAAAATTAATAGTTAAGTATATCAGGCGATGTAAAGCGTTATATTCGTTAATTTTCTCGCAATTCAACCCAAGTAAATTGTGAAATATTTTAATATACCTATGGTACGCAATAATTAGGAGGTAACGAGTGATAATTATTCAATTGTTTGTTTGCCTGACGATTGTCTTTAAGGATGTTTGCATAGGGGGTGACATTCCCCGCGATGCACGTGCTGCTGTCGA
Organism: Vanessa tameamea; assembly: GCF_037043105.1. Classification (NCBI taxonomy): domain Eukaryota; kingdom Metazoa; phylum Arthropoda; class Insecta; order Lepidoptera; family Nymphalidae; genus Vanessa; species Vanessa tameamea. The sequence goes on from NC_087325.1 coordinate 9,333,486, forward strand.
AGTGGGCGCCGCCCGCCGAGCGCAGTGTGTTGGCCGCGTTGGTGTACGCCGGCACCTCGCTCGGCACCGTCATCTCCATGCTGATGGCTGGAGTTCTGACTGCGACACTTGGTAATTGTAATTTTGCATTTAAACTGAAAAAGGCAATGGTGTCGATTCTGAAAATCCTTCTGAGTTCACTTGCCGGTTCTTTGGCGGATTGGGTGTTGTTTTTTCCGAAATAGTTGGTAGTAGTACGGTAGTGTCTATTTCGAATGACTAATAAGTAGTATGTAGTAGTAACAATTTGTAAATGTCCCACTGCTGGGCTAAGGCCCTCTGCCTTAGAGGAGAATATTTGGAGATTATTCCACGTCGCTGCTACGGTTCGAATTTCATTGAAATTAGACACAAGCGATGAATTACGTTGTTTCCGTATACCGCTGAGCACGAGATAAATTATAAGTACCTACAATTATGGAAAATTCAGCAGTGCTAGTTTGGGTTTTAGCGCGAAATCGTCGGCTGGGATACACGCTTCCTAATCACTGGGCCATCTAGAATCTAAAAAAAATATTGTAGGAAGTTAGTCTTTATCTTGTTTTCGGTTCTCGTTGGGTAGGCTGGGAGAGCGTGTTCTACGTGATGGGCGGGCTGTCCTGTGCGTGGTGCGTGTTGTGGGTGTGGCTGGTGCAGGACTCGCCGCAGTCGCAGCCGCTCATCAGTGTGGAGGAGAGGGAGATGATCGTCACCTCACTGGGCGGGAAAGCCAATGATCAGGAGCATAAAGTAAGTTCCATTATTACTTTATAAACTTCAAGCGTAGGTATATAGATATTGTTCATGTATAAAAAATAATAATTAAAAAAATGTGCCTTACAGAGCCAATGTCTATGGGTAGTAATAATCTAGCAATAAGGTAGCAATATCTGCCCGAACCAACCACGTAAAAAGCGCTCGCGTGCAAGCAGTATTTTGGCTTGCCCTTGCCTCAAAAATATTCGAAGGGGCCCGGGTTTCTTAAGCCTTCGATAGAAACGATTATTCTCTTTCAGCAGAAGCTGGCCGTGCCGTGGAAGGCAGTGTTCACGTCAGGACCTTTCCTGGCTATCTTGGTGGCGCACGCTTGTTCGAACTGGGGCTGGTACATGCTGCTCATCGAATTGCCCTTTTACATGAAGCAAGTACTCAAGTTCAACATGACTGAGGTATTGTGTCGAATTTATATAAAGATATTTATTTTTAATGCATCAGTTCAGAACTTTGCGTTGTCAATCTAATGTCAATCAAGAGATCTTAAATATTCTTTACGGGTTTTTCTTTATTCACTCAAGGCATAAGTCTGTAACATTGTTGAGGATTTTCCTCAATTTTTTCTTATCACATAATAAAAAAATCTGATGAAATTTCACGGTCACGTGATTTCGGCCAAATATGAAAAATACAGTTGCATCGAGCTTCTTGGAGATCTATTACATTTTTAGAAGATTAGATGGTAGAAAGGAAACAATTTTAAGCCCTTTCAGCAGCGAGCGAATACTGAGAAAAAGTTTTCTATAATGTAAAATAAAACTACATGGAAGCATCTAAAATAAAATAAAAATTTACGAATTGCAGAATGCGGTAACAACAGCTCTGCCTTTCCTTTCGCTCTGGTTCTTCAGTATCGGACTAAGTCGAGGTCTGGACTGGCTACGCAGTAGGGAGATCATCACTACCAGCACTGCTAGGAAGATAGGCACATTGTTCGGTAAGAATGTAGTTTAAAATAGAAGTCTTTGCTTAGAAACTTACTAATGTATTTATATGTGCTTTTGGATATGTTACCAATTGAAGTAATATATATGCTCTGCTATATACCTACCTATAATAGCCAAAATATTAAGGGCAATATCTAAATCTTAATATTATATATTAAGATCACAGTGGATATTAGTGGGAACTGTTTCCATCAATGTTATAATGTCTTCTGGATTTGCACTACGAATGGGAGTTCCACAAGGTATAATTTTAGGATCTTTTTTATTTTAGCGATATATAAATGATCTTTTTTTCGATTGATGTACACCAAAAAAAGATATCATAATCATCAGAAAGACACAAAATGTCCAATAGATAGCTTTTAAGCTAGCATTAAACAGTAGTAGTGACCCTAATATAATGGGGGCTGACTTTAATGTCGAAGTGTAAGGGGGTTAGCCCTGGGCAGCCTGTCGGCCCACTGTAGCGTGTGTGCGCAGCGTCGCTGGTGCCGGCGGCGTGCCTGCTGGGCCTGAGCTTCGTGCGCTGCGACCGCGCGGCGGCCGTGTCGCTGACGGCGCTCGGCGTCACGGCCATCGGCGGCATGTTCTGCGGGTTCCTCTCCAACCACATCGACATCGCGCCGAACTTCGCCGGTACCTTATTACGTACATAAGTATCTATCGACAAATCAAATCGTATATGTTACTGTAAAAGCTCGAACTAAGGTAAATCTTAAGATTTTCCAGTAAAACCTAAGATTTACCGACATGAGTTGGTAAATGTAAGTATTTTTTATAAAGGAACGACTTTTTCGGACTTTTACCATTCCAACCTAAACTTTTTTTTTTTTTTGTTTAACGAGGAGGAAATGCATTTACGCATGCCGCCCGGTCGGGGGACCGAGACGGGTATGTGGTACTCAACCGGGATCTAATGCCCCGTGCCAGGGCAAGCTAATGCTCATGCCCTGTCCTAGCCATTAAAACCATACTCAGGTTTCCACCATGCCGCCGAGTGGTGAGGCCACAGGATCGCCAAGAGCATGCAACCGCGATCCCACCAGCGGCAGCCGCCGCAAGGCGGCTGAATATTCATGGAAAGCGCGCCTAGAGCGCGCCTTCCCCCTCATCCTCCACGTGAGAATGTGGCGAACTCCCCCGAAACCACCACTGAAGGCTGGGCGTCAACGAAGCTGACGCCTCGGCGGATAAAATGGTAGGCTCCGCCGCTGACCGCTGGTGTAAAACACCTGGGAGGCTCGAGTAGCGAGCCCTCTCGCTCCCTCCTAGCCAACGAGGCCACTCACATGGTCCGCCCTGACGCCCATCAGGGACGTACCAGAAGCAGCCCCGCGGCATCCCTCCCGCCAGTCTTAGCCGTGGCCGAAGAGTAAGCTCAAGCCAGCCCCGTTGGCCAGGGTACACCACGAGAAGGTGACTGACATGTTCCCCATTCCGACCTAATCTAACATGTAAATCCTAAGATTTACCAAGTGAATGATGGTAAAATTTCGAATCCCAAAGTTTTATGGACATTTACCATTCATAATCGGTAAATCTTAGCTTTTACTGGAAAATCCTAAGATTTACCGTAGTTCGAGCTTTTACAGTAACATATAAACGTATAAGAGAGGAGCAATAGCGATCGACTTTGCATCGTTGTTTGGGGGTACTATAGGAATGGGGCTTGCTCTTACCCCGGTAGTATTATATTACAAATTTTAATGTATACACTTTATTGTTTAAAGGATATAGTCGATCTTATATTTTTTCTACATGGACGAAATCACATCAAATAAAATTCATCCGGTCGATATTGTACGAACGTCAATTTAAATTCACAATATACGAAGCAACAAAGTATTATTTTGATCTGTGTTCTATTTTTAGGCACACTAATGGCTATAACCAACACTGTTGCAACGATCCCTGGAATCGTCGTACCCATCTTCGTGGGAATCTTAACTCATGGCAATGTAAGTTATTTTTACTATAAATTCTATTTGGTCCTTCGAGCCGGATTATGAAACTTAAATTCATAAGGATGATCTTTTTTATCTTTTGTTAATATTATTTAATTATTAAAATATTATTAAATTGTGCCAGTAAGTAGTATATACAATTTAGTTTTTTTTTTAAATTGCAGCAAACCATTTCGGCTTGGCGTATCATCTTCTTCGTTACGATAGCTTTGTACGTAGTGGAAATTGTTGTCTACACAATTTTCGGTTCAGGTGAAGAACAGTCATGGAATAAAGTACCGGAAGTTGATGAAAAATCGGAGGGCACACCGTTGAAAAACGAAGAAATTGTTTGAAATGGATGCAATCTAAACTTTTAAATGTAATGCTGTAAACATCGCTTACATTTATATAATCTTTGAACGATGAAATATTTATTTCGCCATGAAAAATACACAAGTGAATGCATAACAGATAACAAATATTATAACAAAAAACAGCACGTTATGGTTTGTTGTTGTTATATTAATTTCACTGCGATTCTTCTTTTTGAACGATTTACTTATTAATTACGGTAAACAAGTACATAGTTTAATTGTACGGTAAAGTCCAAGAAAGTAAAGACATACACACAATTGAAAAACTAGAAGTAATTGATGTTTAATTCCATGATTATAAAAAAGTGATGAAAAGTTAATCTATCCTTGGTCTCTCTAGTAGCAATACTAATAATTGCACAAAATTATAATTAGGAAATGACTGATAACATCATAAACCTGTAAATTATCGTAAAATTTTAATCAAATAAAAGATGGTCCATTTCATAGAACTATATAAACCAATTTACAAGAAGCATTTCACATTAAAAAAAAAAAAAACAAAATGGTATTCTGTAAAACATAATATTAATATTATTATGAGTAAAACGCGTTTATAAAGTTATTTTAAATGGACATATATTTAATTTAATTCCTAATACTATACTGAGTTAAAATTAATTATAAATTGTAATACTCGTAACATCTTTACGATTATGTTTATACAATGGTACTTATATTCATTGTTCTTAAAAGCAATTATCAATGCTCATAATTATTATGATTATAATTGTAATACTTATTATATAATTCCAACGCACTGTGAACTCAGTTTGTAAGACTGGAATAATTTAACTGATTATTATCTTCTTAGTCAATTTATTTAACATATAAATTATTAAAAACTGTTATTATAAAAAAATATTCTTGTAATTTATATTATTAGAAGTTAATTCCATTATATATTTTAGAATGTTACTCTAAGACTGCCAAAAGGGAATTTAATCTACATCAACTTTGGTCTAGGTACTTATGTAATTTTTTTTAAAGAAATGTCATATCAAATAGCTTTGTCATAGACAATCATAGCTTTGTCTATAGATTTACAAATGACTAAGCCTTAAGTACTTTATATTGAATCTTTATCACATTTACTTCACTAAAATCGAGTAATAAGTATTTTTTTTAAGACTGGGATAAATGAACATATTACAAAGAGTGTTAAATACATTATTTATATTGTTTAATATATTAATAGTTAGCTATAGTTTTTTTTTAATAAGAAAATGAGCCAAGATATTAATCTCTATTACCTAAATATTATTTAAGAAAAAAAAAAAAAATTAATAAATAATATATTTTTGCATTTTGATAATATAATAAAGAAGTAATAAAATATGTGTAGCTTTTTTAAAATGTATGGTGTATGCTTAATAATGATTTTATTTTGTATTTAAAATTATTTTGTGCTTGCCAAAGACATTTATTGTACTTAGCTAATAAATGTGATCATTAATTTTATTATATTTTGTTTCAATAAGTCTGTAAATAACAACGCTTAAAATTTGTCCGTATGACAATTAAATATAATAATTGACAAATACATTCATTTTTAAATTTAAAAATCGAATTACAAATGATTTATGGAACAGATGTTTATAAAAAAAATACAATAACTATTCAAATCTTTATTTATAAAGTTACTAATTTGGTTTTGGTTACTTTAATCTAACAAGTCGCGATATGTAGGCGGGGCCGAAGTTGGCGGCGATGTCGGGAACCACAAGTTGCCCGTATTTGGGTCGCGCTGCTCCTGTGCCCAGGCACAGAGTACTGCTCAGGGCACTGAATGGTTTTGTTAAGTCTCTGAAACATCGTACAAAATAATCATGTTATTTACAATTTAATGTATAAGTCGGAGGATGATTTGAAAAATTGTTTTTTTGCGAAAACTTGCAAAAGTAATTCTATTCAATATTTGGGTTCTTCATTATGTTTTTGCTAATAACAAAATTTATTAATTATTAGAGATGACTTTGATCATCGTAATTCGGTCTAATCATGAATTTTAAAACGATTTTTTTATCAAAATTCTCCTCGCAGTTTAGCGTGACACAGTAAACAAACAGACAATAATATTTTTATAATAATATAGATTCAAATTTTAATCATCACTGCGGTATACTATAAACTTATGTACTTTCAATACCACTATATGAAAAACTACGTTGCACCCCATTGCATTACAAACTGACACACGTGGAGCTTAAGGTTGTCAAGCTTCGGGATGTGTTTTATAGTGATTCAAAGCGGAGTATTGTATTAGAGTTGGCCATGTGTACATGTGTACGAGCGCACCTGACGGCGGCCACGAGCGCGTGTTCGCGGAAGGCGCGCTGCAGCGCGGCGTGCACGACGCCGTCGTTCTGCGCCGGGCTCAGCGCGCACGTGCAGTACACCACCGCGCCGCCCACGCGCGACAGCCGCAGCGCGTTGCTGCGGGGATTCCGGTGTATTCGTATCATTATCACTATTCGTCGAGGCGGGGGCTGCCTCGTTGCTGTAGTGGCGGGATATGAGGCCCCAGACCCCGAGGTTTCAAACCCAGGTCGGACCGATAGAAAGTTATTTTGTTTTTCTGTAGAAAAATTCTCAGTAACAGCCCCGAGCCTGGAAGATGGAACCGAGGACTATCACGTGCCTCGAAAACCAGGTAAGGCTGTCTGTCCTTTGCCTGAACTCTTTTGGAGTCATGTCGGATCTGTCATCCCATTGGATTATGACAGTGACGGAATGGAGAGTGCACCTGTAGAGAGAGCTCACTTGTGCAATATAATATGTGTGGCTCTATTCCAATCATCTCATTTGGCTGTGCAGCATAAAAGTTGACACTGTTTAAAATCCCGTTTTTCGCATCGGTCGTGTCCTCCTATCCGATTATGAGAAAATTGAGAAACTTACACCAATAGCTGTGTTTGGACCTCCGGAATGTTCAGCCTCTCTTTAACACGATCCGGTCGAAATATATTGTTCTCGTCCTCCGTGACTGAATGTCTGTCTGTTGTGCATGGCACATCTACTAAAACCTACAACCAAAAAAATATATATTAAAGCAAGAAAAAATAAATGTACGTTAGGTTAAATATGTAAAGATGAATGAGTGAGCCAGTGAACGACAGGCACTTAACATCTTAGTCTCGCATTGGCGATTTACGGGATTATCAATATTTCTTGCAGTGCCGATATCCATGAACGATGGTGTCCATGATGGCCTATCTATATTCTGATACAGATAAATAGATGGGACAACTCAATGAAAATACTCGTAAGATATGCATTTAAATATTATTATGGATAAATTGTTTGTATGTCAAGCAGTGAAATATTTATAGGATTTCGATCAATTTTTTATTTTGTATGACTGTATATATTATTTCCGTTTTCTGTTGTAGAGTCTATTCTATTAATCTTTACTCTTCCTGCTGTCGGAATAGGTAAAGCTAACCTTATCAAAGCCAAAATCGTCGGTGAGGAACCGTCCGTCAACTCGTGATATCAAAACCCGTTCCTGCCATTTGTTGCCATTCTCGTAGTCTAAAAGGTAGTCCCGGAATATTCGAGTTATCCTGCAACAAAATACATGATTTTGTTGTAACTTAATGTATCAAGACTTAATCAATTATTATATAAATCAAATTAAACTTATTCAAGTACGATCTTACTTACGGGCACTCCTCATTTTTCTGATATTAAATGTTTACCCCCGGTTCGGAATGTAGATTATTGTGAATAAATATGATATTGTTGTACACATAATGCAACTGTATGTATGCCTTGCGACACTAGGCAGGGCGAGCAGGGCGAGTGGGGCGCACCTGTTGGAGCGCGACACGGACGCGTCGTTGCAGAGCAGCACGTCGGGCAGCAGCGTCTGCAGCGCCGCGAGCGCCTTCCCGCCGGGCGCGGCGCACAGGTCGAGCGCGCGCTCCCCGCCGCGCAGGCCCAGCGCCAGCACGCCCAGCACGCTGGCGCCGTCCATGGGGTAGTAGTTGAACACTCCTACAGAAACCCAGAACGTGAACCAGTCCAGCTCATTCGTTGCAGCTTATTGTTTAGTTGTACGGTTTAATCGTAAACGAACCTTACCTGTTTTGCATCTCTTTGGTTCAGGAAATTTTTCATATTCGCTATTCTTTTCGTAAGTCATCACTTTTAAATGTTCGGGATACTCAAATTCTGTCTCTGGTTCGATGATAAGTGGAAAATCTGTATCTCCTACAAAATTAACAATTATGTTATAAATTTAGAATTAAATAAATTAGCATGCATTACATATACATGTATGTATATTTAAATATACATAGTTTTAAAGATAATACTTAGTACATGATTATTGAGCATAATTAAGCAATGAGATGAGACAAGATGCACTGCATGCATAGTCGTGGAATTATTTCCAAACCTCAAAGAGTAAGGAGGTCGAAACACAACAGAGGGACATTCACAGGCTGTTGCCATACTAAAAGCAATGAGATATAATTCAATTACAGATAGAAATCCTTCAATAACACCTACTATTAGCATAAAGTGAATAGTGCATAGACTCTGGCACCCAATCATCAAGTCCTTTAATCTTTGTTGCGGGCACGTACTGGTACAAAGCTTCCGACGACAAACCCATTGATGGCTGAATAATACGAGAATGGTCTATCTGTGCTTCCTCCAATGCTTTGTTCAGGGTGTATGCTGATTTTGAACTAAATGGAAAATATACAATTCTCTATGAACATATACAATTGATTTAAAATTGATAATATTTGTTGTGAACTTTAGTGTTTGCTTTTATATATATATAAAAACAATAATATGAGTACTTACACTTCTTCTTTTTCCTCTTCTTTTTTGTCTGTCCGTAGTATCCTGTTATCACTTAATTCTAATTTGTCCGGTACATTTTCACCTTGCGGATAAACTTTAGCTATTTCCTCGCTTTGTAATTTAGCTAAATAGTTGTCTAAATTATTATTATGGCTGTTATCTGCATTGGTTGGTTCTTGTGGTGTATATTGATCATGAAACGTCTTTTGCACAGACATCAAATTTTTGAGGCAATGAGCACCTTAAATTTACATAGGCATATATTATATATAAATAATATAATATATGAAAACCAATCTAAAATACTCATATTAATAAATTTAGTTAAAAGCTAACTAATAGAATAAGAAAAAAGATAAAAATAAGAAGGTTCTAAATTTTCCAAGGGTGAGTGAGCCAGTGTAACTACAGGAATAAGGAACGGTGGATGGATGCATGGGTGAATATTTCTTACAACATCAATATCTGGTGGCTTACCACCAGATGGCGTATTTGCCAGTCCACCCACTTATTTTATAAAATATGGAATTGTATAATAAATATACTTACTATTAATTTATGTGAAAAATTAGATGATGAGATTGAGGTTGTCAATATTAGCTAAATACATTTTAAATTCATCTCTTGCACAATTTGATGTTTATTAAATTATCCATTAAAACGGTATATTTGATAGTATAACAAAACAGGAATGACTACTTAATAAATCAAGATGTTTCTCAATAGATACCTCTGTGCGATAGATATTCCATAGTTTCTTCAGAATCGCCGTAATTGTTAATAACCGCTACATACTTAGACTTTCGCAATAGCGCTTCTCGCATCGGCTCCCATTTACTACCGAAGACTGATCCGTAAAACTCATCGAAGTGGTGTAAAGCTTTGTATTTTGGACCACTCTTCTTTTTTAATTTTGACTGTAAATAATTTTAAGGTAATTTTTGTATTTTTTTTTGTTATGAACTATGCTAATATAGGTTTATTAGAGATAACTTTACCCAGTGAGTTTTTGATTTAAGCCTAACTTGCAAAACCGAGTACGTATTTATTCGGGCATTTTTAAATATATTTTGAACACTAAACATATTTATTTATAAATCATTTACTATTTCCCCTGTTTTTATAGATATTTACTTTTAGGTTATTTTTGACATTGACATTTCTATGAATTAATGTTCTAATTCTCAACATATGTATTTACATCGATATAATATAAATGAATAAAAAGAATATATATTTCTAATGAAATCAAAAATTAATATTTATATATTTAAAAGAAAAAAAATGCAACCAAAAGTTTTTCTACAATTCTGGACGAAACGAATAATTGTCACCATGACAATGAAAGACAAGGACAATCATATCTCTCTTATTTATTTACCCTCACGCCCGCGAATACCAAATTGAGGAGTATTGATTTGTTTACAAGGAGCGAATTGGGAGACTTTGAGTATACTTCGGTATAGGTAGGTCTCTCAACCTTGTCAAAACGATCGAGATAATATTTCGACTTAATTACTTCTTTACGTGCTGAGGTGTTTATCAACGAATCGTGCCAGTTTAAATACGACCCGGGCGAAGTTTTGAGGGCCTTAAAAGCTTAATTACTCGCGAGGCGAACTGCTTTATCGATTGCACATCCCTTTCGTATCCTTTCGCGTTAAGTGTACGAGCTAGTAATTCGATAAGGATCGAAAAATGCGCGGAGATTTTAATATGAGTTTTTGTGACAATGAAACGAGCGTTCGGTAAGAATTGCATAGTATTGTATTGCTTTTTTATAAGTCTTTTGTTTAAATAAATAATCAAATAGTTTTCTTTTAAGGTATGTGAATGCTTTTTCGCAATGGAAAAAGGAGTGATTGTATATTGAAGTGTATTTAAAATAGCAACAGTCATGTATGGGATGTTGAATATTGGATGGAATGAAGGTAATAAGGTGGAATGGACAACGGTAGGTTGGAAACGGTCCCTTCAGGGACTGTACACTTGGACACTGTAAGGTCACTTCATCAAACTGTGGTGTCTCTAAGAACCGCTCTCGAAGTATCTAAGAACGAACTTAAAGAATTGAAAGAAAAGTATCAGGAACATTCACGTTGTATAGAATATGCTGACGTTATAGAAAAACTAACTTTAGAGAATCACATATTACGACGTAGAATTATTGACTCTGATGATATAGGAAGTAAATCTCACAAGAACATAAATTTAGAGGTTTCTTATAGCCCAAAAGGAGACAAAGCTGACGACAGTTATAGGAGTGAAGTTTTTATTAAAACAGAATCTACCGATGAAATTGTTGAGGATACAAATTATAAAACAATTGAACCTAAAAGTTCTGAGAAATTAGATGAGATAATTGAAGAGTCCAAATCTGCATCAATAGCATCGGATAATACTAATTTTCCTGTTGCTACTAGCAGTCCTATTGATAATAATTCTGATAGTCAAATCTTTGTTCCTAAAGAAGAACCTGATGTAAATACACCTAGTTTCAAAACGAAACTGGAATTGTTGTCGAAATTTGATGTTAGGATTAAAGTAAAGACTTTGAAAGAGAGTAGTGCAAAATCAAGTACTACGTCTGACAGTGATTCTACGACTACGACTGAAGAAAGAAAAGAAAAATCATCTGGAAAAGCTGCTGAGTCAAAAAAGTACCATTTCGAAGAGCAACGGGAACACTTCGAAAACTTAAGAAATCATAAAGGTGATAAGATTAATTTTAAATCCGTTTCTACGGAGAATATAAAAATGGCCGTGCCAAATGAAGCAGAAGTAAAATCTAAAACTGATAAGTTTGATGTTCAAGTGCGCATCACATCAGAGGATAATCTCGTCGTTAAAGAAACTATCGAGAGGTCGAGGAGAAAAGATACGTTAAACTTGGATGTGGACAATTTAAGTCTTCGGTAAATAAACGTTCCAAAGTTTAGTTATAAAAATGTATACAGTATGTTATAATATTATTTATTTTATATCAATTAATCATGTTATTTGCTCCAGATCAATGTCGGAAGGCGATAATTCGGTTTTCTCTGAAGGCGGAACAACTCCGATGGAACAGAATACTGAACCCGATGATAAACAAGATCAGGAAAACGGGAGCGGCAACGAGTCCGAGGAAGTCGACGATATAGAACTTATATTTACGACGGATGAGTCGAAGGATATGAGCAATTTGCAGGCAAGTTCTAGTGCTAGAATACCGTGTATCTTTTTCAGATGTTTTTAATTTTAAGTTATAAACAGAATTATATCTTTAAGTTGTTTGTTGGATTCTTGTTTCATGTACATTTAAATTTTATATATTTTTTGTGTTAATCTAAAAAAATAATGAAGCGCCGTTTCTTCAAATAAAAGTTTTGTAATGTCATTAAAAGAAAACTTCAACTAGCCATAATTCGAAAGTCCAGGCCTAGACCCTAATCCCCTAAAACCAATAAACTTTAAAATAATAATATAATTTAAAAAATAAAAATGTTCTTCAAAATGAATATAAAAACAGAATACTTTAGAAAATAGGTTTGTGAAGGTGGAGTTGATAAAATTATTATCAAAAGGAGCAATTCAAAAACACGATGTAATAGATTTTGCTGTTCAAGTTGATTGCGTGTGAACGTCACATTAGTTTTAAATTCGAGTACCCATGTATCGCCCCCATTTATTCACGTCGTAAATTTGCAACTCGGATACCAGAAATGTTTCGACGACTGAGGTTTATGGTTTTGCGTGTGAAATAGTAAACGTGTTAACCAGAATTAGAGTCGATAATTCGTTCGGCTGTATATGATTAGAACATTAAATTTTAGAATATATCTGAACTTAAATGAAATAATTTGTATAGGATAAATACAAAAAAAAATTAAATACCTGAAACCATCCTCACAAAATGAATTGAAAATTATTCGCAGGAAGATCTCGTTTCAATACGAGAGACTGATCAATGGGTTCCCGTCTCTGCTTCTACGACTCATTCGACGCCTGTTCTGATCAAATTTCATACCCTGGATCCAGACTTTCAACCAGGAAGTGATATCAGTAATATAAGAAAAGAGAATCAAGAAAACAGTCCATGTTATGCAGCAGAACCATCGCTAAGAATGAAAAGGGTATCTTTGCCTAACGATAAAGAGATAAAACATGTTGGATTTAACGAGAAAGGAAATCTCGAACTGCCCGGTCGTGGAATTCTAAAGAGTTATGATAATAAGTCTGATAATATGTTATACAGACGTAGTCCAAATACAAGTTCCAGGAGAGTTGACAGCATTGATAGCCTAACTTGCGAATATAATCGTGGACTCAGCTTTGATAACACAAAGTCTTCGAGCTACGAATTAGGGTCTAGTCTAGATGTCTTACATAGAGAGGAGAGTGTGGATAGCTTTTATAAGCCAAGAATGGGACACCGGTTTTCCGTGTTTGCAGAAACTGATATATCGAAATGTGGCATTTCGGAGGATGATCTTGCAAGCAATCTCAATGCGAGGCGTAATACATGCCCCAACCCATTCCAATATAGGTGAGAACTCAATTAAATTGCAATTTGTAACGTTCAGAAATATGTGTAAAAATAATTCTTTAGCGTGCTGTTAAAAGGACTTACCTAAACTTTTGAGTAAAACGTAAACCACATTGAAATTTGCTAAATATTTTATCAAAAAATAACAGGTTAAATATCATTTGAAATAACCAAACAACTTGGGGCGTCATTTATACGGGTAACTTTTAAAACTCAAAAAGGCGCAGCCCTAATCTTTGAAGATACAAATGATTAATAAAAGAAAAAAAAAATCAGTTGCTCTTTACTGAAAGAGCAAGTTTCTTGCTATTATTCTGAACTTTAATGAAATTTCGATTTTCATTGCTCATGGTCATTATTGTTAATAATTTAGAAAATGCTTACTGACATTTTTAGACCCTTGATGTCTCGCGCTGGAGCCCGCACGGGTTACAAAGCTGTCGGTCGTCCTCGACCAGTTGTGTACCAAGGATTCGCCCCTCGACGAGAGAACGCTGCACAGACTGATGTGTCCGCTCTCCCACCGAGGTGGACTTCGGATGGCTATTTAGCCTATAAGGTATGTTATGAGGAACATTTTTGGCTATAGCCAAAACTGGATACAGTATACATACTTTTCTTTATTGTCATCGCATTCGTTAGGTTCTTAGGAATATTATGCACGTACTTGAAAATGTAAAATATTAATATCATTATTAATAAGTTGCTTACTAACAGATGAACTCAACTCACCCGACGGTGGCGCCCACGCTACCACAGCGCACAAGCACCACTCGTCGGCTTACCATTCCTGATGCGCGGCCACCACCACCACAACGACGCACTGATGAAGCTCGTCGAGTCCTTCTCAGTGACATCGGTAAGATATTAAGTTCATTACTGATATATTCGGGATATTTGACTGCCTCGATGATCTAGTGACTTGCTTGTAAAGATGTAGAACTTGAGGCATACGACTTCGTAGATTCTGCAGCTAAACTCGCATCGAAGTTCATTGGAATGGCATTGCACTATATTGAACTTGGAGATTATTTTATTTGCCCTTTCCCAGAAAGTGGCATCTGTCTCGCCATGAGGGCTTTAATAATTGACCTCAGACACACTTCAAATATGGGTTACAAGGAGGTTACAAGGAAATGTCTTATACAAATGTATATATATAAACGCGAAATACCACTCACTGATTAATAACGAAATCTCAGAAACTACAAAATTGAAATTTGATAGGTTGGCCTCCGCTAAGAACGGATTTTACGAAACTCCACACCTAAGGGAGTAAAACGACGGTTGGAAGTTTGTGTTTTATAAATTTCACGCGCGTAAGGCCTCAGTTTCAGCTAGTAGTCTATATATTAGGATAGGGAACCTAATCTAAGGTGGATCCTATGATTAAGGTACCAGCTTAATCACTCATAATCCGTAGGACAGAATATGTGTGCCTAATTATTAATCCGTAATAATAAAGAGATTGGTAGATTACATTAAGAGTAAAAGTATGTTGCTAGTAACATTATTTTACAGGATTTACATCCATGGTTCCTGAGTTGTCACGCTCAGCCGAGCCGCTGTGGACACGACGAGCGGCCGGCGTTCACGATCCTTCTCAATCACCCTCCAAGTATATATACAATTTATAATAGGCGTTATTTGCGACTTTTATGTAGAATTGTTTATATCCTACAAAATGTCTAGTCTATCGTAATGTTATATATAATCTATAATTCTATACAAATTCATCTTAAGCTCACGGGGACCTTAAAAAGCAATAAAAATAAATTGCCATTGATTTCGACTAATTGATGTTTGGCCATCAGGCTAAGCCCATGTGCTTTATGTACGAATCGGGCAGATTTTATGTCATTTCGAATAAAGTCTTAACTGCATAGCAAATATGATTAGATATATTAAAATTAAAAATAAATAATAATACTTCTAAAACTGTTTGCTCAGATTCAAGAGTATCATAGCATCGTGATAGTATCAGTTCAATTCCATAATGTATGAAGTTGTACATTTGTTGAATTTATTGCAGATATCGCTACCGTTCTCCGTGTCTGAGCGTAGATCGAAGCAATGATTGGACTCAAACAGCAAACATCGCTTCCGTTAAAGGTAACGAATTATCTTCATTGTCTTAAAAATAAATCTTAAGTGTTTTTACTAATGAATATTCCTTGTTTAATATTTTGAATTTCAGGAAAAATAAATAAAAGGAACATAAAAGGATCTAGAATAGAGTCCTGTAAAATCTCCCTTTTAATTTTTTTTTATTTTATCATCTACATTAAAAGACTATCACGACTGGAATTAGTTTTGTACCTTTTTGTCTCAAAATTAATCAAAATTAATTGGACTGAACTGGTCATTTTTGTTTTTTTATGAAGATTAAAGTTTCGTTGTCACTAAACTAAAATAATGCCTTAGGTGTAGCTTGGCGCGGATCGTTACCAGACGTCCGTCGGGATGACACTGATGAGCTTTTACAGGAGACCGAAGCTTTCCTTCGTCGCTCTATAGATAATTTGCGCTCCACTTCGCTTGAAAGTTAGTATTTCGATTGGACTTTTTTAAGATTATTTTAAACAAAATTCTTAATAACCAAGGGATGAAACTACATATGTACCTTTCAATATGTTACGTAATCACCAGTTAACTTATACTAATGTATTTTTTACTGAAGTTTAAATATGATTATTTTAAGGAGTCTTTGATATTGTTTCGAAAATTAGTATCTTTTGAGTATTTTTTTTAAACAAATTCTTGGTAATTAACTACCAATCTATTAGTTGATTCGATCACCAGGCGGTTTTTAATGCTAATCGCTAAGTAAATTAAACTAATTTTAAAATCGATTATAATTATATCGAATTTGACTAAGTCGTAGATAACTTCTGTCATATTTATTACAAAACCATTTTTACTCCTTATGCGTGAAGAATACATACAATCAATTACAATAATATATAAAAATGAGATTTTTTCAATAATTGGACCTGCACTATCGCACGAAAGATTCATACCAAAATACTTAAGTCCAACATTAGACATACTCTGATGTACTGTCAAACATCTTATCAACTTTAAGATATAATATATAAGATGACCAGAGGATCAGTTGCGATTCATGAGGAAATGCTGCTAGCATTCCTGCCACCATTGCGTAGAATTGGTCATGATTTGTACAGTAACTATTGCATATATATACAATGAAGGCCTTAATGTATATAATTCTTATGTAAAAAAAAAAATAGATAATACTAAAGGCATAATACGAATAAATAGCGATCATTAAAAACTTCTTGGTTTTACAGTGGATAGTTCCAGTGAACGATCAGGTCACCCATACATCCCAGCTGAGGCAAGGCAGTTGCGTCTCGGACACGCTGTAAAACTTATAACCCCACAGGGAAGACTTGCAGTAGGACGTGTCAGGTATGGAAACAAAAATTTAAAAAAACCGTAAACCAGTTATTTAATGTCTTAATATTTTTAACGTTTATCCCTAAATTGGGCAATAAAATAATTCATGAGTTATTTTAGGGGATCCCTATATAAACCGTAGATCATGAGTTTGGATTTTTTTTTGTAAAACAAATCTCAGTATAGCCCGAAATTAAAAGTGTGTACAGCAGTGGGGATTGTGATCTCGCTTAGATGAATATTAGAGTCATGAAATATTTATAGGAAGTTTTAGTAATGCAAAAAAAAATTGTTAAATTTGCTTCTTTTCATTGTTATAAAATTTATGAGTTTTTTATAGATACGTCGGCCTCGCAGGCGGTACCGCTGCAAATAGCGGTATCGTTGTCGGTGCGGAGTTTTCAATGTCTCAGTACCCAGGAATGCCTCGTAACGATGGTACCTATAATGGAAGGCGGTATTTCCTCACTCCGCCACAATACACTGCTTTGTTTGTACCCTTCTCGAAAATAGTTATGGCGTGGGCCAACTAGACTCATGAAGTGAGATGGAAATCAGGCTCGAAGGACCATTTTTAGACTTTTCAAATAAATGTGAAGTTCATGTTAATTTATATAAATGTGTTGTCTTTATAATCATCAATCTATGTAGAAAGGCCTAATTAACGCATATTATGTAACAATACGACGGGGGAATACCTGCTGGAATTGATGAAGGAATGTGAATACATAGATTAAAAACGTGATGCTTTTGAAGTCATTTTAAAAGTAATATCTTTATGGTGTTATTAAGGTTTATTTTTGATATCAGTAATATGTAGTAGCCGCTCGATTGCTTTTGGAATAGATTGAAAATAATTATAGTAAATGACCGGATAAAAATTGGTGGATTGCATAATACACTTAAATTGAGGAAAAATGGAAATAACTTTACTCAGAAACTAAAAGATATACTAGAAAAGGATTAACATTTTACTTATGGGCTAGCTACCTACAGGCTAGTGGGGCTAGTTAGCCAACTTTCAATTAACTATAGTATTGTGACTACAAACGATTTATTATAAAAATAATATTACACTGTCGGTTTGTTTGTTACTACAGTTTCACTATAGAAAATAATGTGTTTTGGTTTTAAAAAACACATTTACCTAACGCAAGGGGCGATTGATTGAACTTTGTGGGAAACTCTGCTTCTATATAAATAATGAATAAATTATATGAAGTGCTAATAAAATGTTCAAATAACATAAAAACTTTTTACGAATATGAAGTTTTATTCCGATAGCTCGTTAGAGTTGAATTCGTTACAAACTTTATTTTAAAGTTTAGTAGATTAAATTTCAACTTTGTCTATAAATAATTAAGATTGAAAATTAACTAATCGATATTGATGTATAGGCTAGTTATATGCATGGTATGTGTGTAATGTAAGCCTAAGGGGTACATAGAAATGGGGGTAGATTTGTCTTGGTAATATTGTCCCAACTTAACCTTGTGGACAAACTTATGTGAACACTTATTACCTTCATTCTACAGCTAATATTGTTAGTGATTACTGATTACGGAATCGAAAGGCGTGAGAATAAATGTGGTACACGGATAAGGCATTGTTAATCTCAATAAATAGCTCGTCAACGTGGATTACACCAGGGGGAAAGTGTGAAAATCAGTACCTAGCAAATCTACCTCAAAATCTTCTTTATCTTACCTTCATATTATCAAATATAAAGGTTTTAAGAGTATAAAAGAGGTAAATGTAATTTATGTCAATCGTCACTGATGTTTAGACCGTAAGTATTTATTTAAATTCCTGCTCACTTTTCTAAATTATGGTGCTCTGTCTCTTTCTTGTTTTGGAGGTTATTTTTATATCTTTCGCTGTTTTTGTTATAGTTATCTTGTTGTCAAGAAAAAAATGTTTGATATGGACATTTTTATTCGTTTTTTAATGGAATATTATTATGATACTTTATTATCTCTGTGTAGACAAATGTATTTTCAGATACTGTATTATAAATGAATAAGAGTTAGAATAAAAATGTTGATGTTAGACAATACTCCTAAGTTAAAATATCAAGATTGTTTGCCATTGTGTCTAATATTTATGGTTTGTAATGTGTCAGTTATAGAAAATATAGATAATTTTTGCGTCTGAAACGTTAAATATAAAAACGATGCACCCAGTTTTACCTTTAAAGCTTATCATATTGCGCACAATGAAGTTTCTCTTCAAAACTAAGTGTATAAATGTTATTAAAGATTAAATACTTATTGTTTATAAGTGTGAAAATACTTATTGTAAGAATTTTATTTCTACACTATGATTGTCTTTCTACATAAGTCTTACAATTAAGAACACGTTAGAATTCTGTACTCGATTGAAATCGGGATTACCAATACAATAAACAATTTGCTATAAGAAAATAGTGGCAAAAGAAGTAACTAAAACTATTTGTATGTCGACGTATTTGATATCTTAAGTAAATGTTTAATGTTATAAATCTTGATCATATGACCTTGAATAGCTAATTCTGATTGGTCGGCAATTTAAATGATCCGTTACGAACGTGCTTCGATTGGCCGACAGACGAATATCGCGGTTGAAAAATTTTACTCGAATTCAAATTGTTGTTTGTAATCTTCTAATATAATTAGTATTATATTAATATGTGTAGTATTTTCGATGTAAAGTGTATTATAATTATAAAGTAATTGCTTTACTTACTAGCTGGCTAGGCTACTCTTAAATTTATCATTGACTGTCTGACATGGGCTGTCTCTTTTTATATCATAATTCATAAATTGAAGTTCCAAATTCAAAAATTTCGAATCTATCGACTCTTGAGGAGAAATTCAAATTAAGGATAATTTAAACAGCCCTAATTATACTGATGAAATTGTCAAGTATTATTAACTTTTTTTCTGTAATTCTTAATAGATGGCGCTTTACAAACGTCATTTTTGACGTTTGCGGTAACTTTTGGAGTATAGAAAATATTACGTACTCTTTTTTAATATGTCTTTAGCCTATATATATAATTAAATTAATTAGATGAGAAGATATAGAATTGTTTTAATTTTTCATAGATGTAGCTTGGGAATTGAATGAATCGAAAGTGTCTTATTAGTATATTCTTGGCTTTCATAAGAAACGGATAGTTGAATGCAAGTATCTACCGAATTTATAACTATCAATTTAAAAACTCAAAATTTTTCAAACTATATACTGGTTAGAATTTAGTCACTAACTCTAAAAATAGGCAATTTTGATCTAGCATAAAACGTGCTTAAAATTTTCGCGGTACTTGCATCTAATTAGGTATCGGTAAGACATAGAATAGGTATGAGAAGATTAAGAGGGTCGAAAGTATTTCAGTTATTATTTTTGGAAGCTTTTTACTTTGTACTTGTGATTTTTCTTAATAACCGAGTGATCGTTGGCATTACATTATATTTTTTAAATATTTACAACAAGTATCAAGTAACTATTTTATTTACAATTCTGTATTATGGACCATTTTTTGTTTTAAGTTGTTCCTATGGGTTTATTTGTAATTTTATACAAATAAAGGCACATTCAGCGCTGTACGTGAAATTCGAGATTAATGAAAGTCTAGAGATTTAATTGGTTGTGAGTTGTATTGACCTCGATTAAAAAAAAAATGAACAGAAGTTGAAAAATGAAAACATATATAATAATAAGTTCAAACCTTACAAGCATTTTTAAATAATCTTCCATCTTGTATTTGAAATATTTGGAAAAAATAAAAATATTTTTTTATAAAGGTTCTAAGAATGAACTTTAGATTTGGTGAAATTATATTTGTTACTAGTCCGACTTATTAGTTATTAAAACGTTATGTCAAACCCCTATTTTGTTTTAAACAATATTATTTCTAATCGATAGATCCAAATTGTGTACGTAGACTTTGTGTGTAGTACAAAATTAACAAAAAAATAAATTTTGTCTTTGATATTTAAAATAAAGAATGTAAATCACTAATGATAGATGTTTATAGAAATAAAGATCGAAAACACTGCATGACCAAACGGAAGCGACGCACAACTTTATTGTTTTATGTAGAATTTCCATTCATTCACATCAATTCGGTCTTGTGGAAGCGTTTGATTTATGAAGCGAATGATTTGTTGGAATCTTCACTTTTGTTTGTCATACAACTTTTCCTCTGGTTAAACGAGACAAGTCAGACACTTCGCAGTCATATCGAATATATTTTTCGCTTTGCTTATTGGTCGTGTACGTGTTCGATCCCATATAATAATTGATATTTATCAGAAACCGTGTTCAGATCAGGTGCCAAAACAATTGGCTAAATGTCGTTATTGTGTGTTATATGTGCTAGTATGTCTTTAAAATTTCATGTGCTTTAAAAAGTTAAATAAATAATTAAGTGGAATTATGTAACTGCCTAACGCCCTGACTTTGTCTGTTTTTACGTGTACGTGTTCATCATATTCAACAGTTTGCATTTGGACATGTTCATTATGCACACGTTTCTGTGGCCTGGTAAGGTAATAAGGGCCAAAATCTATAACCCTTAATTTTGGTAGTCAGAACAGAGTCAAAGTTGTATCGGAATATAATTGGAATCGTACCGATATAAAAAATTGGAATTTGTCCTCAGTTACGATTAAGCCGAGGAATTAAAATTTGTGAGGATTAGTTGAATTTGGATCGGAATTGATTTGGAACGTATCATTGCCGTTGCAAGTTAGTAGAATTGGACCCCAGATGCTAGTATTGAGAATGTTAAGCTGCCATCAAAGATGCCGTTATATAAAAAAATATATTTGGTATATAGAAAAATAATATGTATATTTAACTGACAAATGTACTGTGACCCATTTAGCACCAGGCCATAAATTTCAGCACCTCAAGTGTATTTACTTTATTTTCTGTCAAATGTTTAAATATCATTATTAAATTTAAAACGACTAGTTGTCATCTTAATAGCTTATCAGCCTGACTCTTTAAATCATTAGCATAATACTTAGGTTCATAGTCTTGCATATTCATCAACTCTGTTATCGATATAAAGAAATATATTTTAAATATTACTGTATAAGAATATATGTTAAATGTATGATAATAAAATGTAAAATTTATATCAATGGCTTTTCATAACCTTCACAATACAAATTAAATATAGATTTAGTGACCAGAAGTGAAAAAGACTTAAAAAGCAACATGAATTTAAATTACTTAAAAAAATAGCTCTAATTTTGAATTTATCTTAATATAAATTAATCACCTAATCATACTTTTTGAAGTCAACTACTTACTCAGTTAAGCTTAAAAAAAAACAAATAAAACACAACGAACACCTTTAACAAATTACAAGTCAAGCTAAAATCTGTCCGTGTCCGATGCCAATAAGAAAAAAGAATGGCAGTATAATACAGAATAGCTCGCTTTTTTTTTAAATTAGTGTTGCCAGTTGCCAGTTGTATTGATAGAGGAATCTACTAAAAATAGTTTACTTTTTGGTTATTTAAATGAATGGGAAAGTTGTAAATAGGTTTGCATAATAAAAATTACATTGTTTGTATTACTGTTATTCCTGAGAATAACATTCGTTTAATAACAATAACATGTAACAACATTTTGTGCGTTATTCTAATTTGTTCTAAATCACCAGGTAGTTCCTAATAAGAGACAATACGCATAAAACAGATGTAGTGAGAAATAAGATTAGCAGTGCGATTCTGTAAGAATTTATGTCACACACGTGAAATGTTGCCAAACGACGTTTAATACGTGTTTCTTATTAATTTAATAATTGTTATAGTTAATCTACATATGTAATGCAATGTATCATATTATGATATTTTACGCTTGTTTTCTGAGGTGTGTTTCAAGTTTCTTCTTACAGAATATCTCTACTAAAAAGAATATATATAAAAACATAAAGAAGAAGCGAAGCAAATAAAGAAGGAATTGCTTATTACTTAATACTAATATAATAATTACGAAAAAGCAAACAAATAGTATGAAGTAGAAGAAATAAAGAATTGTAAAAAGATAAAACAGTACAAGTGTAAGTGACGGAAAAAAGAAATGAAATAACAGAAACAGAAGTTATAGTAAATCAAAGAATATATATCGGCATTATGCATTGTTTAATAGTAAATTACTGATAAATATTATATAGAAATAAAGATAGAGAAGAGAAGAGAGGTAAGAAAGTTACAGAAAAGAATAGAACATAAGTACTTATATAAAAAGATGAAATAGTAAATGAATAAAGTGAAATATATAACATATATAAGAATACAGAGGAGTATAGGTAAGAGTACGAGTCAGCACAGAAACAGTAAATGAAATTTTAAATCTCAACAAATCAATGTAGCTATTTTATTATAGCATGAATCTTGTGAAGTAAGAGAAAATATTCCCTAAGATATTTCGTAAAAGCAATAGATGATAGAGATGACAGAGTAAAAAGATAAGTAGCTGAAGTATTTTGATAGATTAGAAAAAATATGCTGTGAATAAAAAGATAAATAATAATCGGTACTATATCGAAATCATAGGATAGTATATATATACCAATGATAAATAAGAAGCAGAATGAGAGTCAAAAAGATGAAAAACGAAAAAGAAATAATAGTGTTTTTAAAAAGTCACAAACAAAATTAAATAAATACAACATGGATACAGCCTAAATAAAAGAGGCGTACAATTTTGGCGACCTTATCGCTACATAGCGATCTCTTCTTGGCAGCCAACGGTGTAGTTTAGAATAGCTCATAGAATATGAGGTGGGTGGTGCTGTAATAACAGATAAAAAAATAAACAAACAAATATTTTGCTCTAGAAATAAAAGTCTAAGATATTATTGATATTTGAAAGTAAAAACTATTGAAAATCGTGAAAAGAAAACAAGAGATAGTAGATATTTATGAAGACAGAAATAAAACAGATAGAGTAAACAATGCAAGATACTTAAGACATTAAAAGAGAAAATTAAATAGAATTATTTCATAAGAAAGATTTGTATTAATATGAAATTATGAGGAATACGTTTTGTTATTATATTAATAATGGTATTCATATGATAACATCGAGAAAGTGATGACGTGGGATAACATGATTTATATGTAATATGAATGAGATGTAAATGTAGAAAGATCAATTGTGATAATGATTAATTTTTTTCAAGAATCTGTGATTGGTGACATAAGGAAGAGAATAAAAGAGAAAGAGATGTGATATGATGTGACTTTATACGAATGATGTGAAGAAATATGAAAGTAGAAATGTAGTAAGTAAGTATAAAAAATTGTATTTCAATAAAATAAGTATAATGTCAAATGATTGAGTGATATTCAGAGAAAGTCATAAGAAAATGTATCGAGATTAAAAAAAGTATATCAAACGAAGAAAGAGTTGCTTAAAGAAAGATCAAGGTAAGTAAAAAGTAACAGTAACGAGAGGGAAAATGAGTATGAAAATATTATAATTGAACCATAGAACGATGTAATGTAGTAGAATTAAGAAAGAGATTGTTTAAAGATCAAAAGTATGAGACTTTACGAAACAAGTAAAGTAAAAGCGAAGACAGAACATAAATAATTATTATAAATAATAAAAATTGTAAAGTAGACATAGCACGGTAATAGATAGAGCAAGAATAGAACAAAATAAAATTTAAAAAAAAGAAGTAAACAGTAAACAACAAATTAGCTTTGTCATTGAAATATAATAGAAATAATAATAGAGCAAGAGAATGTAAAGAGATGATTTATGGCTCAATTAGGTGAAAATTAGGTAGAACGAAAAAGAGAAGATTAAAATGTAGGTGAGTAGAGAACAATTAAAGAATGAAGAATATGAATGTTTGATAAAGTGAGAAATTAAGTGTAAAGTTAAGATAAAAGTAAATGAACGAATTTCAAGATAAAAAATGTGATAAAGAAGCTAAAAGGAATAAAAAATATTAAATGAAATCTAATATGAAACATAGTAAAAAATAAATGTAAAGAGAAATGGGACGATGAAGTTCATTGTGCCTTTGTTATAAAGACAAAGTTAAAGATGAATTGAATGAAGTCAAGTGTACAGAGTAAAATTAAAGATTTGAAATGAATAATAGAAAAAGAACAATAAGAATGTAAATAGATGTTTCAAGTGAAGTAAAATAGGTAAAGAATAAGAAATGAAAATAGAACATACATTTAAAATATCTTTAAAAAATGTAATACGGAATATATGTTAATATACATAAAAGATAGATTTCGAAGAGCAAACTAAATTAAAAGTAATTATAGAAGAATTGACAGCGTTTAATAGTGAATAGTTTAAGAACATTAGAATAAATCATATTACATGTATCAAAGTTGAATTAGAAGCAACTATTGAATACATCGGTTGTTGTTTATTATATAAGATAAAGAAAAATAGTAGATAAAAGTAGAATAGAGTGTAAAAGCAAAAAGCATAGTATAGAGCGTGAAGTGAAGCGTGAAGTTGCGGAAAGAGTATAGATGAAAGAAGAAAAGAAATTTATTGATAAAAAACAGAGTAAGGAAAAAAAGATAGAGTTAATAGAGTGAAAATGCAAAAGAAAAAGATAAAGCAGTGAGTAGTCAAGATGTAGAAAAGATTTATAGGTAGGTGTTATATAAATTTGAACTACCCTGGTGGCATATCACAGTGTACTTTGTCAACCTAAATCTAATGTAAAGGAACATTATTCAAAAAGTGCTTAGCGGAATTCACCGTTTGAAACAAATGTGCGGTAATTCGGCTTACAATTAAAATAATTATATCACTTGAAAATACTGTCTTTGGTAATTCGAGTTTTGATGTTATATCCAAAATTATTGGCAAGAATTTTTCTCGTCTACTATTTCTAAGTCTTAATAGATTTTAAAAAAGATATTCTATAAAATACTGAAGTTTTGTACCCAATTCGCTCAACAGATATTGCGATGGGTATATTCAATTTACTATCATTTTATACCCTACTTCCTATAACCCGATGTATCCTGGTTATTAACGGGATAATCGGCATACCAGCCGAAAGCACCGTTGTCCCCGGTGTGAGCACCGAAGTCAACGTATTCCCCGAAGTCTGGTGGTCTTTCGGCGTATTGGGAGACTGCGCCTATGTTGGTTTCACTAGAAGCCCCATCTTGCGCTTGTGCTCTTGGGGCTTCTGGCACAGGAGGAGGGGCGAGCGCTACAGCTGAAAATAATCACATATTTTACTTACCGGCGGTATACCCCATTATTATTTAAAAAAATAATAATGGGGAATACAGAATATTGAAGGAATATTAGTGGTTATCAATTTGGTAATTATGCAATATTTTCTTTGGCTTACATATTTCTCTCTATAATACCTTCTATTATATTTGTAGATAATAAGAAAAATAATCGTACTTCGTGTCATACGAACACCATTTATAATAAATAAGTTTGTCTAAATAATTCAGATTATTATGCGAATGAAACGAGTAATTTCATTCAGTTGTTAATTTAGTAGCGGAAGGCAATCTGGTACTATAATAACGACGACTATGAATCGAAAGTGGCTTGCTATCGTAGTCACATTGCAACAAGACTCGGTTTGCATAACCCCACTTAAAATTCTAGGGGGAACTCTTTGTTGCGTCCTAGTTGTATAATCTATTGCTTATTAAATTGAAACTAAGTAAATAAAATCGTATACCCAAGATAGTTTTATTCGTTTTTTTATACCGATAATATTAATTTTGTTTTGTGTCTTCAAGTAGTTTTTGGATACATTTATTGTTACAGTAACCAAAAAAAAAAAAACGATAACAATTATTATAGATAAAAAAATTATAAAACAATTGAAAAAATCTAACGAACATTTATTCATATCATATGAATATTTATCGAATAGTGTACCAAATGTAAAACGAGTTTGCTCCGTGTACTAGAAAGTCGGTAATCCTTTGTAACGGTGAAAGTGACGATGATTGATAACCGTATGACTCGCTTATTACGCTCTCTTTGACATTTACTAAACTAAACTTTGTACTTAGGAAGGCACGGCTTCAACCTTCGACCTTTCCAGTTGTGTATTGTCATTCAGTTATATTGTGTGTCGAGCTTTATTTTATATGGAAATATATTTGCTCTAATTCCTGCGGAACGCAAAAAACTACATTACGCTGTTTAATGTTATTTTTTGGATAAAAATAATTTGAAAGCTACGTTTATCTGATCGTGACTCTGTAATTGAGTTTAAATAATACTGACAATCAAATGATTTAACCGTGTAGAGTTGTTATCGATAAGATCTATCAATAAAGCCGTTCGTATATTCAACAACTCAGGTAGGTTTTATATTTAAATAAATTCTTCTAGTTATAAGACAAAGAATTTCACTCACTTCCTTGCTGGTAGTTCTGTAGTGGTATCGGTTGATAATTGTCTTCATACAAAGCTTCTGGCAGTTGCGGTGATGGCGGAGCCAGTGTTTGCCTCGGAACCCGTCGAGCTCTCAACGCTGTGAGGTCCACGAAGGCTATCTGGTCCGCGGGCACCGCTATGTATGAAGGGAGGGCGCATGCTACGGCTATGCAAGCCGCGAAAATAAGAGAAAGCTGTAAAAAGAATAACATAGTTTAAAATAATAGTTGCAATAAACTTGTGTTAAGATCCAAATCTATGAATGGAAATATCCGTTTATATAACATTTTCAGATTTGAACGTTTTAAATACTTTTAGAATTTCGAAAGCGTAGTTAATATGCAACATTATTTAAAAATGTATTGTACCTACTGATATTAGGTAACAGCGTATTGTAGTCTGTAGTTTGTATGTTTAAGAATTTGCGAGTAGAATAGAAGTTGTAAAACCCATTATGACCCGAGAGTAACGTTAGAGTCAACTAAGGGATTTTTTATAATAAAAGTATATAATTTTTCATACGTAGCTACAAGCAAGTTCCAACATCATACAAAAGGAGGTTAAGGTTGTCCTTAGGTGATGATTAATGATAAAGACTCAAATATGATAGCTTTATGACATATATCTTATCATCCGTTAAGCTATGGTGTGTTACGCATACAGAAAGCACGGAGAGTAATTGAAGTATGTCAGAGCAATAACGAGATGTGGTAAGGCTGGTCACGGACCGATGCGCTTGCGCAACCAACGTAATTGGAGCTTACGCTCGCACGGTTACTATCAAACACTATTGTTGTTTATTGTTCTTCAGATATTTTTCTTCTAGATAAATTATAGTTTGAATTTCAAGGTATAAAACTTCATAACAGTTCAAGTGATTTGAAAGTATGATAATAAAAATAGCAAGCGATTGCAAGCTATTATCGCTCACGGACGTACGGAGTGTTTTCACTTTCCGGTTACGTTGAATGAATACATAATAGACATTTTAATTACTCGAAGAGTATAGTTATGATACCATCGTTGTTTCTATTTTTAAAATCATTAAACTTTTTATTTTTTATTAGATAAAGACGATAAGTTTAATTAAAAAAAATATAAGTCATACTGTGTTAACTGTCGTCGTTTAAATTAGTTACATGTATAAACATCGTTTTTCATTTCATGTGGGCAGCGTTTCCGACACACCTATAAACAAGAAGGTTGTTTAGGCATCTCACACGGCCCTTCTAATATGAATTTAAGTCTATTGCATAATCCTACAATAAATAAAACCTACACTATACAAAACATCGTTAAAAATAACAAATAAAACTATTTTATTAATAATACCTTATTTACCTAAAAAATGCCAATTACCTAAGTTATATATATACACCTAAGTTTTGATTGTGAATGCAACATAATGGCAACATAAGTATCTCGTAAGTGTAGTGTGGATATGACGAGATACGGTGCATTAAATAAATATTAGACGAATACAACAGAAAGTAAATAACACTATAAAATTTAAAGTGTAAACGTGTTATATTATTATTACTTCCGAATTATCAAGTAATATCGAAAAGCGAAATTGTTTTTACGTAACATCTGTCCCACGAACGTTCGGCGCTGTCAGCGTAGTTCAGAAAATCTGAGATTGCGATACATGCACTCATTATTTTAGAAAGTAAAAAGTTCTGCTAATACTGGCAACTTGATACAGTTCGAACGGAATTTAAACATCGAATTTGGAATGAAATCGACATTTTTTAATTAATTGTGTTGATATTTTTTTGGTTTTGCTTTAAAAATTAAATAAAGTTTCTCTCTAATAATATTATAAAGAGGTAATATCATTTTCTTTGCAATTGATAAACTATGAAACCGCTGAACCGATTTTACCAATTTAATCATTCTTTCACGATTAGAAAGCTACTTTATTCAGAAGTAACGTTATATTTTATTTCAGAAATAATAAGTTGCAACGTTTTTATTTGTACGCCAGTCACGGGACAACGATCGATCATATTCTTGTAACCCGATATTAAATAATTTAATCTTAGTAATATTCGTCACACAGATAATTAACGACATTTATAATAATTTAAGACTGGGTCGCCCACTCCTGTCAACCTTCAATAGGTTCCGTATCAGTGAAAGGCTTCAATGCCAGTCGCGGTGACCATTGTGGGCAAAACTACAAAGAGTGAATATCTGTAAGTAACAAAATCAAGGTCTAGTTGCTAAAGTACTTTTACTTTTCTGGTTTAATGGAGTACGGAATATGGCAACGAGTATAATGAGTTAATGAAATTTTAATTACGTGCATGTTAGCCTCAATAAAATATTTACAGTATAAAATACAACACAATAAGGAGTTTATTGTACACAATATCTAACTTTAATTTACTAACTCTTTCCTAAGTGTGAGGCTAAAAAGGATAGCTAGAAGTATAATTCAAGTAAATTTGTGCAGTTTTCAGAATGATTTGATCGTCAAAATTGCTATAGTGCAACCTCATTTTAAATCAAAACCACTTTACTTTAAAAAAAAAAATGTTTCAGTTAATTTGACCCGAATCGACGAAATGTGATTTAATGTAACCGCCGTCGATAAAGTAAATAGCAGTAATTTATTTTGAATAACCGAATTTCACGTTTACAGGGTTGCCATTAACCGGACCAAGGTGATCAACATTGCACGAATTCATTTTTACAGTTTTTATTGGGAAAATGCAAATTATGTTGCAAATCATAACATCATCATTTATGTTTGAAAAAAAAAATGAATTTGGAATAAAGAAAAATATCACATAATTTTGGTCGTATTCTGATATAAATGACTGGATTTATAAGCAACGAT
This sequence comes from Vanessa tameamea, assembly GCF_037043105.1. Classification (NCBI taxonomy): domain Eukaryota; kingdom Metazoa; phylum Arthropoda; class Insecta; order Lepidoptera; family Nymphalidae; genus Vanessa; species Vanessa tameamea. The sequence continues at coordinate 9,363,563 of NC_087325.1, forward strand.
AATATAACCCCTAAACTTCTAATTGTCTTAGAAATTATACCAGATTCAATATATAATGTTGAAGCGTGAAATGTTTTTAAAATTTTACCTTTGTTCGTAACACAAAAAAGGATTCTTATTAGCTTAAACAAGCTTAGTGTTTTTTTGTACAGAACTATTGACATATTGATCATTAACAAAGTTGATTGGAATATTCAGTTATCAAATGTTTGATATTTTTTCACACTATAAGAGAACAAAAGAAGATTTCAACCGAGCTTATAAACGGTTAATTTTTTTTTAAAATTAATAATAAAGAAGTTGGTGAATTAAATATAAATTTAATTAAAAGGATCGAACTAACGCTTTACTAGAAACCTTTGTTCTATTTTCATTTTAAATCTAGCTACGCTGTAATAACTTTACTTGTGCAAACTCGCCTGAGGATACCACCCTCTCAATAATTATTCTACCACTAAATTATATTTCAGGGAACTTAAACTAGTAGTGTAGTTACGGAGACAAGGGACATAACATCTAGTTTACTAGGTAGGTATCGGAATGGTCAATATTTTTTACATTATTTTGGTAGTGACAATTTGATTATACGTCTTTCAACATTTAAAAAATAACGTATCTAGGTATACAAAAAACAAGTAGTTTGTAACTAAATGATCTCTATCGTACCAAGTCAGCTTAATGAACGACAGTTATTATTGGTAAGTCAAACACCTTTGTAATTAATAAACTTTCATCCATTTTGTCACGTGGAAGGCACGTCTCGAATAAATTAATACTAATCTGTGCACAAATAAAAGTCAAAAAAAAAATTGTACTAAATATAAAATATTAACATTAAAACTATAGCATATACCGAAATAATGTGTTTTTTTGAGTAAATGATATAGTTAGATATATCAACGGATGTTATATGAAGAGAAAAAATGCATCGTTAAGTAAAATTACGAAAGATTGCCTGCACTGGCCTTGTTAACTTAATATGTTAACGCTCTGATTCCGTGTTGATTGGTTAATTTAAGAAATACAAACAATTATTAGACAATTGCTTGTGGGCCGTGAAATTATTCAATCCTTTGCAAATATTATCATTAAAAAAAAACCTAAGAATAATTCTGTAATAAAAAATGTAAATGTAAGCAATGATATAAATCGTTAATATCCGATAAATATTAATTAAAACATTTCAAATTAGATTAATTCTTTATAATAATTATACAAATTAGAGTCAAATAAAAATTGTTCTGATATATTAAAAATCGAATGATCGAAAAAAAAATCGAATATACAACAATATTAAAAAAAAAACGACTACCATTAATTTGGATTAGGAATGTATTGTTAACAAAGTAGACACTTGTAAAATTTAGTCACAATAAATATATACGATCCGTATTATAAAATTTAACACAAATAAAACTGACCATGCTCTCCGGCGTACCACTTCACTACCGCAGGGCGCGCTTGCCACAACTGAACTCGACGTTGCCGCTGCCACAATTTTTATACCAACCTTTCAAAGTTTCACTTTCTACTCGGCCCAGTCAAACGTGATCCACTTTTTTATGCCTTTAAAGGTACAAAGACAACCCCCAGGCGAATAACTGGCTGGCGAATAAATAGGGGGGTCAAAGGTAATCTGAGCACAATCGACTAATTACTATTAGGTGAACTGTTGCTGTGGTGGCTTTAAGTTTGTTTTTCCAGATAAAATTATATGTATTAACAATGATAGTGTCCATAAAAAGTTTATTAAAATAAGCCATAGATTAACAATAATTTTAAATCAAGCATTTTTATAGAAACAAATCCAAAAAAACAAACAATGGCAGTTAATATTTTCAAATAAATGTTCTCAATATGCAACGGCCCTTAGACACAACTATAATTGAATTATTTGTATAATAATTTATACTGTTAACGATTTAAAATAAAAGTAATAAAATAATACTAAGCGCTTTATGTCCAAGTCGACGGGAACATCAGCTTTTGTACGACTCCTTTCTCTTTAAAGTGCTACGAAAATTCACTCCCTTTTACAAGTTATGAAGTTAAGAATAACGAAAACAATATAATCACACGTCTGAGTTTAATTGTCAAGATTAATAATTAAATGTAATAAATAAAAAAAGTTAAATATTGTCTTTGAGTAAAGTCTATACTACGTTTAATAATATTGCCTGAGCCATTGAGCTTCGCTCAGCGCTAATAAAATTAGTTATATATCATAAAGACGTATACAGGAGATATATTTAAAAAGCAGAACATTATCTAAATTCAAAATTCGAGCAAAATCATTAGATGTTTCCGATATATATATATATATATATATATATATATAAATACAATAATGTACATACAAGAATTGCTTATTTAATATTATAAGATTATCAGTAGCCTCCCACATCAAGAATTAAATTCACTAAGTAATCTAGTTATCGTATGTATTCTCTGTTGTTAAATGTTTAATTATATACTCGTATAACAGCAACTGATATCTTTCGTTTGTTGGTTTGGAGTAAAAGTGCAAAAAACGTATTATACATTGCCTTTACATTGCCTCCACTTGATACAGGAGGGAAAAGCTGCTAGCATTAGTATCACAATTCCTCACAAATGGCAGATTTTTTAATTTACAGCAAGTTACTTAAATTACCGCTGAGAGAGCCCGCTGGTTAGAACGCTGAAATTTTATATGTTTGATTTGTGTTTATAATTAATCTTCTGCTCGGCGGTGAAGGAAAACATCGTGAGGAAACCTACACGTGTCTAATATCAATGAAATTTCGCCACACGTGTATCCTTCAGCGAGAAGCTAGTTAGAATAAGCTCGCCCCAAAAGGAGAGGAGTATAGCTAATACTGCTTACTTTTATAAATTGCAAATAATTCATGTACTTTTTAATTTAGCATTTAATCTTTAGATTTTCGTAAATATAAAAAATACTTATTTTATTCGTATTTGATTTTGCTTTAAATATTAAATTACTTAAATTGTTGGTAATCATTATTTGTGTAATAATATAATGTCCTAGTTCAGTTCGGACGGTGAACTTTGATTGTATCAATGTTGCCAAGTTAAATATTATCCTAATGTCACGTACGATGTTGAACAAATCACTTAAAACTTGTAAACTATCCAGGTGTGATTATAAATATTTGTAATTTATTATTTAAGATTAAATTGACAATTGTATTATTCATTGAATATTATTTGAATACAACTATTTGAACACGAAATAATTTCACGATAATTATACATCCTGGTAAATGAGTATTTTTTCACTTGTGTCATTTTTAAATATTTTCTTTTATTTCATTATTCTCTTGTCTAATATTTACGATAAGGGGAATAAGTCTCCTTATTATTCACATGAGGCGGGTTAATTGTACACCTAATAAATCGAATTTACAATTTCTCGAAGAAATGCTGCTAGAACAACTCGGGGCCACTAGACCAATGAGGCAGTCGCTTCAAGTTTTTATCAAACTAACGAAATGTATTATGCAATGTATAAAAAATTAAATTTAGTAATTTTACCCAACAAATTTAAAACACATTAAAAAATAAGTGTCTTAAGACACTTATGATAAAGAATAGAGTCTTCAAATTTCATTTAAATTTATTCAGCTGTCACGAAGTTATTGGGTAACGTTCGTCTTAATATCGAAACTGTCGCAATTATTATCACATGTGTGTACTGCGATGCATACGGAAAATATAATTTATCTATACTAATTTAAAAGGAACTCAGTATTTCTGTCTATTTGAATTTTTAAAGCGGATAGTCGAATACGAATGACGTTCTAAAATCGATTACACTTATTTTTATGAAATCGGATACAATAGCAAAATATGAGTGTATTAAATATATAAATATTGCATAAATAAGTATTTCTAACAGTACTTTTAAAAATAGAACAATGTTATCCGAACACGTTATTATACACCTTTCTTTGACAAAGACGAGCATTTGTTACTGAACTAAGTAATTAAAAAAAAGGTTTTATTGTTAATTCTATCCAATAAGTTATTCTATGAGTATTTATAGCTGTCAATGTTGCTGATAGATAGTAAAGTTTGTTACAAGCATAAGCTTATTTCGCCAAGCTGGTTATACGGGTACAAAAATTTTCTTGCATAAGTATACTAGTTAATCTTATTACCAGAGAAAACAAGTTCGTGATGTGAAGATATCATTGCGTCCATTTTACTTAGTTACTTATATTTTTGTAGTAAGTTTTTTAATAATTACTTTTTTACTACTTAAAATTCCACAAATTTGTGTTATTTCATGAATCAATATAAATACACAGAAAAATAGATTAGAAATCGTTTTGGAGAACAACTGACATGCTTTATCACGGCCATATTGCCATTTAAAAATGTATCACTGAAATGAAATAATCGAGCGTGTTCATTGATTTAATCCGTTCCTTTTTATAAAGGTAATGATTTTTATCTTATTTGGTAATGTTCGTTTTTCAATAAATAACAGGATATACCGCTTGTAGCGGTTTCAAAGGTATGGAGTGTCATTTGACCTTAGCTGTCCTTAATATTACAGAGATTAACTCCAACCTTGACTCAGTAAGAAATGTTGCAATATGTATTTACTTCCTCGTGTAGATAAAGTAAACTCGTATTAAACCCGGCTTTGTTATGGTCATTATACTTGACATTTAATCTGTGGAGACTTTTTTACGATGTACAATTATTGGTCTTTGGTTTTGTAATTCTAGAAAATAAATCCTTTAGGAAATGTCACGTTGCTGTAAAATAAAAACCATTGACATTATCAGATGTTGACGTTACGAGATTAGCATTTTTTTTCAACATGTTTAATAATTTATTGAAATAAGTGACAATACTAAATAATTTACAACTTAATATACGATATAATATACGATAAGGGCTTATATAGATGATTTGTTTAATGTTTTTTTTTTTACATACTATAAAGTTTATGTTATTTAATTATGTGGTTAGTTTTAACAAAATATATTATATTGTCTACAAATATTCGTCTAAAGATCATTTGAGAATTATACACGTGTCTTGTATAAGTCTCTGCATTGTACTCTTGACATTCTTTTTATGTTATTGGAATTTTTAACGAAAAAAAGACATCACTTACAATTAAATCTTTAGAGATATATTTTTATATGCTTCTTGAACGATAATGAAACCACAGCATTATTATTTAAATTTCGAGAATAATCCTATGTAAAAGAACTTTGAGACGAACAGCTGTTGCCGTCATTTGTCTGTCAATAAAGTTGGAGGCAGGTGGTCAGCGGAGCGACAGCTGGCGTTTGATCCAACGTCGAACGACTTATTATTCATATAGTATTACACATAAGTACTGTAGAAAGGACAAAGACATTATTAAATGCACTCGTTACTTGTGTAATTTCGTGTGGACATGAACTATTTAGGTACTAAATATTGTCTTTGAACTTTATTAATGTCTTCCAAGTTCTAATTTCTGATTGGGATAAATAGCATGCATCTGATCACATAGTATATCAAATATTTATTAAATTAAAAATATGTGAGTTTTCGGCTAAGATTCAGTTAATGTTACAAACTTATTAATTTGGATAAACAATAATATATTATACCACAATGTTTAAACTGTATTTTGCTTGAAAACTTACTTTATACAGACATGAAGAAATAATTCTTTTCATATACAGATATTGTCTACAAAACAGTCTATTTTATAATTATTGTGTGTTTACTTTGTGGTAGGGGTGTACTCATTATATATTCTACCGACAAACAGTAATACTTGGTATTATTAAATTTTGGAGGGTGAGTGAGTCAGTGTACAAAATCAGTGGCGATTGGTTTATTTTGGGTTATATTGGGTTTGTGATTGGGAATGGTCGGAGGTGACATTTACCATGAGCTGCCATTGCCCGTCTAACAAATTCTTAAGGTTCCGTATATTTATAAAATATAAATTAACATATTTTAGTTTCGCTGAATTTTATTGAGACGTTTTCGAAACTTACGAGCATTGACAATAGCTAGATTAAAGCATTGATATTACCAAAGTAACCTGGATTTACTACGTATTTCAATCGTATTAATCAAAAATCAATATATATTTTATTCGCTTTCACGCATTCAATTTTGAATCGTCATTTTACAGTATTTTTATTTTAAATGTAAAGCTACCGTTGCTCCGTAATCTGGATTATATTGGGTAGAACCGACAAGAAACTACGTAGTTACTCTTTTCACTATTTCGTTACCACGTTAAAACAAACAATTAACGTTAAAATTACAATTAAATTATTATTGAATATCATTATGTAACGGTTTTAAGAAGAAATTATTTTTGAAATTTGCTGCTAAAGTAACGAAACGTCACTTCTATATTTCTAGTTATAAAGAATGAAATAAATATTACCGCTTCTTAAACATGAGAAAGAGATAGCAATATCTTTCTTTCCCCCTTTTAAAAAATGTTCGCGCCAAATATTCTGCCAATGTCGTAACATTTAAAGAGTAAAAGAGATGACACGTCTGAAAATAATCGTTTTCAAATTTTTAAGAAATAGGATATTGATGTGTATACATGTAGTATTTATAATACTTACGGAAGAATCGAGCTTGAATTGCTTCTGTTATTAAAAATGTTATGATTATTAATTATTATGCTAGGAATGTATGAGAAAAAATGTAATTTGACGTGGAATTTCTTCTAGCGTTCTTGCGACAATTTCTTAAAACGTAATTTAACAGATTGTTGCAATTTGTACTTAAAATAATAACGAATTGTTATATATTGTTTTTTTTTTTGACAATTGTAAATGTGTAGAATTTATATTTAGTAGACTTTTATTATTAATAAAAAAAACCTCGAGGAACATTGAATCGAATAAAAGATACCCAATACAAAACAACGAATTAACCTATTAGGTATATCAGCTTGATTGGCCTTGGCCTCCCTTAATCCAAGGTACAGGGGATGCAGAAAAGCCGGGGCGATAGTTAAGTCTTGGACCATCGGTGAAGCGTCCCAGAAGCATAATGAATGTCATTTTGGGGAGATTACCAAAAATCTGCTTGCGTAAGTTGCGTGTTCACTGCTATGTAACTAACAAATCAGTGTATATATAAACTAATCTAGGAAGTCCTTTTTAATCTAACCTATATATTGTAGATATTATATACTTCGCAAATAGATATATGTTATTATGATGACTATGCAGTCATTTGGTACTATCCAGCTATTTTGCGAAAACTGTACAGTAGATAGTCTACGAAGGCTTTCAGCAAGTCCATTGAGTTTGGGTTCATTTGGAATGTTAGACCAGTTCCTTTTTTACTTTTTGTAACATATTTATAATTTGAAAATTAACTGGAATTAGACTTCTACTACCTACTGCTTATTGATTTATATTTAGATTATTGTTACACAGCTTTTTGTGTCCAAATTTCCTGGTATTTACTGTGATTGTTATTTTGATTTTGGTTTGGTCAGAACAATTATGGTAAATATTAAAAAGTTATTCTAACATCTATTCTTATTCTAATCTCACCGTTTTAATGGTATCATTAAAACGGTGAGATTGAGTTTTTAGATACCACCATATAAAAGATAAGCTTTAATATTTATACAAAGCACCATATTTTAAGGAAAACCAGTAGCATTTTTGTCTCATAAAAACTTCAAACGTCAAAGAGCAACTTTTCAAAATGATCTGTTACGTGTTTTGAATGTAGAAAAGGTACTTAAACAAGATACGAGTATAACAACTTGACAGTTGTTAATACAAATTTGGAGTCAAAAGTTTGAGTTTTAATATTTAGTTGAATTATTATATAGGCACAACCTTGTAAAACTGTTTCTTAAATTATAAAAAAATAATATTCTTCAATTTAGAGTTAAAAATATCTTAAATTATAAGTTAAAAACATCCCATACTCGGTAAAAATATTTATTGCAATTTATGTTACAACCTCTACGACCTTAACATAGCACGAAAGATCTCATCACAACCTACGAGTTAAATCTTATCATAAAAATCTTTGCTGTTTCGTTGTAGAGTAACGGCTATTACTCAATTGTTAAGAAAACTGCGTAGTTGAATCAACAAACAATGAATTTTTGTAATACTATTGACCAAGATATCTGAGAACCGAATCTTGAATTGAAATTCGTCAAGGAAAACTTTAATTTCACACCACATAACTAGAAGTTATAACATAATTAATTAAACACTTAAATTATTTGTTGGGGCCTCGCGTGCTCTGTTTCCGACGATCATGGTCTTGTACAGTCACACCAGCTAGGAGAGCGGTAGGTTGAGATTGCTCCTTTGCACCTTTAGGAGAGCTCCCCTAAGCAAAGGCTAGTTGGAGCAGTACATACATTATAAGAAAGCGAACTCAAACCTTTCCTATTTGTGTTAAAAACGACCATCTAAGAGATAATTATGCGTGCGAATTTCACTTTAAGGCAGGTGGTTAAACCAGCAAACTGATGCAAAACTATGACCACCGCTTATAACATTGGCGCTTTAAGAAGCATTGAGAATTTCGTACATCGTTAATTCTTATAATTAAAAGCGAAAGGAACGCAAACAGTCACCCTAATAGTTAATCAATCTTAGTGTCAATATTTACAAGAAAAATGGCCATTTGTCATTGGGCGTAAGTTTAAGGATTGGAAGAAGAGTTTGTAACGCAAATATCTACAATGTGGTAATCCATACTAATATTATAAATACGGAAAGTGAGTCTGTTACCTCTTCATGCTTAAACCGCTTACATATAAATCGATGGTATTTTCGTATAAATAGATTTATATGAAATTTGGTGTGGAGCTGATTTTAGTCCCGGGACTGTCCCGGGTTTTAGACATAGGCGACTTTTTTTAATTCACCCATCGATTAGGTAAAATGTGAGCGTGCTGGTGTCTATCAACAATAAGGCTATAGGTTAAGTTTCATTAATTTTAGGTAAAACCTTTTAGTTCTTGTATAAATTGAAAATGTAAAATTTAGTGGTAGATTATCTTCTGTCATCGGACACGGTGTGACGTAACAGCCACGATCCGTCTATCTGCTTCGACCGTTGTAATTCCGTACTTCTTCCACAGTATTATATAGCTTTAGCACTTAACAGATGAACGGCGAAATTGTCTTTCTAAGTGAGAAAGTTTTTATTTAAAGTCGTTTCTTTTGCACATTATATAATGTTTGAATTCTAAGTATCGGATACTATAAGATTAGCTAAATTGAATTTTTATCATAAAAACTAAAGAAACGTTTGATTTTTTTAGACTATTATTGTTACTTCTTTTAGGGAACTTTTAGGTTATTAATTATTATATTGTTAGCCGACTTACTCTGTTTGTTTAGGAGTAAAAAGAGAGATACCTAGGAAAGGTAGGAGTTATGGAGTAAAAAATATTACGCATAGATGTCGACATTATTATATTGTTATTATTATTTGTTGCGATAAAAATCCATGCGACTATTTTACATATTAACACAGTTTATTGAAAATATTTGTTTTTTATGCCCATCTGAAGGTAAGTGGTCACCACCATCTAAAGGCATTGGTACTGTGTGAAATATTAATCATTCCTCTTATCACCAACCCGCTACCAATCTTGGGAACTTAGTTGTTGTCTCTTGTGAATCACTGGCTCTATACGGCAATATATGATGAGTGGGTGGTATCTACCCAAACGGGCTTGCTAAAGCCCTATCACGAAGTTAAACTAGGACCTTTAAAACAAAACAAAAGTTTAACATAATTTAATTTGAAATATAATTAACATCAACATCTGTTAAAGTCCATAACACAATTATTTCTTCTTATCTCTACTTTTCTATTGAGAATGTAACTTCATGTGAGAAATTCTATCTGAGTTAGGTTCACTTTTTTTTTTAATAATTATATGATTTTTTTCCATGCCTTTTATCTTCATTTCCTCACTCTTATAATCAGATGAGACGAAATTTCAAAAAGTTCAAATGGGATAAATTATTTGATATATTTTTTTATTTTTTTATTTTAGCTAGTACATAAATATGCTATTATGAAACATATGTTAATAATTCTTATATAAACAAATTGAAAAAAAAAAATACGGTAAATCTAAAGGCAAGTTACTCATCCATACTAACTTATTAGTGAAAACCCGCTAAATACCTAATATGCTCTTCAACTACATTTTGTTTGTTCAGTTAGAGTTCTTCAAATTCTCTACATAGTCGTAGCAGAACTTTGAACTTAAGTGTCATTTATTACAATTATAATTACCTACTCGTTTATATTTATTACAGATACTTTATATTTTATACGCTTCCTTTGACTTATCTATTACTACGAGTATCAGCTATTACAATTTGAAATAGGGAAGATACAAGACATAAAATATTGGGAAAATTTTCCCATAGACGGGCGACGTAACATACAGACGAAATAACTTTCACATTTTCGATATATGTGGCTGCACTTGCTGAACTCTCTATTGCTGCCCTAATACGAGAATCAAATAATGCTATGCAATAATGTTACTGTCGTTGAGTAATATTAAATTAAAATCATCTATGCGTCCACGTGTTGCATGACTGTGATCATTTATCGCGATGTGAACAATTCATTCGCTGTAATGTAAGGCTATGATTTTTAAAAATTAGCCAATTTATTTTTAAATTGAGAATATATTAATCCTTCTAATATTATAAATGCGAATGTTTGGTTGGATGAATTTTTGTTAATATATCATGACCGAACGACTGTACGAATCTGAATGAAATTTGGCAAAGAGGTAGGTAGTCTGGAATAGCACTTAAGTGGCATTTTATTCCTAACAACTGCACAGATCGGTAACGCCCATCAAGCAAGGTCTTTTTACTTACTCTTGACTGTGTAAACTACATGCGGCAAGCCTTCGTTTTCGGGGCTCGCCTTTATCGCTCAACGAGAGAAGGTCACTGTACTTAGAAGTCAGAGCGAGAACGTAAATAAGCATTATGAAAATAATATATGTTATTGTTGTCGCGAAGTGCTTTTCAGAATTTGTAATTATTATCATTTTAATATATTGTGATATTGTTTAGTAAATGTTATGTAATTATATTAATGCATAAAAGTAACGGCTTGCAAATGTCCTTCTTATTTTTCGAGACAGTTTGAAGATTACGGATTCAGTACGCTGCGACAATGTGGGTTGGTGCATACATGTGGGGCAGTTTTTTTTTCTAGCGACATGTGCAATTTTCCTCGCAAGTTTTCTTCCACCACCAAGCATGAAATGAATGACATACAAATTAAGCACATGCAAAATCAGTAGTCCTTGCCATACTACGCTAATATTTTAGAATAAAAGACTAATTTACCCTCTAAGATATAAATATATATATATATATATATGTCTATATTCAGATCAACAGAAAGTATAAGTACAGTCAGGGTAAGAAAAGGTTCGTCACCTTAAGATCTACTTTCGTGTGTTCAGTATGAGCGATAACCTGCTTTACCGATTGAGTATGACATATTGCGTCACAATGTCATTATAAGTCGCATCTAGCAAAGAGTATAATAGCGTTTAAAAGCTATAATAATAATAAGAAGGCGTCAATCGGTATGATAATTACCAACTTTTCACGAAACCTCATAGTCCTTCGTGAATGCTCGTGTAACATTGTAGATTAGGACATTGTCTTGTCTCTTATAAAAGAAAGTGCATAGTAGTAATCCTACTTCCTATTAATATTATAAATGCGAAAGTTTGTGTGTATGGATCTGGCTGATTTATCTGAGGTATGGATGGATGTTTGTTACTCTTTCAGGTAAAATTTATTAAACGGATTTGTGATGTATGTATCTATTTTTAATACATATTATTTAATATTAAAAAGGAACTAGCTATATTATATAGCTCTGGCGTACTGTCGTATAAATAAATAGATACAATTCATAGATATTAAGATAAACTCATAGCTAATTAGTATTTATTAATTAATTGGGATTATTCCTAACAGTGATTGATGATCGTAATGTATGAATTTTAATTAAGCCATATGTGGTATGTTGAGAGAAAATTAAACACAGATTTTATCTGTTCGCCTGCAACCATTTTATTCTTACTTCCGGTCATTTCATCATTATCTGTGGCTGTGATTTCCGCGGTCATGTCCATCCTTCTAAATTTAAATGTCTTCTATTAAATTAACTTTAGTCAATCCTTGTAAAAGTGTTACCATGTTGTTTAGAGGGGCGTAAAAATAAATAATGAATTAAGAATGAATGAATGGAATGTTACTTCATTCCATAAAAATGGCATATTCAAAAACATGAGGAGCGAAAATTAAATTGTCGATAAGATGAAAACTAACATATATGATTTTTATAAAATATTGTTTTTTTTTTGTCATAGATGTTTTGCTTCACTTTATTCCTATAATAACGCAAATATCAGTCGGATTCTTGTGAATGGTAGCTGTTTGTTATTGATATCGACTTTCGTAAGTTTAACTATAGGTACCTATTTATGTTTAGAACAAGGCGTGTAAGTAACTGGTAGTCTTGTGAAAGTCTGATATAGTCAGCCACAAGTATCTGATTATAGTACTTTGATTTAGTTACTTATGAATGTTTCATACGAAATATATTAAAGAATCCTTTTGTTATACTTATGAAAAGTTTAGACATTTTCATTCGGTGAAAATAATAATCATAACTTCTAAAATAAAGCCATATTTACTTTTGTAAAAAGAAAAGTTATGTGCGAATTATTAAATAAGGCATTAGTCATATAACAAAAAAGGTTCAGTTTACGGATTAACGTCACCGCTGCAAAAAATTTTCAAATGCGTTACTATAATATTTGTTTAATATTGCTATAATAACCTAATCTAACCTAAAACGCTCCGTTCCTGAGATATCGACAAAAATAAATATTGTAAATTAAGTTGTTTAAAACTAAGTGGCCTTCGGCACGACGGGAAGTGCAAAACCTTCGCCTTTCGCAACAAAGCACAGGCACATCGTGATGTGTGCTGCACGCTGACGCCTTCGTTTTCTTAAAAAACACTCTAGGGGCTAGACAGACAAGACCATATTGAGTCAGAGTTAACAGAGTGGATTTTGTGTCAATTTTACGCAATCAAATGTATGAGTCTAAGCAAAATGATCAAAAGAAACCACAGCAAAACATATTGTTGTAATAAGGGACAAAACCTTTACCATATACGACACTTTGTTTCCCCAAAATTAGTGTGGCAGAATTCTAAATCCAATCCTTTTTTTGCTACAGTGACTTTAATACGTAAGTATCAAAAAAAAAAAATTTATTGTAATCGTTATTTCCTTACGGTTGCTCAATATACGGTTGCTTATACGTTACTCATGTCATTGTATTGAAACGAATGGTTTGTTTGAATTTCACATTTTTTCTACATAATATTTTTTACACTGCCGTTTGTTTATAATGTACTTTTGCTTGTTTTTCTTGATCATTCATATTTTGTTTTATTATTTTTTTGCAGTCGTGAGAAATTTGCGTGTTACGGATGAAATACTTTCACGTATGTTGACCAACTCGTGTCATTGAGGTTTTTCTGCCATAGGAAAAAGCTTAGCTCAGTAGTTTTCAAATAAAGATTTAATTCCGAATGCAATTTCAAAGTCAATATTGATCTATTTTCACAGTTCAAAGACCGAACTTAACCGACTAGACTAAACAATAATTATTTACGAATTTGTTAGACTTTAAGCGTTAGACAACGTTACTTCCTAATAAGTATTTTATTAATAACAACTTTAATCTGGTCTAAGACTCTAAATCAAAAACATCGCTTATAGTCAACTGCACAGAAGTGCGCAAATAATGTGCACTCTCAAATCCATACGAGATCGATCGATCGATGAGATGACAATCCGAAATGACCGGACAGACAGACAGACGTCTTCGGGAAGAAGATTTTCGCTTTCTATAAGCTGAGCCCACTGATGGTAAGTGGCCACAACTGTCCATATAAAATGGTGCTGTATGGAATACTAACCATTTTTTATATGACCGATGCACACCAACCTTGCGAAATGACATGTTAAGTCCCTTGTGGCTGTAGTAATACTGGCTAAACCAGAACAACAATACTAAGTATTACTGCATGGCGGTATAATATAATATGGTGAGTGGGTGCTACCTACCCAGATGGGCTTGCACAAAGTCTATCCACCATCTATCGACTAATCATCGACTGAGACAGGACTCTTGCTACTTCTAGTAAAACGTAATTTAAGCTAAAATATAACTCGAACTTGGCCTGTTTGTGAAAGTGCGGGTTTAGTGAACGGAAAGTGTTTACAGCAATGTTTATGGTGGTTTGTTCGATATTGGTAGATATTTTCTTTTATTTATTACGAAATCCATTTGTTATGGCGACCGTTTACGATTAATATGCTTAAATTTTTTTATTACCAGTAATAGAAAACAGATGCGTAAATAATTTGTCATTTATTTTATGCAATGCTTTAAGTGAGTTTTTGTTTATTGCAATTAAAGAACGATTAATTTTTAATTATACCATTAAGTAGTAAATATCCTACAAATTGCTTATAATAAATTATATTTATTGTATGATAAATAACACTGAGAAGTTGGTAAGAACACGTGAATCGTAACTGAAGATTACGTATTCAAACCTGGGAAAGTACCAGTACTAAGTTCTCATGCGTTTATAATTCATCACGTGCTAGAAGGCAAAGGAGGACCTAATTAGGAGAACGGCACGTGTGAGATTAAATCCGCTGCATATGTATCCGGAAACTTGGTGCTTGGTAACACTGGAGCAGTGAAGTCCAAAATCTTCAACTCACGACAAGATCTTTGCCAAGCATTACCTACTTAATTTACTAGCTTTCACTTTAGTTTAAATAACATAATAATTAATTATAATATACCTATATCGCCATTTAAAAATTACCCTAAAGTAAAAACAACCGGCAATTTTGATTCAGTAGTATTTTGTATTCAAATTAGGTATACCGAGAAAAAAATATATCGTATTTATATGATATTTATTAAAACTGCATACTAAAAATCCTATATATTAGCTAAAAGATCTTTAGCTTATCAAATAATCGGAGATAGAAAAGATTCAATGTTAGGGAATATTGTACAATTATCATTCCAAGAAAGGTATTATAGATTCATGAAAAATAATTACCGACATCACAGGAAGTTCGGTTTCACGGTCGATTAAGAACAGACTTAAGACGGTAGATAAGCCACTTTTTTACGGATTTTACGTAACACTTTCGTTTACACTTCGATGCCATGATAAAATAATAAGACGCGCTGTGTTACGAACTTAACGCTAGAAGGTACTTTACAAATAATTATTTCACTGCCTTAGTATTTATTTATTAAAAAAAAAAATTGGTACATAAAAATACTATAATATGACGAGCGTATTACAACAATGAATTTTATTTATAAAGCTTAGAATACTATGATTTTATCATAATATAATATTTTAAAGGTTATATTAAGACATTACGCTTTTAATTGTTTGGTAAGACTGTTTGGAGACAATATTTTTGCGTTGAATACTTATTTTTATTGGTAAGTAACTTGCACCACACGCGATATGGTACCTATTGCCACGGGTCGTCGCGTCGCGGCGGGCCGAGACCGATACCGGAGCGTAGATAACAATTTGCGGTGAGAGCTTACTTTCTGCGAGGCTTTGTTTATTACTGACTATTGTCTACGTTTTAATATAATGACTGCGATTATCTGTAATGTATGCTGTTCTGGCACGATTCTGGGTTACGGTCGCGATAATGTTAATGTTCAATTGTTATTATACTTATTACTTTCTAATCAACGTTGACAATGTGTTTTTATACGTGTACCATAAGTGTGTCTCTTTTTAGTTTTGGTTAGGATTTACGAAAATATATCACGTTTCGCTATTTCTAGCTTTTATACTTATGGTACTATTAATATATTGTACTTCTTGAAAAAAATCGGTTGTAAGATCACCTTACAGCAACACTCCTCTCCACTACGCTTATCTTTTAGCTTTTCTGCTCACCTTATAATAGCATCGTTACAACAATCATTTGATATCTGTCATAACAATCTGTGCTTTCAAATTGTCAAATGTTTTTTTAGTAAATACTTACTATTAAAACACTTTTATCAATTCTAACATTCCTCTGATATCATCACAGTGGCATTAAATTTGTCACAATAAACAACTATAACCTTTTTCACTTCATCACAATACAATCACTTCATGGTATGAGTTTTTCTTTTTCCTTGAAAGTAATAAAGTATAGATTTAAAAAAAAATATATTCATCGCACACTCACCTCTTTAAGAGGACATAAGACGTTTACCCAAAGGGAAATTTACTTTACTAAATTCAATGAAATATTGAAAATAAAACTCCATTCAAAGTTCGTTGCGTTTATTGAAAACAAATATTACAAATACGCCAAAGGCTGTTCGAGATTACAGCAAAATACTCAAAAATATATATTAAAAAAAAAAAACAATATTAGTTACAAAGGATAAAGGAAATAATTATTTGTACTGGTACAGTATGGCACCAAATTATTATTAAAACATCAGACACAATACAATCGTACCATATTTACAGAAACCATCATCATCAGACTAAATTATAAATCTATTCCAATAGCAAGAGGAAGTAAAGACAAATAAAAACTTTTACATTGAATTGACGCGATCTCATTGGTCGATATCTCGATTAATAAAAAGCGCCATTTTTTCACGAATCACTAATGACTAATTAATTATTGATTCGTGAAAAAATGGCGCTTTGAATGTCAGCAAAGTTATTATCGGAACTTTGGAAGTAAAATAAAGTAGATACAAGTAGTTATGTGGAATAGTGTTGTATAAATATAAATATATAAATCAAGAATCATTGCAGAGTATAATAAAGCAGAGCTTTTAGGAAATCGCATACAATATGTAAATCTTCGGTTTGTCTCTACTCCTCTCATTGGAATAGTTTATAGTCAAAATCAGTACTTAAAACTTTACCCTCGTATATAATTTATACCACCCGTCTTAACTCGAAATTGTTTTTAAAAATAATAAATGAGATATTATGTAAGAACGAAGTTAAACCTCAGCTTAGAACACGATCGTGCAATGTCAGTTGACTGTAATAAATTTAACATTACAAACATCCACACATCACAATTGCGTATCACTGTAATTCGAGCGCTAGTATTCAACGCTCCACGAGTGAGATATAATGTGAGTTCTTACAGAATATAAGTACAGAACTTTTCCTTTTAAATGGTTGTTAGTATCAACATTTTTAAATCGTTTTCAATGAAATATCAGTCTCAATTGTAAACGTTCGTAGTGGGTGTTTAGTTAATTACTTTATCTCTTTCTTACAACAATATTTTTTCATTCGAAAGAAGATACAGCATTTAACCAATTACTACTAAACGATCTTTTATAGGCAATGCTGTCTTTAGTATTTAATAAAGAAAATTTGTTAAATTAACATGATATTTTTTAAATTAAATTATTTTTATTAAATCATGAATGAATGCTGCGGTCAAAACCCGTATTCGTCGTAGCGTACTAACATGGCGCACGAGTCATATCGGAAAAATGTTTACAATAAATTAACACTATGTAAATGAAAATTGGATTCATAGTATTGATTAAGTAACGAAATAATAATATTAAATATGTTGGCCTTCGGTTTTGTTCAGTATTTCATTAAAATATACCTAACATTAAAAAGAAAAATCTACAACATACTGTTTTTGTTTATTAAATTGCGATATTTATATCATACTTGGATATAATTATACAACTTACTTAAATTGAGTTTTTTTTAGACTTAATACTGTTTTAATAATCTCATTTAAATGAGTACAACTGATGAGCAAGTAATGATTTTAATTATAACGTACATATTGCCTACATTTTTAGAGCACATTGTAGCTTGATTAATTATTGCAATATTGAAAATAATACTATGGAAACTAACAAACAAGGCCAACAGAGATTAAAATTTCTGAAAATAGTAAAAACGTAGGTGCTAACATTTTTAGGAAGAAAAATAAAATTACCACACTATCAGATATTTCAATATTTATCTGTTATCAGAGAACCGAACAATCAGAATAAAAAACTGCCTGATGGCGAAACGGAAAACAATCTCCTAAGCAAATCGATAGTGAAATTGACGTCACAATCAAATTCTATTATTTTGTTTTTACCAAAGTGAAATAAGTTCCCATTTAAGCGAGTAGGTGTATTAAATATGTAAGTACTCAACGCCGTGACATTTCACCAAGAACTTGTAAATCGAGAATGTAAAAAACTGTCAACCGAACTTAACGACCTTCGTCAAACGTAATTGAGAACAATCCAAGGTTAACAAATGCCGAACTTATATTCATATCCGTTTATTTTATGATAGCTTTTGATACCGACTTTTTTATACCAATCGTCGAATGACTTGATACTTTTGCTACCAAAATACTTCGAAATATGAGGTTCATATTTTACATTAAGTACGTATTTAAGGAAAGCGAGAGATTTTTGTAAGTGAAATATAACTGAACGCGAACTAAACATTAAAATATAGTAATTAACAATGAAAATGACTCGGGGGACAATTCTACTAATTTATGATAAGATACTAATCATATACCTCGTAAAATAAACATCAGCTGAATCGTAAGTGACGTCGAATTCTACGTATTTCTGACGATAACGATACGTTCCCGATTTCAATGCGATACAACTTCAACCGAAACGCAGCTGGAGCGTTGTGTTAGTAGAATAGGAAAACGGCTAAATGAAACGATTACGATTCGACTTTTTTTTTATATTGTCCGGGTAGACATATGACTCCACTCTACCCGGTGGTAAGTGGAAGTGGAGTCCAAACGCGAAGACGACAGTCAGCAAGAATTAAAATTAAATTAAATGACTCGATTGCGATCAAGAAAGTTGCGGGACCGGATTATATGCGGATTGCGAACAACTGGAGCCCATGTGCAGCAGTAGTTACAGCTTGGCTTATGGTGATGATGAATGTGAATTTCAGAAAAATTATACGACTTTTAATAAATACATGAATTTATGTTAAATTTTAAACATATTCGACTACCGCGCAATTCTCAACGGAACTGACCCACAATAGTTATATTACTTGCAGTAATATTGCAGTAATTTATGCATTGTGGGTCAGTTCCCGTAGATATTATATAATAAGAGATATTTTAGTACTAACATATATTATTATATAAACTGGTATTAGAACATACATTTACACAGTAATTTACTAAAACACAGTAATACTTTGAAGTTTCAAGTTCCAGTATGAAAATAAAATCAGCTAGTACACAAGGGATGTAATTAAATCAGACCCCTAGTTTGGGAATCCCCCAATCTTTTAGTACAATGACAATATCAGGAATACCACATATAATTAAACAGTGACTACATCCATACCTTGGTGTTGCCAGGATATTATCTATAGAGGGTCTCGAAATCCCAAAATAGAAATCAACCAAAAATAGTTTTATTTAACAATATGTTATACTTTTTAAGTACACAAATATTTCATAACGTATTAATAGTTGATTTTTAATCTTAATTTTTTTTATATCGAAGTATTTCTTTTATTCTTCTGGCACTTTTTCCCCGATCGCACGATTTCCCCGGCAGAGTCCACCATTTCTCTGGTCCTACCAGCCATTATTATAAACCATTTACATCCAAAGACATCGTCACATGATGTCACATCTAAGAAACCTTATTTCACAGCTCATGTTTAATTTGGCATATCATTTGCGATTACTTATTATCAAACATCATATCCATATAAAACTTCCTTACCGTTAAATGTAAACATTACACATCTATATTATTATTTATAGTTTATTTCAATCTATTTGTACAAAACAAATACATATCGGAGACTGTCATTAATACAGTCTCTAAACGAGAAGCGTCTTCGCAATACGGTTCTAGATGATGGGGGCACGCCACTGGCAATTGCTGTAATAGTTTTTATTTTATTGAAGTATGTATGAATTAAATTTGGAATTTAAAATGTAGAAGGATTGAGCTGAATGTAATCAAATAGAAAACGACAAATCTAATGTCCAAGTATATAATGTCTCATAACATCAATACATATCGACATAGGCATCAGTCACTAACGTTTGTATTGAATAAAAAGTTGCATATACTTTTGATTTTTTTTTTATTTGTATATTTAATATTCTGCTTATAATGCTTAAAGAACAAAATTAATGGTTCATTTTTTTTGGTAGAACCTTAATAATAATAAAATAAAACGATTCATAAACTCTGAAGACGTAACGGAACGTGACTTGTAATGCATGAACAAACACAATAACCGAAATAACTATATAATATAATAATATTTTTAGTATGTTCCAGAAGATACGGAATAGCATGAGCGTAAAATTTTAAATTTCGAATGTTTGACAACAACATATTACAGAACACAGCTTAGCCGTTAACACGTGGCACATAAACAGCCGACCTGTGTTATCTTTAAGAATATATTAATACTCATAGATTGAAAAAAACTATAAATGATTTCATTACCCTTACGAACTCCGATACAACCTTTATATCACATATACTTTCCAATATCATTAAAAGATCAATAGAATACCAAAATAAAACAATCGAATGAGCTGATCAATAGATTTTACTTACTGTCTTTTAGTCAAGTTAATTTATTACTATCTGTGGTCTGATACTAGAAGTGCTATTTTATTTAATTTTGGTAATCAGAAGAAACAATGAACTGCTTGGTTGCCCGACAGAAGAGCTAACTTAAACTAATCTATAAAGTTGAACTATTTAATATTGAAATCTTACATTGCCACAATCACTAGTTCCATCTGTCAAAAATTGACTGGCGCCGTAACGCGTTACGTAATGAACCGGTTCACTCTCCCCATAAGAAGTTATCACGTCAATATATGTATATTTGCGTGATGTTATTTGTATTAGTAACGTTAAGTGCCTTAAGTTATATATTTTTTTAATTATTTGGCAAACGGTAAAATGTTTACGTTTTACTCGAAAATGCCCTCTTAGCACCAGACCACAGATATTATAAGTTTTAGTGTCTTTATTTATATGACGTGATGTGCATAAATGAAATTATAAATTATTGTCTAAACACCATTTAGTTGCAATTTTGAGAGTATAGATATAAATAACGATAGCTGACAAGTGCAAAATAAAAAAAAATACAAATTCCTACATGTAAAATATTACAGTAGTATGTGATACTGAAGTAATTACCACCGACTATTTGTTCTATATCATTCATCTCTTAAGTCTTAATCATTAAAGTCCACAATGATGGTTTATTTTTTTTAAACTGGCAACTCACAAGAAACATCAAGGCCTACGAACTACTGACAATCACAGATTAAATATAGTTTATATTTAAACTTACAGACGAAACACCTTATTATATAAATACACAATAGTGTTAAAAACATCGAAGAATATCCTTTAGGTGGGAGATTAGCCACAGATTATAAATAGAAATATAATAAAATAAATATCAAATTTGTTAATTATGAATAAATTTAGAAATAAGAGATATATTTATATATATTTTATTGTACTTTAAGCTTTTGTAGGAACAAACAATATAAGTTGTATAAAATATATATTCATAATTAAAAAACAAAACAAAAAAAATTATTCTTATTTGAATATAATTCCATACTTTTTTAGACTACCAAGAGTTGAGATTTTAATAAATAAACATTATGCTTAACGTTAAACAACCACAATTATACATTTATACAATACTCTACACTAACTACACTACATTATACATGTATTTGTTTATTGTATAGTTCGGACATAGATTACGTCATATGACATAAGAAAATCCAAAATAAATTATTCTTGTTCTTATTCTAATTCTTGTTTGAAAGTGTAAGAGTTTGTCGACAAAACATAAGTTAAGGTTATTATTGAAACGATTGTCCGTTGAAAAGTTGAGCACTGACCAATTTATCTAAAAAAAATAATGAATAATTACTCAAATAGTCATGCTATCTCGCTCACATTAATTGTCTGTATCGGTGACGTATATGACGAAAATAATATTAACCAATCACGCTTAAGGCATCGCCCCTTCATTCGTGTAGTGTGATTTTGGACATTTTCTATTGGTTACCTATTTTCCATATAATTAACAGAAATTATATAACCGGTCAGTGCGAATTATAGTGCAAGAATACTAACTATTTGGTGGTCCTACTTAGTGGTGCTTTCTGATCGTAAATTGGAGATATAATTAGAATAGAAAAAGAGGTTATTAAGTAACGTCAATATTTGAAAAAATTCTTAATTTTATTAAGACTATTAACAAAATGTTTACTTACTAAGTACTATAAATACATTTACAGTAAATACATAACTTAAATTAAACTTTATTACCTCTTATTGTCGCCCTAACGCTTCTAAGTTACTATGATGAGAATCGATTCTATTCATATTCGCTTTGAACTCTTCCCTTAAGTGAGAAGTTTCGGATTCGATGTTCCCCCGTTCGGACGCGATGAAGTCGTCCGAGCCGTTGACGCGACTCGGCTGCTCCTTGTCCGGGTACGCCAGGTCGAAGTTTGAGATTGACTTTATCTTGTCCGCCGATTCCAAACCGGAGGCTAGCGACCTCGATGTTGCGTTATCTGTTGATAATAGAATTTTCATTGCAGACTTGAGAAAACGGTGATTTTTTTTTAAATATCAGCCATAGACATTAATTGAAATTAATAAACACAACCAGTTTTTAGACAGTAACAATATGTTACACAATATTTTTTGTTACTACTGTCCATTGACAGTTGTAACGAAAATAACGCACACACACATAATCACACACAAAGCAATTTAAATTTTCATACATTTTCATTAAATTGTATGAAAATTGAAATTGCTTAGTGTGCGTACTGAGCGACGGCGGCGGGCGGAGCGTGGGAGTAAACAGACGACTATCTTTGGTGCCCGCCGCAGAGCACCTGTGTTACCAGCTGGGATGGTACTGTGCTTGTTATGAAAATACGACATTTATATTAATAATGTCTCTATTAAAAATTTTACAATTACAATTTCTAGGAAGGACCTTTTTTACTGTTGAGAAGATGTTTTGTATCAAAAACAATATGAAATTTTATCTATGGCAAGAAGAGACGGTGAATGTTCTAGACGATATTATAGATTAAGAAGCCATCTAGATTTATATTTCTTCAATAAATCTTCTTGCGTGACACCAAACACTTTCGAGTAATTTAATGTTAATAAATTAAACGAAGTTAGTGATATCTGATACTGTTTTGGGAACCTGGGCATCCAAATGAAACTTTTTCCATCATCGCCGTGAATTTTTTTTCCAAAGAAAAGCCTTCACTCTAATTATTTTTCGACACAACACATTTGACTGCACTATTCGTTAGTTCACTCGCATTGACGAGCGGGTCCGTCGCGCGATCGCAGTCTTTACAGGTTGACGGACACTGAGAGTATTAGTAACGTACGCGGGGCTCGGTCAGTGGGGACGACACCAAGATTATTAGTAACGTGTCTGGGGCTCGTGGCGTACACTGAGAGTATTAGTAACGTGTCCGGAGTGCGGGACGTATATTAAGAGTATTAGTAACGTGTCCGGGGGCCGGAAATACACTAAGAGTATTAGTAACGTGTCTAGGGTGCGGGGCGTACACTGAGAGTATTAGTGGCGTGCCCGAGGCGCGGGACATACACTGAGAATATTAGTAACGTGTGCATGGCGACGTCAGTGGGGTGGAAGCTAAGAGAATTAGTAGTGTGGTGGAGGCGCTGTCACGCGGGCCGGGCAGTGCGCGTCCCGATGGGCAAAGCAATGAGCAGGAGTTACCCTTGAAGGCGTCGGCGGGCGCAGGCGTGGCGGGCTGCGCGCGCTCCTTGGGCAGCGAGGCCGCGCGGGCGCCGCCCAGCATGCCCAGCACCCTGACACAACACACGCTCTGAGCCGAGCCGCAGGGCTCCGGCCGTCACACGCTACGTCAAGCTGGCACCGAACTTTGACAGGTCAGCGGAACGAATCGAGTAGTATATTGGAGTTAAGTTTCCCGTATTATATGTACGATAACTTTGTATTGATCACTGACACAGCGGCCCTGTTTTATGCTGTCGGTATTCGGCAAAAATGGCTCCCCTTTTTTTTCTCGTATTTACATTATGTACGGGGTACTATGCCCTGAATTCGAACCTGATAGTGACATCATAATTTTGAAATGACCTAGATAATAAGACTATAATAGTATTTTTATATTTATGTAACTATTTTTCTATGAGTAGTATTAGTAGAACCCGTTTTCGCTCGTGCCTAGTGGCGTGCAGCGTTACCTGGAGTGGCTGAGGTCGCCGAAGGGCGTGTGCGGCGTGGCGGGCACGCTGTGCGCCGTCTCGCAGGGCTCCGCCCAGCCTTCCCGAACCAGCACCTCGCCAATGTCCAGCGATCCGGCTGGAAGTAACACTTAGTTAAAATATAGGCACCCAATCTCTATCCATCCATATCATAGAGGATTATGTTAAGGATGTCTATCATTGAAATTTAATCACCCATAACATTTAGCATTGTTCGCTTTTGTATATCAAATTATTTTTTCAAATTATTAAACTGTTTTGCTGTCTCTACTCTCAGTTACGTGTGTAAACTAAGTTAAGTAAAGTATAAAACCTCAAACTTATTTATGAAGCTAATTATTTATACAATTGAAATATATTTAAAATTAAAACAAACTCTTAACAACATTTAAGTTAACAATATATTCTCATTCGTATATAACATAAATGTAGCTTACCATCAGTGACGTCATAGAGCTTTATACCGGGCACTTCCTTCCCCCTCTCTCCGACTGCACCAGATGACTTCTTGTAAGTGCACGTACGAGACACTAGCGGCTTCCATCTCGCTACCTAAAACGATATTCCGTATAATTTATCTACATAAGATCATAAAATTATTTTATAATTAATTAAATAGAAGTGCCTAGTTCTTTAAAAAAAATATTCATTACAGAAACCTGAAAGTCAATCTGATCACGATCTGGTCACTGGTCATAATCAATAGTATTTGAATAATAATATATACTAAAACCTTCAAAACTCGCCGTTTCTTCTGGTTTTGACTCAAAACAAAAGAAAATTGTGTTCTGTTGGCTAGCTTAAAAGATAATAAGGGCTGGTACCTGCACGAGATCTTCGAACCGTTCAACTGCCTGCGGGTGCCAGCGTGTCTGTTGGTTCACTGGACGTACACCCGCCAGGAAGCACTCCATCGCCTGAGATCACATCATGATATACACCATGAGTTCTAGTCTAACATACAAAATTTTTGAGCACTTTTGAGAAAATTTATCACACATTATCTTAATAATAATTACCAATTATATCTGCTCGTTAACATTGAAAATAATTATACATTTTTTAACTAAGGTAAGTTAAAGACTATATTTATCCAACAACTATGCCTACTGCGTTTTCATACATGTGGTTGATGAGCAGTGAGACACATCGGGATGATTTTAGTATTTATGGTGTCATATACTTATGTAAACAACGAAAAAATGTTTAATGATCAGATATATGTATGTACACAATGTAATGTACATAAGTATTTCATGAATGTAATCATTAATTACAATCTTGTATTTTTTAATAACTAACCGTCTTCCGCCATTCGTGCCAATCTCAAGAAAGACTACCTAACTGCGAAAGTGTGTGTGCAAAATGAGTTCACTCGGAATCCGGTTAGAATTGATATTTGTAATAACTGACAAATGATTATTAAATATAACAAATTTGGTAATGTATTACAAAAACGAATTAAACACAATCTTGTGTTTTTCTTAATAACACTCTGGTTACGTTATTTTACAACTTTGTAACTGCCTACATAATCGAGTGTTTATTTCTTACCCGACAAGGCTCAATCATACTGATCCTCATTGAAAGCATACCTGAAACCGAAGACGTAGCAAGTCCGCTCGAAGTTCGCACAGTTCGTGTGTCGCTACGTACTCGCTGTCACCGTAGTCCAAGAAGAATAAATCTGCGACCTAAAAAAACCAAGTACGTGTCATAAATATCGAGATATTTATAAGTTGTGTAAATAAAAGGCAAACAAGACAAGAAAAAAATACTTTTTGTTATTTATACTTTATGGTATATAATTTAAAGAACAGATACAGATACAAATTGAAACAAAATGTATTAAACTCATTTCAGAAATACTAATTGGTGTGACTATTTCTTTATTTACTTTACTTTACTTTCACGCAGAGCACCTGCGTGAAAGTCAAGTCAGCAACATCTAATTTAATTTTTATTAAGAAAATGAAACTTATGTTTTCTACACAATAAAGACTAAGCGAAACAAAAAGCACTTATTATAGTTATTGCTACGCGCGCAGTACATGCGCACGTGTGTGCGTGCGCGTGCGTGTGCGTACCTGTTGCGTGGCGTCGAACTCGTTGGGCCGCAGGTCCATGACTCGCGCGCGGTACCAGCGCCCGTCGTGCCGGAACACCGCCGCCACCACTTGCCCCACCGACACCTTCACCAGCTGACACAGAACGTTATCCTCTAATTAGCGAACGCCTTGTCTACGTAATAATTGTTTCCATCATCGATAGAAACGATTACACAATAATCTACAGTATATCGATTTGTAAATATAAAAATATAATTATTATCCAATGTTTTTAGATCGTTATTGATTCGTGAAAATATGGCGTTTAATAATCGGAACGATGGAATCGTAAACGGCATAGTGAATAAATCTTTTTCTTAATGATACTCACGGCATGACTAGCACGATTCTCTTTATTTCCATAGTATTCAGTCATATGAGCAACTAAGTCGTCGAGTTGAGCAACTTGCGGGCCGACAAATTGGACCCAGAAACGAGACGGCGACGACGACGCCGACACGTATACTTCGATCGACGCACTCGATGGTTCTGATGAAGATATTTAACATGATTTAAATAATTTATGGAACTCTATTTTCATTTACTCAATATTCGTCCGGAAACGTTGCATTCGATATAGTGCTTAGTTTTTTATATTATTAAGTGTTTCGCTTTAAAGTTTTCTGTCACTTACGTTAAACTGTTCTGATTCGCCTCCATGGGTCGTGAATTCGTGATGTGATGTAAGTTGTATGGTTTATAACCTTTCTCGATACGTGGGTTATCTAACGCAGATTGTTTTTCAAATCGAATTCGAAGATTCTTATGTTAGCACATTAAAGCAAACTAACAATCTTTTAGCAGAAACCTTTAATTGTTACTCGAAAAGTATTCATAAGACACCAACTGATATCTATGAAAATTACAAGTATAACGTACCTTAATATGTCTGAAATGAATAGTAGCAAAAATTGCTACAAAATGTACTTGTATTAATCAAGCAAATGCACACACACGAACAAACAATTACATCGCACCCACACATTCAAAAAAAACTACCATCACCACAGAACTCGAAAACTAACCGCCATTTCATAAAGTATTATTTATAGTTTAATAATTTCATATCTGAATCATATATAATATGAGAAATGAGAAAATCCGTCAAATTCAAATAGTGTCTTTTATGTTCCATATTTTGTCTAAATATAAAACGAACCATTTATAAAAACACACACGCCCATGAATAAGAAAACATCACACAAAAAATATCATTAATTACCATAAATATCATTATTTGTATAGATCGTTAGTATACAAAAATCAAACCAATTAAATTTCAAACTTGTGTTAGCCATAATCTACTGGTACTAGCATTTACATTCCAAATATGAATTTTTGGTCTTCTTTTCACTACACAGTTCAATGATAGTGACAGTATGTGACATTGTAACTATGGTAGCTAAAAAAATACATTATTAAACAGACGCCATATTGCCAAAATTAATAATATTTTAAATACAAAAATAAGTTTGTCTACTTGAAGAAATGTCCCAATTCATAAAGTATCTTAGTTTTTCGCCAAGTACTGGCTCATCACAAACAACCATCCCATATATCATTATGTATACAGCTTACTCGCACTGCTTATAATAAAATAATGGAAGTAAATCTTCTTCACCTACAAAATAGTAAGTGTTGCCACAATTATATCTGAACATATTTATCTGTTTTAATATGTTTTTTTTCCAAGGACCTAGCTATTTAATATTTTGACTTGTTAACACCTTAAATCACTTTTAGATCTAATTTATAAGGCTAAATAAAAAAAGTGCTTGGTATACTTGGTATTGATGATAAAATTAACTTCACTTAAAATAAGAGAAAAACGAGCTAGCAAATGATTACAGTTAATGAGTGCTATCGGTCGCAAAGAGTACTCCTAAGCGTGCATGCTGTTAGCTTACCAGTCCTGCGGTTGACATGCGTGACGTCACCTGTAGTGTCCGGCGTGTGCGGGGTGAGCGGGGTGAGGGGGGTGAGGGGGGCGAGCGGCACGTGCGGGGGGGTGGTGACGCGCGGGCTGCGCTTGGCCTGCTCCACCTCACGTCGACACCTCTCTTGTTCCACCTGTGCCATTGCAATTAAAGGAGAATGAAGGTAAATAGAGAACTTAAGAATTAGAATAACACAAGGGTAAGGGCAAATACAACAATAAAAATTATAAAATCAAGGTTTTTTTTTAGCATGCAATTAGCGAGAAATTTTGACCCAAGTAAGGAATATACAATTTATAGTCTTTTGAACAATCTGAAACAGTAGAATCAATTGAAAATCTTGGTAGCGCTTATAACTTAAATAGGCAAAACAGAGGAACCAGGTCACTTTCATATATTATAATATAATAGTGCAGTGTACTAAAGAGTGCCATATAAAAATAAAAATATGTTCAACTCACGCATTCCTCGATAAGTCCTTTAGCGATATGTATCTGCTCTGCTGTTCCACGGAAGACGACCTTCCTCTGTGTGCTCAAATCTGCTCCCCTCTCACCTTCTAACTTAACTCTCGCGCCACTGCGGTGACTTATATCGTTTATATTCTCACCACCAGTACCTGATAAAAATATTCAAAGAATTAAATAAGTATTCTTGAGTTACAATAAATTTCAAAATTCTATATTTCTCTTATATATATATTATTTTATTTCTTATATATTATATTCTTATATGGTTGTACGGGAAACTAACATCTAAACAAATAAATAAATTTGGACTAACTGATTGTAGCCCTTCACACCGTTACACAACTTTCATTGAATTTGGATTTATGTTTTAATGACATGGACATTTTAATATAAATCAATTTTAACCAAGGCGGCGAACCTCAAAGGAAACTAGCCTACTACGCAGTATGTATGATGGTGCACAAGTATGTGCATAAAATAATGTTACATTGATTGTGGAATTGGGTTTGAATGAAGGACCTCAGTATCTTCGCCTTTATGACTAGCTATGAGAGTTTTGTGGCTGTGAGTTTCCAGCCTGACTAGAAGTCCTAGTCACTAGTGTAAAACTCATGCAAATTTAATTATCAGTGTTAGAAATATCCAAAAAAATCCATTCAGTAGATTTTCGGTTACCATTTAATAATTTTTAACTTATATTAACATGTTAATTATTTATAAATGAGGTTAATAATTATAATAAGTTACATTAGAAGTAATAAATATAAATGAAACTTAAAAAAATCTTACCAATAATTCTGCCACAAGCCCACCCAGGCACAGATATAGAATTCTCCACAATGACTGGTTGCTGGTTTATGAAATCATGCACCATAGTCTCTGCAATCTGTGAAGCATTACTTTGACCTCGAATAATACAAACATCATAATCTTCTTCAGTAAATTTCTTGAAATGAATCGATGCACCCGACTTATCCTCTATTTGCTTTATATTTGATCCATTTCGACCTGTAACCAAAAAAAATATATATACACTATGGAAAATAATATGTAAATGAAACATTTTTTTTTGTACTTAATGTAATCTATAATTGAGGCACAGATGTGTGCCTTGAGGCACACATATGTAAGTGCTGACTATAATTGTTAAACACTGTTAAAAGTAATTCATTTGTTTAATTTGGCTTATGTTTCAATTGATGTAATTTTAAATTATAGATAATTTAAACATTAATTGAT
Source organism: Vanessa tameamea (assembly GCF_037043105.1). Classification (NCBI taxonomy): domain Eukaryota; kingdom Metazoa; phylum Arthropoda; class Insecta; order Lepidoptera; family Nymphalidae; genus Vanessa; species Vanessa tameamea. Next base: position 9,393,786 of record NC_087325.1, read on the forward strand.
ATATGTTCTGTGTAACTTAAAATTTATTTATTTTCTTTTATATGTCAAGCTAAAGTTCAAGTTTGTATTTTACTTTTAAAGGAATTCCTTCTTATAATACTGCATTAACATCACAAATAATAACATTTGAACGAGGCTAGTGAATGATTAAAATTCATAAATATATTATGAAATCAAAATGTTTACTTACAGCTAAGATTGACACATTCAATTTGCACTGATATTTAATATGGAAGGCCGACATAAAGTAGCATAACCAAATCAAATATAGAATAACATACTGTGACAGGTAAAATAGATACAGCCTTGGCATAATTGAAGAAATAATTGTGTAAATATAGTCTCCGATTTTAAGATTCTTTAAGATTATTTACAATAGATACTTTAAAATTTTTTGAAATGTTAACTCTTGGTATATATCTATTCACTCACAAAGGTGTGTCCTACATCTTTGAATTATTATTGGCATATGTTTGTAGGTGTAAATGATACTTGTGCTCACAAGATATCATAATGGGTGAGATGACTAAGAGTAGAAACAGGGCAAAAATACAAATGTGATTATATTTGTTAAGTTTATTTTAATAAACTGCTGATAATTTATTATGGAAGGTGAGTGTCTTCATGAGCAAATAGATTTATGTGTACCGTAATATAAATAGCAATACTAAGTTATGAATAAATTACATATAATTATAGGCATGAGGAATATAACATGTTTATTCTTATAATCTTGCATTGACATCATAAAAGAGTTTTTTATTTCATAAAAGTGACAGCTTAAAATTGGCCTGTATCTATGTATTGGAACATTTCATTGAAGCAAAGCAATTCTATAAATTAATGATAATTAATTAACTGAAATTCATTCAGTATTGGCTGTGGTTTAAACAAAAAAGATAATTAAGTCTGTCTGATCAATTCCGACCATGGTTACCTTTTTCTAAATAGACCAATCAATTGTGTAGATGTTATAAATGTGTGCGAAAATCCAATAGTCTTTCGCCAGTCATTCTATAAAAATACATAAAATAATATAGAAAAATAATAAAATAGCTTACCAATTAAAGCTGGAACAATGCTCTTTGGTACTTGTACCTCAATCAAATTAAATTTTGTTGATCTTACTGGTTTGCTGTCATTTTCTTCCTCTTTTTTAAATACATAATACACTACAAATGCTGTAACAGTCACCAGAGACAACCCGAGGGCCACCGGTACCAGCAACTTGTTATTGAATGGCATCTTCTGAAAATATGTTTTGATATTTTAATAATTATTAAAAATATATGTAAATAATTTAACAATAAGATTGATTTCGTTTTTTTTTAAACATAATTAAAGGGGTAATATTGATACCTATAGGATCAGATTCAGAGTTCAAAGTTTAAATTTATGACAGAAAAGTGCTAGAAAAAACAGAATAGACTATTGTTGAATAGAAACCCTAACACAAATAATAGAATAAATTTAGTAACGAGAATATTTTATCAAATAATAGCAAATGTAAATAAATACAGCGAGTTAATGATATAATGATCTATTACCAGATATGACATAATGAAAGTTACTTCACATGTAATCTGACACCTGCTAGGTACAAAATATAAAAAAACACAACTTACCTGAACCTTTAGTTGGTAAGCACTATCAAATAAAATAATTAGATATCGGTTAATTCAATTTAAAATATTTTTTACAAAACAAAATATTATTTGCAATTCCGTATCTATTCAAAGAACACCACAATTTTTTAAAGCACAGATAATATTAAATGTCAAAGTCGAGTGTCGACGGACGACGGTGGTGTAAGTTGCAAGCTTGCAACTGAAACTAAATACCTCGTCAACCTCTTTTTTATAAACAATTATTAATAATTTATAGAAAGGCAAATTTACTTGAACGCTTACGTAAAAATAAATATTTCATTATTATTTGACTTTTCTCAAACACAAATAGTAAAAAATTTATACCTATAATCTTTTCATTAAGTTATCCCTTTTTTCATGTAATTTTTTTTTGTTTATATAAATAAGTTTATTTCGTAAAAATTGTCCTTGGTATTTTTTTTTTATTATTTTTAATTAAAAAAATTAATACCAAATTATTTTTTAATTAACTTTCTTTTAATTATTGCCAGGTAACTTCGTACCAGTCGAATCATTAGTTCCAGAGATTACCCCTTACATACAAAAATTTTACTTCTTCAAATTATCAACATGAAGATCACATCTAATTAATACTACTGCTTCAAAAGTTATTCTATTTTTAACTCAAATAATAAACCCGTCCGTACTAAAAGTAATATTTTCGAATTTGTCATTTCATAGTAATTAATTTCCAATTCTTTCTTATAAAATGATAAATAAATTTATTTATATTATTTTTATGTAGATGAAAATTATAATTTGTATTATCAACGATTGGATTGGTCCCTTAGGTACTTCTAGGTTGGTATGTCTTTTATATTTTATGTTATGGTTGGACTTATTATATTAATGTATAACTGTAGTTTAACCGCATATACTTAATGACAACTACTTTTTTTTTCTTTTGAAACCTAAATGTCAAAAAGTCACAATAGTAATTGAGTAAGTTTACGAGATTTAAATCATTTTATTGATAATTATTTTGTACTATTTACAAAACCTTTTCTAGAACAAAAATTATAATATGGAAGGTATGTAATGGAAAAGTTACTTTTACAGCGTGAATGTGACTAAATATTGTTTATTTATATTCGTTTTAATATTTTGAATTGAATTTAATTAAATTACATCAATGTTCTATATAAGACAATTGTGTGGTAATCGGTGAATTCGCCTTCAATTCGAAATAATATGCTAAATTAAACAGAAGATAATTTAAAACATGTTTACGAATTTAGACTAATGTAATTTATGTTTTCAGATCTTTCTTTTTTTTGCTTCAAATTTTAACGTAATTGCTCGAATTAACGAAAAAAAATAAGCAAAATGACCTGGGACGTAACGTTGGGTAAGGTCCCTTGTTTCGATTATTTTTCTTGACCTTCTATTTATTTTCATGACCTTCGCTTTTATTGATTTCGTCCAATTAAATGTCATAACAAAAATTGTTAACTAACGGATTTGCGTTACATTAACCACACACAAAAAATAAACAAGGATAGATCATTAGATGACATATTTTATAAGAATGATTTATAAAAATAAATGCTACAATATCATCAAACATAAAAGCGAAATCAATAAAACTGTGGTAAGGAATATTATGTATAATATAAAACTAAAAACCTTTGTCTATTTAATTTAAAAACTACCACTGACTAACGGAACGATTGACTAAAACAGTGCAATCAACATGAAATTTATAGTAGGTAAACTCTAAAAGTAAAAATAATAGAAAAGTAATTAAAGTTTGTTTATGATTTGATCATTTTTTAAATGGGTAATTACCGTATTTTCGTAATTGTTAACTAGTGCATCTGTTTATAAATAACAGTTAATTGTATCAGAAACTTGTATTTACGGGATGAAAATCTGCTATGTGTAACCAAACCGCATTTAAGTTTGCTCCAAACCTTCTCTTCAAAAAGAAGAGTAAGTCGTAGCCCAGCAGCGAGTCATTTACAGGCTATTAATGTTATTGATACTGTTGGAACAGAAATCAAAAAAATATATTTTATAAATTACCTGAATGAACTATTTATTGGCCGCAAAAGAGGGTACCATCTTTTTACCAAAGATGTAAAGCGGGTCAATAAACAAGATATTAGAAAAGATGTTTAGTGCCTATGTATGTATGATAATTTTTTACGAAAACGTCGTGAGAAAGTCATGAATGAGTGGATTAATGTTTAAATCAAATTGAATACATTTTGTCCTGATCGAAAAAGTATACATCCTACTGAAACGAGCGTGCGACCCAATAAACCGTAATAGTCAGATTTGTCATATTTTTTTATTGTCGCTAACATCACGAAAGCCTTTACCGATTCATTCGACTGTCAGTTGTTCAGTGAACTTTAAGCGATCATGCAGCGACCTTGCCGACGTCGGTATTTGCGACCGAATAATATGCACGAAGCATTTCATGGCGGTAAAAATACACATATTATTTAAATGATTTTATGGTTACAAGATCAAATATTTTGAAATATATGATTTTGTACATAAACTATTGAATGCTATAACTATCCTATAGATATATTCGTTAGTATAAGAAAGAGTAAAATAGGTCGTGTAGTTTCTGAAAAAGAAATCGCATACATGAGATCGTTCAGAGAAGGCCTTTCTTCAAGTCAAAATATGCCTCATATATTTATAGCCCAAATATATGTAAACAATTTACATTACAAAATTTGAATTTGTGTGTAATATCTAAAACTTAATTACATTATTATATGTGGATATAAAACATTCATTTGAATTTATTAATAGATTTTGAGTATGTGGTAACTAAGAAGATACCACCTCGTATATGTTTTGGCACGGGGCTCGATCGTGAAGTGTTACCAATAAAAGGACCTTTGTTGAGTCCTTTTATGAGGCGTAATGCACCTGAAGTGAAACCGAACTTGGGCCCTGGCTCATACGACGATAAACGTGACGCCTTCTACGACCTCACGCACAGGGTAGGGATATTAAAATCAAATTTACTTTTTTTTATTATTTAAAATAACTCAGCTAAGTAGTAGTAGTGCCGTGCTAGAAATCTTAATTTTTTGTCAATAACCATAATAATAATAAGGTGATCTGTCCAAATTAAAAAGTTTTCCGTTGTTTAATTAATATATTCAATGAGAAATATATATATATATATGTTTTTTAATTTATATTTATTTAGATTTACAGTAAATGTTATTATGGACCAAAATCACCCAGGTGGAAGGTAAAACATGAGTATCAGCCACCTCCACGAGAACCTGAGCAAATGAAGGCTCTACCTCTAAATTGTGCACCTTTTAATTCCACTTCAAGGAGGAAACCGTTATTTAAATCTGGCGAGTTTCCGGCGTAAGTTATATAATATGCTACTCATGTATGGTGGTGAATAATTCGTTTGACCTGCAAAGTCCATCAGAAATAAAAATTATAATTATGAAATATAAACAAAGAGGCTACCAAAATAATATTCAATTTATTATATATATTGGTTTCGTCTACGATTCGCCATTAAAATGAAGTATTATTTTTCTTCGCGTCGCGTGTGTTGGATAATGGACAGACGTTAGGGATAAAATGTACCCTATGTCCTATTTCAAACTGTAGTCTATCTCTATGCCTACTATTATTATAATTTCATTAAGATCCGCTCAGCCTTTCGGTCGAAATCATCCATCCAAACTTTCGCATTAATAATGTAAGATTTTAAAACCTTGTCTGTTGACCTTTTTTAACCTAGGTAGTTTAATAAAAACCCGATTTTAATTTATTTGCCTTGCCAATTCTTCAATCCTTATTCATTTTCGCGGCTTTGCTAAGAAATTTGAGTGTAGAGTGACTCACTAACCCCCTAGACTAATTTTTGCCCACTGACAAGATTGTGAATGCTATGGTGGAGAAGGTGGAAAAAAACGAAGGACAAAAAGAAAGATCGCCCACCGCCCATAGACATTGGCGCTTCAAGACATATTAACCATTACTTAAATCACCAATACGCCACCAACATTGAGGGCTAAAATGTTAGTCTCTTGTGCCTGTAGTTGCACTTCCTTACTCACCTTTTAAACTGAAACAAATATGCTAAGTATTGCTTATGGGCGGAAGCTTTTTTGGGTAGGTACGATCTACCCAAACCAGGTCCAGGACTGCACAAAGTCCTACCACATAGACTGCTACTCCAGACACGACACACTACGACAGTCCTTAATAAATCATAGGTACTATACTGAAGAAATTTAAAGATTTGCCAATATGTATATTTTCATGTTATACGGTCAATATGCAATTACATTATGCTGTTCAGTAGTTGTGGATTACCATATGATAGAGCTTTGTACAAGCTGTCCAAAAACCATAATTGAATTGCTGTCTTAGGCACAAGGGACAACATTTTTTAGATAGCAGGTTCACGGCGCACTGACTGTCTATGTCATTATTATTAATAACCAAGTATTCATTTGTAGCTTGAAATCCAAAAATAGTACATAAAAATATCCTCATTTCAGCAAGTATATATTCGAAAATATTTACAATGCATGCTGTCACATTGGGGCTACTGTATAAAAATAATATGTTTTTAGTATACTAAATATCTACAAATTACTTGAATACTTAACTAAAATAAAAAATCATACTTAAGGAAAAACTAACTAGAATTTTAATTTCTTATAGACCATGTGACTATTGTCCAGAATATAAGAAAAGACAGATGAAATTCGCTTATAGTTTCTCGGGTAAAAAGGTTTTAAGATGCGCCGTCGAGGTAAGGATCAAAATTATACTAAAGGGCTTAAGATTAAACTGGGTACATTTATCTATAGTATTTTTTTCACTTCTTCACAGATAAAATGTGTTCCGTATAATTTGGATGCCTGTGGTTTTTGCGGGTGCTCCTGTTCGGCACAGGGAGACTATTGGCATTATGAAAACAGAATATTCCTGTGTAGAAAACATTATACAAGATTGTTTAAGAATTGTTTAGCTAAATTTCAAGGCGCAAAGTTGGCTGAATTTAAGGTAATTTTCTATAATAATGTATAAAAATTATGTATTTTTACTTTTATATATCTACTAATATTATTATTTATTTCAGTCGGTGAGAGATTGTTTCTTCGCACATGCACATAATAGTTGCAAAGCTGCTTTGAAAATTATGAAAGTTGAAGAAATCGAAAAGAAACTTCGAAAGGAAGCCTATCTTGACTTATATTTTCCACAACGCAGATTTTGTAACAATTAATTTCAATATTAATATACATATGTATTTATTTTACTATTTTGACCATGATACATTTTTTGTACTAGCAATTTTATTTTTATACAAGCTTGCAACATTGTAATCATCAATCATCTGACTGCGACAACAAGTGCCCTCTGTCCTTATTTATTATTTATTTTGATAACGAATCAATATTTTCATAAATTGCAATCATGAAACTAGATTCGAACAATAAGATGATTAATGGTGATAGTGGTGCTGAAACACCCGACGATGTTGTCGATCCGCGGCAAAACGCTGAAGATATTATTGATGAGATACTCGCAGAATTCACAGAGTCTAGATCACCTGATGCTATCAGGAATGGGATGAATGGAAACGGTATACCAGAAAATCTTTTTAACATTATACAGCCGCCACGGACTCGAACACCAGCGAACTCTTTCTCGGAAAACGCTACGATCGACGACATCGATCCGTCGTCGGACCTCGGCACTTCCATCCGCAATAAATGCCTAGAGCTTGAGGAAATCCTTCAAAGCCTCAAATCACGGCTTAACCACGTCGTACTTGATGAAAATATTGTGCTTAGTCCAGAAGCAAATTCGATGGAAGCCGAACTTGAACACGATCTAGATACAGACTGCCAGGAGGATCTTTCTTTGCAAGAGTTCCTTGAACTTTTACATTCACAAAATAAAATAGCCCCCAGTGGCGTACAATGATTATTGAGACCATTTTTAATTGTAAGATAAAAAGAATTTATTGTGTGCAAATTTGAAATTAGACCATATTATGAAATTATTAAATGTTTAGACTTAATTGGTTGTTTTGTTTTGAAAACAATAAAAAAAACCGTAATAATAGTATAAATTATTTCTTCAAACTTAACCATACTTAGTGTCTAACAATGTTAATGTATTTAGTTATACCTTTTACATTAATAACAATTATTTAATATTGATTTGTGTTGTTTTGATAGCTTAAAGCCAGTTTAATGACAATCGATCATAAAAAGAGAATGACAGATTAATATAATTAAAATTATAAACAATATTTCCTTGAATTATAATAAAAATATTTATCAACGGTTTGACAATATTTTGAATAGACAATATTAAAATTTTTGGAAAATGCTAAATCAATAAGATTATTATGAGATTGAACATAATACACTAATGCACTTAATAAAGATTAACATGAAAATAAAAATGAAAAATACACAAAGAAAACATATTAAAAAATAAATTACAACTTTACATATTATCAAAAAGATCGTTAACTTCTGAACTTATAGTGACTTCAGTTAACTCGGGTACTGTATCATTTTCATACAATTGACTTTCATCAAATGTATCACATTCCATGTTACTCAAACTATTCTCACTTTTTAAAATATAATTAAGTTTCTTTTCATTTACCATACTGATAATATCATTTCTACTACGATCTATTAATTCCACTCGGAAATTTTTAAGCCAGTTGTTGTAATGTGAAGGTACTGTATTGACACATTCATTTCTAAAATGAGATATTACATCCAATGCCTTTGAAAAGTTACCATCAATGTTTCCATATACCATACTTTCAATAGTTTCTATCATTTGAGGAACAAGATCTTTAATATCAATGCCATCTCTTTTAAGGGCATCAAAATCATTTATTGCATTCTGCATTCCTATCTTTGTTATTGGACCAGATTTCTTTACACTATTAATGTCTATTATTGGAAGATTGTCCATAGCTGCAGCATATGTTGTTGATGTGGATGGTTTGTCAAACTGATCTATATCCATTGCTTGATTAGTTTTCGTTTTTGCTCTTTTCTTAATTTCAACTTTATTTAAGACAAATAAGCTTTTTAATTTATCTAATTGATGTTTTCTTCTCTTTTCTATCAATGGTGGTACTTTGAACAGCATTGTTATATCATCCCTTGGTGGTGGTAGAGGTTGGTCTGGATTCATGGCTCTAAAGGCAATACAATCTAAAACATATTGTGCAGAAGGACTGACCATCTTAGCAATTGGGAATGCTTCGGTGTCATCAAATTCTGTGTCCTCATATGCTTTGGTCAGATCCATATTTTTAATTAATTCCTTGAATGCATTAACTTGGTCATCAGTGCATGCATATTTTTTTAATTCTGTATTTGGGAATGCCATATTTTTTATTTCCTCTTTAAAACAAATACCAATCATGGAAAGACAAACATAGTTATCGGAATCAATAACAGGCATGAGAGCATACATTTTAGGTGCATTTCCATTATTATAAACTCTTCTTACTATACCTACTAATTTCAATTCCAACAGACACTCAACTAAACATCTGACAGCATATTGTGCTTTTTTATCACCTTTTCGTCCAAAAACATATGACAATCCATCACCATTTAAACACTGCCAAGTTATATTTGATGCTTTTGTAAATCCATATACTGTTAAAGATTTTGGTCCAGAATCATAGAGCATACCCTTATCAAAATCAGTAAATGGAATAACTTGTTGCCCATATATATAACCCTTGATGTTTTTGTCTGGATCAACTACCATTTGGTTTTCTGTATTTATGAAAACCTTACTTTTTTCTATATACTCTGTATTGCTTTTAGAATTTGTAACTGGATCTTTTATAGCAGTAGTCCATTTTTTGATAACTGATTCATCTTTGATTCTTATGTATGTAGAGATTGGGATTTTTATATTTGGTCCAATACTCAAATCTACATTCCATGGTGTAGCATTGACAGCTTTTTTTTTATGAAAAAGTAAGTATCTCATAGTGAATTCGAATGTAGCCGTGACCCCATTAGTACCTTCTACAAATTGTTTTGCTAATTCAAATTCACTGTTTTTGTTTTCATCATCATATATATCTGGGCCAATGATGTCTACTTGAAATCCCTCCTCTCGAAAGCCACATACAGCCTGAAAACAGTTTCTTATTAGAATAACTATTTTGTAATTAAATTATATTTAGCATTTATTAGTGTACAATAAGTGTAATTTAGTGTACAATAAGGTATGAAGTATAAGTTAAGTATTATACCTGTTCCAGTTCACTTGTTTCAACATCTGATGGTTCCAGGAAGTTAGTCATCAACATTATCTGTTTATTAACAATTTTGAGTGCAGTAACACCACTTTTAAAATGATCGACAGCTACTAATAGTGCATCAAACCAGTTTCCTTTAGATTTGGATGGCTGTAAATGATTTTAAAAAATATTAAATGTAGCATATTAAATTAATATTAATATTAAAAGTAGTATTAGATGTAAGTAGTAAATGTGGTGGTTAATAATAACAAACCTTATCTGGTAAGTCTCGTATCATTTGCCAAGTTGGATACTGTAAGTCCGAATGCACTTCTATATGTCGACAACTTCCTGATTCTGATAAATTATTTTTCGTTTTCTTCGATCCTAATAAGATAATACCCAGCAAATTCTTCCCTTGGCTTATTACTTTTCTTTCTATTATACGTATTGCACATTCTCTTGCTTTTTCAAAGAAGCTTTTCCCGTTCTTCTCTTCTGGATCAGAAACATTTTTACCTATATCTATAATAATCACGGTGCCATTGTCTATTTTTGAGGGAGCCATTATTAAGTAAACAAAACAATTAATGATAACAAATTACAATATACACTTGAACAAGTTTGAACAAGTTTTGAATTTATGACGTACGACGCGGTACGAACTCCGGGAGGTATTTGTCATTGTCAAAATCATGTCAACTGTCAAAAATATATTTATTTTTATTATTAATAATAATAAATAATTATATATATTTAAGGACGTAATGTTAACAAATATTATTTCAATATGTAAGAAAGAGTAACTTATTTATTCTATGAAATTCCAAAGACTAAAATAGCAGAATATCTAATTTAAGCTTTGAAAAATAAAATTACTTCGCCATAAATTAAAATAAAGATTTTATCGCTCAAATTATACTAGTTCAGAGTTAATCTTTTAGTATGCTGTTTATAACTATTTTAATTACCTGTTAGGACATTGTTAATTCTAATTCAATTACATAATTACTTGTATTTGTAGCATATTATAGGCACATATTATTTTGCCAATGTATAAAGTAAGCTTACAATAAATTGCCAGAATCGCGTTACCGTATCACACCGTATTCCTTTGAAGTTTCTAGATACGGCAGCGCTATTTATTTAATACGTTTTGAGGGACCCTTTTCTACACGTAAATAATACTCCTTACCTCGCACTTATACAGTACCTTTTTTGACAGTGACACAGTAACAAATGACAATATGACAACGATTTGTTGATCAATATTGTCGTGAAATGTTTTATAGAGCTTAAATTAAAATGTCCAATTATAAAACTCAAAGCATTTGTTATCTCCGAATACAATATAAATGCTTCTTTTTCATATGAGTACTGTGCTCTATATATGAAATGATGAAGTTTTCATTTCAACACAGAGCCTTTTATTGTTACCTTGGTATGAGTGTGTGGATATTTTTCCTGATCACTGGTAAGTAGTATAAAAAAAAGACAATTTTTTAAATTCGAACGAAATAAATTTATAAATTTTCTCATTTATTTGTTGTTAACCACTCTCTTCTTGTTGCTCTTCGAAAATTAAACTTTAATAATACTTGTTTAGGAATACTAAACAAAAAAACAAATCGCTCTTTTTAAAAAAATTATTTGTTAACTGAAATTTATAACATTCGCTTTTGTGATATTGTTTATTGAATTTATTTAAATAACTGTGTTTATACTGTTACAAAAGATTATAGTACAACTAGAATTTTTATGATTTTATATTAATAGGATTAAATTCTTTGCAGTTGTGTATAAATATATGTCAGTTGGGGAAGAAACAGTTGCCCTGAAGGTTACACAAAATGAGTATGTATCAAAAACTGACTCAAAATATAGGAAACTATTTCTCCGTGCATGTAATCCACCAGACAGCATTGTTAGAGGATCCGAAGGTACATTGTATATTCTGTTATCAGCCAAAAATGGAATATGTTAAATATGTTATCATTGTTATTATACCTTGAAATCCAATCTGTTATTAATTAACTTATATGGTCTATAAATAATAAGGAATATTGTTGGTGTAAGTAGAAGTTAATATTCCTGACAGTGTAACTGTTTACCAAAAACATAAGACACATTGTGTGGTTGGTAATGTTGGTAGTGTTGATAGTCTGCAATATATATATATTTTTTATGAAATTTAAATGTCTAATTTTATAATTATAACATTATTTAGCTGCTGTGGACACTGACACATGGTTATTGCAAGGGGTGTTGGTTGTGACCAGACATGGAGACCGTGGCCCCCTTACACATCTCAGGGGAGGTGATAAATTACCATGCGATATGGTGCCTGTGTCTCCAATGCTCAAAAGGTATAGGCTTTTTTTAAGAATAAATTCTATATTCAAATCAGTAAAGATTTGAATATAGAATTTATTCTTTACTATTAATAAAATTTATCATTATTGTTACTTAAAATGTGTGTCCATTTTGTCATTCTGTTGTTACTTATTGGATTATGAGAGCGAAAGGAAAATAAGTGCATTGTTGTATGTGCACATACTTCTCTCATTCTTCTTTGCAGTTGTCAATTTTCCATTGAGAATGACTGCTATGATTTAAATTATTCAGGAGGACATAGTATAAGAGTTATGACACCTAAACTTGGTACCAATGAATGCCTGGTTTTTGTATTTTTCAGTTACGAAGAGTTTGTGTTGAATGCAAGTGCGTCTGGTCGAGCGTGGTGGGTCGCGGGTCCGGGGCCCTTCCACAACTTCCCCTCCCTGCCTCGAGCCACCGCCACGCACTGCGCGCTCGGTCAGCTCACGCCGACTGGTGTTTTGCAGATGATAACCGTTGGTAAGAATCCATTGTATAGTAGAAATTAAATAATATTTTAACAAATAAATAATAGATTTCAATTGCTCTGACAAACAAAGAAATAATTTTCCGAATCAGTTCATAAATTACGGAGTTCTGTGGTAACATCATAGAAAAATGTGTAGCCGAATTGATAACCTGCTTTTTTGAAATCTGATTAAAAAAAAGACGGTTAGGAAATGATTTTGCGTCAGAAACGTTTCAATCAAATCTTACTTACACAGATGTCGGTTGAGCCTCATAGTTAAAGGAGTCTGTCCAGTACACTATATCATATTATGACCGCAAAACAATAACATATTAATAGCATATCATATCTGTGCAGAACGGTATTAAATATTCTGGCCGACAATTGCATTGTTAATTCTCCGCGCATGGAGCGCGACGGTTTTGAGGGGGTTACTGAATGGTCTAATTGTATTTAAAAATATATTTTGATAAAATTATTTGTAAGAGTTTATGTCATTATAAAAAAATTCTATTCCAATGAGAATAGGAAAGAACCAAAACAAACCGTACTTTTCAATATCACAAGTGTTTTGTTGATAAGTCCGCTTTATGATTATCTAATTGGTCGTGCGTTTGTTGCTTTTATATTTATTGTAGTTAGAAATTCAGAATTAAAAAACGAATGTTTAAGTACGTTAATACGTACCCAATTAATTATACTTGTATATAACAATTTTCGCAAGTACATATATAATTTTTTTTTTTTTTATTATTATTATGTTAGAGGTGGTAAACGAGCAGGAGGCTCACCTGATGGAAAGTGACTACCACCGCCCATGGACATCAGCAACACCGGGGGGCTTGCAGGTGCGTTGCTGGCGTTTCATGAAGGAGTACGCTCTTTTCTTGAAGGTTCCCAAGTCGTATCGGTTCGGAAAAACCGCCGGCGAAAGCTGGTTCCACAGAGTGGTTGTGCGAGGCAGAAAATGTCTTTAAAATCGCGCTGTTGTGGATTTTCGGACATCTAGGTGGTGCGGGTGATATTTGGTATTTTGACGAGATGTCCGAAGGTGAAATTCAGCAGCCGGGATTAATCCGAACAATTCCTCGGAACATTCCCCGTGATAAATTCTGTAGATGTTGAGCGATCCAACATCTCTACGCAAAGCTAAAGGATCAAGCAGATCGGAAAGGGCTTGATCGTCGATAATTCGAGCCGCTCTACGTTGGATACGTTCAAATGTCACCCGCCCAGAGGTGAGAGCAGTACTCCATGTGAGGCCGAATTTGCGCCTTGTATAGTCTTAGACGATGGGACGCCAAGTTTTCCGATACTACTAGCTGTGGCGGCTAACGGAATGTTCTCGAATCATGGAGATACGACAAATGGTGTTTTTTTAGCAGTTAACGCGCAAACTTACGTCTTTTTGGGGTTGAAATGGACTAGGTTTAGCCGACCCCAGTTCGAGACATTTCTTTAACGAAGACTCGATTTCAGACACAAATTTGTTCCGGTTTTCTTCGACGTTTTCCCGAGAAATATTAGCACGGCAAATATAATGTATAATATAGAAAGTAGTAAGGTACAGACAAAAAAATTAAAAGTATTAATTCACTTTCAAGAAATAAAAAAAATCTCAAAATATAGATCAGTTTTATGCAAAGCAACACTTAATTTATAGTTTTGAAAATAATACAAGAGTAAGATATTATTCGAAATTATCATAAGATTTTTTCTTACGACGTGGCTTTGTTTAAGCGAACTGTAATTGTAACCGATTTAGTATTTACGACCTTTTGCTTTTGCCTACTGGCTTTTGATTTGCTTTTAACACTGACTACGCTGATTGAACATTACTTTTTCGTCATAGTTCAGTTTCGTATAGTCATAGTCGTTTTAGATATAAGATAAAGTAAGAGTTTCTTTGAATGATATATAAAATTGTATTTACTCAAACCCTTAGTATTATACAATACGTCAAATGTCTTGAAAATGCCACTTTATTATTGAAACATACAATGTTTCTTTTTATTAATGAAGAAATAAAAATCTATTCATATAAATAAAATTGTGTGTTTCTATAACTTATCACTGACAATAACTACCTCTTTATAAGTTAATAATTCTTTTTGCGAATTACCACGATCCAAATCAAAACTAACGATCCAATTTTTATTTAAGACTATAAATGCTGCTACCTAAAAATTAGAATATGTACTGTACCTGCAATTTATATAAAATGTATTAAAAAATATCATAAAATTACGTAAAACCAATAAAATATTTCGTTCCTTAGCATTCACTACCCATTCACTCAATAATTTTACCTCACTAGTGTAACTAAAATGTCATGTCAATTCAAGGTCAAATTTGTTTATTTACATTCTTTCCTATTCCCATTGGAATAGAGTTATACATACATGTATTTTTATTACTAAATATCTACTAATAACAAAAAAAATCTTTTATGTAAAAATTTTGTTTATATAAATTTATCTTATTTCTAGGTAATATACTCAGAGAGGCGTATGGTGATAAATTAGGCTCGGAATACATGGATTTGACAGGAAAACGTGAAACAGGTGAGTTAGTATTCGTTTATAAAAATAGATTAAAGCCATTATCATGAATAAGTTTAAGGTCGGTTATGGTTTGTCTGTTTTGTCCGTTACACATTTACGAATACATGAATCTCAAATAGATACACTACAATTTGTATAACAATACATTTTTAAGATTTTTTTTTTAAAAACCAGAGAGCGCTACTCTTTTTTTCAAATTGAAATAATTGTTACCTAATTGATGCCTCTCATTCCTTTGGGCTGTAGTTGTAAGTTTTATCGCTATAAAAGTATACTCAGAGTATTAGGAAAGCAATGGAACCGAACATTTACTCACGGAGGCGGAGAGTACGCCGATACTTAAAAATGTATCGGTGCGCCCACGCGAGTGCCTAGATACGGCACTCGCCTATAGACATGGTCTAAACCGGCACGTACGCGCGGCACAGGCGGGCTGGTGCTGAGCACGCGCTACCGGCGCACGTTCCAGTCGGCGCAGGCGCTGGCGTGGGGCGCCACGCGGGCGGCGGGCGCGGCGCGCGAGGCGCACAGCGTCGCCTTCTGCTTCCGCCACTGCGCCTGCGCCGCGCTGCACAAGCTGGACAAGTACGACCGGTCATTTGACCTACACGTAGCGACACGTAGCGACTCGTAGCGAGCTGTCGGGCGGGGGTTATTCATTATTGGAACGAAGTTCATTTACGCAGAAATCGTCTCGTAAGGAAAAAGCGTTATGACTCCAGGCTACCTTTCCCTTTTCTTTCTGTATTTCTTCATTGTGCGGTTTTATTTAATATATAATAAACTTAGCTTTTGTTATTGTTTATATTCACACAGAATTTCTAATAACAATTTGTCAATTCTGTTAATAATTCTCAAGAGTTGTTAATTTATTTTATTGATAAATAATATATAGCGAAATCAACTTCGTTCCAACATGCCCTACGTAATCCTCTCATTTTTTAACCGCTCTCATAACTCTCGATATGTAAAGTAAAAATATTTTCTATGTTGGGTACACCATACAACGACTCATACCACTTACGAACGACAGCTACAGCACAGGCGCTTGCTATGACTTGATACATACGACGTCGTACATTTTGTTTTTTTTATACATTATACGAACTCCTGGAGTCTTTTGTCCCATTAAATCGAGCAATCAAAACTGAAAGTAATTCTGCAATTCCCTTTAAGAAAATTTTACCGATACAAAGGGGTTCTAATAAATATTTTGGGCATATATTTCATGAAACTAAAGTAAACATAAAGTATGACGAAAAAATAATACGATGTTAGGTCTTATGCTGAGAATGCACGAAAGTGTAGACATGGCAGAAGACCAAGAAGGTAGAGAAAGATGAAAAGACAGAAGGAGAGTTACTTTGTATGGCTAGTTTAACTACCATAAGTTACTTGTGACCTCAATTGAAAAATTATATATATATATTTTTTTTATTTACAGAAAAATAAGTTTGCAAGCGAAAAGTCGCCTGGAATCTCATCCAGCGGTCAAGGAATTGATCAATAAACTGTCCAAAGTTTTATTCGAATCTCAAGAGTACATAGACGCCGACGTGGTCAGAGACGCGCTCTTAGCGTACATGTGTCACGACGCGCCGTTACCGTGCACGGAGAAACTCAGTAGATTGAAACCGAAGCGGTCACTTGCGAAGGGA
Source organism: Vanessa tameamea (assembly GCF_037043105.1). NCBI lineage: Eukaryota > Metazoa > Arthropoda > Insecta > Lepidoptera > Nymphalidae > Vanessa > Vanessa tameamea. The sequence continues at coordinate 9,410,756 of NC_087325.1, forward strand.
AAGAGGAAATTGCGCTCTGAGAGCCTCCCAAACAGACACCTGTTAGATGTCGATATAGATACACTGAATATGGAATTGGATTACATAAACAATCAACTCGATTTCAACAACGAGATCGGGAGAAAAGCAAGAGATATTATCGGGAGGTACGATAAACAAAAGCCCCCCCTGGATTTCGACGCCCAAATGGAGAGAGAGAAGCTACTTTACTATCAACAGAGATACATGGACAATGCAGACTCTTACGATGACGTAGTTATCGTTAAGAAGAATTTAGACGCAGATTTCAATTTTCCAAACGACGCTCGAGAAACTGACTTCGATGAAGATTACAAGGAACCAACGCCTGAAAGCAAGGAGGAGTTTTGCATTAAGAAGGAACACGTCATGTCCGTTTTCGCTTATCTCGAATGGAATTACAAACAAGAAGTTAAGAACATCCATAACAGACGACGAGGCCTCTTGATAGCGTACGGCTTGATACACAATATCGTGCAGAACATGATAAGAATTATATCAGAGAACAAACCCAAGTTCGTACTGTACTCGGGTCACGATAAAACGTTGCAAGCTTTAATATTAGCGCTAGGCCTCAATAGTTACCAGCACTACAACATACAGTACGCATCGAGAATGATATTCGAAGTATACAGGAAGAAGGATCTACGTGACGAGTTCAAGTTCACTAAAAGAAAAGCCGTCGCCCAAGATTTTTACTTTCGCGTCGTCTACAACGGCGATGACGTCACAAATAAACTGAGTCTCTGTAGGAGCCGTCAGAATATTGTGATGAAAGTAAACGATCCCATCGATGACGTCAAAACGTATAATACATATCTGTGTCCAATTGAAAATATCGTTCGTTTTATACACGATGACTTTTTTTCAGGTTTTAATGTTAGTAATTTTAAAGACGCATGCGCCACGTACGGTAGTTCGAAGCATGTTTGAAGACACCGTAGATTTTGTAACGTTTTTATTTATCTACAATTAATCATATCATCTAAAATTTTATATTTAAGATAATAGTGAAATGTAATTCATTTATGGAATTTAGATATTGTTTATCTGAAAACTATAGATCTAAATAAATTATTTTAATCTGTAAATCATATCAAAGATCTGTTGGGGTATTCTGTAACAAATAAATCGAAACTCACCGCAGAACACGGGCTTGAAATGTCAGAATGTGATATATACACACGTATCACTGCAAGTCGGTTGTCAATATTTCACGAGTGAGATAAGAAGTGATTTCTTACAGAATGGGACTACCGATTCGGGGATAAAAGAACCAAAGAGTATTACTTAATATGAATATTTGAGGGCGATGCATTACTACCCCTAGACGTTCCTTATCCACGTCGTCAAGGCGCCATGTTATGTCCCTTGTACACACATTACTTACAGTGTGTTATACTTTCTCACTAAAACCGGAACGCAACGATTCTAAGATTGCTGTTTGGTTGTAGAATAAGTAATGTGTGGGTGATATCTACCCAGATGATCCTGCACCGGGTCCCACAACTTCCAACTTAACTTAGGGCTGTTACTGGGGATTTCTAGAGAAATCCAATTTTTTTTAAGCCTTGACTCTCGATTTATTTACCTCACAATGACCAACGAGGGAATTAAATATTACATCACATTTACACTTAAAATATTAATATGATTTACAATATTTTAGTTTCGTAAAAAATAATTGATAAGATTCGCCATCATTAACTTATTTCTAAAGTACATATCAAAATTAAAAAAAAATGGTAAAACCCCACCTTTTGGCTCGTACTTACGTATTCTTTATTGAGATTGTATAGACTGATTATGTATTGAAAATTTATGTCAATATTTAATTTTATAGCTAGAGTTAAAACTACAGACATATCTATTAACTTTTATCTTAAGTAAATTTTTTGTGTGAAAATATGTTGCCATATAAAAATATCAACAGCTATTGAGAATAGGATTTACAAGCAACAACTTTAAATTTTTAATAATTAAATTAATTTATTATGCACTTAAGTGCTATGCGGATTTTCGATAACTACTAGATCTCAAATCTTGATGTATTTTTATTTATTTAAATGTATAATATTTTAATATGAAGAACGTATCTCGTCTACTCCAAGGGCAGGAGTGAGGATAGATAAACCTTAGATATATACCCTATTCCAACTACAACTGGAAAAAACCCAAATAAACAACATTTGACAGCAAATTGACGCGATACCATTGGTCGAGAGCTTTATTAATCTATGATATTCACTATGGATTTGCGAAAAAATGGCGTTTTGAACGTCGACGAAACTGTTATAGGAATTTTGGAAGGAAAATTAAAGTGAAAATAAGTATTTAAGTGCAATAGTGTTGTATTATAAATAAAGACATATTAATCATAAACTCTTAGTAGTGCACAACATACTCAGTTATCAGCAAATCGCACGAAATACTTAAATCTATGGTTTGTTTATCTTTTTTCATACTTCCTTTGGAATAGGGTATACATATTTAATGCGATTACCTTATAGTTCCCCTATATTATGCACAACAAGTAGTTCTTAATTCATCTTTATAAGTATAACTGTCGGCTGACGTCTTCTACGTATTTATATCAGGGGTGTTATGGATATGTAATTTCGGAGCTGTATACAGATATATAAATAATATTTTACCGGTTTCAGATTCGTATCTGAAATGTATCCGTAGCCGGTTTAGGATGCGAAGTTATTTTTGATTATCGGATTCTTTCGGATAGTTTCGATTACCGATATAAGTTTATTTAGAAATTGTAAAAGAAAAAATTACAAAATATCATTTCAATTTTTTTTTGTTGTCTATTATTTAGTATTAGTATAATTACAGACAAAAAAAAACAAATAACTTTAAAATACAATAAGCTACGCTCTTTAAGTATAGCACTGTGTAAAAAAATAAATATAATAAATATTTTTTTTATCGGTTTCGATTACGGTTACGGAGCTCGATAACATCCCTGATTTATACTAAAACCTTAACCTTTAAATAAAGCCTAACCTTAATGTTTAAATAAAGCAACTTAAAAATAATTTATTACTTATTGCCGATAGCAAATTTGACGACATTCGAAAATAGTGAACACCATTGACTATTGAAGATCATGTAACATAAATCCAAGGTCGAAGTTGTTTAACTTTACTTCTGCCATTGGATTGCGCCATACAATGGTATTTAATGAAAAATATTGACAATGCAACATGACAAAGCTTAAAATACCTCTTTTGATCTCAAATACCAGTTATTGTTTAACGAATGTAATTTATTTTATGAATATATAATAAAACGTGTTATGTAAGTCACTGAGTTTATAATAACATATACTTCTGTTACTTATAAATTCAGTAAATTTTGTAAGTAAATATACTCCTACTTGTGATTTTGATATTATTATTGCGAAAGTTTGTTTGTTTCACTTTACATACTCAACTGATCATCATGATTTTTTTTACATTGTCAGGAGATCGTAGAAATGGTTGTAGGGTAACTTTCCCCCAACCTGGCTCTTGCAGATTAAAATTATTTAACAATAGAATTGAAGTCCCACCGATGGGCTTTGGATCCTTCTTGATTCTCCTCAAGAGAAGGCTTTTTGGGAGTTAATTCCACAACGCCGCTCAAATATGATTTGGTACATGTAGCAGATTTTCATCCGACACGTGCAATTTTCGTACAATTTGAGGCCGAGATGTGTTTATAATAACAAGAATATAGCACATTAATGCCGAATGGAGTATAATCTGTTAAGATTTACATGTAGGGGTATATCGGCTTAAAATGCATATTTAAAATTGATAAATTTGTATTCATATTTCTATTGGCATTTATTAATTTGTTGGATTAATTTGCCATTCATAGGTGAATAAAATTATCTTAAAAGACTGCACAAAAGTATTTATCACAAATGTTATAAAATGTGTTAGACTTAGATAAGTAATAAATAGAATTGTATTCAGTTTAATTACGTATTAGTTTATTGGAGTGAAAGTTTTTTGAGCGCGAAGAGATTAGAATTTAAATCTCGAATTTAAGTGTAACGTTGTTATATGGAACTTTTCTGACGTAAAGAGGTTTAAAGTAAAGAGGTTTGGCTCATGTGTTTTGAGTTGCACGCGCTGATATTTGTATCAGTTTGAATATGATTGTATCCATATTTTAATAACTAACGCACATTGTACATTAATTCGACATATAATTTTTTTTATAATTAACGGGTTCATAATAATTTATTGTATTAAAACCTCATTTTAAATGTAACTCTTAATAAATCGTTGAATATAATGGTTGTTTTCTTTTTTAAATAAATAGTTTACATTTTTCTTTTTTCAATTCGTGTCGCATTTTTCTTATGCACGGAAATAAACAATAATATTCTATAATTTGTTTTTACACTTATCATTAGTCATAGCAATTAAAGTTTCCGCTGATACTTAATATGTTATTTGAAATTGTATTATTATGACACTCAAGATATTTGTTGAGATTTCTAATTACTCTGCAGTCTATTCCAATCGAAGAAGGGATGGAGATAAACAAACCTTAGATTTACGTATTAGATGCGATTAACAGTTCATGATTAATATATAATTATGCATATTTTAACACTATTACACTTTACTACTTATATTGTCTTCAATTTTTCAGGTTTTTCAAAGTTCAAAGCGCCATTTTTTGCAAATCCAAGCTCTTGTCTTGACCAATGATATCGCTCCAAATGTTGTTTATTTGGTTTTTGTCCTTCTGTGATTGGAATATAGTATGCATTACTGTATTTAGCATTGTAAGGGGATTGAATAGACATCTACGGGTAAGTTGTCAAATATATATATGTAGGTACTTATTATAATTCTTAGGAATATAACAATTAACAAAAAAGTAGTAAAATTGTCTTTGTATAAATCTCTTCGTATTTGTTTAGATGATAATAAGGCCAATATGTATCTTCGTCTAATTCATGAAAAATACTTTCGTTATTGAATAAATGGCAATATTCTAAGGCAATGAAAGCAAATTTTCTTAAAATACCACTCACTGACTAATTACGAAATCTCAGAAGCGATAATACCTACATACTTCAAATTTGTTAGTTAGGTTCCTTAAAGGGCGTAGACATCCGCTAAGAACGGATTTTACGAAACTCCCCTTAGTAAAATTGGGGTTGGGAGTTTGTTTTACAAATTTCGCTCGGGTAATGATGCAGGTTCAGCTAGTTAAACAAAAAAATTAATACAACATCCACTAGCTCTGTTGATCTCACATTAAACACAACGAAATGAAACAATTTTTCGTTCTCATATAAAATATAATTCTGTAATATGCGGGCAAGCCGGTGGTGTTTTTAAAGATTGTTATTGTGTCTTAGTAGTAACCTTGGCAGTGACCAAGTTTGTGATCATTCGCCCCGCATTGCTGATACGTCATGCATTTACCGTGAATTGATAACATTGAAAGTATGTGGTTACCGTGATATTTTGTTACATGTTAGATATGATTCACTGGTATAATAATATGTTTCAAATGTTTGAATTTCATTTGGTAAATATATAGACTATTCCAGTCGAAGAAGGAACGATGATAAACAAACCTTAGATTTACGTCATCCACACGATTTTCAATAGCTCAGCTATTTTGTGCACTAACAGTTCTTGATTGATATATCTTTATTTATAATACTTCACTAATGATATTTACTTTGGATAACAGAATTGTCGACGTTTAAAACGCCATTTTTTCGCAAATTCGTAATGAATAACATAGATCATTTAAGTTCTCGACAATGATATCGCGTCAATACGACGAATGTTTATTTACCTTACGTTCTCTAGTGGTTGGAATAGATGTACTGTAGGTAGGTATTTATTTTTATTAGAAATAAGCGGCAATTGCGGTTGGCAGGAGAATCCGTTTTTTATGTTTATGTAAATTAATGATGGCTTTAGAAAAATGTGGCCAATTTGTGATGATATTGATTCGCATTTAAGCGTTTCTGGATATTTTACACCTATGGAGGGACATTGGGTTGACATTTCGTATATAGGATTCGTACGTAGTCTGGAAGACTTAATGGATTGAAAATGTGTAGATACGTTTTTAAGCGTTTCTGGATATTCTACCCTAAGGGCTGAAGTGCACACCAATGTGGTATACAAAGAGGTCTTACGTTAACGTAATATTTTAAGTTAATTTGTAAATATATTCATATTCTATGCGAGCAAAGCCGCGGGTAACAGCTAGTAACTTCATAAAAGTTTTTATAAAAAATAAATAAAAACGGACATTAACTATTTTATACTAAATATAATTAATTACCAGTTGGTATCATGTGCGTGTCTTAATAGCTATTACGGTTCTCGTAACTAATATACGTACATACATTGATTAATAGCCTTGTTTACGCAAGAGGTGTGACTGACTTGCGCCGGCGCATCTGAATACCTACATATTAATAGATAGAAAATGTAAACAGGTAGATCACGCCACTCGTCCTATCTCACTTTAAATATGTTTTTACCTTGTCATTCTTGTCTTACAATACTGTTTTGAAATGATAATCAACATCTCTATTAGTTGTATGTCTAATAAATCGACTTAATAATTTATTGTTCGTAGGAATATGTTGTTTATTATCATTATTTAGTTATAAGACATATTTAAATATATATGTATTCTAACTGAAACTATATGTCATTATTAGAGGTATTCAAATTCAAGCAAATACCTCACTCATACATTGATTCCGGCTTGGATACTGTAAAATATACTTGTGTAGCGTATTTAGGTTTATGCGTACATTGAAACGTCAATATTTGTCTATGGAATGATTTGACGTATGACGTACTTCCTTTTTCTCTTCCCTTCTCGTGTGAGCCGCGGTAACGTGTGTTATGTGAGTGCGCCGCGCTTTTGAAATTAGCTTGTGTAACGGACTTATCCTTCTCCTGTAATATCACCCATCCCTTTGGCTGTGTTCTTCGAGTGTATGAAGACCAAGGGAGCGTTCTCAAGAAGAACGTGTCTTCATAAGTCAGAGCCCAGTTTTGAGGTAACAACTCCCCATTTTACCTTAACTACAGTCCACTTTTCTCTCGCGCGTACAACTTGACATAGACAATAAGATTTAGACATAGACAATTTTGATACTTTTTTATTAATTGACGTATACCGAAAATACGAATATCAAAAGAGTGATATAATCTAATAAAACTATAATAATAAATTATGTAAATGTATAAAATAAAAATGTATCCATTACAGTTCCTTTATATATTTTATAATAACGATACGCTTTATATAGATACGTTTACCGATACTAATACTTAACTACTTTTCCAACCAACCCTTAAAACGCAAGCAAAGCCGCGGTTGACATCTAGTTATAATAAATGGCGTCATATGGTTGTCTTCGTACATTCATTATTGCTAGCAAATTTATTGAAATATCCATTAAAGGGCATGAATTACAATTAGCATTTAATAAGCGTATACGTTACATAGATAAAATACTCCTCGTTGTTTGCAGAGTCGGTTTCTTAATAATAATGTTCGCTTAGAAAACGTGTTTTCAAATTGGAGGTGTGTCGGCTGCGTATGCGTTGAGTCAGAACCAACGCAGTCAGTAAAAGTAAACACATTCAAGGTTAGAGTATAATTAATGGTTTAATTATTATTACAGAAACGTAACCGTTTGAATAAAACATTGTGTTTAGAGTGAGATTCATTAACAAGTTTTTGGAACGAAGTTCTTTATTATAACGCGGCTTAGAGTGAATTGGCAGTAATCTTCACGTAAGGAAAGAGCCTTATGCTCTCTCCAGGCGATCCATTCCTTTTTTTCTCTGTCTCTTTCTATTTTATGCGGTTTTATGTAACACAGTCTAAACTTATCTTTTGTTATTGTTTTAATTGACACGTTTTTTTTTAATAACGATTTTAATTCTTGTCATTTCATTGTTGTTGTTGTTAATTTATTAAATTTTTTATGTTGAATTAACTTAAAACATCATATGTAGAAAAATTGTATCAATTATATACTTGCGAAAATTGTTATATACAAGTATAATTAAATGGGTACGCATTGACGTACTTAAACAACGCTTTTTTAATTCTGAATTTGTAACTACAATAAATATAAAAGCAACAAACGCACGACCAATTAGATAAGTACGTACGTCAAACATAATAAAAAAAAAAAACTAATAACACACATGCATCAACGACTTTATTGTCTTTTTACTCTCAAGTTTTAACAAACGCGATTCGATACGATACGTGGAACTTGTTTTAAATTCAACAAATCTAAATACGGAGAACAATTGACATAATGTATTATGAATATAAAATGGACGAATGGTTGGTATTCCTGCGATGTAAACAAATTGTTGTAGACTTCCCGGAATTTATTAGGGACACTGCGTATATAATACAATACAAATATGCTTTAATGTCTACCAATGTACCCACGTAAGGGGTCTTATCGCTGTCATTTAGCGAGACAACCTTTGAATAAAGGATAGAGTTATACATATTATGTATAATTATAGAATTTTATATTATATACAATACTAAAAGGACAAAATATAAAAACGGTATAAAAAACTAGTTAAATTATCCAATAAATTCTAAATTAAATTTAACACAGATTAAATATATTATAATATGTAATTTTATTAAAAACAAAGTTTAAACTTGAAAACAACAGCCAATTCATACCCGAAAAAATAGCGCATTACGAGTCGCCGGGCGATGAAAAAAGACGTATGAAGATTCGATCCTGACTATTCCTGACCCTTTGGGCCATTGTCGTCCACACTTTTGGTACAATCTTTAAGGTTAATTGGAGAAGTAAATAGGAATATTAGTCATTTCTTAAAAAAAGGACATTGGTATTCTTAAAAGATTTAGATTAGTTAGAATCAATCTTATAACTACCTAATTCTTAATATTATACCTAATGCAATAGTTAACTACTTTTATCATTAATATACGTTTAATCAACGGTGAATTTTCATTACAACAGACAAAGTAAATCCTTTAATAATACCATTCATTTTTATTAAATATATTTTGCGTATTTCTTTTCTATGAGATAGAAGATTTTTGACTTTTTTTTAATCTTCTAGGTATGTGTTCAATACTGTCTCTAGATTTCATTTTTAATGTCATAAGAGATCAGAGTAAATAAAGGAGAGCCTCGATACTTGAAGCGATTTTAAATTTATTTCGTCGAATAAATATTTTAAGAGACTATCACAGAAAATACTACATTGACAATCAAGTGAAGTACGTATTACTCGCCAGTAGTAAGCAACTCTTTTAAAGTAAAAGAGATATAAAATACTATTTACAAGAGATCAAGATTTGTCTATTAAAAATAATTGACAATTCAACAAGCTCAGTTCTTAATTCCAAACATCGTCATTGAATTTTATGTTCCCTGATGATTGTGGACTATATAGGACAAGTACTAGTCCTTACAAGTAACTTAATAGGTTTTGATTACTAAACTGTTACATTATTGTTTTTATTCTTCTTCTTTTTTTTTTAAATATTTCTTATAACACTGATTTTATTCGGTAAAATTGTTCTTAGGTTCTAAAAACATTATTAAAGTCGCTCTAAATATTTTATACCAGTTGTAAGGTAAAAAAAGTAGTCTATGTCCTTGAGGTAGAAGTTTGCTTCATACCAAATTTCATCAATTTCGGTTCAGTGGTTTAGCCGTGCAAGCGTAACAGACAGACAGAGTTACTTTAGCATTTATGATATTAGTATAGATAGGTAATATCTGTTCTATAATTTACAAAATAAATTATACTTATTATACAAAGTATACTAAGTATACTGTATGAGTTAAAAACATTTTCGTATAAATATTTAAGATAAAATATGAAACAATTAAAATATTTAATTAAATTCAAACATGCTTAATTGTATAGTATATTTTAATTTTTAGGAATGTATTATTTTTAAATGTAGCGTCACATCGCTATAATGGCTCGTTTTCGTAAAGTCAAGGGCGACTCAGTCTACTGAATTACGAATGTTATGAATTAATGTGTTAAGATATGTACACACGGTATGAAATGATCGTGCTGTTTTTGATCAATATTAGCTTCGAATATACGACGTATGCTATTGTTTGCTTTGAAATATTCGCGTATCTTAATAAGTTTACATAATACATATGTATGTATAAAAGAGATTGCGGATTAAAAACCGGCAAGGCTTCAAGGAATGATTGCGGTTTTTATTTCATCTCAGGCTTGGTAGAGTAGGAAAACATTTTCAGGAAATCTGCATGAGGCTGCCAGATATATTTATCCGCCATCAAACTCCTCCTCGAAAAGAGAGAATGCCTTAGCCCAACCGTGGACATTTACAGATCAATTTGGAAAACCTTACTGATTCCTCGAGGTGTTTTTTACTGAATAAAGATGTTTAATAGTTTTAGAGTTATCCACTACATCCATTCTTGATCTTGAAATTCGTCCATTTTCCTTTTCGTTTTCGGTGTTGTTCATTTTTTTTTACATTAGGTATTTTTGGAACGAAGTTATTTTACTCGGCTTACACTAGAGTGAACTGGCAGATATTGTCACGTTAGGATGAAGCGTTACGCCCTCTCTCTTTATTTATGCGGTTTAATACATATACCTTTATTTAAATTTATTTTTTGTCATTGGTTTTATTCGCACGAGATTTTTAACAACAATTTTAATTCTTGTCATATCAATAAGTAACGTTGTTGATTTTTTTTTCTGTTATTTAATACATAGCGAAAACAACTTCGCATCATAGGCATCTTTTTTTATTTTTATTTGAATACAAACAGTGTGTCCTCATGTTTAATGTAATTATATGTATACAGCTTACATTGCCGCGCCGCGCCGGTGACTGGTCTCTAAGAAATTGATAATAATAAAATTTTAATAGCATCGTACGTTTGAAAAAATTATGAATCTTTAGTAAAAATATCAGGATCTGTCTTTTCTTAAAAAAAATTATATATATTTTGCAATTAATTCTTAAATACTCCCAACGGTATGTGATTCGTCACATCTTATGCAAGAAACAGGTTCGATCCATACCACGAGGATAATGTATATGTACTGGCTTGGATTGCATTAAAATAATTACGGCCGGTCAATACCTAATGTTGATCTGTTCTACATGACAAAAAGCGTGTCTGCGTTTTTAAATTCACGTTCAATCGTTTCTTTACACTTCGTTCGTGTAGTATTTAATTGCTAAACGAAAATATCAAGTAAAGCCGAATACACTACTAATTTAAGACGTATACCTAACCAATACATTTATAAAATATCCGTATCATAGTCATTTTCGATGAATTTGTCTAAACGTTTAGCTTGTAGACAAATTTAGACCTTATCTAATAATTCCAAATGGTCCAAAATGTATTTTCTGAGAACATAACAGAGCTCTTATGAGTTGAAATATCCTTAATACATTTCAGCCAGGTTATCGTAGCACTTGCCAACGTTATCTTTATAATACAGAGAAATATTGAATTCATTAGAGATATTATAATCTGTTACGACAATTTTGGAGACTGCTAATTTATTGGATGAATAATTTAATACATATATAAAATAATTCAGCATAATTATCAGCAATAATTAGCGTCGCATTATACAGTTTTAAATAGTTTTGTTTTACACGAGCTGAAATGAATATGCCAGTAATATACCTACTTAAATTAATAAAATAATTTACGAATTGTATTTTTTTCAGGAATCAATACCCCATTTGATTAATTTAATGACTATATTTAAAATATCAAGAACGTATAATAATTATAAGAATTTATGAGGAATAAATTAATTATTAGTAAAAAAACTAATGCATATATTTTAAATATAATATTTTTAATTCACCTATTTTTTATTGATCACGGAAATGACACAATGCATAACATTTAGAATATTAAATATAATAATATAAATAGATTACAGATTACACAATATATCACGAATTATAAAAGTAAAGTGCTTTAACTTTAAATATTAATTATTGATGTGTTAACAAAAAAGACGCGTCTTAATTTTGTATAAGAAATTTTGTATTTGCTTTTGTTACTTTAACTTTCGAGCATGTTATAATGTGTAAACACTATTGCTATTCTTAATTCATTTCTGTCTAACATTTCTTGCTATAAACAAAAAACAAAGGAAGTAGGTTAGACCTTGACTTAAATGACATCATAATTTGTATAACGCTGTTGTCCGTAGTTACGTGTAGGTACATTAGTTTGGATTCCATTTTTAATACTTTCCAACAGTGTCCGGCTTTACTGTGTCATTATCTCTAGTAGCCTGTGGTTAAAATATGTCATAATCATACGAATTTGTATGTTTCGACAATTTTTTCTACTCTAATTAAAAGAAAAACATAGGAGTAAAAGGTACATAGATACATATATAGATTTCATTTCCAACGTTATTAAGCCAAGTTATGTCTTCATTTTCTGAAACGTTGGTCAAGGTCGGATTAGCGAATTTTACTTTAATTTGAACGCTAATTACTCGGCTTTTATTTTATCGATTGCTACCGGCCAATAGCTAGTCATATTAATTGCAAATTATTTAATCTAATTTTGATCGGCAGTTTAAGAAACTAGAGCGTATTATAAGTTTATGTATGACTATAAGTCCTAATTCTACTCAATAGTATAAACGGTACATTTAAAGTTATATGTTATGTTAAGGATTATACATTCAAACAGACAAGTTTCAAAAGTATTTTTATGTAGAGGAAAAGAACGTGGCGAAGCCGACATACTGGCACCGAAATTTGTCCCAATTTTTTTAATGAGTTTTTGCTATGATTCTTTATGGTGATGGAATTTTTAATAACCAGTATTTTCCTATACCTATGTACATAAAAATATATGATTAAAGTATTATTGTCATAAAGAGGAAATTTATAAAGGAAGGTTAGTTGAATGATTTTTACGTGTTATTTTTTGTCTATAACAAATAATCATTTAAATTGGTTACATGAAAAATTTTGTTAGATTATATATATTTCTTAAACATGTTGCTACACTCTTGTCTGAAATTTTATTTAATTTGTCGCCTGATACGATAATCATTTTTCGTTCGAAAACTAGTTCTTATAGCGAACTGCGTAAACCGGAAAATTATCTTTTTTATCGCTAGATTTATACCTATATTTTTCATTTACTGCGCAATTGAATTAACTGGTATACATACAAAATACGATAACAAAACAGGAGGAAACACTGAGGATAAATGCGATTTACCAATAATAAAAACAGTCACACAATGTATGCAGTATCACCGATAAAGACACTCGAAAGGTCAGGAGAACAGAGATGTTATTGGGAATAGGAGATAAGGTTTATATAATACATTTAGTTAATTTTATGATGTTGATGTCCTCTTGACCGATTTTATTCAATTTTTTTTTTTTTTATGTAGAGGTGGCAACCGAGCAGGAGGCTCACCTGATGGAAAGTGACTACCACCGCCCATGGACATCTGCAACACCGGGGGGCTTGCAGGTGCGTTGCCGGCCTTTCAGGAAAGAGTACGCTCTTTTCTTGAAGGTTCCCAAGTCGTATCGGTTCGGAAAAACCGCCGGCGAAAGCTGATTCCACAGAGTGGATACTCTAATTCTCGGCGGATACTAACCACATTTATGTAGATTCATTAAATATATTACTGTGCGCAAGTGTGTGCGTGAAACTCAAGTGCGCTCCGTAATGTCTAACTAAATCCAGAATTCAGGCGCAGGAATAACCTACCAGATGTCACGTGCTTTCAAAGGCACGAGTGTCACTGCTAACTAACAAAGTCCTTGCTGTATTGATACCACTATTACGTTGTACAGGGCCGGATTTAGGGGAGGGCAGTCGAGGCTCTCTGGGGCCTCCACAAGAGAGGAGATCCCACAATAGAGATTCCGACAAATAAACAATTTTAATGTAAGTAATATATATATATCTAGATACCAATAGTCAAATAATAATATTACTAATTACTGTTTTAAAGTTACTGATATTAAGAGTAAATAAATTATTGATAAACCATAATGATAGAAGTGAAGTTGGTCAAATTAATTTATATAATAATAATTAGGACCCTCACTGCTCTGTTGCCCCAGGGCTTCCCTTCTTATATGGCCCCAGGACCCGCAGACCTTTAAATCTGGTCCCGAAGTCTTATTTAACTACTAATGCGCTTTATAGGTATTTTTTATAACAGAGTTCTCCGGCAGAGACCATACACTTATATAGCCTTCTGGCGTACTGTCAAATATAGATACGATATTAACTAATCAAACAACAAGATTAAGAAATAGACAATTTTACTATTCATTTATGATTTGACATTTCTTAACAATTGAGAAACTTCTGCACTCCCGATATAGAACCTCGGTATTTAAAATCTCACTAATCATTAGACAGAAGAAGCAGTCGCGCTCATTCATTAATAAAAATGAAAAATTTCATTAATAAATAATGTAATGTAATTTAAGTATAAGTATTAATTAAGACATCAAAACTCACGATAATGACGTATTTTGTATTATACTATTTTTCAATTTAATGTTTGTATTAACACTCTAAGCATTACTTCGAGTGATTGTTAACAGAAACAAGCAAAAAAAATTCAACCTTGCGTAGTTGTATTTTGTTTTTAAATTTCGCTATAATCTTGTTTACGCCAATGTTCAACTGCGTAGTTGCAGATGAAAATAAAAACAATACAACGTAATGCATTGATCGTTTCTGAACGGTTTTATTTTTTAATTTATGGGCGACTAACGTTTTTAAATTTTTATTTTTCGCGTATTTCGTATCTCCTAATGATTTTATACATAAGACAAATAACCTAAATTTGAAACACCGTTAATTCGACATATCAAAGTTTTGATAATTAAAAAAAACGAAATTAACGAATAAAAAAATAAAAAAAAATCCCTCTTGTTTTTTTAAATTTATTATCTGTATATAACAATAAGGTTTATTGTAAATAATATTAAATACATTAACGCTAGTGCTTGTGGTCTAGACTCTGGATTGGAAATAAATTGTAATCTACATTATCAGACTTCGCGCAAGACACGTGACTAATAAGATAAAAATATATACTATGACACCCTGACATACATATATTACGTGTACCAAAACACGTTTAGCTTGTTAAAGCAACTTATATTATGGAAATGAAATACGATACTTTTAGGTAAGGAATCGCATGCTTATTTATACATGTGTTCATGACAAATATTAGCTCAATTTTTATTCACAGTACAATATAATCTTGTATTGCTTTATGAAGTAATGCCTTTGTTACAGGTCAGCGGCCATCTTTGATTAGGTGCAAAATTGATCTGTCTTTAATAAAAAGAGTGTGTATTTGATCATTGTTTTAGATGACATTAATAATTATTGTTATAATAATATAATATATTTTTTATGCCAGAATAAAAATAATAATTATATATTTAACGGCTAGAAAGTTATACAAAGATTTAAGTATAAACCTAATTAAATAATAATATTAAAAAACTAATTTGATACCAATCAGGTTCATATATATATATATTTTTTTTAATTTTGGTTTAGCAAATAATGCTGGAGATATTTTACAAAAATTAAAATATTCGTATAAATATCCTATATTCTAATCCCCTTACTCAACATTCAAATCGTATATAAATGTGTTTTATCACACAAAATAACAAGTATTATCATATTATCAATGTCAGCAAACATTGCCTGTCTGTCCTGCTTGATAACAGAATATTTTTTGTTGTTCTATTGTTTTTGTTTACATTTTTGATGGCTTTAAATATTTATTTTTCCCGAAAGAAAAACGCTCCTACGTGTTTCCCCCGCCTGAAGTGGGGGTATGTGGGACGCGCCGGTGATGGGAACGCCTGGTGCGCACCAGCTTACCGAAGTACCTACTAAAAAAACCAGCGGTACTCCATCTCATCAGGGAGGAACACTTGCGCATGCTGCCATGATGCCCCGACGGTTGGCCCACATTTGCGGGCCTCCAAGCTGGAGGAGATCACGGGGTACAGAGAACACCCCTTCTCCCGACGACACTTACAGCCGAAGGAAGGTATGCAACGAAGGCTTTAAATCTAGTGATACTTATGTTAGAGTCTGGTTTAATTATTATTATTAAAACTTTCTTTATCAATATTGTTATGGAGTTTGTAATTGCTTTACGACGATAATGAACGAAAGTTATTAAAAAAAAAACATAAAAGACAAAGAAGTATTTAATCTGGAACGTTATACATAATATTAAAAGTAGGCAGTATTTATATGTCCATTCGTTCCGTCTGTTAATTATCCTAGTTTAATTTATATACGCAAAGAGTTTTGTTATATTTATTAACACATACTTGTTTTAACGTAAAATATGGTTTTAATGGTTGAGATTATAATCGAATAAAACTGTGATTAATAAGAGAGCCCTTGCATTGAGTAGTTTCTTGCTAATACTTAATTTTATGATCAATATTATGACGTCTTATATCTTTATCAGTCTCTAAAAGATTTTATCAAACCCTCCATAATATATGTTTCGTTATAATATACAAGCTTCCGACTGCGGTTTCGCCACGTCTGATGGTCAGGTATAAGATACCCTATGTCCTTTAGTAGTTAAGACATAAGAGCGTAGCAAGTAAACAAACAAGCTCAAATTCGCGTTTATAATATTCGTTAAGATTATATGTAGTTCTATATAAATGTGATTTAAATGAACAGCTACTTTTTGCTATGTAACGCTGGTATGAGACTAGATTGATAACAAAATAAATTACGATGATTTCGTACAAATAATCATTGACATAAGATTAAACATGATTCATGACTGTTTACCTATCTAAGTACATGTTTTTGAACTTTATTCAAGGTTGAGAAAAGCAAATATGTTATATAATAGATAAGTCTAAAATATATTTTGTAACGAATATGTTGCATTAAAAAAAATTATATTCATTACACTTTTAGTACAGATAAATAAAAACATAATATTTAAATTAAGAAGTGTTGTGAACGTGAAAATATAATATGTATGTTCAAACGTTTAATACGACCACAGTGCATTGTAGCACAAAGAACCAACTGTGGTTTAATCAAAACCTTTGTTCGTTTGTAAGTAGAGAAGGATCATGTACTTAAATATCGATAGTTTATCGAGTTTCGATTCTGCTATCGATTAATAAACAATCGATATTTATAATTTAAGTGACATTACCTAACAGTGTTGGTTGACGCTTATTAAGGAATTAATAAACGGTTACTATCGTTCGTATTCTTTTGTTTATCTTAGAAGAATCAAGTATTCACTGTGCCCGTCTTGGTGGTACCACCACTCATCATATATTTTACCAAGCAATATTTAATATTGTTGTGTTCCGTTTCGAAGAGTAAGTGAGCCAGTGTAACTACACGCAACATCAACAACACATAACATCTTAGTTTCCAAAGCGCCGCATTGGCGATATAAGGAATGGTTAATATTTCTTACAGCACCAATGTCTATGGGCGGCGGTAATAACTTACCACCAGGTGGTCTATTGCCCCTTTGCTTGCATATATAATAATTATAAAATGTAGTTAAATGGCGCTGCCCTGCCTGTCCTAAATTATCACTATAAAAAAAAAAAAGAGCCGATTCCTTGCTATGTTGAAAACAATAACAAATCTATCCCATAGAAACCGTACATTTTTCGGGATATAAAGTAAT
Source organism: Vanessa tameamea (assembly GCF_037043105.1). Taxonomy (NCBI): domain Eukaryota; kingdom Metazoa; phylum Arthropoda; class Insecta; order Lepidoptera; family Nymphalidae; genus Vanessa; species Vanessa tameamea. The sequence goes on from NC_087325.1 coordinate 9,428,548, forward strand.
ATGCTGTTCCACATATATCTTATCTATTCTATATCTATCTTTGTGCCCAATTTTAACTCGATCCGTTCAGCCGTTTGGGCGTGATTGAGTAACCAACATATATCCATCCAAACTTCTGCATGTATAATATTAAGTAAGATAAAAATTGAAGACTGAATATTATGAGATTTTTTCTTATCGAAGTTATAATGAAAGCCATTCATGTCAAGATAACTGATCTCTTTCTGACAATATATTTTAGTTCAAGGAAGTTCTGTGTAAAGTAGGTTGATAAATTGTATCGGAATGTTTTTATTTTCCTACTCATTCCAAGGTTGACTTATTTTAAAAACAATTGAATCACGAAACACTTAAACACTGTAGCGTTTGTTGTAAGAGTCGTTGGCTTTTCGGTTAATAAGTATCATTCATTTGGTAAATTATTGCTTACTATGTAATCTATTCTTTACTCCGCAAGAATTAGTAACCAGTGGTCGTCAATTGGCCGTTATTCGACGGTAATTCAACGCTAATAAAATACTAGTTGTAGCCCGCAGCTTCGCTCGTGTTAAGGAGTTGATCGATGTTAGGTATAGAACAGCCTGTATCCCTCTTTGAGGCTCAAGTTTGCTTCAAACCAAAATTCATCAAAATCCGTTGAATGGTTTGGCTGTGAAATCGTAACGGACAGAGTTAATTCCACATTTATAATATTAGTACAGATATATAAAATAGAGAAAAGGAGTCTCAACTGGATAACTTGTCACTATTAAATTAAAACAACCCAAAGAATTTTCAAATTAAACGTTATTGATTTTTAAGTTCGATATGACGTATGTTATTGTTGGCTATATGAACGTAAACAATGAATTTTTTGTTTTATTTAGTATAATGTAGTTGTAACGTAAACTATACGTAAATTTCTTCTCTGTACAAACTTTAACTATGCTAAATCTCACACACCTCCGTGCGCGTGATGTGCTTAAAGAGGTACCTAAGATTTAAGTCACGACCTTTAGATAAGATTCACTTACTTTTTTTTATGGTATAGGTTGGCGGACGAGCATTTGGGCCGCCTGATGGTAAGTGGTCACCACCGCCCATAGACAATGGTGCTGTTAGAAATATTAACCATACCTTACATCGCCAATGCGTCACCAACCTTACTAACTGAGATGTTATGTCCCTTGTGCTTGTAGTTACACTGGCTTACTCACCCTTCAAACCGGAACAGACTACTGTTGTTTGGCGGTAGAATATCTGATGAGTGGGTGGTACCTACTTAGACGGAATTGCACAAAGCCCTACCACCAAGTAAAAATTACCAAGTAAACTTTTTCCACTTGGTCAACTTGTACCAGATTGTACCATTCACGAACAGGTTACCTATCCTTAAATGACACGTATTTTAATTGCTAAAACAATAATTCCATACTTCTGTGATAGGTCACGTTTCCTGACGCCTACACTCCAAGAGTTTCAAGTTAGAGTAGGCACTTGTGAATTGTCAAGGAGATGCCAACCAAAAGTGACCCTAAAGTCACTTTGCGTGTTATAACGTTTACGCACGCAATTGACATCTGATTTTATTTCAGCTTTAAAAATAAAATATTAAGTGTTTCATAAGAAAATTAAATGACTAGCTTCTTTGACCTTTTTTGCATGATTAAATCAAGTTGCATGTGTTCAGTGTTTAAAAAAATGATGCCTGGTACATTACTTAGCTCAGTCAAACATCATTTGAATATCAATCATATTTTAATTACAAACATTACTTGCGACTTCATGCAGTTATTCTTTGGATATATAGTGTAAATGAATAGAATGCTTAATAATTATAATATATATATTTTCAAGATAATATATATTTTCGAGATAAAAATGTACATACATACATATATAAAGTGATTGGAGTTTTGCAAAGAAAATTTAAAATATCTATTATATAACATCTATATCATCGTCTTATGTAAAAAAATATTATATATGTATACTATACTACTTATGTAAGTATATAAAAAAAAAATTCAAATACCAAAGTCAAAAATCTTTATTCAATATAGAAGTGAGATATTGGCATATTGACGGTCAAAAATCTACCACCGGTTCAGAAATAAACCTGAGAAGAACCGGCGAAAGAAACTCAGCGGGATTTATTTTTTTTTTAAATATCATACTTGTACAGTTTGTAAATTGGCTTGGGCTAAGGCTTCCTCTCCCTTTTGAGGAGAGGCTTTGGAACATATTACACCATGCAGCTCTAGAACGGGTTGGTGAATTCACATGTGGCAGAATTTCGTTGAAATTAGACACATTCAGGTTTCTTCACTGGCGAGCACGAGATGAATTATAAACACAAATCAAGCACATGAAAATTAAGTAGTGCGTCACTGGGTTCGAACCCGCAATCATCGGTTAAAATAAATGTCATATTTTACAATTTCTGTTTTTATAAAACAACAATAAATATATTTTCGTTATTTGAAACAGCCTGGAGGCGGTCATCTCAATGCCAAAGTATGCAATCAATTATGAAGTCATTACGATATAACGTACTGTAACTGACTATTCGTCTCGACTCCACATGGGTATAAGGATATACAACCTTATATATCTTAATACATATAATTCTAGTTTTCACGCCATTAAAGCTCCTAGTCAGCAAGATTTTTCCGAAATTGTATCAACCATCGCGATATATATAAGGCATTTTTTTTTTTTTAGTGAACTATACATCTAAACCTTTCTCATGAATCATACCATCTTCAAGATTATTGCGTTTAGGCAGATAAATAAACAGTGAGACAGGCGGGGTGGATACTTTGTTTTATAATACGTAGTGATATTGCTTTAAATACTAGCTACCGCTCTCGGCTTCCCTCAAGTGGAAGGTTCTATCAAAAGAGTGAAGAAAATCAGAGAGAAAAAATCATGTTTTTTGGCTAGGAACTTTATCGGACCTAAATTGCCTGAAATATTATGATGATTGTTGAAATTGTCGGAAAAAAATATGCCGACCGATATCCATCTTTCTTTCTATATATGATGTAAACGCTTTATGTGGATCCTCATTGTAACTGTGTGAGGGTCTGGTAGCTAGTTGAAGTATAAAAGGGATACGAAAAAGAAAGTGGTATGTGGTTTATAAGTTTGCTGAGAGGATGATGCTCTACTTTTTCTTTTACAGGGTTGCCGAGCTATTATAATTACCCTTGAGGCAGTGTGCGTAGCCTTAAAGATGAGGTTCCTTGTGCTATTGGTATTCTAATGTGAACTACGTATATTATGCGTTGAATAAAAAACTTTTAACTAGTTCCCACGGCTTCGCGTGTGTCAAATGGGGTAAGGTCAGGTGTTAGGTTAGATTTTTTTCCTTTTTTTTGCTGGTAAAACGCTCTGACGTGTTTCTCACACATGAAGTGTGGGGGTATGTGGACCTCTCTGGTGTGAGGCCTAGTGTTCCTCATTAGATATATAGGTACATAGGTAGGTAGGCTGGAATCAACTGAAAAATCAACTGCGTCTCTTCGGGGCCATCAAAGGATCGCTAACGAGCTACCGTGACTCCCCGACGATTGGGTGTTAAGTACCCTATGCTCATTTCAGTATCCTAGATAACATGTCATCGACAAAGAAAACACATTTATATTAGTTGTCGCCCGCGGATTCGCTTGCGTTTTAGAGGGTTGGTTGTCATGTGTTAGATAAAAAATGTAGCCTATATCCTTCCTTGGAGTTCAAGTTTTTCAAGTACTCAAAAGAGTAACTACTGAGTTTCATGCCGGGTCTTTTCGGTAAAATGTGCTTTCCGAACCGGTGGTAGTTTTACATTTCAAAACACTCTCACGTGACGATTCAAATTTTTATGACGCTTTTATGAGCGTACTTGAATAAAGAATATTATGATTTTGATTAAAGAATAATAAATAAATAAGATTGTTAAATAAATACATATTTATCTTTTAAAATAGCGTTTTGATTATAGATCAATGTTTTAAAAGCGAAAATACGATGCGTACATTAAAAAGTTTTCAAGTTTCGAATTGGTTTCAATTGGATTTTTTAATTCAACTGAAACTGGCATTCAAGGTATTTGTTTTATAATGCTATTTCAATGGAATGTTTTCTTTTTTAATATCAGTTCACACGAGTGGCTTTTATCGAGTTTATTATTGTTTTAACTCCGTATTTATGTTAAGCGATTTGATTTGTATGACGAAATAATTTGAACTATTGTGTGGTTTCAAAACTAGCAAAACTATGAATAATATTTTTTGTTATATGTAATGTGCAATTAAAATCTTGTTATGACTATTTCGGTAGGTTTTATTGATAATAAGATCGTCTTGGTTAGGTTAATTAAGTACACAAATATGTCAAAATACGATTCAATTTATGAAGAAGTTGTTTTTTACCTGGTTTTATTTAACTTCACTATTTAAAATGTATGGGTAAAATCTTTCAACTGAATTTTAAACTAGTTCCACCCTATATCTGAGCTGAGCACTTTAGTTGCCGAGGATTTTTTTTTAAAATTATTTTAACAACAGTCAAGCAGAGGTAGGCAGGTAAATAATAGTCACTTTCATCTGAATCGTTTCTGACATCTTCAACGCACCACAAACCATTATATTAAATTTATTATTCTTTGTTACATAATTATATCATTTATTATAATTACTGCACTCAATGAATTATTTATTCATTTTCATTCATTGAAACACAATTAAAAAATAAAATAAATTATGATTTGAGTTATGCGTGGTTATGTTTTCTTCTCGAAGATTTCTCACAAGTAAATGGGGGTAAATATTGAATGTGACATTGACAACTTTTGAAGTATGAAGGTTCATGTTTAGTTAAATTCATCATTTATGCAACTGCGATGATATAATAGTCCTTCTTTCTCTTCATTCCCTCGCTTTTATACCACGCTACAATCTGACACGAACTCAGGGAGATTAGGCGATAATAACAGCTCGACGTGCTACGTCTTTCCGAGGCACGGGAATGTTTAACTCACTTCGAGTTACTGACTATTTACTAACTCTAAAACTTTTTACTGATCTAGGATGATATATTTTAAGCTAAGCCAACGACGTAGTTTGTCTAGTGACTTAAAGGGACACGTTCTCGTTTAGTGTCATAGTGTAGTGTGCATATTGCCATTAAATGAATAAAACTTCTTTAAATTAGTAATACAAGATAAACTGCTTAACTTTATAAAACATGTTACATGTAAAATATATAAGGGTATTAATACAACCTTATATATTGGAATATTGGACACTGGAATATTTTTGGAATGAGAGAATTATAAATGAAGTAAAACTGATGATTGTCAACTCATAAATGTCGTTTAGTCCTTGTGATAAACTGATGTGCATATTGTTAATAATATTTCCATCATAAATGTGTAATATTTATCGAAATAAAAATATATTATAAGTTTCATTCAATAATTATACATTTTTCATTGCGGTTGTCAAATATCCACAACCGGTTCGTTAAAAATAATATCTGAGACTTGAAAGAAACGAGCGGAAGAAACTAAACGATTTTTTATGTCAGTTTCGTCTTTAGGGTCCTGTACGCAAGTTAAATTGTGTTCTAGGCCTACACCGACTGTCTATCTGTGACAAGTGACTAGTCTGTACCAAACATATTATCTGTCTGGCATATGAAATATTCACAGAGTATGTGTAAACACAGCTCTATCATAACAAATAATAAAACAACAAGAAGTCAAAAGTAGTACGGAATGTTTAGTGGACGTGTCCGACTCGCACTTGGCCTATTTTTAATAGGAAAATGGCCAAGATCCCATCATTATATTCCCAGATATTATTACAAAATACTTATTTTAATAATGTTTATTGTTATTTTTAGGTATTCATGTTACAAAGATGTTCCTAAGCAGTATTTTTAATAGGTATGTACATACATAAAAGAATATACACAGAGGACATACCTAGACATAAACAGATAAAAATAATATAATGTTGTTAATTTTATCTAATAAAAAGATAAGCTTTATCGCCATAACAACTGTGCTGTTTTAAAGCATGAAAAAAAAATACTACGCACATGTTATTTTACGTGTGTTGAAGCGTTTATTAGATAACATATCACGCGTGTGTACGTTTGAACAAAGAATAAAGAAATATTAAATGTTTGTAAATTTTTAAATAATATTTAAATAGATTTTTTCTGTATATTTTGAAAACATAGTGTTATAAATAGAACTTGATAATTAATATATATATATTATAATTAAATACTTTGATTTTCTGAAAAGATTTATACTTTTGCAAATTTTGCGGCATTTAGATTAAATGAATAAAAAGAATTACTACCTAAGGTTAAGTATAAATAATACTCATAAGGTACTTCTTTTTTATTTGTTATCCTTTTTTATTTCTGTAATAATTTTTGTTACATCTTAATAAATATATATGATAATAATGTTGTTTTATGTACTCAGCACAGTCAATCATACATTTAACAGTAAACTACACGAAACCAGTAACCTATTACATCAAATAATCATATGTCGGATTTTTTTTAGAAAATCGCTAAAATCTTTTAAAATATCAAGAAACTAAATTAACCCATAAATGTATGATTTTTTTTTTAATTTTTAAACCCTATTAAATAATAATCAGATAATTTTGTTTAGACAGTGTACGTAAAAGCTGAAAAAGAATCACCTATTTGCATCTACTAAAATGATATAGTATAGATCAGACTCGTTTCAACTTATTTTCAGAGTTGTCTCTCAGAGTTACTTGAATATTATGTATAAGGAGTAATTCGTCTTATCTAAGAGTATCTTCAATAATAAATATTCTATGAATGTTTTGATGGTGCACACTTATACATATATCTTATGTTTACACTGTCACGGCTATGTGTGCGAGCTATGCGGCGAACGTATTTATTTTAGACACCGGCGTGCCTCGGCTCAGTTCTTGGCACTCCGATCAGCAAGCTGTGTGTGATTGTGATTTAATACTTTGATAAAAGGGAATATAGTTAAAAATGTCGGCGTCACCAATTGCAAGGCAAGCGACGCACAGTCAAGCCATACCTTCGAGGAGAGTCCTCATTACAGACCCTGCCCAAATGCCTGATGTATACTCTAGCACACCAGGAGGCACCATTTACTCTACCACGCCTGGAGGTAGCGATTTATCTTAACTCTTATTTTAATATATACAAGGTTCAGTTTTGCTATTAGCTTAGAACTGGACTTATACGAAAAACGTAAATTAAATTAATTTATCGAACTCATTGTATCAAGTGCGTCGGTATTAGTGATTGCTCTATTTAGCACGTGTTATTAACCTCAAATAAAAAGTTTCATTCGCGTAAACAATTTCGCATTCCATTTTTGAATTGATAACCGTTATCACTAATTACATCACTAATGTCAATAAACATCACATTACATAATACCACGTGTTCGAAATGATAGTACCATAAACTGGGTTAATAAGCGTTGTTAAGGTAAATAACCTTTAGCTAGCAATTAAATGAGTTCAATTAGATTAATATAGCCTCGCTTTGCACTTGGTAAAATTAGACGTGACGACGACCGCGTGTTAATCGGTTATGTCAGACCTTGATACTGTATTGCGCTGCGCAATATACATACACATGTCGACAGGATAATTTTGGTGCTTTTGTGTGTAAAAAAAATATTAAAAAAAATATATGCATAAGCAACCTCCTTTTAATATATTTGTTGTGTCTGATAGATAACTATCAGACACAACAAATAAATTGATCTATTGTTTTTTTTTTTAATATTGGCGTCGAAACAAATTAAATAAAAAAAAATAGTAGTAGAGGTTAGTTTTGGAGTCATTAAAAGCGATTATTTAATATGATTAGGTGCAATTAAAATTTAAATAAACTATACTAATAAAGTATCATAGTAATATCTGTATCAAGACTCTTGGTCTTAATAAATATTAATTAAATTATTGTTGTCAATATTAATACATAAAAAAATATATAATATTGACTTTTTTATTAAATAACCATACTATTATAATTACATAAAATATTATTATTATATATAATTTATTAGACGATACTTTTATTAGTAATAAAACATAACTAGCCATTTTGTATTTAGTTCCGCGTCACACATGTTTATTAACATTATGTAAATAAGACGCCATCGTTGAATTTAGAATACACATTTTATTTATACATACATAATTTAAATTCTTAAGTTGTTTTTGTAATAATGTACATCGTAAAATTTATTACAATGTTTTTATATTACATCGCGAAGCTTCAGATATGAAAAATCTTCGAATAGAAAATACCTACTTACTAACATTTAAACGAAGTTTATGAAAATGTCTCCAAGAAAATTTATTAAAAGTACATGTAATAGATTCTAAATTATATAATTTTCTCGTTTTATTCACTCACGCGTAAAATTACTCGCTCACAGTATGTTGCGAGCCCGCAGAAAAATATTGCCAATTTAAATCATTAATAAAATCAAAATATACTTTATTCAAGTAAGCTTTTACGAGCACTTTTGAATCGTCATTTAACAATCTATATTAAGTAAAGTTAGCATCGGTTCGGAATGTAGATTCTACCGAGAAGAACCGGCAAGAAACTCAATAGTTACTCTTTTTCAGCATCTAAAAATACAGTCATGTTAGTTAAATACAATTATATATGTATGTTATATATCATGTCTGGGAGTAAACAAGCATTAACTCCACGCTTTTTATCATCTATATAATCCTGATAAACAAGGGCTATTGATCGATAAAATCATTTATATTAATATATCGATATCATATACTTGGTGGCTTCATGCAGACTCATCAGATATTTTTCCGCCAAACAGCAATACTTAGTATTTTGTGTTCCGATTTGAAATACGAGTGAGCCAGTGTAACTTCCGACTCAAATAACATAACATCTTTTCTTAGTTCTGTAGTTCCCACAGTTGGTGGTGCATTGACGATATAAGGCATGACCAATTTCTGATAGCGCCAATGTCTATGGGGGGTGGTCACTTATCATGTAGCCTATTTGCCCGTCCACATCAAGTAACGTTGATTTTCGTGTGCCAGAAGCAAATATTTGCTAATATTAAATTAATAAAACGTGGATAATTTCATATTTGTGTAAAAGAGTAATGAGTTTGCCAGTCCTTCTTGGTAGCATTCTATAAGGTATCTCTGAAATGGTAATAGCATAAGTTTTATTTCTCGTGTAAAACGATGATATTTAAGTGCTTATTTCAAAAAAAAAAATGTATATTTTCTATAATACCGAATTATAATTATGAGTTTACATAAAATTAAGTACGCGATGTGTTTTCGTGACATTTTCGATAACACCTTTTTTCTTTTTTTCAGGCACTCGCATAGTCTACGAAAGGTCTTTTATGATGTCACTACGACAGTCACCAATATCACAGACACCACCCAAGTGTTCTCTACCTGCTGCGCTTTTAAAGAACCCATCGAGCGCGCAGCAATCCCCTGCGACTCCTGCGCAGAAACCACGCTCGAATTCCATTTCATTCGACGAATCACAGGAGACGTTTAGTATGGATCTCTAATTTGAATAAGTTAGTACCAACATAATTCGTGTCTTCTGAAATCCATGAAAAGAAGAAAAAATCAAATCAATCTCATTGGATAATATCCATTATAGATTGGATCACACCAAACGAATAAGCGTAAACAGACTGATTTGTTTGGTTATTATTTTTGTGTTTATGTTCTACATATTGTGAATATGTACATAATATGTACATCGTAGCGGTCATTGACGTTTCAGTTGTAATAATATCATACGATGCTCTAGCGACTAGACAAATGCCAATGCCGATATCAATTATTCTTTTTAATATTCTTACGTAAGACTTATTTATCAATCACAAGATCTACGATTAAATTTAACATAAGTTACCTTTGGTTAATGTTTATATTATTTAAAGGAACCAAAGTTAAGCAAAACTTAACATAAGATGTTTGACTGCCTTTTTAGTCCAGTAGTTTGTGGGGCTGCATATCAAGTGGCCCTGGGGCCGAGCAGTGGCTTCAAACAGTTACTGATTTTTCTCAGTATCAGCCCGCAGTTTTTCATGCGACTGAATTAGTTTTAGTAGTTAAGATGGTAGGTCCATTGGAGAATATGAAGTGCACCTGTGTCTGCGTATAGACTTTGTAAAACTCATTGATCTCCACTTTAAGTATTTGTTTTAATGTAATCTGGCAACAGAAAGTATCTAAGACAAGTCTGCTGGATAACTTTTATTCGCTTGGTGTGTCATAGACATTATTTTTTTATCAAAGGCATGATTATTTTATTGTTTGGCCAATATATTATATAAAATTCTAGTCACATACTATGACGGGATATTTGATTCATTTTTATTACTATTATTTGTGTAATAGTAACTGTATTAAGATCGACAATTTTGTTTTTTTTTTGGCTGTAGCAAGTATTTAGTTTGGTAATTATTGTTGAAAATAGGTTTTATCTTACGCGTGACTGAAACGTTTGCGATAGGAATACAATCCTTTGCCAAAATATATTAATAAAAAAAAATTTACAATTTTTAATGGAATGGCTGATAATTGCGTTGGTTATTTATATTTAAAAAAAAATCAAAGATAATGTCTAAATATAGAATGTCACACGTATTTTTTTTAAAATCCTAAATATAAATGGCAAAGGAAACATGTAAATACGACCTAGATTTAAGTTGCGTATAACGCACAATTAAAAAGTATTTGTCTGTATTTTTATGCAAGTGCCATTGTACAATAGAAGTTAATTTTAAGATAATTTTCTTCTTTAAATGGTGTTGCGAAATGGGTAATCTCAGTATGGTTGAGATACACGGTAAATGATATGTATAGGTCACATTATTCATTATTTAATGTTTTAATTATGACAATAATTGATGTACTATAGTTACAGGTCGCTTAAACAATGTGATAATATTGAAGACAGAAATAGCTTTGTCTCTTTCTCGCTTGATGAACTATCAAATAGATTTAACAAAGTTATAAAGAGAGAATGATTGTTAATAACGATAGCGTTAAAACAAAACAACTGCAGTGCTATTATTTTATAAAACTTCAAACTCCCGTCTATTCTCCTGTTACCGTTCTGTTAACAAACACACCCAGATTATGGTATGAAGTTATGTATGTATCAGCAAAGACAAGGGGTTGTTACTTGAATGTCATAACTAGTTTAAAGCGAAAGGGTGCATATTTTAAACAAAAGGTCGTATTCTCAGTAGTGAATATAATAAATTGTTCTAAAATCTCACCACCGTTGGCTTATGCGGCCAGTAACTTTAGAGATATTCCTAGTTTTTTAAATGTTGTTTTTAAAAATATAATTATGTTAATAATCAGACTGTAACTCAAAGTTATTCGACTTATTGATATATATTGGTAATGGTTCTAATGTTGAAATTAAAATAATACTAAGTTCGTGATTATTATCCAGATGTTGTACAAAGCATTTACCAACATTAATTGATATTTCTTGTTTTTAATCAGAGATTAAGTATGAGTATATTGTTACTATTAAATTGAAAGATACAGATAAAAAATGTATACTAAACATTTTTATTTTTTATTTTAAGAAATAAGTAACATAAAGTTCTCATAGACAAGTAATATTTTTAATAATCGATTATTATGTATTTTGATATTACATTTTATAAACTGCCAATAATTACAATTAAAAATAAATGTTTAAGTAATATTTGTTGTTTTTTTTTTGTTTTCAACTGACATAAAAAAGAGCAATGTTATCTTAATTTCATAAAAGATTCAGCTGGACACACGAGATTTTCTTCTGAGACATGCAAATTTCCTCATCATCTCACTTTTCACTTAGAATTGTAAACATAAATAAGGACATGAAAAGCGGTGCTTGCCTGGGCTTGAACTCGCAATCATCGGTTAAGATTCACATGTTCTAGCACTGGGTGTTCTCAGTTATTTTTCAACATTATTATGATTCTTTTAATGCCTTTGAGTTAATAAAAATGCTAATATTATGTATAGAGTCTTTTGGTATTAGGTTATATATACATATACCCTTAACATTCCCTCACCCTTCATATTGCAATCAAAAAAGCAAATTTATTTCGAGCCCTACCGTCAGTAAAAACTACATATACTTAGAATTTTAAGTACATTTCTCTTAACTCTGAAGGGTGAGTGAGGGTCAGACTTAAAACCTTTTTTATTAATATGACAATGCATCTCCAACGTTGTTTTAAAACTCATATTTGCGTATTTGAAAAAACTGTTTAGGTAATTAGTATCTCTACTGTTTAACTAATAAAATAAACAATTGTATTGAGTTGGTATGTTTGCTTTTCGCTATAATACGCTCTGAAACGATTCGTAGTATTTACTACCATTCGGCATTATATCAAACATTATTATATATTGTGACGTGACTGATGGGTTACGTCCTTTGTCTAGTATTGAGTTGCAACGAGTAGCGGGTGAGATCAATTTCCCCCTGAGGAGAATTCCGCTGAGCCACGAGTGAAGCGCAGCACGGGACCGCGGATAAGTTATATCGACATGATCTCGTAGCTTCTCCAATCTGTTCCGAAGACGGACATTGCGAGGGTTTGAATGATTAAGAATCCTACTTTACCCCGATCCCCCAAATCCATCTAATCTATCTATCAACATTTCTGAATAAATATTATATTATGGGCAAATTTATCTCATTGACGACCTCCGTGGTCGAGTAGTGTGTACACCGGTTTTCATGGGTACGCCACTCCGAGGTCCCGGGTTCGATTCCCGGCCGAGGCGATGTATAAAAAGTTCATTAGTTTTCTATGTTGTCTTAAGTCTGGGTGTATGTGGTGCCGTCGTTACTTCTGATTTTCCATAACACAAGTGCTTTAGCTACTTACATTGGGATCAGAGTAATGTATGTGATGTTGTCCAATATTTATTTATTATTTATCTCATTCAATCATCAGTAATGTCACGCTACTAATTTTACTACCGAATGTCAAAGCAGCCGTTTTGTTAAGTATTATTGAATGTTATATTACCGTATATGTGTATTCTCATGTCTTTTTGAGAATAAATTTCTATAAAACTAAACCTAGATTCCTATTAAAATTGTAATTCATATAAAGTAATTAGGTTGTAAAATATGCGACTGTCCCGTGTTAGTATAAAGGAGTGACTGTCTGTCTTTACTCTCGTCTATCTACTAAAGTAGTAGAATTCACAGAAGTAATTAATTGTTTTTTTTTTATATATGAGGTAAAAAAGGAGGCTCATCTGATGGAAAGTCACTATCACGGTCCATAGACATCTGCAACACTGGGGAGCTTGTAGGTGAGTTGTCGGCCTTTACGAAATGTCAAGTCGTATCGCTTCGCAAAAACTGCCGGCGAAAGCTGATTCCATAGAGTGACATAACAACTACTCTATTGGTAGTAGGGCTTCGTGCAAACCCGTCTGGGTAGGTACCAACCACTCATCAGATATTCTACCACCAAACAGCAGTAATCAGTATTGTTGTTCTCCGCTTTGAAAAGTGAGTGAGCTAGTGTAATTACAGGCACAACGGACATAACGTCTTAGTTCCCAAGTTTGGTGGCGCATTGACGATGTGATAAATGTTTAATATTTCTTTAGCGCCACTGTCTATAACTGACCTCAAAAACTCATCTATGAATGGCAAGAATCTTAATTGCAGGGAATATATTTCTAGGTCAACAGACTTACCCTCATTGTACGAAATATATTACGTCACTGGTAGGATGAGTTCGTTGACCCTATATTTACCCATTATAATCGCATAGTTTTTCAAATTCAAACAAAGAAAACGTAACTTATTTAGAGAAACGCTTGCTTTTATACCCTATAACATACATAGCCTGTGGATTTTTATGCACTAAGTAATTGCACATAAATATCTTCCGTACGGTGAATCTTCAATTGGAAAATAATAAATTGTCTGATAAAGGAGAAAAGACTTGAATAAAGGTATCCGGTTTGACTAAATAACTTTTACTTTCAAGATCCAGTCTATTCTTTTGATTTAGTGCCCTCCAAGTTTTACACTAAACTCAGGGCTTTTAGTGATCGAAAATGTTCGTCCGTGCGATGAAGTCATGAAGTAATTTGTCATAAAATAACGCAGTACTGATGGTTTAGAAGAATAAAGTTGTCTAAGAATATTCAAAATAATATTATTTTATTGGACGACTTCAAAAAGGAGGAGTTACTCAATATTTTTTATTTACACAATTATTATTTTTTTGTATAATATGTTCAGGTAAAACTTTTTTGGTTATGAACCGATTTTGATAATTATTTTTGCGTTGAGTTCAATATAACTGTTGATCGACTTCTTTTTTATGTCATTTGTATTCTACAATTGTTCATGGCTATTTATAATCAAGCATTTTGTTACAATTTTATGTAGTCAACATTACAAGGTTAAAAATGTATCAACCCCTGGTAGCACGTTCCTGTTAAATTTCCCTTCTGATTCTTTTGTGAAAAACGAACCAGTCCCCCAAGTACACACAGAGACTGTACATGCGTATTAAATTAAGACTTGCGCAATACTTTTTTTTTAAATAGTAAAATCTTCACACTGCAAACCTTTGTTAGAAAATCAATAGAAATAGAATTAATATGGCTCGTGTGTTCGTTGTTACGGGCACCTACTTACTCGTGTCTCGTATCCAGGGCCGGATTAACTTAGTCGGATAGGCAATGCACTCGAGATCCTGTTTACCCTTTTCTAGCTTCCTAAAATATAATTTTCTATCAAAGAAAATTTTATTAATTTATTTTTCGCAGTTATGCCTTTATCAAACAAGAAAAAATTGGCTTTAACAATTATATCATTATCAATGAATTTTGAAATCTTGTTTCCCGAATCTTGGCCTATCTAGAGGCTCCTAGGCAGTTGTCTACGCTGCCTAATTGATAATCCGGCCCTGCCCTTATCGAATAGGAATAGTATAATTACCCGACTGTTGTATTGATTTCATATATGATTCCCTTTGTCAATTTGGTTTAATATGTAAAATCTCAAATTCGTTTAAAATGAAATTTAAATAAAGAAAATAAATATTTTCATTTTCTTTTTTGTTTTAAACTTTATATAAGTTTCTCGATATATATTTAAAATTTTAGCAAATTAATTCAACCGCATGTTGGAATTTATTATCGAATCATAATTTAACGAAGGTCATTGGCCTTAAGCGTGATGGTATACTAGCAAACCTTTGCTTCTGTACAGTAATATAATTTTAAGCCCTATTACGTAGTGTGAAAGTTGAAATTTGTTTTGTCGCATAGTATTTTAACCCTCAATTCACCCTCGCCCTTCGTCACTAATCTGTCTGGGACTAATCGCTCTTGATATTTACTGTTTTGTGTACAATATAGGATTAGAATTGAAATGTCACGGTAGTTGTAACATTTAAATGAAAAGATTTGAAGTAACCTTTAATGTAGAGTTTCATATTTCATTTTATTCATTTTGTAGATTATACCGAGAAGAACCGGCAACTAACCTAACATTTAAAAGCGAGTCCGTGCCCACGCCTTACGATCACTTTGTCCATTATACACGACTTATAGATACAATTAAATACAAATAATTATTACTTCTTATTTCTAGTTTTCTACACATAAATTATAGCTCCCAAGGTTGCTGGCTCATTGGCGATGAAAGGAATGGTTAATATATCTTGCAGCGCCAAAGTCTATGGGCAGTTGCGACCGCTTACCATCAGGAACACTTACCTGCCAATCTATATCATTAAAGTAAAATCATCCGAATGTGGTAAAACTTTTGTTGGATGTATTGACAAAAAATACCGAGAATTTTTCTTCACACGTTTTTCGTCTATTATAAACGTTTAACATACACTCTTATTTTATCCGCGCGAAACAGTGACGAGTCGCATTAAAACGTTCAAAACAGTTAACCTTTTAAGGTACTTTAAATTCCGCCTTTAAAGTTCACCTCATAGATATAAGTGTGCGTCTACCTTTAACACAAAAGAAATGGTGTTCGTACATCAGAGGGGGGATCCACTGACACTTGAGATCTCATCTCAGATCTCTGTCATCGAGCTTTGTACCTCGTACTGCAAGATACATAGGGTTTAAAAATTCCGTCAAAATGTCTGTAAAGATGTTCGTCGCCTTGCGACGATGACGTAATGATAATGTTAAATTACTTTATATAACACGACCGAAGAGTTCAAGCAGAGGAGCGACAGCTTTGTATGTTTTCACGGTACGGGATTTAAAAAAACTGGCAATTGTCAGAAGCTATTAAGTTTTTTTTAAATTTCCCTATTCTGATCTTGCATTCAGGACCTCAGGGTCTGCTGTCTTATAGGAGAGATCTAATCAAACGAGGCAGGCAACTGAACATGTGTAAAATACGTACATACTGTACGTAGTAGTAATAAGTAGATCGTTACAAATAGATAGTCATGTGTCCGTATTGAGAGGCTTCGATAAACTCATTAGCGAAGACCTGGCAATAGTAAAGTTTAATTTGTTTATATCAATTAACAACCCTTCTGATAATAAGCTTAAAGTATATACCATTTATTTATGAACAAATACTCTTCTTGTAACAAATCTAATAAGTATGTATATCAGACTTTTGATATAAGGATTTAATTAAAAACATTTCATTATGTTTTCTTATTGTTTATTCATTAGTAGAAGTATGTTAATGTTTATAGTTGTCTGTTAATATTATAACAGCTGAGTAAATATCTACACCGCGTTATTTCAAAGATGGTTGGTGAAAACATGCGAAAGGAATCCCGTCGCGTCCACCGAAGAGACGGAGAGGGTACCGCTGGTCTTTTAGTTTGCATTCCAGTAAATACACGACTAGTATGTCGTCCTGGGAGCCGGCGAGTCCTACACTTCACGTGGGGGAAACGCGTAATATGCGTTTTTCCAGCGAAAAAAAAGGTTGGAGAGAACACGTGGCAGATTCTTATTCGCCACGTGCAGGTATTCTTACGATGTTTTCCTTCATCGACGAGTACCATATGCATTCATTCAGCGGCGCTTGCTGTATTTGAACTCAGATTCAACTCTTGTAACCAATGCGCTATCACGCTTCTTGTTTGCGTATATTTTCTTAATTATAATTAATATCCTAAATAAATTAAATAATTAGTGTACACTTACAGTTTTTACTACCTTAATGTTAATAATATCAGGCGAGGTGACCCAGTTGTTTCAACATGTTAGATTTAATTGAGGATTGCGGACCAAATCTGGACAAAACCACTGAATTTTCACCTGCTTAGTTTGAGTTTATAATTAGTACCGTGCTTGGCTTTTACGGTAAACATCGTTCCAAAAATTACATGTGTCCGATGAAAATGTGTTCCATGTGTGAACAAGCCTTCTCAGCAAGGAGGCCTTAGCTTTGTTACCTTTCTATTTTAGGTAGGTTGATAATAAAATTTCTTCTTTATGGTGGAGAATTTGTCTTAAAGAGTCGAAACTAAAATGTCACAACAGTCATAAGAATGTCATCTAATATAATTGTATGGTAAATTTGGCCTAGATACGAGCACTCTGTGCCCTTTGTCCATAATAATGATAACAGTAACAGTTTCATAAGAAATTGCTCTGATAAAGTCGGTCACTTGACATTTCCCGTCCATTTACGCGAAATATTGCTTTTCTTAACATTAATAAAAGAATATGACAAGTTTTAAGGAAAAGGTTAAATTAAAATATTATAAAATTAAACCGGCCAAGTGCGAGTCGGACTCACGCACGAAGGGTTCCGTACCATTGACTAGGTAAACAACAGTCGGGTCACAAATTTCATATTGGGTACAAAACCCTAAAAATATCCAAATAGATAATACTTTCATAAATTATGTAATTTATTTTACATTAAATAAAAATAAATTGATATAGTTCTTATAATTTTTTCTCATAAAGTAATAGAAAATATTATATTTCTTATTCTACATTTGTTAACATTTGATTTGTTTAATTTTTGATTATGAAATAATTTTTTCTAAAATATTTATTCAAAGGCGTTTCTGGCACTCCTACGGATGTGTTATTTGACAAAAACGGTAACGAAAATTTCAACATCAGTTGAAGTTTTAAGGAACAGACATTGAATTTTACGCAACTTATTTTTCTTTTAAAACAATTTCAACGTGATAAAATACAAGCAAAGAGGGATTTGTACATAGCATAATTAGGTATATTGTTTATATAAAAACTCGCAAACAAAAATTCTTTTGAATTTGAAGTATATGAGATACTTTCTAATGTAAAACTCATTACGTCAACATACATTCGGATTGCTTATTTTAATAAACTTTATCCTGACACTGGCAGAATTGTCAACCTATTGACAGAAGCCATAAATATAATAAAATAAATAATAAGCTTTTATTATTATTATATAAATGCATATTCAATATAATAAGCAAAATCTAAAGAATTGATATGAAGCAAGTCAAGGTAAATTGCAGTAAATTATTACGATAATCATTCTTTGTCTAGTTTAAATTCGAATATATAATGCTATGGAAATATTTCTTTTGTTTTGTACGATTATTCTAATTTTCATAGGTTAGCTTTAGTTTCTTGAAAGAAACGTCACTGGACCGCTCTATCGACAAACTAAATAGATACGATTGGCAGGAAAACTAGAAAATTAAAAAAGATTACATACTTTTTATTTCTTTCGTTGTTTTAAAATTCCCCATATATTTTTAATTTTGTTTGTATATCTTTGAGAAAAGTGCTTAATAAATATGTCTTGTCGGAAATCGAAATTGCCTGACTTGTAGAGTATAAACACGTCGCCTGCGGTTTAAACTCTGTAAGTGCCAGCAATCAGGATTCAGGGCTGCCAGTAGTCAACTCATTCTATAACGTTGGGTCACTGAAATTATACAAAATCAAATCTTATTATAAAAACTAACAAAAGAACATCAAGTGAAAATTACGGACCTTTTTTTGTTCTGGTACTAACTACTATTTTCAAGCGGTCAGTAAAAGATAGGTAATTTGTTTAAACTTATGGAAGTGTTGTTTTAATCCTCGCAAAGTTTATAATTGAATTTTGATTTTTGTTTCTAACGATACAAAACAATCATTTATACAAACTGAATACATAGGATGACTACATTTAAGATTTTTTTTTTTATATTAAGACAGCGGACAAGCGAATGGCCCGTTGATGAGTGTCAAGTCAGATCCCCTAGACAGACCTCCCCCAGTCTGCACAAAATCTTACCGACAAGTGGCCAGTTACTATATTCAACGAATCTTAAATTGTACGTCAGTAACGTAACGTTTCTGAGTGACGAGTAACGCCACATAAGTCGTTTCTACAAACTATTACTCTCTGGGCTATGTGGCTACTCAAGTTTTCCCTCGAATCATTTCATTTCTGATACAATCCATCAGAGAAACTTCAAGCACAGCTTATTTTCTGCTCTCCTTCCACGTTCTTAAAATATATTATAAAATCAATACATTAATAATAATTCGTAACCGGGCCTAACTGGCCGGGAAAAAAGTGTCCATGTTCAATACTTCTACATTTCGAAAATAAATTAATGTAATTTATACTTTATAATGTAGAATATAAGTCCCATTTTCATATAATTTTATTTGAAACACTCATCTTACAAATTCTTTTTGTTCACTTGCTAAAGACCCATTCTTACATTCATACAGTATTTTAAGCTCAAGATTATAATTACAGACTTGTTTTGTATTCTCTAAGATCTAGTTCTAAAGACGTTAAACATAGGGACTAAGTTGCATTGAAGTTGAATTTTGCTTACTTGGTTCTATACGATAGACTCTTGACCTCATACCTTCAGCTTAGTTAAAGAGCTGAAATGGTATTAAAAAAATAGAAATTTGGTCAAGGCCAAAGTTAAACTTCGAATGTTATTTATATGTATGCGTATTATTTATTCAAATGCATTCGATATTTAAATTTTGTACAATCTTTGGAATAGATCGGATGTCATTATATTTTTATTTAATAAATTATATTTGTGTGAAACATCATGACCTCATGAAAGATTTGTTTGTTTAATTTTCGACAAAAGATTAAAATTTAGTCACCGATAAAACATAGAACACAAACCAATCGAGTTTCCATAAACAGTATAATGGTACTTTCGTATTAAAGCTACCGCAGCAAAAAAAGGGTTGTGTTTAAAATTCCACCGCACGATTTTGGGAAAACAAAGTATTTTATATGGTAGATGTTTGGTTCCTGATTACAACAATATATATTATGTGGTTTATTTTTCTAGAAGGCTTAGATTCATGCATTTGATTCGATTCGAAATTGACACGAAGCCGACTCTGTTATCTCTGACTTAATATGATATTATCGGTCTTACCCCTAGAGTGTTTTCACTCTTCACGTGGAGAAACGCGTAATGCGTTTTTCCAGCAAGAAAATGATGAAAAGAAAATGGTTTGGTACCTAACCTATGTTGGCGCATCCGCAGAAATTTTGCTGCGGTAGCGTGAATACGTAAGTACCCATAAAATATATTGTAATGTCAATTAGCTTTACCTCGAAATCTTGAAAAACTTGAAATTTTATGTTATTAAATTAATAACTGTTAAGGCTATTAGATAACACAAGAATACATACATGATAAAAAAACATGAAATTCATAAATCCATAGAGGACAAATATATTATATCTATATTTATCTATGTATATTATTATATGTATATTAGTATGTATATTATATAGTACCTATGTATATTATTTGAGAAAAAGAGTGCTGAGTTCTTACAAGTTATAGTATACATTCAATTTAATCCAGTAAAATCGTTCAAAAGAATTTATAAGAGTCTACTTAAATTATATTAAGATATTGAAAAAAAAACCACTAGTACTGGCCATTTTATCAAATTATAAAATATATATTCTGTAATTGAATGTATTGATAAATTATAAAACATGTCATGTCATCTCGTATTCTTTATATTGACGAGTAAAAGACCTAACGAAGAATTTTATTGGAAAATTAAAGTTCAAGACACGCTTAATGTAAACGTATCTTATGTTTCGGAGCTTCTTTGTTTAACCTTTGTTCAATTTAATAAGTGAATTTATTGGTACATTGAACTTTGTACTCACAAATCAAAATCACAGACAAAATCACTCAAGAAATTTCCTCATGAGCGATTTCAGTTACGGTGGAAATTGCGGTGAAGAGTGCGGGAAGAGTGCAAACATAAGTACACTCAGTCTCATAATCTGATGGGTTGGCTGTCCGACACAATCGGAAAGAGTTTAGGCACAGAACCAACTACTTAATGTTAGATCCCTGGTTCGAGAGTGTTAATAAGTTGGTTAGTCTTTATTCATCAGGTGGGCTTTGAGTTCGTTGCCCGTACAATGCCAGGTCGTGAACGCGAATAAGATTAATTAGTATACATACAAAGCCAATACAATCAATTTTTTTCCATATCAGCGTGAAACTTACTTGAAACTCGAAATTTGAAACTCGATTAAATGAAAATGCGTCACGATCAACAGACAAACAAAAGAAAATTTCAATTTCTTTCAAGCTTCATTTCTATTGTTTATGATCACCAAATACAAATTCCATTGTATACACGAATTAATAAATAACACATGAGAACTCGGTAGAAAAACTTAATAGGGATGTACATTTCCCTTTTTTTTCATTTCGTTTCTTTAGCTAACGTCATATTTGTTCTGCCAATAAAATGAACACATCAAGGTATTTGAAATTTAAAAAAAAAATGTTTTTGTAAATTACAATTGTAAAAGAGCCGAGTTGGCCCAGTGGTTAGAACGCGTGCATCTTAACCGATGGTTTCGGGTTCAAACCCAGGCAGGCACCACTGAATTTTCATGTGCTTAATTTGTGTTTATAATTCATCTCGTGCTCGGCGGTGAAGGAAAACATCGTGAAGAAACCTGCATGTGTCTAATTTCAACGAAATGATGCCACATATGTATTCCACTAACCCGCATTGGAGCAGCGTGGTGAGGAGGCCTTAGCCCAGCAGTGGGAAATTTAGAGGCTGTTTATGTTATGTATTATGTTATGTACAATTGTTGCTGGCTTTCTATCGTAGGTTCTTCTTAGGTCAGCGGTGCTTATTTTCGAACCGGTGGTAGATGTTTAACAATCAATAAGTAAGTTTAACGCTTCTATATTGAATAAAGATTTTGACATTGACTTAATATCTAAGTTGACTGAGTGATTTCGGTGGAAAGTGAAACCTAACCGTTCTATAATGGAGACAGTATCAAATTACAGTCTTTCTCTAATTCGAAATATATTTCAAGAGCTTAGTATTAATATTTTCACTATAAAGAATATATATACGATTTTTCTCAAAAACGTCCTAGAAAAATGGGTTAATGCTTTGTTTGGCGTATAATTCTTGTATCAAATATTACACGCACACATGAACTTAACCGCACATATGTACATACCTTCATCCAACGTCTATGTACAAACTAAAGACGATTAATCCACATATTTGCCTAATACAATTCCTTTGCCATGAAATTAAAAACCCCCAAATAGTCAAGTCTTACATATTTGGTGTTTACGTTATGTGCCAAATTGAAATGAAGCAAATTAAATAATCAGAAAATCATTTACGCGTTGTCGTAATCGTACAATTAATGCAGTTCCCGAAATGCGACGTTATACGAAGTGGAGTGAGGCCAAGATTGATTGCTATACAGTCGAGTAATATTTTTAATAAAAGGATTATTTGTGTTTACGTGTTTTGATAAAAGAAGTGACAGCCTGTAATTGTTCCACAGCTGAAGACTAATCATAATCCATCGCGTTGATCAAAATGCGGGGTTGGTACACACGTGGCAGACGTTCATCCGATACTGACAGGTTTCCTCATGGTGGTTTTTTTCACCGCTGAGCATAGTGAATTACAAAAATAAAACAAGCACATAAAAATTCAGTGATACTTGCCCGGGTTAAAGATCGAGGACCTTCGGTCTTTAGTTAAGACTCCCGTGTTCTGATCAATGGACGATCTCGGCTCTTGTGTTTTGTTTGTTGATAAATTATGAAGGAATGTTTAATCAAGCTCATTAGACCGTCTCAATGTTCAAACATTTCATGATTTATTGTAAAACAGATATCTGATCATTCACACTCTTATTTATCGGTTCAGCGAAATTGTTTAAAGAAAATGAAAAATGTTTAAAGATGGTTGTTTTTTTTTTTTTTTGATCAAAATAAACTGATAAAGACGGATCGTGATTTGGTCTAAATATTTTCTTATGCCTTATAAATAAATGAACATTCATTTTATTTTTCGTTTAATTTTGAAAAGGATTTTTTATAAATATATATATGATGTTCACATATCATACGTACAATTATTTATTATGTTATATTTAGATTAATATTTGGAGCAAAAAATGTTTCCCCTTTATAGAAATGAACACTCCTACAATACATTAATTTAATAAAAAAAAACATTACACACACTACAATGTGTTTGACAGAAACACATACAAATGAATTTTACCAGTAAGAAGTCGGAACGGGCAGCAGTTATTATCTACGTTTATATATATGAAAGTGACTCTGTCTGTCTGTATGTATGTCTATCTCTCTTTCACGGCCAGACCATTGATCCGAATTTGATAAAATTTTGTATGAAGCAAGCTTGAACTCCAAGAACGAACATAGGCTTTTATGCCTAGACCTGAAGATCAACCACTAAAACGCGAGCAAAGCCGCAGGCAGCAACTAGTCATATAAAGTGAAGTCATATAAAGTGAAACTGAAAACTCATTTTAAATAAAGACCATTGAGGTGACATGCCTGAATTGTTCGTTTTTGTTACCAACTAAATGTTATGAAACACAGCCTCTCGCCGCCTCTGATTTATGTTTGTTTGAAATATACTATAAAACTACAGATTTTCATACAGTTTTCAATAATGTATAGATTGTGTCATGAGCAAGGTTATATGTGTTTAATTCAATAATTGAACAACTTCTCTAATTAAACTTTATGTAACTAAAGACCTAGGAGACGATTATGAAGTTAAATAGGAGTTAAAGCAAATTATATTGTTATAGACTTCAAACTGAATGAATGAATAATTCACACATACAAAAGCTTCTACGAGTTGACATTTTCGATACAAAATTAGATTTGAAGGGATGTTTCAATCACATAGTCAAACTTTCCTATACCTTCGTTTTCAAGTCTCCAATTAGGGAACATCCATAAATGACGTCACACTAAGGGGAAGGGAGGTCGAACGTGACGGGGTGTGACGAGGAGGCAAAGTATTGCTTTCAGACGTGATATTTAAAAATCGAATACGATGGAATTTCCGGACAAAATTACTAAAATTATGAATAAAAAAATGTGTCAAGTGTACAGGACTCGTAAGTAAGGAGAAGGAAATTTTATAAAAGGTTTATTTTGACCTAATAATAAATAGAAGAGGTACCCTTTCGTAAGAGCGTAGTTTCGTCAGAACTACTGGCAATTTCGAGTCGTATAGTCATAGATAGATGACTAATAATACAGGTATTTTTTTTGTTTGTATTTAGGGGATAATATCCGGAAATAATTTCTCAAAAATAAACTACATTATTCCTGAGAGCTATAGGGTACATCCGCACCGTATAAATTTAATCCGTGCGAAGCTGGGTCGAAGTGTGGAGTGTATAGTATATTTGGCATCAATGAAACATTTTCTGACGAATGTTTTTCTATAAATTTGTGGTGTTGGTTCTATATAGGTAATCGATTCCCGTTTATTCGATTCGATTCAGTGGTTTGGCCGTGAAAGAGCAACAGACAGACAGAGTTACTTTCACGTTTATAATATTAGTATATATGTCACATTGAACATCAATGTTTATAAATTTTCTTCAACTTTTATAAAAAACGAAGCAATTTTATAAAAGCTAGTAATATTAAGCCCGTGAGAGACAATGGAAGTTTTCCTCATTTCGTTCAATTTATGCAGAGCTAATGCAACATGACGCGTGCCTCGGCGTGAGCAATGAACTGTAATGACTTGTTCAGAATATTCAGGATTTAATAACTATGCATTGATCCTTGGATAGGTTTTCTTTAATAAAATAATATTAAAATATAAGTTATATTCGAGTAACCAAATTAGCATTGGCGTTTCACGAGATAACGTAAAATGTAAATTAACTTAATTTTTTTAGATTCAATAGAAAAATAAAAAAGAATAGAGTCTTGGGACACCCGGTAAGACCGAAATTGTTTTCGTTAAGTAAGTATTAAATGACAGACACCATAAAATAAATCAACTACGTTTGAGAATAATTCAATGCTAAGAAATAAAATAATTATAAATAATTTCATGTTAATAAAAACAATAATAAAATATAGCTTTAAATTATATTATTTAAAACTGTATACTATAGCCAGAGATAGAGAAAAAGTGAAAGAGAGAGATAGGTCGCCTGGAGGGAGCATAACGCTTTTCCCTTCCATGACGATTTCTGCCAGTTTACTCTGGTGTAAGCCGCGTAAAAGAACTGGTTTCCAATAATAATTAAAATACATAATTTATTAATATTCTAGGCTTATTTTTAATCTGTATCTTTTTATTTTTATATTAAAAATGAAGTCCTCCTATTAATTTTGGTTACGGTGTCTATTCTCAAAGAAAACTAACCAACAATATTAATGGTGTGCCACAAGTTTACGCCAATACATGTGCAATAGATAAACAGTCAAAGCTGACAACGCTGGCTCGTTTGTTTTAGTGCTTAAGTAGTGCGACACTCTATTACAATACATAAGATATATAAATAATCTAAATATATAATAATATAAAGGTACCAATCCACTAGACTAATTAGACAGGCAAATCAAACCTTTATAAGTATTTTATAATCTTATACAAAATAACATACTTATTTATTGTTGCTATGCGCGCCACACACAATAGCTACTAAAGATATTGACAAAGTAGTCCAGTGACAACTTTAAACTTTGCTATGTCTATCGCTAAAAAGCGATCAAAGGAATTCACTTAAATAAATTTAAAAACAAAATGTGTTGTTGCATAAGGACTGTTATATTGGATCGCCCATATGAATTTGCGACTGTTATCCAATGCACCAAAGAACTATTTTGGTACTCTATTAAATCGATAAAGGAAATTATCAATTGTATTCAGGGCCGGACCGTAAGTTTAGAGGGTCCTGGACTAACACTACTTAGGGGCCCACCTAAGACATATCCGAACGTAGATTTGAAACCATACGACCTGTTTAATTTAATTAAGTTATGGATTATTTCGGATTATCGTCTATTTTTGACTTTGACTTGACTTAGCTGGGGCCCCTTTGAATCAACGGGGCCCTGGGCTGAAGCCCAAAAAGCCATATGGTAGATCCGGTCCTGATTGTATTGAGTCTAATAAAATAATATTGATTCCTATCGAAAAGAAACAAGGGTAGGAAGAAATAAACAAAAGTCCCAGACCATTTTAATATTGTAACAATTTATACAAATTTGTTTTCATAGATTTCACAGATTTAAAAAAAATATATTATTTTTTTAATTAAGATAATATACTTTTTTCATTGGTATGTAAAGATTTTATTTTATAATATTACAAGGCATTTGATGCTTACGACTTAAATGTTCTTTTTCATTAAAACGTTTGTGCAATTTTTGAAATAAGAATAAATGATAATTATGACGTCACGGTATAAACGGACAAGTATCATCATATGCTTATTGGAAATTTGTTACCGCTGTTGTTTCGATTTGAAGGGTACTTGCTTACTCTAGCTCACTTGAGCAAGTGAAATACACGCTAGAGGTCTAATTAGCGGTGTATTATCAATGTCAGGGCCTAAAGTAAAGCATCTAGAATTACGAATTTCAATAGCCCACACCACAAGAGTATTATATTACGTATGTATGTTACTTACTGATAATATATCATGCCATAGGTCGCATGTATATACATGTTTTTTTTTTATTTTAATATTTTTTAATCATATTCAAGGTGCGAATCTTTAATAATATATAAATAATAATGTTTGAATTATCTTTGTGGTAGGGCTCTGTGCAAGCCCCTCTGGGTAGGTACCGCCCACAGATCACAGATTATACTGCCAAACAGCAATATTTAGTATTGTTGTGTTTGGTTTGAAGGTTAAGTGAGCCAGTGTAAATCACTGCACACGGGACGTAATATTTTAGTTCCCAACGTTGATGGCACATTGTCAATGTAAGGAATTGTTAATATTCTAACAGCGCCAATAAGAGAAGTGGTGACCATTCACCACCATTATTATATAAATAAATAAGTAGTTACTTACATACATGTAAACTTAACTATTATTTTTATCATTTAATTAGAAAATCGTTTTTTTTTTAGTAAAATTGTATTCAGGTCAGTCGCTGCAGATGTAGATTGAATTTTGTCGACGAAAATACTACAGGGAAACTATTAGAGAGATTCGATTATAGAAAGCGTAGTCAGCTGTGCCGTCTGACGATGCCGCAATATTATATAACGACTGCAGGTTCATCATCTCGGTTCGATTGAATACCTTCGTATAGAGCTCAAATCAGAGTCGAGTCCATCGCTGTCGTATAACACTCGATGGACTGGACAGTGATAGGGCCGACCGGTTTAATTGGAACCGAGTGGATTCTCGATCAGTAATTCCGTGATTTACCGCGGAGGTGGTGTTGTTTACCGGGCGGCGGGCGGCAGTGCGCGGGCGGGCAGGGTGTCGCGCGCGTCGTGGGGCGGCGGCCCGCGGTCAGCTGGATGCGCGCGCCGCGGTCGATACGCACGTGGCGCAGGGCGCAGGCGCGCGGCTATCGAGCCCGCAAACGGGCCGCTGCCACCGCGAGCCACACACGCGATGCATGCGGGCACCTAGCGGATACACGCGCGCGGGCCTCATGGGCACCGTGCTGAGCTTCAGCCCGCGAGAGCGGCGACCGCCCGCAGCCGCTCCACCGCCCGATCGCGCCGCGCTCGCTTATTCCTACGAACGACTCAACAACGCTAAGAACAGAGAGAACCGCGATGAGCGTACACGGGACGAGCGTCGCGCCACCCTCGACGATGCCGCCAAGATTATCTCAGAAAAAACCGCCCTCGAGAAAAACCTCAAGAAGCATTCGTTGTTTATCAACGCGCTATCATGGAAGAGGTTCTCAACCGCCAATAATAATAAGAAAAAGTTAGAATGCAAGAGCAAGAGCGTTTCGACGTTCCGGGCGCCTCTCACAGACAATGCCCCACTCGATAGGAACAAGAACGTCAGCGTCGGTGGTGCGATATACGCGCGGGCACCGGTGGCACCTCTTCCACCACCGCCGACGGAGGTAGCGCGCACTAATGCGCTAAATAACAATGTGTGCTACGCGGAGAAGCTACCTACGACAGCAGTGGGGACGGCCCCGGTGCCGGCGCCGAGGAAGACGGTGATACAAGCATCGACATCGGAGCTGCTCAAGTGCCTGGGCATGTTCCTGCATGCGCGGTGCCACCGCCTGCGCGACTTCCAGGCTGGCGACGCCGTGATGTGGCTGCGAACTGTCGACCGATCATTGCTCCTGCAAGGTTGGCAGGTAACTATGCTTGAAATTAACTTTCTAAAATAACATCATTTGAATCGTTTAATAATAATAATAATATAATTTTGTATCCATCAATAAATGCTTGAGCATTTTTTTTCTCCTTCACTTAATCAGTAATTTCTATTATTCCGATTAATGTCCTGCGCATTGCGCAATTTTATCTAAATATGATACATTTCATAAATTAGGTCTAGGTACTTATGACGTCCATATTTCTAAGAGAAGGTGAGTGTATAGCATCTGCATCGTGTCCGTGACATGTTTGTGAGATGTGGAGAGTACTTCCATAGCCATGAATGCGTAATACAATTGTTCAGCCTAATCGTAGTGCTATCATTAATACACCACATTAAAGTAATTACCTTTGCAATTGTAACGCGTCCTTGTTATTAATAAATTATGTAATAACGCAACAGATAATTTAAAAAAAAAAAAACAATTTACTCAAAAAAATATAGTTTTTCTAAATTTCTTGACGTTTCGTCTCACTAATTAATTTATCGTCTGAATTATCTTAAGGTATCTAACGTTATATACTTAAAAATTAATCAATAACGATAATTAGGATATGTAAACAGTGGGCGGATAACATTACACTTTAAAATTGTGCGATAAGTATGCTTAATGACAGGCAGTTATAATCTTTTATTTAAGGTGAAGGTTTACGTAAGAATTTTTCTTTATTGTTTGCATCGGGGCATTCATTTTTTCTTTTATTTGATTAAGTAAGGCATCCATAAAAGTAAAAATGATAGAAATGTCTTATTAGTATAAAAGTAAGCCTGTTAATGGCAAATGCCCAGCCGTGGGACGTACATTTTTCTCGAATGGAGAAGTTTTGGAGCTTATTCCACCATGTTCGTGGATGTACATGGGACAACATTTCATCCAAAACATGTAGGTTTCTCGACATTGTTTTGTTTCACCGTAAAACACGAGAGATAAATTAATAATAATAATGATTTAGTTCAGCTAGTTTTTATAAATTTAAACAATTAAACATATAAAAACTTTGTGGTTTGTCCGGACTTGAACCCGCAAGCTTCGGTTAACATATGTTTTAATTACTAGATCATCTGGGCTCGAAGCGACAATCTATACAATAATTACGTAAATAAAATGTCGGCGATAATTATGCGGGGAAAACTCCCCGAAGCGAGGCGAGGTCGCGATTTCCCGCTCCAGTTTGTACATACGCAGCGCTTGTGCTTCAGACAACACCTGACAACACCTCACGTTTTCATGCAGGTCTAAAAATAAATATTAAGTACGTACTACATATTATAAATAAATAGATATTTTTTATCTACAATTTGCGTTTTTTTATCGTTCCACTTTTAAATATATCGTTCTCTAAAGCAATGGTCAGCGAACTTACTGCCAAGGTTAATGATTTTATTTCCGGTTAAAACATAAAATGGCGACACTGTTTAAAAAAACCTTTGTAACTTTATGTTCCTTTATTAATAAAAAATGGTGACCGTGAATTTTTATTTTATTGCATAATAATTATGGTGCTATGGGATTTTTTTTTTGGCAGACAACCTGATATATGATCGTCTTTTTAAGGTAATATAAATAAAATAATCCTCATGTAAAACCATATTATTTTATTAATATGTACAACAGATTGAACATTTTTTTCAGTCGAGTGTTTGAATAATAAATTAAATTCTTTTGACCCCTTATAAAAAAGAAAAACAAGAAATACGATTATTAGGTAATCTGAAACCTAAATATCGATATATGTATATGAATGATAGGATTTAATGGAAAAACCCCGCGGAAGGAGTCGCCGGGAACGTGTAGTTTAATAAATGAATAGGTAGATATAAATGTCAGTCGTTAGTTCAAATGACGAACAACGCTGCGATTCGAAGTATCTCTTTTGTTTACAAAACCCACATCAGAGTAGCCTGGAAATAAAGATTACATTTCTTAAGAGGAGAATGGGTTTGTTTGCATAGCAGAAATAAATTGAGAGTTTCAGTAAAATATAATTATGTAAGTTAAAATCCTGCATCTGAAACGTACATTAATTAAATTCTACATGCGTTGCTGATGCCTTTTAAAACGACTCCATTTGGCTTTGAGGATTTCACATTTAATTTTGTATTTTATCAAATGTTACCATATACCATAAATATGAGCGCACAAGGTACATTTATTAAACTTTTAAAACAATTAAAAACTAAAAAATATAAATTAATTATTATTTATCAGGTAAATGATACATTATTTAACTTGGTTCAAGATAAGACATATAAAATAGTATACACATATATCTTGATACACTTTATAATATACTTGATACAATTATAACACAATTTTAAGCAGTTTTTTATCTGTGCAGAAACATTAGGATTTATAGATGACAATTTGTGACGGGAAATCGAAAAGTTTTCAGAAGATATTGTTTTTTTTTTATATTCAGTAACGTCCGTGATTAATTAGTCAGAAGTTTACTGAATATTGGGTTTAAAAATCGATTATCTATAAATATCGATTTCATCCCTGATTTAACATTGTGATAAGAGCTGGGTAGTAACCAATAATCTTACCGCCAAACAACAATGCTTTCTATTAGCGCCTCTTTGCCACACAAATGATAACATTCGTAACGCTAAAAAAAATCATTATACTTTAACATACTAACCACTAAATCGATCATGAATTTTGGATACTCTTTGTAAGGGGTACAGATAAAAACAAAGGGTTCTTAACGCCTTCAATGAATCATGTAAAATAATAATACAAAAGATTAGATGGTCTTGATATTTCTATTAACTGTAATTAGGTGAAAATATTTCAGACAGCGTATTTTATAGCAATAATATAATATTTTCCCATTTTATTATTAGTAATACAATACTAGTAAAAATATTGTCCTTTTTATTTTTATTTTATTTTACTTAAAAAAGATAATCTAGGTTTTAATATAATAATTTGTTTCAGTTTACATGTAATATTATATTTATATGGTCTATTTATATTTTGATATTTTAATGATCCTTACAATATTATAATAACCTCATTATGGACAGGCTGACCTGATACTATCCAGACCCGTCTGAGAATCCAGAATCCAACTAAAATCAATTCACAAATACAACGAAGGTAACTGGCACTCAACAATGAAGAAGTCACGATAAAAAAAACAGAAGAAAAATTTTAGTTCTGAAATTCGATCGTAATACTGGCCAAACATAAAAATGCAGGAAAAACAAACTAAGAAACTTGCTATTATAGATGTTTAAATTTGTCTGGATTGTTAATTGTTTTAGGTTTCAAAGATAAATTTCATTTCAAAAAACATTTGTGTAGATTTGAAAGATCGAATATTAGCCCAGAATTTTGAATTTTTGCTTATTTTTTTTTACATTAAAGTCATGTATTGTTTATCTAAACTAATCTAAATTATTACTTTAGTCACTTGAAGTTGAGTTAGTCTTTTTTCGTGGCAAGAAAACGACCCAAAAGACAGATAGGGTTTAAAAAATTAATTGTCTTTAATGTCGAATATCAAAATAGGCCAATATCTAAAATTTTACGATTAAATTTACTTCGATTTTCAAGTTTGTTTTTCTCATAATATTAGAGATAATAACTGTTCTTATTGGATTTTGGTAAAAGGAAAACTTAAAGCATGGCGAAGAACGGTTTCTCAATCGAGCATTCCATGAATTCCTGGAAGCTTCTATTGAATAAATATTTAACCTGGCCACGTGTTCTAGGAAGCCATAAATAATTTAAAACCTTCAATTGATCTGGTAAATGTCCAAAATATATATTAGTCTCACCTAGCCGAATATTTCAACTAGTTATAAATAAATACAATGATAACATTTTATTATTAGATTAAAACATTTTAAATATATCTCAACGCTTTACGGTAAATTTTTTATCGAGACATTATTTAAAAATAAAACATTTGAATGAAAAACTTTGCTCCTGTAAGATTTTACATGTGTTGTATGTACCACACCAACATTGGTTATTTTTAAATTAGGAAGCCTAAAAGGAGCAAGTGAGCTCGTCGCCCTTAGATACGGGCGTTCCAAGAATTATAAGCCACTTTTTGTATCCTCAATTTGCCATCGATTATGGGGTCTTAAATGTCATATCACTAGTGTCTATAAGTACTCTAACTCACTAAGCTGAAACAGCAATAAAAAACAGTAATAATATGTATTATATTGTTTTTCGGTTGTATAAATAGTGGGTGGCACCCAACCTGATGGCCAGACAAAGTCCTACCAGTGGTGGTACTGTCTTTTGAAGACTATAATTATGAGTAAATTAATTCTGAATGGTTGTAGTAAGTAATTTATAGTTTATAACATTTAAAATTCAGTCACACAAAATGTTTAAAAAAAACATATGAGTTTAAATTATGAAAACATTAATGAGATCTTAATTAAAATCATCGTGATTTTTGATTTTTTATTTTATATCCTGTTATAATAAACGATTCTATGGGTCATTTTCAAAGAGCACGTAACGTTAATTTTATATCAACCTATGATATAAAATTAAAATGTTATTTAAGATAGAAAAAATATAATATAGGATTTTCACTGGGTAGAGAATAAACGATTCGAAATTGTTTCGACAAGCTCTCTCGTGATAATCTCTCGTGAATATTGCGGATTCCGGGGATAGTATTTTACTACATAATTAATACAAGGAGCAGGGATAGAATAAAATCTACACCTAGTTCTTAATTCATATAAACGATTAAAGGCTCATTTTACTTCACACTACCTAAACTCTAAATATAAAACGGCAAAGTAAGAAGTAATTTATTTCATAATAAAATACCAAAATTACATTATACAATTTTAAATTTTTTATTCCATTGATTTAATGTTAAACATCACGTGACAATAATCCCGTTATTATATCAGCCCTTTCATGCATTTTAATTTATTTGCGTCACGACTGTATATTGATATTTAATTAGGTCATTAAACCCTTCAGATACATATATTATACGACGTAACCATTAATGTTATAAATACCTTATGACATTTAAAGAATACTCCCCTATTAAGTGAATTTTTTTGAGAAAAATATAGGGATTAGTTGAAAAAATTGTACATGCTGTTTTGATTAACATAAAATATTTTTTGATTTAGTATGAACATTTTTAGTAGAAGCTATTTTTGTGACGTATTTATGAAAAAGCTATGCATTCCAAATATGATATTTATAATTACTAAACTGCTTTATTAAACATCGTTGCGTGTAAGGTAACAATTATATTTAAAAGTCAATTGAAATAATATTGAATGTAGTAAATTCAGATAATGTATAAAGATGATCCTAAAAAAAAAATAGAATAATTCTTTTAAGTATTTAGTAATTAATGATTATGTTTATTCCTTCCCTAATTTTATCTTATAATGAAATGGTAATTGATTATTCAAAAATTTTGGTACGGTTTTTTTCTTAATTCTAAACAAAGCATTTTAATTTTTGGAATATCAGGCGGAAATATAACGGAATAAAATTTACAAGTGCAACGTGGAACAAAAAGTTTTTCATTGAACTCGCATTCTATGAAATACGTAAAATGCTTAATTTAATTGGATTAGCTTGTAGCGTTCTACTAGCTAACGTCTTTGAATGGGCGAATGATGCAGATATTCTGCAGTGAAATGATATAACAAGTCAGCGAGATGTGGAGCCAGAAATTATTAAAAATAACTGTATTCAATATGAATTTTTGTAACATTTCTAGAATACGTTTGGTTAACTTTCAAATTGAAATTTAACAAGTGAATGCCAAAACGGCATGAAGTCGTGATATCTTTTTTGTTTTTCGAATTCACTATAATATTAATAATGTAAATGAACGCCGTATCAATATCCCACTGCTGGACTGAGGGCTCCTGTACTCTCGAGAAGAAAGTTTGAATCTTATTCCATCACGCTTTTCCAAAGCGGTTTGGATGCACATGGAACAGGTTTTCTTTGGTCGAGTATGAAATCATTATGAACCCAAGTAAAGCACACGAAAACTCAACAGTTCGTGACCGGTTTTAAGCCATCATTTTTGAATTTCCAGGAGCGCTTGACAAATGATATGAATATTACTTGGTATTGTAATTGTACGAAAGCAATGGACTCATTATCGACTTTGACAAAAAAGGTGACATTAGCTTTCAGTCATTTTAAGTTTTATTACTCTGTAAGTAACCGCCTATTAATATAAATTAATTAATTTTTTTTTGTATTAAGTATTTAATGATATTACTTTCAACTTATTAAGTTTATTTCACAAATAATTTACTAATAATGACAAGCGACATTTATAGGTAGACTCTTCGTCATGCCAATCGATTCTCAACTATGTTACACGTGCCGCTTATGAATATTTAATCTCCAACTTATATTAGTAGTGGGTGGTTAATTTTGTCTTGACATTTGATAAATATAAAGTAGGAACAATACAAATCAAAATGTCGTCAAGTATATTAATTAGTAGCTATTAGATTTAATTATACCACGTGTTTCAAATTTCTATCATATTAAAAAAAATACTCCATATAATATTCCGTTTATACAGTTAAAATACAGTAGGTATATAATTATACTGTAAATATTATCAGGTTACAATATTTAGACATGTTTAATTAACACTACGGACTAGACTGTTGTCATGGAATAGACGCGTCGAAATCACAGCGATGCGCGTGTAATATATACATACTGACATACATACATATTCTATATGGGGAGGGCTAAATATATAATGTACGTAGCGTAGGTACCTTAAAATAATTTCTAGTAATATAGTGTAACGAGATTATACATATAATAAATAAATGTTACGTGGTATACAGTTATATACCTATGTATATTACAACTTATAAATGTTTGTAAAATCTATAAAACAAAATAGACCTTTACGATACTTTAAGGTCAGAACCATTGATTATTCAAGCTACTTCACAGACTACTAAATGTCCCATAGCTGATCATACTCTTCGTTTAGGAAGAAGGTTTGGACGTTAATATGTTCTAGCCACTGGAACAATTTAGCTCAGGAGTATATGTTTATATATTCTTCGATTATAATGCTACCTACTTTAAAATCGTTATATCCTCATAAATTCCACAAGCAAGGTAAAAGTAATGTCTTAAATATATCAAGGCAAAAAGCGCTACTCAACTTGATAGCATAATTTTTCACCTCCAACAGCGGTTACGTTCATTCAATATGGATGGAGCGACCCCTCAATCGATACTCGTCTACGCTTTCTTGGCGTGTCGGGGTTTGTTTAGAGCGAGACAACGATATTGCGTGAGCCGTACTTATGTGTAAAGAGAAGCCATTAAAGAAATACGCAGTATAATCAATAGGAAAATAAATAGTAGCGAACAATACTTTACGAAATTTATAAAAATAAATATTGTAATTTTTTTTATTTTTTATTATTATACTTGAAATGTAAAGTACCCTTATGTTAAAAACAACAATTAAGGTCTGAGGCTGTCTTCTATATATAATTAGTTTCTAGGTAGCTATATAAAATCAAATAAAAATATTCTTTATTCAAGTAGGGTCATAAAAGCTTAACAAAAAATTGTGAATCGTCATGTTAGAGGTGTTGAAGCAAAAAGAAACATCTAAACGATAAAAATGATTTCATTACTAATTTGAATGTTTAATAGCTGAAATTCAAATTTCTTTATTCAATGTGGATGCATTACACTTACGTATTTATAGTCAACGTAAAAACCACCGCTTCGACAAAGACAATAAATTGAACCGAGGAGTGCCGGTGAAAAAGATTTTTGTCTAATTTTGTAATTGTTTACAATATTCAATATTATAAAAATTAGCCAGGAGTTAATCGGTAGATTTTCAAATTAACATACATTACATAAAATACAGGAAACGTTTGACCAATTGAGGTCATAATATAGAAGAATGCTTGATGCGAAAAGAGAATAACATAAAATCTGACAGCTTAGATTTTATTAATCTTATCTTTTCGTAGGCAAGACAAAAATATAAAGTGAGCTTATTACATTGGTAAACGTTTGAATTATGTAAGTAATAATAATTTTTTTGATAGAGCTACGAGATCTCTACATCTACGAAACATTTGCCCAGCTTTCTACGCAGTGTTATGTTATGTTTGTTATAATCTATGCTACAAGGTACCGAATAATGTAAAATTAATTACATATTTATAAACGAGAGTAGAGAAATGTTCGTAGCTTACTCATACTCATTGTACAACCTTTATGACTCTATCCGCGTCTGATTTATGTTTCGGTTCAATCCCCTAAGCATTACAAGCCCTCGCCCTCGGTGGCAACCAGTGTTCAAGCGATCTCTTTGCAAAAAAGGTTTTTATTGTGTCCAAAAATTGACCAACATCGGCCCGCCAATGCGTGGCAACCGTGTTTTTTCACCCACGGCGCCCTGGTTTAAAACAGACCAGTTTCGAGTAAAACCCGAAACTTTATAAAATTCACGCTTAATAAGATAGTAATCTAAATTTTAAGCGGTTTAAACTGCGAGGCGATTCTTATATAATATGATACCCTTAAATCATCTTCGAAACATGCTGCATCTTGTCGTAGTTTTATGTTTATCGGTTTAGTCGCTTTTTTAGTTACGCATTCCAATAAAAACATCATTTCATATATTATTCTAAATATCCAATTTCATTGCGATCTTAAAATGAATATGTATAGTATGATACAAATAATACATAATTATTTATAACAATATCCTGACACACTGCTGATTATAAAGTAAATATCATTTTATGGCTGTAATACAATTCTTGCAAACAGTTTTCTTTTACATTGTTTACAATGGGTAGATATCCCCGGGATAAGCGAATTTCCTCGCGTGAAGGGCTTCGTTTGTATTGGCCTTTGGATATAACCCTACCGAATAAAGTGTTAATATTTGATAATGTTTGTTTACATTTACTTACTAGGCCTTATTCGAAATTTGATACGAATTTTGAACAAAAATATATATTAATGTAATCTTTAAAATAATGTATTACATTAACAGCCTGTAAATTTCCCACTGCTGGGCTAAGGCCTCCTCTCCTTTTGAGGAGAAGGTATGGAGCATATTCCACCACGCTGCTCCAATGCTGGTTGGTGGAATATCAATGTGGCAGAATTTCGTTGAAATTAGCCACATGCAGGTTTCCTCACGATGTTTTCCTTCACCGCCGAGCACGAGGTGAATTATAAACACAAATTAAGCACATGAAAATTAAGTGGTACTTGCCTGGGTTTTAACCCGAAATTATCGGTTAAAATGCACGCGTTCTAACCACTGGGCCTATACCTATACCTACTGTTAATTTGTTGTGTTTTTTTGCATCTTATGGATAAATGGCCCACCTGATAGTAAAAGATCCCCACTGCCTATAGATATTAGCTAATAAACCACTCCTTACATCGCCAATGCGATACCAACCTTGGTAACTAAGATGTTATGTCCCTTACATTATTTCACTGGCTTACTCACCCTTTAACCCAACACAACAATACTAAGTGTTGCTGTTTTGTGGTAGAATCTATGACAAGTGGATGATGACCTACCTATGGTTGCATAAAGTCCTACCACCAAGTGTGAGCACTCGCACGATCTGGGGTCTACAATAAATCACTGTGTCTACAGCTATCAGCCTTTTCTCGTTCCACTTGTTAATAAAAATAACTTATTTGAACAAACAACAGTGCGAAGAATGTGCAAAAAAAACTTGTTAAACATAAAATGTTTCATGGAAAGATGCATAAAATTTTTTCATTGATTAATGATAATTATATTTTAAAAATATTTTTGGTATTCAAAATTAAAAACGTATGTATTATATACTCATTCTAAACTTAATTGAATTGGTAACACTTGTCAAAGTCAGGTTTATTAACCTGACTAAATACTGAACGCTCATTGGTTGCCTGTTGATTTTCAGCTAGAATCGACCAATTCAAATTCAGTTTAAAGTAAATATAGTTAATTGGACTTTCACGAACGTTTCGGACAACAGATTATTTCAACTATATAAATGAGAACGAATGAATTGAGCAAAATATCGGCATTTTTTTAATCCTTTTTTTTGTTTTTTTTTTATATCTGAAAATTTAATTCATTCTTTATAAACAAAAGTTATTAATTCCTTTTTTCAGACCTTTTCTTATTTATTGATAGTTATATAAAATGTACTATAAAATAATATTATTCACAATTTAATCTATAAAATTTAATAAATATTCAATAAAATAAAGTATAACTGTATTCTAGTTTCTATAAAAAACCGCGAAATGCTATAAATATAAATTTTATTAATACTCTTCAAGTTGATCTAATTTTATGAAAACATATATTTTATTATTGTACACCATATGTAAAGTGAAAGTTAATAACACTAGATTTTAAAATGTATTATATTAATATACATAATAAATATTATAAGCAAAACTTTGTGTCATTCCTTAATTTAAATTGATACACAGATAATTAATAATTATTCAAATTCTAGGTTATAAATTCACAACATTCACTAAGAAACCTCAAATGATATTCTAGTGACACGTGTATTTTTCTAATACGATTATCACACAGATCAATATCAACGTAATATAGGTCACTTGAAGGTGAATAGGGCTTAATTAGTCTTTGCAATTATTCTGTAGCTGACCATCAGAAATAATGGAATATGGATAGCTGAAATTACATTTTTTTTTTACGTTTTTATCGAGGCCAAAGAAATGCAAATAACTGATTAGGTGTCGTAAATATTATTTTAGTGTAAGTGTTGGTGCATGTAGTTTTTTAAGTAGACTTTTATTTTATTTTTAAAAAAATCTTTTAAAAATGTGATTTCAATTGAAACTGTTTAATTTCAGGACGTGGCGTTTATAAATCCAGCTAATGTGGTCTTCGTGTACATGCTTGTTCGTGAGCTGGTCGACGGGGAGCGGATAGCCCGTCCACAAGAGCTGCAGGCCGTGGTTCTCACCTGCCTGTACCTCTCCTACTCTTACATGGGTAACGAAATTTCCTACCCCCTCAAGCCCTTCTTGGTAGAGGACTCAAAGGACAAATTCTGGGATCGTTGCCTTCTCATCGTCGACAGACTCTCATTTAACATGTTAAGAATTAACTCCGA
The DNA here is from genome assembly GCF_037043105.1 of Vanessa tameamea. Taxonomy (NCBI): domain Eukaryota; kingdom Metazoa; phylum Arthropoda; class Insecta; order Lepidoptera; family Nymphalidae; genus Vanessa; species Vanessa tameamea. The sequence continues at coordinate 9,468,397 of NC_087325.1, forward strand.
GCCTGGTTTCTTCACTGAGGTGTTCACAGAGCTGAAGGCGTGTGGCGCTGTGGATAGCCCCCCGCCGGCCCCTCCACACCCCGCCCCCGCCCCCCCACACGCTATGACAGCTGCCTGACATACAGAGGTTGCTGTGCTCAGGCTAGCACTAACAGACCGCCCAAGTCGTGTTTGATGTCGGCTTTTTACTACAGAAGCTCTTGGTCAATCGTCGATTGTAAAGTGGACGACTAATCACACGTATAGATAATTTATAACAGAATTGAATATAAATTAATATTGTATAACCTCGTGTGATCGATGTATGCAAGGCTTGTATTAGACAAAATTAAATTTCTTTAGATTCCTTTAACTAAATTCCAAGGAAATAAAGCCTTATTTATATCATAAATGTTAAAATATAAACGATCAATTGCTAAGCATTTAACGTTTTCATATGATTGACCGAGATTTTCTAATGAAAGTAGTATAAAACAAAATGGCGGTTACTATAACAGATCTAGACGAAAGCATAATATTCAAAAGATTTTAAAATGTGATAATAGCAGAAAAATGCAATTATTAAGATCATTTTAAAGAAAATCGTGAAATGTCACGATTCATATAACACATTACTGATGCAGTCCCGGTTTATAACTTATAGAACTGTTTCACTTAAAATAAAAAAGCAACTTTACCTCATTTTGTTTAGTTAGAAACAGTTCTATAAATAACAGCCAATCCAAACACTTGATTAAAAACATCAATAATTTCCAATTTGACTTTCGAACGTAACGGTAAGAGAATATAAAATGGCTACCCTCTCGTCGTACGTTTAGAAACAATTGAAACGATAGAACATTAATACGTTCACTTGTGAGCTCTTCACACTGAATAGTAAAACTGTACTTTCTATGTCTGTATTATGGTAGGTAATTGTCTGATAATCTTATTTTCCAAGCTGCTCACTCATAGCGGCGTTCTAGTCCAATAGCGCAGCGTTAGATAGTAAGTTAAGAGTTTCGTAATGTAGCGAATGATTGTATTGCCATATAGTTAGATGATATTAGCGAAATGTCTGGCAGGCGGGAGGATGCAATAATGCGGGAACACCGTCGTGATTTACCGGGAAACCCTTCTAAAATGTGTACGTACGTATGGCCGGCTCAAAGCGGAATGACCTATTAAGGCAATGAAATATATTGTATTTAAAAAAATAGGTGAAATTTTGCGAATGATTAAGCGTTTTGTACAGTAATAACGATTAAATATATTAAGTCCTAAATAATAGTCTAGTTTAGAAAAATGGCAGGTATTAAATACGCCTGAAGTGACACTCGGTCTAAATAACTGAACTTCATGTAGCTTAATACTTGAAATAAGATACTTATGAGCTCAGACTTGTAATATTGATGTCATAGTTACACTATAATGATAAAAATGTATACCTTAAGATATTGTTCTTGAATTTATCGCACTTAATAAATATTTACCAAATCGTTTGTTTTAAAGGTTATTAATAAATAAAAATAATTTATAGGGCGTGGCATTTCCAAATTATGAGGATTATTATATTAATACGATTTGTAAATTATGAGGCTATGATACGAATAAAATAGTAACGAAAAACCAGACTGAATATTGTCAACTACTAAATGTTCGCCAAATGGTGAAGTGTAAAATTAGATCTTACGAACACTGAGGTGTCTCGGTACTGAGTGTACCATTTATGAACCTTGGTGGTGAAACAGCTACCTTTTTTAATTCTGTGCATGCGATTGATAAATTTTCTATAACATTTGTTATAAGTTATACTTTTTAGTGAAAATATTGTAAAGATGCAGCATTGTTGTGACATGTAGTGTTTTCGTTTTAAATACTTGCTTTCATTGGCAATGACGTTAAGACTCGAGAAGATATTGGATTTAAAAGATAATTTAGTTTGCATCTTAAGTTCTTCTATAGAAAAAAAAGCGCGTGCAACTTTGTCCACGTGACCGAAGTTAAACGTCAGAGGCGTTTCACTAAAAGGTAACAACTCTAAGCACTGGAATTCAGGCAAATAATTATGTCCATTAACATTTTAGAGATTTTATTATAAAATCTCTAAAGTACCTACGAACTTTAAAGTAACATTTGCAGCAAGCAAATACTAATCCAAGACTAATGTATGTTCTAACAAAACACACGTAAACGTTGTTACGGATTTAATAATGGTAGAGTATTAAAAACGAAATTAACTGTGAAAAAAATATTGGCAACTGTATAAGGTACTTACATCTTCTAATGTTACTGCTCCATTTGCGTCCTTAGCCCTATACAGTATACATCATTAATATTACTAAGCATGAGATTGCACCCAATTGTGCACAATTAGCTAATCTCCCCTGTGAATGGCCGCGGTTGCTTAAATAGGTCAGGAGAACGACATCACAAATTATTTATGTGTAGCTTAAAGCATAATCTTTAATGCGATCATTAAGGTACAATTGGAGAACTAACAATAACGTTATCGCCGATGGAGTTGTAGCTTGCTGTACTTGAAGATACAGTAAGTCAAGAAAAAATACTTTTTTTTTTAAATTCAATATTATGAAGATGCAACATACAACTTTCAAAGGGCTTAAATCCTAAAACGCGGGCTGCAGCCAAGCGTAAAAGAGTATTATTATGAATATTACCTTGAACATGGTACAGATGACATAGTTCTAGAAAAGACTAACGTTATTGAATTATATTTAATATGATAAAGCATAGTTTTCATTGAAGAAAACAAAAATGTTGCATAATTTTTTTTTATATATTAAACCAAATGAATTTGTCTTCAAGAAAGCTTAATGCCTGGCCCTATATCATGATACATATAGAGGTTAAGATTTTTTTTAGTAATAAAACCGAGTGTCCTAATGTAAGGAAACTGTTTAGTCAAGTGAATGTCATAAGGATAGAAAAGTATTTATTGAATAAAAATAAAAGAATCTCAAAAAAAAATATTCCAAACTCTTAATTAATTGGGTAAAGTAGATGTCTGTGATGTTTATTGAATTTAAAAAGCTTTTGTTAGTGTTATTTACGAATATTGTTTTTTTTTTATGTTTTTTACTTTGCGATTTTTGTTATTCTAGTATATTGCCAGATTTAACATATAAGCTAACGATTAGGGTGACCATATAATTTGTTATCTAAAGTGTTACAATATCCCGTAGAATTAAAAATAATTTTGATGCCGTCTTTATAAATATGTCATAGCATTTATTTTCTAAAAATTTGTTATTGTTTATCCTGGCTGTTATTTTGTAATCATGCTAAATAAAATAAAAAAAAAGAACCTCATTCGGCCGTGTTGAGTGCTGATTGTATTATTATTTATTTTAAATTAAAATGTGGAATAATTAAGATAGTAATGTACATTCCAACTTAATTAATAATGATCTATTAAAAAATAAAATATAAGCCCCGAAATTCATTCATGTCCCAATGATCTCCCATAAATATAATTCGATATTTGGAAGTGTGGATGTGCAGATTTTGAAGGTAATAACAGTTCAGGTACCTCTTCTAATTATTCATGTAACTCACGTTTGTTAATTAACCTACTGTAAATAAAACCTTATTATTAAAAAAAATTTCGTATATACAAATGTGGTGTTTTATTTTTTTTAAATCGAATTAGTTCTTCGTCCCGGCCCCGCACGAGTACAAAAAACGTCTATTTGTACCTATCTTAAAGTTGTAACTTTAAGATTGAAAAACAACATAAAAACAAAAATTGTCGGGTTTACTGTAGTATAATATGCATATTAACTTTCTTTTTGAATCACTCTGTTTATTAATGACAAACAGGATTAAAATCCGTTGCGTAGTTTAAAAGATCTAAGCGTCGGCGGTAAGAGACTTTGTTTTATACTATTCTGAGATGCCTGTCTATGTCATTAAAACATCATTTTTGTATTTTTTAAATATAAATAAAATAATATAGATCAGTTAGACAAGGATTCTGTGATCTTGATTGTGAGCTGAAAAAAGTAAGAAAAAAGTAAGAATGCGTATTAAGTTGGCGAGTCTGATGGTGTTATGCGTATGTAAAAAAGTAATAAACAGAGGGCATTGACCTATATACTTCAAAATAACCGCAAATACCTACTATATAGCCTATTCGAACCACAAGTTCACAAAATCCAAATAAAAAATATTGGCATCGCAGACGCGATATCAGCGGTCGAAAGCTTGAATAATCTATGATATTAATTATGGATTTGCTTAGAAATGGCGTTTTAAACGTAGACGCCGTTGTTCTTGTTGTTTATCTTTCTTTGATTGGAATAAGCTATACGTTTCTCGCCACTAGCCTGAGTTATGAACATTTCACTACAGCTCGTCTTAGGCACAACAAGTACCCGAAATTGCTTGCAGTGTTGGGGCGACCTCACCTCCCAGCGATCGCACCAAAATAAGATTTTTAAGATACCATATCAGACGCATAACCGGTATTCCAAGACATGACTATTATTGGCGAAGCGCCCCGAACACATGGGCCCGGATTTTTTGTAATATCTGGATTAAAAGGAACCTGCTTCTCGATTTTTTTTTTAAGCTTTCGCTGTGAATTGAATTGCCATACTTTTGTTGTCAAGTTGGAGCAGTAACACATGGTGAACTTTGGGAACTGGAAAATTATCAGATTATTGTTATGTAATAAATAATTGTCTTGAAAGAAATTTTGACGAATTCTAAGTCATCCCTATCACCTCCTAACGGGAATACGTCGAATTACCAATAAAATCAAAAATCAAAATAGCCCTGTATATATCAGTAAATATAAGTTAATAGTTTGAATTCGTACAAGGAAGCTATTTACATAGGTCATTATGACCGAGGTTCACTCGGGAAGCTCCTTTGATCATTATAATATATTTAACAGCTTATTCGGAACAAATTAATTTTGAAATAAATTTAAGGATACTAAAGTAAACAAATTAAACATTTGTATGTAATTTTATTAATCCAATAAATATTAATAATGAACAAATACAAATCATATCTGATCATATTATGATCAGATTATGTAAATGTTATCTGTGAATATGAAACGGTTAATTGATTGGTGAATGTAATTCCACTTTTTAGTGAAACATATAGCTTTTCATTTTCATTACATTTTCAATCAGATTAAATCCAAGCTTTCATTTTCACTGTTTATCCTATATGACCTTTTAATATAAGTTTAGAATTATTAAAAATGTTTTATTAATGCTGACCGACAACTATAAGGAACTGGAAGCAAAATTGTATACTAAAAATGGTAATTTTTTTGTTCAATAATAAATGAATATCTACTCTTTTGCTATATTTCCTTTTATTTCACTGACTTAACTCAATTAAGTACCTTCATAAAAGTACTACGATTCTGTGAATACTAATCAATAAATTGGTGACGTCATCTGAGTTATATTCCTAGCGATTGTTCTAGGAATTTTAGGAATGTGTCAGGTAAGTCTTCGCCTTGTTTTAGATTTGGTATAATATGGAATCATTAGATATAGGAAACAAGTCTTCTTAATATTTGCAACTGTCACACAGGAAATTCGTTTAAAATCTTTACACTTAAATAATAAGCGATAATAATATAAAAGTACAGCGATGACGGTGTTTTCTCAAGGATATTATATTCGTAAATGTAATACAGAGTGTAATTTAACAGATTCAGAATAATTATTCTGTATTTTGACATACTCTTTTGAATTTCTTGACAATTTGTCATTATGACATTACTATTGTCAAATTTGACAGAAAAACATACACAAATCACAAACCAGCTGCGAGCCGAGTTTTGGCGGTTAAATATTTTATTTTAACTCTATAAGAAAAATTTAAATTTAATATTTGCCCTCGAACTACTTCGGTTAATAAAATAACATATTATTGAATATACATATTTAACAATTAAGATAAATTTGACTAAATTGTATTAGGTGAATCCTCAAGTTAAAAACCTTCAAAACTGCTTCATATAAGGAGTTAGTTAAGTAAAAGTAAACAAGCACAATGGGTGATTATCCGGATCCTGATGAAGAATATGAGCTCATGTATTCAGACGAGCTCGATTTATTACGTGACATGGATGAAAATTCAGGTAAGAGATTATTCAATTTAATAAGTATATACACTAAAATGCTGTGTACGAAAACATTAATAAGTATAACTATTAAATTTTAGATTCGAATCCGGTTCGAAAAAAATTGTTGCCCGCAAAGAGAAGCTTAGATTTTTCAAGTCCTATTGCCAATAAGATTCCAGTTGTTAATGAAACATGTAACACTAATGCTCCCAGCAATGAACATGTTTCAATCAGCTTAACTCCAAGCTTAACAGCTTTAGATGACGTCCTTTCTCCAAACGTCTCCAACAAGAGAACAGTTGAGGATTTATTTGGTGATATTAATGATATTGATTTTGATAATATACAATTGCCGAGTAAAAGACAGAAAACCGAGGAAGAAAGTGACATGGAGCTAATAGATAAAATAATTGAAAGTAGAAAACTGAGACAAATACTAGCTGAGCCAACTTCTAGAGGTATAGCTGATAGTGGTCCAGACTATGATATAAATGAGAATCTGACTACCAATGTTCCAACGTATGTATTAGTGTTTTTTTTATTATTTTTTTTTTATGTAATTGGTAGGCAGACAAGCATATGATCCCCCTGATCGTATGAGGTCACCACCACACTATAAATAATAACCATTCCTTACATTACACCAATGGGCCACCAACCTTGGGAGCTAAGATGTTATATCCCTTTTGCCTGTAGTTACACTAGCTCACACACCCTTCAAACCGGAACACAATAATACTGAGTATTGCTGTGTGACGATAGAATATCTGATGAGTGGATGGTACCTACCCAGATGGGCTTGCACAAAGCCCTGCCACCAAATTGTTTACTTTATTTAGTGATGTATATATATTGTAAGTAAAACTCTTCCAACTTATATTATTTTATTTTTATTCAAGCTGGCCTTTTATGTCCTTTACAACCTGGAATGGTGATCGTGTTTATGTAAGATTGGAGTGTGAAGATTTATGGGAAAAGTCATTGGATGCTGTAACCAACCAGCTATCACTGAAAACAACATATGCATCTGTTTGGGCAGAAGCTAGAAAAATTGTAAGATTGCATATTATATAATACTTTAAAATTTACTTAATTCTGCTACACCTTAACTCAAATACTCATGTCATTGATTTACAATACTAAATTAAAATTTAAAATTATACTGGCTTGAAATGTTAATTCCACCAAGACATAATCTATTTTTATTTTTAAATTAAATATACTGATCCTATAAATAATAATTGCTCTAGTTAACCTAATGATGATCAATACAGTTTAACTGACAACTATAGTTATGATTCTGTGATTAAAACTTTTGTAATAATCTTCATTATGTACTGTCCTTTCTTATTTTTAAGCTATCACTTGCTTAAATAGACTTTTACTACTATATTTTAATACTAAGAATATTTTATTTAGTGTGGCAACACTCTCCCTTATTTTCTAGCAAATAGTTTGAAATATTTCACCACTTTTGAACAACAGAAATTATTTGGTGGTAGAGCTTTGTGCCTACCCAGACGAAAGCTTGTCTGGGTAGGTGGTGTGGTGGTTAAAATTTCTTCCTGCGCTTATGTCAACTATATATATAGTATATATAGTATCTATATAGTATCTGTATAGTATATATAGTGTCAACTATATATAGTATGACTTTTGATTAATTTTAGTTTCAATTTCGACTAACAAATTACATTGCATAATTTCAGCTAGAAACAAAGAAACAGCAGCAGGAAACACCCAACGATTCTGAGGAAATAATTACGAATAAAAATGTAAATGAATTATGGGTAGAGAAGTACAAGCCAAAATCATATGTGGACTTGTTGTCTGATGAACCAGTTAATCGGACTGTGCTACATTGGCTGCACTTGTGGGATAAGGTACAAATATATTTATGCAAACAATAACAAATTAGGGACTTCGTTTCCTTAATGCAGATCATCTATCAGATCATCTATCTTTTTTAAATGGTGGCGTAGCACTTAGTCTTCTGATGCTTATCAATTTGTGAAGCAAAAGCTGTGACGAGTTGTGCTACTTCTTAAATACAACACTTGTACTTTATATAAGCATATCTGTGTTATGTATTAACTAAAATTCTTTATACATTCAGTACTTAAACATTAAATTTTAATGTTTAAATTTATTATTTTAATATCACAATAAATATGTAGAAGACTTATTAGTATAGTTAGGAAAACTAGCAAATAGGCTAGACTTGATAAGGGGTCACCAACGACTACCATCGCGTCGCCAACCTTGGAAACTGAGCATTGATGTACCTCGTGCATATAGTTATATATTGGAGCACCCATTCTTTAAATCAGACTTCATCAATATTAATTATTGCTGATTGGCTGTTGAATGTATGATGATGAAAGTAAGATTTTAGTCTCAGTTTCGTTTTCAATATTTCAGGTGGTATTCAAGAAGGATGTGAAAACAAAAGAACCACATCAACGTAATGCATTCAGCAAGCGTACAGGACAGTTTCAATTAAGTAACAAATGGAAGGGTAAAAAAGAAGATGAACCAGAATTAGATGATGATGGTCGTCCGCATCACAAAGTGGTACTGTTGTGTGGACCTCCAGGTGTTGGGAAGACGACACTGGCACATCTTCTGGCTAAATTGGCAGGTATGTATATGAGAGGAATAAAATTAAATCTTGTAATTTAGGAATCATGTATATTTGTATTAATCGCCACATAATTCTGTACATAAATTTCCAAATCATTAAGTTATCTGCACTTCTACTAAAATAAAAGTTGATGGTTAAAAAAATAGAAAAAGCCAAGTTTTGTTCAAAAAGTTACTAATTATTTATTTTTATAAATAGAGGCTTAATAATATTTTGTCACCAATGCTAAAACTAATATTATGAGTTGTAGCTTTAAGCACAATAGCAGCCTTATATTTGTATAATAATATTTTATTCTTTGTGCGTCAATAATGTGGAAAGTACTGAGCATATGATTGAAACAAAGAAGGTGGGTATCAACTAATTGTATAATATTTATAATCCTACTTAGTTTTGATGATTTTCTTTCAAGTACTATAATATACTTACTAATAAATGTTATAAGAGTGCCTGATCATTAGAGCATTTTCTTGAATGTCACATTCCGAAGAAGACAAACTGTTGAGTACGCGTATAATTAAATAATATCAAATTGCATATATAAGCTCTAGTTATGTAATGAAAAATATAATATATATTACAATATTAAATTAAAATATAATATTTTTCTTTAAATATATGAATATTTTATTTAGTGTCTCATATTTTCTAGGTTACAGACCAGTTGAACTAAACGCATCAGACGAAAGGAGTACAGAAGCCTTCCAGACAGCGTTACAGAGCGCCACACTGATGCAGTCGGTCTTAGATAGGGAGAGAAGACCTAACTGTCTTGTGTTAGGTAAAACTTTATAATAACTAATATATTGAAAAAACCTCGTCTTAAAAAAAGCATTTCTCGACTCCCGACAGAAGTGATAACTTAAATTAATCTAAGTTGAAATATTTAATATTTAAATCGTTTAACTTGAGGAATTAACAGGTTATTTTTTAATTATATATATGATAATGTGAGGAAAGGTTATTTATTAATAAAATATATTTTATTCTTAATTACAATTCTTGAATATGTACAGTACATTTTGTGTGTGTACATTATTAGTATCATTATTGCCTGCCCAATGCTGTCGTATGTGTATGAGAAAGGGAAGCCAGACAGACTGGCGCCGTAACGCGTTACGTAACGAAGTGGTTTACCCTCCCATTTGAAGTTATCACTTAATCTTTGGAAGTATAAAAGCATGCTTAAGCCTTGAAATTTATCTCAGTACACACACACACACAATACAGTGTACAGTGAAAATCAGCATTACACAAATTGTCGGCGTGCATTAGTGTAAGTGACGCTCGTGCTTACAACAAGTCTTTTTGTGCATGAAGTATGATATGACATACAAATTAGATTATATTTGTTAATACACGCCGATAATTTAACGTGGGAGGGGAGGGGTCTACTCACAAATGAGTGAACACATCTATAAACTCATACATAGTATTTTAAAGAGTATTTTTTGGTTTTTATTTTAATATAATATAGTAAATAAATAAATAAAACAAACATATATGTATTTGATTGTCGTAATAAATAAATTGAAAAAGGAAGAATTTTGTAGTAGAAGGTCAAGTTATTGTTTTTTGGTGCTAAATGCGAATATTTCGGTTCTCATATAATACTAAACTGCGTTAAAAGTTACACTAATACTAAAACTATTCTGTTACACTCGTAGACGGTCCGTCCGTCTCATGGTAATTTACTTAGTAAAATTAGGTCATGTGATTAATACATATTTTTTAAATGACAGATGAAATCGACGGCGCTCCGATACAAACCGTGGAGTTGCTAGTGAAGTGGTGTACCACTAGCGTAAAGAAGGAGGAAGGCAAGAAGAAAAACAAGACGCAGCCCCTAAAGAGACCCGTTATTGCGATCTGCAACGATTTGTATGCTACTTCGTTAAGACCTCTGAGGTAATATGATCGTCAAATGAATCTACATATATATTACGAGTCGAAGTCGTGTTTCTGTTTGAACGTATGCAGTAATTTCAGAAACGCCGTGAGTCTAAATCCTTCTCAACTATAGATAGATTAGATTAGATCAGGCCCGTCGCGACGGTACGTAGTTACTAATGAGCGCGGCGGCGTGCGCAGGGCGTGTGCGCTGGTGGTGGCGGTGCGCGGCGCGGGCGCGGCGCGCGTGTGCGCGCGGCTGCGGCGCGTGGCGCGCGCGGAGGGCGTGCGCGTGTCGGCGCGCGCGCTGGCGGCGCTGGGCGCGCGCGCCGGCGGGGACGTGCGCGCCGCGCTGCAGCTGCTCGCCTTCCTCGAGGGCCGCTTCGATGGGACGGTCGGTCGCAGCTTTTCTTTAAACTCGAATCGTCACCGACTATCTTTCGTTAATTTTGGAACCTTCGAGGAGAGAGCCTCCTCGTTTCTCAAGGGCCGGCTGCGCAGCGAGACCCCGGGTGTTGCAGATGTCCGTGGGTGGTGGTCGGCACCTTCCATCCTGATGATAGTTCACCCGTTAGCGACATGCCCGCTTTTCACATATGCCATAGATTCAAAATGATTGAGTTTAGTAATTCTATGTGCCTGCATAATCTATTCATGATGAAGCGTTCGTTCCGATGCTACTGCCGGTATTAGTTAATGAAAATTATAATTGAAATAAATTAAAATCAAACTTAATTTTCTCTTAGTGATATTTATTTTCTTTTTCATATGACATTTATTAAACAATAATAATAGTAAGTATTGTATAAAAAGGTAACTTTTCATACACTACTTTTGTACCGGCGAATAATTGATGAATTCTAAGTCAATTTATTATTGCAGATAAATATAGAAGACGTAGAGAACGCAGCGATCGGCACCAGAGACAATACTACGAGCATGATGCAAGCGCTGCAAGCAATTTTTACCATAAACGATAACAACCCTAATTCTATTCTGAAAACTATTCAAGCAGCGGGAGAATATGATAGGTTTGTCAATCATACAAATTGATAAATGTATTTAATTCTTTAATAAGATATAACTAATATTATGTGTCCGGCTGATGTTCCGGAACCTTCAATTCACAGAATAATAGAAGGAATATTCGAGAACTATCTCGCAGCGAGAGTGGACTCGAGACTGCTCATCGCTTGCGAGACGACATCGTGGCTGCGACTGTACGACGCCATCAACACCTGGATCCAGCGAAACCAGAACTACTCGATGTACTCCTTCCTACCGCTCTGCATAGCGAGGTGTCACGGTTTGTTGGCTTCGAGGCAGACGACGAAAGTGAAATTTCCCCTTCAGGCGCAGGAGGTACTTACATCATTTTTACTAGTTTTAATATTAAGCTATTGTACGATTTGAAAAGTACTCCCATCTAGAAAATGTTGACAGACAGACCCGAAAAAATTCAACCCACTTGTCTTGTGCATCAATGCCGAGCCAGTGCAAAATGAATGTCGTTTCGTTTCACAAATACTTTTGGTTAAGCAGTCAGAATACATATGGGGCGTTAGGAGTGTTTCGATCCTCATACCTTTACTAAGAGTTAAGCTGAGCGAGGTGTGCGGCTGCAGCCGAGGGCTTAGCTGTGTGTGTGTGCAGACGTCGCGGCGGCGCGCGGAGCTGGAGAGCGCAGTGTGCGGCGTGCGCGCGGCGCGGGCGGACGTGTCGCGCCTGGCGCTGCGCCTCGACCTGCTGCCGCTGCTGCCCTACGTGCTGTCCCCTGCGCTGCGCTCCGCCAACGTGCAGGTGGGGAACCTACCTCCAACCTATGTGTATTTTTATCTGAAGCTTGCCCATCCCATTCTCGAATAAAATCTGTTTTTTTTTAATTTCCCGATGGCAGCGCCACCTACCGGGTCCAATCTAAACCATCCATCGAAATCGGTTAGCATTTAGTTGGAGTTCAGTTAAAAACCACGTACAGAAGATTCATACTCGTATATTTAAATGTGTGCATCTGTAAATTTTAAGTGATTTTCCGCGTATCCAGTTTCTTGTCACGACCTGGATACGCAGAAAACACGGCCACAGAAATGTTTATTACACCTAAAATAAAAAGCTTACTGCTGTGCCTTTCAAAACGCGTTAAGCTTTCGACCTGCACATGAACACTTTTCAGTCACTTTATTTTACCTATAGAGTATGTGTATATATGTTGCGTATATATAAGCGTGTATTTGCACACACACTTATACACATACAACATTCTACATATCAATGAATGATATTCGTTTATAAGTATCGCCCCCCCCCCCAGCTGTGCAGCGAATCCGAGCGCAAGTCGCTGCGCACGTGTGCGGGCGCCATGTGCGACTACGGCCTGCGCTACACGCAGCAGCGGACGCTCGAGGGCCTGTACGCCTTCGTGCTGGAGCCGGATATATATAAAGTTGCTTTCTTTGGTACGGTTTGCTATTTCATTCGGGATTGTATATGTCAGAGAGACGTTAAGATGGCGTCCAGCCGAGTGATATTTATCGTATTCGTCACCGTCATCAGACATTGTTAGATGTGAATGAGATATAATTCCATAGACGTTTTCTCTAATTACAGTTTATTAATTAGTGAACACAGTGACTTCTGTCCTGAATTTCGAATCCATCTCTTTTAGTTAGAACCGTTACAAAAAATATTTTCATGGTAACCACCGATCTCTTTTCTACTGCATTTTCTTAACAACCACACTGACAACAAACTGCCAGTGACATTCAAATCAAGCACATATCACATTAAAACTTTATTTCAAGACGAAACAACGCTTCTCTAACCAGCGCCATCTATTAGGGACTAGTGGAAATAAAACTGCGCCGACACCATACTATAAATATAAATTTTCGGGGTGTTTTTTTAGAAAAGACAGTTATAATTATAGACAAGCTTAAACGCCTGACAATTATTTATTAACCAATGAGTTCAATTACCTATTACGAAAATAAGCTTTACCAAAAGCTAATACTAAAGTTTTAAAGTTCATCAAAAACTATCATTGGAGGTTTTTGATATTTTTTTATATTCTTCTTCGTTTAAGGGACGTGTTATATTTACAGAACCAACTTGTCAATCAAAATGAATTCAGATATCACATGATTATGATTTTCATGGGATATAGGTATTTTGGGTGTCGCTGAAAAAACGCTTTTACGTTACGCTAGCCCGCCTATACGCCTCGCAACCAGGGCGTCCCGGGGGGGTAAGGCTTGCTCTTGAACCAAATTTAACAGTTATGCCAATGTGTCTTCGACGATGGCACAAGAGAACCTATAACATTTTAAAAATATAATCGATAATCCTTAAATATATAATATTAATAAATTTATTCGGTCGCGTTTCAGATTTTAGGTTTTTTATATAAAAAAGTAACCCATGTCCTTGAGGCTTAAGCTTTAAGCTTGATTCATACTCATTTTTATCAAAATCAGTTCTGTGGTTTGGCCATTAGAGATTAACAGATAGACAGAGATACTTTCGCACTTATAATATTAGTACAGATCCTTGAAGTAACAGATTATTTATATAACATTTAGTTTTTATTTAACTAAATGATGTACTAATGATTTTTGTTTGTTAGGTACCGAAGAGAGGATAAGACCGCCCCCCGCCATCCGACAAGCGATCGCTCGCGAACAACAACTTGAAGTTATAAGGAGAAACGAAAATATGGTAACTATTACAAAAATACAAAACTTTTACACATTATAGAAATGGAATGTGTATGCGTCAGAAACGTTTTATTAAAACGTTGCACCGAAATTCCATTAATTTTTACTCTCTTTAAAATAAGTTACCATTGAAAAAAGTGCGTACTTATTACAAGGCTGAGGTGAAACTTTATTCGTCAGAAATGTTTAACTGAAACGGTACATAAAGAAACGGCATACTAATATTCTAATTGTTAATTTAACTGTGATCGCGTTCAATGAAGTTTTACTTAAAAACAAGCGATGTCAGGAGTGAAAACTGTTTAACTAAAAAAAAAAAAATCCTTTCAATAATAATAGAAAAAATCTATATATATGTTACGGAGGATGAGCCTCAGTTTCATCGGTACGGTCCATAGGTATTAAGCTTAAAACAGTGGGCGTCGATGTGTAATATCGGCGCAACGAAACGCAGTAAACTAATGAACTCGTTTATTATTTTAAATCGCTTTAATAGCTATATTATCGCCTGGCCCGCCTGCTGCTCGAGAAGAGAAAGAGAGGGGGGGGAGCATTGACTCCAAAAGTCCAACGTTTCGATGACAGCGCTGCGACATATATATATAAGATTTTTTCTGGTATTCTTTTTATTAGGACGACACAGTTAATGAAACACAATTGAGTTTCTCTGTAAAAAGAGATTTATTTGTTTAATTTTACAATAATAAAAAATAAAATAAAAGTTTGTATTTACCTACGCATTGTTTTACAAAAATAATATTTACGCATCTGTAAAAAAGAGAAACGACATTTAATGTTTATTTATTAACAATGTCTGTTCCTAAATCACAAGACACTTTATACTTTACTTTTCACAATCACGAGATTGATTCTAGGTTAATATTTTTCATGGCTAACATTACATAAGCGTTCGATGACGGTTTATGCGCGGAATTCAAATTAAATAAGAATACATTTTTTTCTTTACGTATATAAGTTACTTAACGATACTTGTAATAATTTATTATTGTATTGTAGATGAACCGGATGGGCAATAAAACTCAAAGTTCCGAAGTTAAACAGAAGACTGACAAACGGGCTGCGAATAGAGACGCTGCCCAGCTACCGAATCACCTGCAAAGGCTACAGCCGAAAGTCATCGAGAAGAAAACTACTACGCAAGTAAGTCACTCACTTTCAGGCAAGTAGAGTACTGACCAGTCATGTCTCACTACTGGGCATAGACTTTCTCCCTTTTGAGTGCAAAGCTTAGACCAAGTTTCATTTATATATCAAGCTCCGTAATCAGTTCTCTACACGATACGATTTAGTACGGCTGAATATTTGAAAGGTATCCATACGGATATATACATAAACACTGGCTTGTCCGCGCGGTTTACACGACCAGAAAGACACTTACACACTTCCAACTTCCAGACTTCGAGCTGTTACTGAGCATTTTTCTATAGATTTGAACCCAGAACCTCAGTATCTGCGATCTTATATCTAACCACTAGACTGACGAGGCAGACAATATTTATACATATTCGTTAAATTAGTAATTGACTTCAATACAAAGTGTTGCCATAAACAATACTCAGACAAAAACATATTTATACTTACACAATGGTTTATAAATTATTAAATGACAAGAGATTTAAATGTATAGTATTACACATAATCGCTAGTCGGGCGAGCCCGTGGGCCAACTGATGGTAAGTGCTCACCATCGCCCATAGACATTCCTTACATCAACAATGCGCCACCAACGTTAGGAGCTCAGACGTCCCTCGTGCCTGTAGTTACACAACAATACCGAGTACCGCTGTTTGGCTGAAGAATATCTGATGATAAGGTGGTAGCTGCCTAGACGTGCTTACACAACGCCCACCACCAAGTAACATGAAACATTAATTCATTTTTTAAAACGTGTAACACTTCTCCGTATATTTGTTTATAGATAGTTTTATTTCCTATAAAAGAATGCTATTCAGAATGTCATATAGAACTACATAGGTATTCTAACGATTAAATAATTGCTTAGGGATATGTATTGTTAAAACGTCAGTTACGTGCGTTTTACTCTATAATCTAACAGATGGCGCTGTATGGTTGTAAAACGTGTTTATCAACATTTGAAATACATAGATGATAGAAGTGCGAGGAGTAATACTCGTTGACTCTAAGGAAGATATATTATTCAATTTAATTATATTAATAACATTTGAAATACATAACTTTGTATATCAAATGTTGAAAAAGAGTAACTAATAAGTATCTTGCCGGTTCTTCTCGGTAGAATCAATATTCTTTAACCGGTAAGGTGGTTAAAGTGCTTGTTAAAAGCCTTAATAAAAGTTTATTTCGATGTTGGTTTTAGAAACTATATTGAAAATATTTTTATATTACTCATGCTAATACTAAGACAATAGGATTGTATTTGTACTAACAAAGGTGAATTCTTATAATGAATGTCTAATTACGAAAAAATATAATTAATATCGATATTGCGGTAATCATTCAATCGTTTCTTTCGATGTTCAGGCCATCAGACAAATTGCAATCAAATCAATTGTTTTTTTTTTTTTTAATATTTTTTATCTTGTGTTCAACGTTGTGTTTTATAATGTTTTCGTGTAAACGAAATCCAGTAGCGATAATTTCTTATAAAATAAAATAACATTTTGGTTCGGTCTTTTAACCAATGTCTTAATTTGGTTAGTGAGATCTTGGGGTTTATCTTTACAAACCCTTTATAAACCTTTATAAAAAATAAACCAAGGTGACCTGGGCCCAGCAGTGGAAACAAGCACTGTACTTTGAAAAGAAATATCAATCAAAGTCATCGAACTTTAGCACGGCATTAAAATAAGTTTCATTGAAGTACAAATTATAAATTATTTACGTAGCTACGTATACAAATATTAATAATTAAAGCACTAAGTACAGGGTGTTCACAAAATTTCCAGTGTCAGTGCACACAAGTCTACGAATGTCGCTAATTAAAACTGTGTTTGCTGAATCGCATCTCATTGTACGAGCCTGAAAGCTCATTCAGGCGTCTTGTCAAAGAATAAAAACTTATTACGATAAACCTTTTTTTTCTATCTATTTAATTATCTTTGTCAAAATATTAGGTTGTATTATGATTATCCAATAATGTTATTGGAAGGAAATTAAAAAAAAAAAGTGTCAGAAGTTAATCGTCAGGTGTCAATTACAATCATGACCTGACGCGAATCATTTGGAAACGTCAGTCAACACATACAATGATTAGATTGTAAAACAAAACGATGTGTACGAGGGTCATTATAGTGAAGCAACAAAAGCGAATACAGAATTAAAAGCGAATTCATATTGCCGGTAGTGCGTTCCCTTTTTGTTAATACGTCAAAAGTATTTCAGTTTAATTATAAATTATTGATGATTTAAGAAAAATTAACCGATGTACCTGCCTTTGTTTTAAAATGTGATATACAAGGATTCCTTTCTTAAAATACAGAGAGTGTTTTTATTAAAATGTCTTTATCATCGTTACAAGTATTATATTTAGATTATAAGATTTAAATAAATTTCATTTAGACATATTTGCTTGTAGATGTAGTCCAAAGTAATCTAACCATCGACGGATATGTAATTATAGTTAAAATCTTATAATTTATTTTAGGACAATCAAATTTTATATTAATTGGTTAAATTTTTGGAGTATTAATGTTGCATATTTCATTATATGAATTTTATTACTAATATATATTATTTATTTACACATCTTGTATATTGACAATTAAATGAACTACTAAGTAAATTTGAAGAACTAGTTAAAACCGGATCAATTCGGTTAAGACCAATATAAATCGCTCCAACAGATGGACACCTCACATCTCAGCCCCTGATCTTTGTCACGGAGGTCGCGAGGTAATCACAGCTATCTCCCACTGAGGGCTCGCACAAAAAGAAATAATTAACCCATCTCATTCCCACTCACTCATTTCCACATTCGCAGTCGCTAACGTTTCATTGCTTTCGTTTAACTCTTTCAAACGTAAACCAGCAACGTAATGAAAGAAGACACGCTTCTGTCTCCATTCACACGACTCGTTAAAGGATTGAATGGTTTAAATTTGAGAACGTGCAATAAATACATTATTAATTTTAATTTTATCTGTATTGTAGGAACTTCAATTGTATTTAAATGACTATAATACTTTATTAGTAAGGTATCCTTCCTTTGTTACAAAGTAAATAATTTTATTTATTTGAATTATGAAATATAATGTCGAGGGATGGCATTTGACTTAGTCTCGTTCTAATTTCGAATTTTAATATATTTTTAATAATTGTATTGTATACAAACTGATTGCTAACTATTGTTGTAAGAAATATCACTATAAATGAACCTTCTATATTGTAGTATCGTCCAGCTGTGTTGTCTTGTAAGTACTTTTTTTTAAATTATAACTATATAGGCCAACTCATGTGTATCCATTCGAGGTGGCCCATTGAAGTGTGGTTATTAGTTTTTTTTTTTATGATATAGGTAGGCGAACGGGTAAATGGGCCACCTGATGGTAAGTGGTCACCACCGCCCATAGACATGAGGCTGTAAAAAATATTTACCTTACAGTCAAGTCTTGATGACGAGGGCACAATTATGGTACTACGTCTAACGACACAAGTTTGATCATTAATGATTGGTTGAAATTACGCGCGATCTTTTGACGCCATGACTTTAGGCGGACGCGATCTTGTTTTTGTATAGTAGTATTCACAAAAATATTTCACGTTTTGACGAGACTAGAGTATAATTTTGTACCGGCAACCATACAGTATCATTTTATACTATGATTTTAAAATAATGGTGCTTACTAGCAACGTTTGTATTCTAGAAGTAACTGATATTCTTATTTCCCCTTTAATTAAGTATAGAGTGGGGATGACTAGGATAAAAGCAATGAATTTTACATAGCAAATATATATATATGATAGTTTATTAGGCCAAACCAATATATGTATTTCTGATGAGAAATCAGATGGATCTGTGATGACAGAATGTTATTGAAATTAAATTCCATCGATTCATAATGAATTTATAAAACGGAAATTCATTAAGATGATCATAATCGAACAATATTTCAAAAAATATTACGTGTATAAAAGTAAATGATAGTTTTCATCAGTAATTAAACTTGTATCTTGTAAATGAAAACTCTTGGATCGTAAATGGTGATGTTCTTCTGGTCGGTTTCGACCATGCAAACATTCTTAACAGAGTAGTGCACAAGTTTATGCGTTCCATGCAATCTAAAGCAACCGCAAAAGTGTTCAGGCGTAGGATAATTGAAGTTACGTGCTTTTTTTTTTTGGACAACATCACGTACATTACTCTTAAAGCACTGGTGTTTTTAAAAATCAGAAGCAACAACGGTACCACAAACACCCAGACCCAAGACGACTTAGAAAACGAATGAACTTTTTCTACATCAACTCGGCCGAGAATCGAACCCGGAGTGGCGTACCCATGAAAACCGGTGTACACACTACTCGACCACGGAGGTCGGTTTCTAAAGCGAAGGAGAATAAACGTTGACAATTTTTAGACCCTTTCGGGCTGACACGGCGATGTTTCGACACTAAATACTAAATAACACAATTTTTTTTTTTTGTGAGACGAAACAGTGGATCGTAAATAAACTCTATACAAGCCGAGAGCGAAGTCAGATGCATAATTAGTTGCACGTATTGACTGATTTTCTAATGAGCAGGATTAAGTTGTAATGGCTAACTAATAAACATGACCGCTAATGTAATATTATGCGTATTTGCGTATGAATTGTTAATACGGCTCACGTCATTGATTCCGGATTACAAATGTCATTATGTAATGCAAACGATACCGTGCAGTTATACCCACCTGTAGCCGTCACGTGGTCGTGGCACAGGGAAATATGTCGGGCTGTTGTTCGTTTATAATGTTTAAATTCGAGGGATATATGTAAATTCATACATAATCATAATCAGCCTGTAAATTTCCCACTGCTGGGCTAAGGCCTCCTCTCCCGTTGAAGAGAAGGTATGGAGCATATTCCACCACGCTGCTCCAATGCGGGTTGGTGGAATACACATGTGGCAGAATTTCGTTGAAATTAGACACATGCAGGTTTCCTCACCATGTTTTCCTTCACCGCCGAGCACGAGATGAATTATAAACAAATTAAGCACATGTAAATTCAGTGGTGCCTGCCTGGGTTTGAAACCGAAATTATCGGTTAAGATGCACGCGTTCTAACCACTGGGCCATCTCGGCTCGTCTCGCAATCGTATGTAAATTCATAATGAAGAAAAATCCTCATTAGCGATATTTTAGGAGCATAAACGGTGGATGGATTGTGTGAAAGACGATATGGTTAGAAAGAATGTTACTTGTGTGATGACGTCCGACAGAGAAGTATGGAAGAAGAAGACATGCTGCGCCGACCCCGAGTAAAATTAACCGATAGTCTTGGTTCATCTCAGTAGAATCTACATTACGAATCGCTGGTGCCGTAACATTGAATACAATCGATTAAAACTACTTAACTTAGTCGTCTATCACAAGGCTCCTATCTTAAGTAGCATAATAATTAATTTGCAAAATCCAACTAAAATAAATTATATTAAATTTATATTTCGAATCGTCTAGAAGTTTATCAGTACAAGTCACAGAAGTAAAAAAAAAACTCCCTCCGGCCAAGTGGTCAGTATAACCCTGTATTAGTGCACTCAGCGGCCATTAGGCGGGCGGTTCACGCCCAGCTAATAAATTTAGTACCATTTGTCGGTGGCACGCGCTGACTATTTCTAATGCTGTGTGAGAGCATTTAGCTGTTTTTATTGTTGCTCTAATTGTTTATGGGATTAATGAAGGTGCGGGGCTTTGGGATGCGATGTATTTGTTTGTGTTAGAATTGTACTGAACTAAATTTTGCTAGGCTGGTAACTAAAACTGAAAATGATTTTTTTATTTCAACTATTTACTTACGGACATATAATTTATATTAGCTATATAGAACAAGGTTAGAGCCGTGATGGCCCAGTGGTTACAAGACGTGAATCTTAACCGGTTAATCAGAGTTTAAACACAGATCAAGCATCACAGAATTCATGTAGGTACTTAATTTGTATTTATAATTAATCACGCTCTAGGCGGTAAAGGAAAACATCCTGAGGAAACCTTCATGTGAATGATGAGAATCTGCAAGAATTTCGACTATTCTACTTTCAATCTAAAATTTGTATATAGACCCTATTGAACGTTGATTTATATAGTATTATAATATTTAATATCTCATAACTTCTCGTCAGTTAAATCTACATAACAATCGATTTATGTTTAATTAAATATCCTAAAATTTCGATCGAAACTCATTAACTTAAAAGTAGCAAAAAATTCCTTGATTTAAACATTATTAAATAAATAAAAAATCATAATGCGAGTTTTTAATTCACGACGGAGCGGATTTGTGGTGAATTGACGGCCGTTCTGCACGCCATTAGCGGACTAGAAAAAGTTATAGGAAAAACGAGATAAGCGCAATGTACACAGAGACGATAAATTACGGCTACCATTCGATTTTCAAAATTAAATTCGGTTTAATCGATTATTGAAATATATTAAAAATATCGATTGTTCTTTGTGATTACTTTGAGCGCTAAGAGTAAAATTTTACGGTCAAATTTGTCTCCAAAGCTTAGAAATGTAACGAATAAAATAATATTCTTAATAATATTAAACGATATAGACTACTGTTATATTACATAACTAAAGTGATGTACGTTATAATCGTTAGAAAAATGAATAATTGTTATAAAATAAAAATATTAGTAATGTTGTAGCTTATTAATGCTCTCAATGCATGATTCTACTTGCTTGTCTGTTAAAACTAAAACAGTTTTATAGATTTAAATTCGTACCACCCAGACCCAGACAACACACACAAACAACACATCCAAACTGATCTACACAATAACCTACTACAATAAAGCGAATAGCGACTTTTTAAATAATTCTTTAATATCAAATAAGCTTCATTGTGCGTTGCACTTCAAGTTACCCTCCAAAAGAATTCTTACCGAGTTTTTAATAGCGTTGGTCTGAACCCTTTCACAGTGATTAGATGTAACATCCAGGGGCGGGGAAACATTGACAAATACTCCAAACAGCCCTCGAAGTAAATTAAAAATAACAACTTTTGAATTTTGACAATAGCGATAATATCGTTGGCTTGCGTAAGAATTTACGTTTTTTGAAAACATTTTCAATAATAAATGTTTCGTAATTGAACAAGTAATTTCTTGAGAGGTATCGTTTAGCAATATCTTATTTATTTCGTATCTAATTATAGTAATGTTTCCTTAGTAGATTCAAAATCAAGATGATTAATATTGATTTTGAATTTATTCAAGTAGGATCATAAAAGCACCTTTGTATCGTTATGTTGCCGTGTTGAAGTATCTGTAACGCTACCTATTCGTAAAGTAGCTTTACCGTGAGTAACCAGCAAGAAACTCGGTAGTCATTCTTTTTCACTATTTCAATTATACAGTATCCTATCCTGCTTAGAAATCAAGAAATACTAAGGCCGCGCGTTTTATCATTAATATAAATTGTATTATGAATTATTCCTTATTTATAAATGTACGTGTTTATGTATATCTATATATTTTTTTAATTAAAATATGTTCACAGTAAACAATATTACTTTAGGCAGAATTTATATAATAGACGTCGTTGAATCCAGAACTAGAAACACTTTGTAATAGAAAATGTATGATATAAGAAAACTAGCCAAAGAAGTGATTAAAACATGTTAATCTTAGACGAAGATTGCTGTATACATATTTGTGTATGTAACTCATCTCGTCCTCGGCGGTTAAGGATAACATCGTGGAGAAATCTCCATGCGTCCATTAAAAATCTACCAACGCGCATTGGAACAGCGTGGAATAAGATCTAAAACCTCTAAAGAAGATGTGGCCCAGCTGTGGGATATTGATAGTACTACGCTTATAACAGACTGTACTTTAACATGAATTTAATCATATTCCAATGTATCTTGCAACTTATTTCAAGTAAACGAATGTTAAGTCCTAGCTATGTTTTAAGATAGATAGATAGATTATATTAACAATTGATACGATTATTCTGATTAAGAAGAAGGAATAGATAAACACACCTAAAATATTCCATGCGATTTTCTAATCGCTCTGCTATATTAAGCACAAAAAAAATGTTTTTTGATTAATATATCTTCATTGTTAATACAAAACTACTTATAGCCACTTTAATTTCAATCCAAAGTTCAGATAACAACTACGCTGGCATTTAAAACGCCATTTTTCAATCAAATCAAATTTTTAATCCATAATTAATATTGTAGATTATTTAGCAATGATATCGCGTCGATTCAATGTAAAGTTGTTCATCTGTTTTTACTCCTCTTATAGCTAAAAGGGGCTATGTCATTATCGTAGGGAATTTTAAAATGTGAAATATCATCATAATTGGTTCAGCAGTTGAGTCGTTGAGATAACAATCGAAGTTAAACATAAATAAATAAATTTAATTACGCATTTATAATACCATTATAGAAAATAGACACGTAGATTTATTTTCAATAATAAAACGAGCGAGTTTTGTTATAAATATTATTAGTAACGATCAATACAATAATTAGATATATATAAAGTTTAATATATCACGTTTTTTTTATCGACGAACATTTAAAATCACGCAACAACAAACAATTAACTACATGAAAAACAGCAATAAAACGTTAAAACATTTATTTCAAATGTTAACCTCCATAAAGGCACTCCACGGAAGACTTGCCCCCTAAATGCCCCAAGTAAACGAATATACTGGGAAATTGCTCTCAGAGCAGATGTGATTGCGAGGCCCCGGATACTGGCAATCATCAATCTACCCCCTCACCCCCTCACCCGTATAAATCACGCTCACAATGGCCGGAGGAAGTTCTTAAGAAGAAAAACTATAGGTCATATCCTTCCTGGGAGGCGGCCAATCGGAAACGTTCGCTCCCTCGCGAAGGGTTATTCGCTTAGGGCGATATTTTTCCACGTCGGCCCTCTGATGTCGTAGCGTTCGTCATCCCTAGATTATGTAAACGGAATTGATAGTGTATGGTAACGCGGTTCTGAATTATTAATTATGTTTTTCTTTTAAGATCATGCCAAAGCGATCTTGCTCGCTTTGATTTTTGAATGATGATTTAAGTATAATTAATATCCTTTATTCATATTTATCTATAGTCTAAGTAGAATACCATATTACGTAGTAAAATAAAAACTCTACTCGGCGTACTATATTTTTATCGGAAGGTGATGTTGTCTTCCATATAAACCTGAAAAGTGAAAATGAATTATATGTTTGTTTATAAAATATAAAAAAAAAGTCGATTTCAAAATAAATATGCGTAGGTTCATAAAATTTCTTTAAAATAAAACCTTTTCGAAATTGTATAAAATTAAAAACAGCTTAAATAAAAATAAAAATAAAAAAAAAAAACTTAAAGCGTAAGCTAAAATCAACATGAAAATATCATTAGATACGAAACACAAATTTCTTTTCCTAACGGATTCATTTGCGGCGCACGGTGGAATTTAGACGCTTTCCCCGCGAACGGCAAATTGTGAATTAGAACGCGTTTCCATTGTCACATTTGAGTTGCACGTTTAATAGATCGTATCTTCATTCTTCTGATTAGCTGACATTCACGATGAAAATTGAATGTCTATGGGGGATGGTGACTATTAGGTTGCTCATTAAATAATATATATATATATATTCTTTTTTTGTTATATGAATGTCTTTACTAACTTTCTAAAACATATTTATAGAAATATTAAATATGAAGTAAATTTAATAGAATTTATCTAATATATTAACATGGTTTTGTTAAAAAACAATGACATCGTCTGAAACTAACCAAATTTTTTGACCTGACCTGATCTGACCTGACCTGACCTGACGATAAGTGATCACCACCGCTCATAGACATTGGTTCTGTCAGAAATATTAACAATTTCTTACTTTGTCAATGCACTACCAACCTTGGAAACTAAGATGGCATATTCCTTGTGCCTGTAGCAGTCTAACTACTCTGTCAACTTCAAACAGGAACACAACAATATTAAATATTGCTGTTTGACGGTAGAATATATGAGAAGTGGATGGTACTTATCCAGACGGTCTTGAAGTCCAATCGAGTAACTTCCTGACAACCTGTTTTCATGCCAAAAAAAGATGACTGCACATATTTTAAGATTGAACTTACAGCATTTGGTAGAACAGATTTCTTAATGAAATAATTCGTTCTTTTTTCAAATGCAATAGACTTTTTTGTCCAATGGGCACAGTGCGTCAGAGCGCCGCGGGCGCACCGCTCCGCTTGTTAGCTAGTTTTTACGCTGCAACCCCTTTGTGGCGAATTGCATCAATGTACATACATACGGCGGCTCTCGCTTATTTAGTCTGCCAACTGTTGTTATTATTTTGTCTTCAATCTTTCGGGTACAATTATATTTATAGTAGTTTAATTTTTACATGTTTTAAGTACTTACTTAGTACTTACAAAGGCATTTAAAAAATATGTAAGCGTAAACCTGTGGGGTTTTTATTTTTATTTTAAATGAAAATTTGAATGCATGTACTTGATATTATTCTGATATTGTATTACATCAAAAATCATATCATTTAAGAGTTAAATATAAAATGGTTAACGTCTATTGGACGTAAAATAATAAGTAACATAATATTTAACGGCCATTGGTTGGTAGATATTGGAATATTAGAATCGATACGCTTCCTGAATTATTTGCATTTTATGTAATTTTTCTCTTAATATTATCAAATTATCGCTAACACCCCGAAATATACTTCCATAATGTCATTTGACATTACGAACATAACAATTTTCATTTCTGTCCGCATTACGAGGATTACGGTCCCAATTTTCCGTCCCCTCGCACTCTATTATTGTAAATAATCTTGTCACTAATCCTAGTCCGATTACCGAACGGCGGTTCCAAATTCAAATAGGCTCAAATAATGCGGTTCGAAATTTAAACACGCGTGTAATTTACAAAATTGCCAACGCGCCATGTGCGGAGCCTGGGGCGTGACGTGTAAGTGCGTAACATTATTCCTGGCGCCGTGATGGCTACCCGTTCGGAAACCGAGCGACTTGCTAAACGAGCGTAACGCAAATATTCACGGGTGGCTTGAACAGATAATAAAATCTTTTACTGGCTTTATAGTTTTATGCATTTGACACAAACGACAATTTGGCGTGACTGCCTAGTGAGACGTGGGAATGTAAAGATTTGCATTTTAGTCGTTACTTCATTAGCGAAATTTTAACGATTAAACAGCAAAATATTCATATATAATTTATCGACAGTTTTTTTGAAACATATTGGGTATATGTAAGATTCTTAGGTTTTTAGGCATTACGTTCCTACATTAGTGGACTCATATTTAATATTGATTGAAATATTGTTCAAATTAATGTTACTTAACGAAAATTATTTGAGACTACGTCTGTTATATGCTGCTGAGGAAAAAACCAGAATTATTATATGAATAGGTGAATGTTTTGTAGAAAACTGTTATGTAAAGCAAAAAATACAAAGTAAACATTTTAGGGTTAACATGCCCATTAGTTGTCCATAGCTTAAAATTTTACAATATTTATAATTAAAAAAAAATCTCTTTTTAAAAATGGAACAGTTGCGATGCGGTTATCGTACTCAAACATGTGCCATATTGTTGTGTGAGTTTGATTAGGGCAAACATCGAAGGGCTGGTCTCTTTGACCGAGGCGCTGCAGGCGTAATGAGTAATGACCCGCACGGGTTAACTGCAATTTGTCTGCTGGTGTTTCTTTTGTGATTTAGGGTTGACTTGATTAGGTTGTGGCTTGTGCCATCATATAATACAAAAAGTTAAACGTGAAAAAGCCAGAAGTTAGAATAATGTGGATTTCTATGCACGAATTATAAATGTAACTGTATTTAATTAACATAGTTATATAATCTTATTGGTTTAAAAGAGTAAGATACTTGCCGGTTCTTCTCCGTAGATTCTTTATTCCGAGCCTCTGATGGTTTTACAATTTTATAAAATTACGATTCCAAAACGCTTAAAAGAATTTTGATATTGATAATGTCATAAATGACAAATATAGGTATATATTATATGTGCATTAAGCTGCGTCTCTATGCAAGGATAACTATACGACTGAGAAGTATAATTTTATAGTCAAAACGTTTTAATCATAAATATATGTAATTACCTTAAATATTCGAAAAAAATGGGCACAATGTTGTGTTATTGTTGACTGCCTCTTTGTCTAGGATTAAAATTGTTTTTAATAAGAAATACACATACGTATGTAACGTAGGCGATTTTCTTAGAAGATGGACAAAAACAAAAAAAATATATAATAATTATTATTATTGAGATTGTTCACCAAACACCTTTTTTTATCTAGCTGGAGAAACGCATTACGCCTTTACCCTACGAGAAGTTGGGGTATGTGAGACTTGCCTAGGACGTCCCTTACACCGGAATACCAACTAAAAAACCAGCGGTACTCTCTTCGGCTTGCTCTACGGCATCGCTTTTGCATACTATTCTTAGAAAAAAAAAACGCCTGGATCTAGGCTCGGGTTCCATCACAGGACACTAATTATTGTAAAAAACAGCATTGTAAATCTGTTTATTTGAAAAGAGCAACTATGCGAGTTTCTTGCCGTTTCCTCTCGCTGGAGGCTGCTTTCCGAAACGGTGATAGTATTTAAATATTGACGATTCAAAAACGCTTCTTTGTGAAGTTAACTTGAATAAAATTGATTTTATTTGATATTCGAAACCCTGATCAGGCCGTTAGACAAGATTTGTAAGTACCTAAAGCACTTGTGTTATGGAAAATCAGACGTAACGACGTTACCACAAACACCCAGACCCAAGACAACATAGAAAACTAATTAACTTTTTCTATATCGACTCGGCCGGGAATCGAACCCGGGACCTCGGAGTGGCGTACCCATGAAAACCGGTGTACACTCTACTCGACCACGGAGGTCGTCAAAATATCCAGATATTGTGTATTTCTTGTTGGCACTGCCCCAACATGTAATGTAAATATGACTTATTTAAGTCCATTAATATAGAATTTGTTAATAGCTTGACTATAACAGCCCAACTGTGAATTACCGTCTAGACAAAGCAAATATATTCTGTGACTGTCGTTCTGAAGTTATACAAACATATATACGACAGATCAATATATATTCATTATAAATAGATTTTTTTGTATCGGTCTGTATGTCGTAACGCGCTAGTCTTATAAACTAATGTGGAAACATCGTGGTAAAGTCGGCGTGTGTCGGATTAAAACCTGCCACGTGTGCATCCAGCATTGGAGCAGCGTGGTGGTACTACTGCCTACCGCCTTAGGACAAAAATAATATATATATATGTATTTTATATGTATGTAGTTGTATGTATGTATATTACAAATATGTATTAATTTATGTATTATTTGTATTTAGTATATAATTAATTATAGTTAAAAGTCTATGTATTTCTTATAAAATGATACTTGATATTGTACCTACACCATAATTATAATTTACAAATAATCTCCAACAGAATCAGGGTTTCTGGAAGAGATCTCTTGTTAGAGATAAGTTATCCTTTGTACACGTCTTTTGTCTATGTAATTGTCTATATATTTGTTGGTACATAAATAAATAAATAAATAAATAAAAATAAGATATTATTTAATTTCGTTTTCACTTAGCAAGAGTTGCTTTTTGATTGATTTCTTGTCTGGATATCAAACAAACTAATCTACGATTTGACTTAGTGACTAGAAAACTTTTCTATGGAACTTTAATTGCGATTTTTTGTCACATAGAATTACATTTATTAGAATATACTTTATAATGACATAATCTTATTTATGTCGAACGCCAAAATTTATAAATTCGCTTCGTGAAATATCCCGCTAATATAATTGTCGAATTTTATATTTAATTCATCTACATCGATCATTCATCCCCTTGAGAGAGTATCAGTTATTGGTTTTAACTTTATAAGAAATCATTTTAACTAATGTAATATTTGTAAAAGTGTTTTGAAAAAAAATACATTTCGTTTAAGATTGTAACTTAAAAGTGGAACAAAATCCACGTAATAGCTCCAGAAATACTTTTAATTAATTATATTGTCAACAACGCCATCTAACGGCAGTCATTACTTTTAGCTTTGAGCTTTTATAAAGAACTGCAATCGAAATTCAAGTTAGTATGATAAACGATCATCGGCTTTTGATTGGAAAAATAGGAAATAATATACGTATATTAATTTATATAAATACTTTAAAGATGTAAAATGTGTGTTTGTATGTAAGGGTAATCTGCGATTCAATTCAATTTTAAAAACATTTTCACTAGAAGAAAGCTACATTACTCCTCAAGCGACGACCTCCGTGGTCGAGTAGTGTGTACACCGGTTTTCATGGGTACGCTGCTCTGAGGTCCCGGGTTCTATTCCCGGCCGAGTCTATGTAAAAAAGTTCATTAATTTTCTATGTTGTCTCGGGTCTGGGTGTTTGTGGTACTTACTTCTGATTTTCCATAAAACAAGTGCTATAGCTACTTACATTGGGATCAGATTAATGTATGTGATGTTGTCCAATATTTATTTATTTATTTATTTGTGACCTCATTTCCGTCATTTCATTACAAAAGTTTATTAAGTTATCTCTTGCATAGCATCACTAATATTATTATTTAACTTTGTGTGTTTGTGTGTTAACATTACTCCTGGGCGCTATGGGATATAAATTATATTTAGATCATATCGTTTCTTTATTAATAAGATATAAAATATAATATTTTTTATAATTATGATGATGACCTCCGTGGTCGAGTAGCGTATACACCGGTTTTCATGGGTACGCCACTCTGTGGTCCCGGGTTCGATTCCCGGCCAAGTCGATGTAGAAAAAGTTCATTAGATTTCTATGTTGTCTTGGGTCTGAGTGTTTGTGGTACCGTCGTTACTTCTGATCTTCCATAACACAAGTGCTTTAGCTACTCACATTGGGATCAGAGTGATGTATGTGATGTTGTTCAATATTTATTTATTATTTGATATGTAAATACGGCATGTAATAATTGATTACTACCGGCAGTATTTTTAAAGACGGCTATTACGATTAAATATATCAAGCTACACATATAAATGATCGTAACATCCTATATATATAATAAACTGACACGACAGGATGAAAAACTACAATAAAAATACTTATAATGTAGGAAAAAGGTCGAGGACACGGGCCAAGTGTATTTAACCGTTATTTCCATAATATTTTAGTTTTATCGTTGGACCTTTGTGCATTGTTTATGGGCTAAAAGGTCGGCTCTCCGGCGATATATTACCGTTCTACTTTATTACACCCACCATTAGAAATAATATGAAGACCACTTACAGTATCAATAGGATTTTGCGGAACAAAAGATACTTTTATTATTCCATGATTTTCTTAATGGAAAACCGAAATGTATGCAATTATGGAATTATGTATTTCTTATACATCGTGTGACCCAAGTTTAAGTATATTTTGATTTTGTTGTAATTACTCTGTTTTCAATAAGTATTTTATTTTTAACAACCCGAAACTGCGGATATGCTCGCGCGAAATTTATAAAACATAAACTTCCAACCACCGTTTTACCCCTTAAATGGTGGAGTTTCGTAAAATCCGTTCTTAGCGAAAGTACGTGTTATAGTTTCAGAGATTTTGTGTTTAATCAGTGAGTGGTATTTCGTTTTTCGGTATAAGGCTGTTATGATCCCACTACTGAACTAACGGTTCTTGTTGTTTCGCTTCAATCTGGTTGATTTATTTATGATTTTTATGCAGAGTTTAATCTGACATATGTGGGTTTCCTCACAATGATTCCTTCTCCTTACTCTAATCTAAACACAATTAAGCACATGAAAATTCAGTGATCTTCAGTTAAGATACATTTTAAACCGTTCCTAGTTCAAAACTCATCAGTGTTTCATTCTTCCGTTGAATAATAAAGTAGTTATGTGGATGAACTAATTTTTTTTATTGTTTGTGAATGCAAAATATAACTGTTAACTTATGCCTATGTAATACGTGTCTTAGAATCGTGATTTTTTTTCATAATTTAAAATCCCGCAAAAACGAAAACGAAACAGTAAAAAAAATATCAAAACTTAATAAAATAAAATAAATATAAGTTTATTAACATGAATGATTCAAATTGTCACAAAACATCCAATGGCCCGGCACTAGGCAAGCCTGTTGTGCGGATACCAATTAGCGGTTACAAATTCGCACGTTTAAACAACAATATAAATTTCCATAATAATTAAATAATAATATTTATTTATACAAAAACAAATATAATTAAATAAAATAAACACTCGTGGCAATGTTTATAGACTTTCTTCTTTTTTTTCTTCGTTTATAGAGTTTCAATTGTTTCTCTATGAATACTTTAATAATAGTCTAATGAACGGATGAACATATTAACGCCCGGTGACGCTGTAAAGGCCAGTAGGGCCAACAGCACTACTACACTCAGAAAAAAAAGGATGAACATAAAACTACATACGTAATTTTATTAGCGGTATGATTTCATGGCTTTCAGTGCGGACAAGGCATGCTAACCAAAGATTCAACCGAAACGTCTGCATAGAGACAGAACCTCTAGTACTAATGTTCTCAGCTAACAATAAAAATATAATACGAAATAATTTACATTCGAACAATCGGAATCCTTTCAACCCTATCTCTCGGGATTGTTTGTCAATTTATCTTTCACTATTCCCATAAAAAGTTTCCAAATAACCTCGGCCCGTTCGTATCGCTCGTAAACACAATATCGTAAGTATTGTGTATTTACGAACAAATAAGTATTGGGAGCGGGCCTCGGGCTCCGGGAAACTATGAAAAATGACCGGCGGAAAATTGTACGGATTCTAGAGGATTCGAAAACGATACGACCCGATCTTGAAAGAAACTGGGGCCGGATTCGAAACGATTTTAAATTGTAATAGTTTCATTGTTCTTAGAGAATAAGTCTTGTTATTAATACTTAGGTGTTTATTTTGTTACGTAACTTAAAACCATTATTACGATGAACTTGATCTGATGTCAAAGCAGACGTCTATGTGTGTTTGATCAGACAAATGGTTGAAATAAAAATGAATTATAAACACAAATTAAGCACATGTAAATTAAGTGGTCTTCTGTTAAGATTTATACTTTTAAACCAGTGATAGATTTAATTTGCACGGAAAATGATGAAAAATAACTAATCTAATGTTATAGTATGTTTGATGTTGACGGTAAATATGCAGGATGGTTTATCGGTTAGCTTATAAGCTTGTAGATGATAAGGTTATAGATTCGAATACCAACTTCAGTCAATGAAATAGAGTTTTCTGCGAAAAAAAAATTAGTATGACGAAATTAGGAATACGGTTTTTTCGTGCCTAGGAATACAGAAAAAGCGGCTGACCCTACGCCTGATTTTTCTCTGGTTGCCCTTTTATTGGATTTTAGGAGTCAGAGAATAGAGGGTACATCTTGTAGGATATTATTGTGCACTAAAATCTACGATGGTTAGTATCCGAAATAAAATCATTTTTGGTCATTATTAATATTATTATTTAATTTCAAAACAAAATAAATATTTTTATCCTCCTCACTACATATAAGTGAATGATTACTTGCCGTTAAACAATAAGTGTGAATTACATACTTCAGACAACCCTCTATACATAAAAGCAATTTAAACATAATTTGTATCAAAGCCGGTCCTGCCTCATCGTGCACTCTATTTTCCTATTTGCGCGGCAGATTGGTCGTGATTGTATTGTTTGCGACCTCACCCCCGCACCACCCGGCGTGAAGTCGCGCGGAAAATGTGTTGACTGACTGCTGAAATATAATGTTGAGATGCAAGAGTATCATATGGTTAGACATCGCTTGGAATATTATAAAGCATTAAGCATTTGTAGATCGTATGATCGTATGAATATTACTAATTGAAACTTAACATACTGATGTAAATTGGTGGAAAAGTGTAACTACTGAGTTTCTTGTCAGTTCAATGCTAATCTTGTGATTTGACGTTTCAAAAATTCTTTTATGACCCTACTCGAATATAGCCCCACAAGAGACACTCAGCTGTAACTTTAAAAATAATAATATTAATAATTGTAAAACTTAAATAATGACTAATTTACTTAACGCCTTATGTACACGAATATTTTATATGTATGTGTGCAATTTTAACGTAAAATTACACATTCGATAACACACACGTACATATCTGTTTAAGACAATAAACGCCTCATATTATCAGGGCCCAAGTAAGAGGTAAAATCCTATTACCCCATAAGGACTTTTTGATCATCTCGCGATTGACAATAACGATATAACATTCACTTCCTAGCCAATCACCGGTCGATGGGCGTTACGTGTGTCGTAATGTGTAAGGATAACTTTTATGAGAAGAAAATTGTGTTTATGTTCGCGTGTGTCGCGATTTACCGCCGCTACCGAGGCCCGTAATCAGAAATATTGCTATACAACGAAGTTACGCTCTGCCCCAAGGCATAAGTGACTCGTGTCGAAGAATCCAACGGTTCCTAATCAAACTTATAGTATTATATCTACATAGATATTTACTTGGCGGTGGGGCTTTGTGCAATACCGTCTGGATCCACTTATATTCTACCAAGAAGTAGTAATAGTTGGAATTGTTGTGTTCCAGTTTGAATGGTAAGTGAGCCAGTGTAGCTAAAGACGCAAAAGACATAACATCTTAATTCCCAAGGTTGGCTGTGCATTGGCGATATAAGGAATGTTTAAAATTTTACGGTGTCCAATGTTTATGGGCAGTTGTTACCAAAAATAAAACATTATAATCTTCATGAGTATTTTAAATATTCTTGCATACAGTTTTTTGTTTATTGTAGTATCATATTAAAACCTGAAGGATGCGCGGTACTAGTGAAGTAATTTGCATAAATGTCAACCAACCTGCCAAACTGTAGTCAACGTGCTTATCATTAATATGAAACTTACGTGACGTTGACGATTTGATATGTGCCAGCTTGACACAACTGGAAGCCATTAAACTATGAATTGAAACCATTTTATATGTACATTTAAAACCATGTCCATCACCAACACCTATAATCCAGATGTAAAGGGGTGAAATAGGGCACAGTTAGGTTTTGTTTTATATATACTCACGATATGATTGAAAAAACTTTAAAAGAGATAAAAAGAATTATTAAAGAGCGTGGTGTTTGTATTCATTGACTATTCAGGTAGGATACCTTACATGAAAATGATATGTGGTTGAAATAACTTTGTAATTTAAATTTTGTAAAATACCAACTACCTCTCCGCCTAATTTTTTTTTTTGGATATCAAAAGTACAATTAAATAAATATATCATCAGCTGTGTATTCGCTTCAGCGTGTGCTACACGTCCAGCGCCCAGCGCTTCGAGCCGTTGCAATGTTATTGTCGATCTCACTCGGATAACCAACAAGTTATTGGCTTGATATTGCCCGATCTTCGATTCTGATATTGTTTTGCGATCGATCTTATTTGTATCGATTATAGTTTATTTTAATGGTTGATTTGATATGCGCCTAATCAAAAGTTGTAAGTAAACAGCCTATTAATGTCCCACTGGTGGACATTGGCCAACTCTCCTCTAGAGGAAAAGACGCTGCTCTAAAGCAGGCTTAAGGCACGCGTAAAATTAGTGGTGTTTGCCCTAACTTGAATACGCAATCTCGTTGATTATTTTCAAAACAATTGCGAGCAAAAACTTTAAACAATCTCTCACAATCCAACCTGGGTAAAATTCGTTTGGTAAGATATCTCTAAAAACGTCTTGTTTGTAAAATTAATTTCATAGGCTTTATTTCAATTCTAAATATCTACAATATACAATCACTCCTACGAAGATTTGACGAACCAATATCATGGTTCCTTGAATAATTCATTGTCTCAGATTAGTTTAAACATATAATGTGTCGTCTTGACCGATTTCGGATCGACGAGTTTGTACAAATCGTCACTCCACCGTGCCTGAGGGCGTCCTACACTACGTTTGCCGAGATGCGAGTTGCCGAAGAAAGACCACAGTGGCGTGCATTTGGAGAGTCCTATGTCCAGCAGTGGACGAATATGGGCTGATGATGAGTTTGTGCACTATAATATGCAAACGCAGGGGTACTCCTTATTTCCTCACTCTCATAATCCGATGGGACGGTAAATATGACACGACCAGAAATAGGCACGAAAGTATACACACATCCAACTTCCAAGCTCTGGGCTATTTAGAATTTTTTGATGGAAAAACTTAACAACTACTTATAGGCCCGTCCTGGACTTTAAACCCCGGAATTGGGATCTGTATTCTCATATCAAGTTACTAGACCGACGAGACAGTCAACTGATTGAATTGAACTGATATTAGAGACCAATCGACAAAATTAAAACTCACAATAAATTATTTAAATAAAAAAATCAAAATACTGCTACGAAGTGCTACGAATGCTTCGTAGCTATCTCAAAATTTATTTTTACGATTAATTTCAATGCTATATATTCATTATAAATGGTTATCAAATTACGTTTAACATAAATAATTTAAAGATGTATCCTTTTTAAGATACACGTTAATTACCTAAAAAACTCATTGTGATAATAATTCGTAGCTTGAGTCGAGAACATTCCACTCGGGATGTAGGTGTAACAACATCGTTACCACAATCACCACTAACGATGTCTCACATCTAGACACTCAACTTTACCTACATAAACTACTCGAAACACCCAACCAACTTTGAAAGAAAAAACACGCGCCCTAAATTACACCATAACACACCAGCTTAGATGTCATATTGCCTTGCATTAATACTGCTTAGATGATGTGGTTACCGTACGTATTATACATCGAGGTTCTATAATAAAACTCTGAATAGTACACAAAAAATATTAAGCTGTTTTCGTCTTTAGCAACTTACAAATAGGTATGGAATTAGCGTGAGGCAATAGTGGAGAGTCGTGTGATGTGTGTGGCCGTGTCGTGATTTCTAATTGGAGCGGCAATGTGTTGTGGCCGCGGGCGCTGTGCAGAAAGCAATTTAGAGGAAAATGTGTTTTTTAATTGTACGTGACGCGACGTGGTTTTATGAGTGGAGTAATGAGACATGTAGTGTTTGTATTTTAAAAGTATTTTTGCGTTTGTGTCACATACGGTAACGTATTTTGTATTGTTGCAGGTTCATAAGGACTTCTTCGGGCGTATTGTTCCTATATCTCAAGTACATAAGCAAGGTAAGATTTGTAACAGATACACTAGATATGATAATTAAGTTTGCGTGTATCCTTGTGTATTAAACACGCAAAATCAATAATCATTCAGCATAAATACTGTCAGTTTTTTTTTTTTATAATTTTAAAATAAACTCAAACTCCTTGAATTTCAAAGAAAATAATCGAATGAAATACGGAGCACCATCAATTTCCTCAAGCTCTGTTATCTTAAAAATCAACGCAAATCCAAAGACTATCGGAGATAAAAGTGAACAATGGCAGGAAATTAAGCACTCTCTACACTATCCCTATGTCATTGATGAGCTCATATAAAAAAAAAAACACTAAACTAATGTATCTTACAACTCACGTTCGTAATTAACATAAAATACGTTACACGCGATCGCAGTCATTAATACGCAATGTCATTATTACATATTATTCCGAATATTATCACATAACGTTACAAGTGAGCCTATTATTTTCAATTACGCCCGCCGCCGGGAAGGGTTGTTAATATTCATTTGACGTCACCCGCTGGAATCGAACACCTGATCCCGCCGTAATTGTCCGCGCCTAACCGATTGTCTACCATTTTGTATATTAAACGTATAATTCGGTCGGAGATACGTTTTAATAGATTCGTGGAATTGTTTTGTTAAAAGGGTTGGAGTTCACTATTGAATATTAAAATCTTTAAAAAATTAACAATTATAATATGTAATTCGATTCATACATATTTGATATTATAAATTTTAGTCCTTATAAAAATATATGACTCATATTACAATAGCCTTGCTGAGTCTTCTCATTAGACAGACATAGCAATCTAAAATCTTTAAACACAAATAAACTTTATAAAGTGATATACGCAACAATTACTGCAATAATTATGACATTAAGTATATACGAATCAAAACAGCGTATCGTACGATCGGTTTTCAATATGAGTGAAACGAAGTGCCTTCTAGAATTGCAAAGCAGGTCTGATATTATTATTTACAAATCAATGATTAAAAGAATTTGCCTTTTATTTTGATATGCCTTTGTTTCTATGATTTGTTAATAGTGATTTTAATGACTAGCTTTTACAGTTCTTAAGACAGACTGCGTATTAAGATACATTCCTATGAAATATTTTTTTTCCTAAGAATAATATTATCCAATAAAAGCATTTCATGTATTAAGCTGCTTAAATTGTTCTTTGTATGATTTATTAAGAAGCATACATATATAAATTTAATAGCATTTCTAGACCGAACTTTATTCAAAACGAACACAAAATCCGCTTAGGTTCTCGTGCATCCATCGTTTTACAACAATTGCTTTGACGCGCTAACTTGCCTAGTTAATAGTCTCAACGCGATTTGTAATATAGGATAGAGAGAAAATTCATCTTCCACCTACGTAAATTGAAACGTCAGCTTGGAAGCGAATATTTAATACGCTTTCATACTTCTATCTAGATAATATTAGGATTGGTTTTTAAATGAATTAACTTCGATTTGATGAGAATAATAAATTGCTCTTCATTTAAATAAATTACAAATTGTCAATTTCGTGTAGATCCTTCGTAGCAATCTGCTACGCTGCTACGTATCTTGTATAACAGATACGATTATCTTAAATATAATTCTTGTAAAAAAGGCTTGTATTTTTTTAAAAAAAATATCGTTGAATGTCGAATTTAAATGATATTGTATTATAATATTTACTAATTATGACGTCATTATTTGACGTTATATATATATATATTTTTAACTGACAAAATTGCTTTACTAATTTCTGTTGGAAATTTATTAATTACTTAATGAGCTCCATTTTTATCAAATAGAATATTTATTATATGGAAGCTAAGCTAATTCAAAAATTTATAAATTTAATCCACCATTACGAGATTTGAGAAGCGTAGTGAAAACCTACTTCAAACCTACTTCTTAAAAAAAGAGGTAGTTGAAGCATTCAAAGACTGTTACTTCTTTTTTTATTTTAAACTTCTAAAAACTGTTTTGCACTGAGGCATCTTTTATAATATCTCATCTCATCTCTCAACCGAAGAACGTCCACTGCTGGACATAGGCCTCCCCCAATGATCGCCACAACGACCGGTCTTGTGCAGCCCGCGACCAGCGGCTTCCTGCTATCTTCACCAGGTCGTCGGACCACCTTGCCTACTACAATAATACTAATTTTATGATATATTTGTTAATAAATAAATGTCATAAGTGTAAAATGTACCTGACAAATAATAGTATGCCCTATATATTTATAAATCTCTAACTCGGTATCGAAACTGTATGTTAAAAACAGGCGATAATAAAAAAAATACGTAGAGTCAAACACCCCACCGTTAACTTAGAATCGACATTCACTACCACAGCGCCAGACGATCCTCATTAAACCTCTATTATTTAAATAAAACATATAATAATTAAACATCCACCAGACCCGTTCCCCCGACGTAACTCCGACCAAGTTATAATGAAGCGGTCTAAGTTGATTGTTAAACGAAATCCTCTCATTGTTTGATTTAGTCTACTCCCATTGTATTCGTTTCACTCGATTTAAGTTAAATATTATTAATTCTAAGTTAACATTTATCGTTGAATTGATTTTCGAATTTTGATTTAGTGTCGGTAAATCTATGTAATTCCAATGTTTTATAAGGGTCGTTTGCGTGTGTGAAACTAATTTGCTTGCTGTGTAATATATCTGATTTGAATATTTGTGTTTATGGTTCAGATATTTCGATGAATTTAATAAGATGTGATAATTTTTTTTTTTTTAATATTTTCGATAAATTTCCGTTTACAGAATTTATTGCGACACTTTTTTTATAGAAAATTTATTTTCTAATTATATCACTAGTGAATTATACCTGTAAGTATCCCACAGCTGAGCTAAGGCCTTAATCCATCACGCTGCTCCAATGCGGGTTGATGGATTCATTATATCACGGGTGCTAAATTTAAGAAATAGTTTGTTTTGCAACGCTTGTATAATTATCTACAAGACGTAGATGTCAAAGCTACTATTGAGTTATCGCTTACGGATATACGAATAACGTATGATATGTTAAATGTATGAAGATGAGAATGTTTTGATAAAAATACTTGTAATCGTCAATAAGACAATCCTTATTAAGCAAGACAAATCGTTGAGTGTAGGTAGTATTATTACCAGGCTATTGTTGAGTCAGTTTTTATAAACAAAATTCAGTTTATATAGGTATTTAGGAAAAAAATATAATAAATAACAATCGCGGCTTTACCTGAGGGGAAAGGGGGTGGTGACAGAAGTTAGGTCAGGTTACCTTATGCCGTTTTCTGTACTCATGAAAATATGGTAAATTTTATGACGATCTCTTGAGAAGTTACAACGTTAAAGTGTAACATACAAACCAACTTACTTTCGCATTGATATATTTCGCATCGCATCGTTTCGCATATATATATGATAAATAATCCATTAAATGAAAATATAATGAAAATAAATTAAACCCCTTTCAGTTAGCGTTTGCTTCACAAACTGTTTCTATTAAAAACCCGCGTATGAATGTAGGCTCATTAAAGCGATCTTCTCATCAACTCCGCCTTTAATTCACCGTCGTTCGTATAAAGCCTGCCTAAATTAAAATGCTACACTGGTTACCGAGCCTCGCTGTAAAGCGGAGCTATTAACGGATACCGGTTCAGTATAAGCTAGTTCATACGATATGGGGTCCCTTCGAATATTCTCCAATTTTTAAAAGCTATTTATTGTCTATGAACAACTAACTGCGTCTTTTGCTTAGAGTTAGTACACTAAACGAACATTTACTTGGTGGTAGGGCTTTGGGCAAACCCGTCTGGGTAGGTACCACCGATTCGTGTGTTCTACTGCCAAGCAGCAATAATAGTACTGTTGCGTTCCAGTTTGAATGGTGAGTGAGCCAGTGTAACTAGGCACATAACATCTTAGTTCCCAAGATCGGTGACGCATTGTTGATGTAAGGAATGGCCCTGGCAGAGGTGACTTCTTACCATCAGTTGGAACATTTGCATAATATAAAAAATTATAATGTAGTAATACTATTTATTCTGGTCATATAATAATTATTAAATCAAATGAGCTTCTTTTATTAACAAAGAAATATTTAAATCGTGGATGAACTTTATCTGACGAACTGGGTTCATATATTACAAAACGGTTATTTTATTTTTCTTATTAACTTTTATTCCGATCGACTAAAATTTATTGGCTTTTAGCAGTTATTAAAAACAAACATTTTCAAACTTTATTTAAACAAATTACAGTTTAAACTACCTACAAAATTGTTTTAATTTAAACACATGTACGAAGTGATTTTCTTATTTGAAAAATAATATGAAAATCGACGCAGGTTTCTAGACCTGCCGCGGTACTCCGAATCCCCCTCGTAAGAGATTACATAATGCGATAGGTTTGTTCAGCGCAGTCGGTGGGCGTCACAATGCGCGCTATTAGCGTGAGCAAACAGGCTCGGCCTCCGTGTAATTATACAAGTTGATTACGTTCCCGCGCACGCCTCCCGCCGCCGACTTTGACTGGCTTTCATGTTTAAAATCCTTAAGGCTACGACTATACATTCTCGTAACTGTCGAACGATTTCGTTCTGGAATTTTGAAGTGAAATTTCTTGAAAATCGTTGTAATTTGAAACTCGATGTATCGAAAATGAGTTACGACAAAAATACGCAACATAAAACATTGCAATTGTACGCAGATAGTTTTTTTGTTAATAAATTGACTTATATATTTAGTTTTATAATCTTTAACACCACAACCTTTTCTTAATATTGTTTATTTCCCAGATGCTGTATCCGATGTCATATCTTCAAGCGACGTTTTCTACCAGTATAGAGAAGGATTCAACAACGCGGTGCGACGCAATGTCCGTCTTCGTGACTTATTATAACATATTATATTTGTCAAAAAATATATTTAGTATATTATCAAACAATGTACAATCCAAAAACATTTTGAGTTGTAATATAAAATTAACATCCTTACTGCAGTGTATTTCGTTGTGTAAGTAAGTAAACTGCCTGTTAATATCCCACTGCTGGGCTAAGGCCTTTCCAATTGAGGAGAAGGTTATCCACCACGCTGTTCCAATGCGGGATGGTGAATACACATGTAGCAAAATTTCGTTAATAAAATTGAGTTAAACTCGTTAAAAAACTTAAATGTCATTAGAAATTGTACAATCCTGTAAATTAATGTTATTTAATATTTTTTAAATAAATATTCGTAAAAAAATATTTTGTTTTATTGATAATAATCTTTTCCTTTTTAATAGCTATATTTCATTTCTTTTATATGGGGAGAACTTGATTTCCTTAAAAATACAATAAGCTAATTTCTAACATTTTGTCGCTTGTGTTAAAACTGAAGACCACAGAAACACCCTATATAATTAAATTTCGATAAATTCACATAACGATTCTAGAAAACGTAGTGACATTTTAAGCATTCACAGACAGTCATAGCATAGAGTACATATTTGTACAGATGTAAATAACAGTCGCACCTGAGCCTTGATATCTAAATAATAGAGCATTAAATTTTAATGCATCGTTCTTCCATCAACGGCTATAACTCAAAAACTTTAACACAGCCGACATCACCTGCATTAGTGTTATTAAAAGCGTAAGCGTTGAAATCCGCTACGAACTTATTTCATAAATTCATCACATATATTTACGAGTGTTCGCGTCAAATGTTTATGACAAATGACTTTTGTTTAAATGAATGATTGTTCTTCTTCGTAATTGTTTAATGTTCAGTTTGTAATGAGAGTCTGGAATGTTCCTTCGTATGAAATATGCATCTCGATGAGATATCGTTAAAGTTGCAGACTTACAATATTGCTTGTAAAAACCTCTTGAATCAAAATTATATCTGCGGAGATATATTGTTATATACATAGATTTTAGAAATATATATATAATTTTGATTCCAAAGCGATTCCAGGTAAACGGCGTTAGGTACTGGGCATGGCATGGGATTGTAAACACCTCGTTTAAAACTACTCGAAAACCGATTAATACTCAGAGTTACTTGCCAGATAAACCTAATATAGCTTTTTGTCATGGAATCCGGACAACAGAATCTGCAGCCGCAGCCGCAGGTAATTGGACATAGAAATAGAAAATTGCAATAAACTACTGATTCTATTGTTATTTAAAACGTTGTCAGTGATGTGTCGTGTTAGTTAGTAAATAGTTGTGTTTTTCTTTTATCAAAAAAATGAGCCTTTTCGAAAAATACTCTGATCAAGTAATCAATAATAATAATATAATAATATGAGGCGGTATAATTTGCTTGTTTGTATGGAGGGCTAAACTCTGGAATTATAGATACAATACTAAAAAAAAAAATACTAAAAAAGTTACCTTATTCCTGAGTACAAGAATTGACAGTGGTTGTAAATTATATTTATATTATCATTTTTTTATTAATAAATTGCACCCGTGCAAAGCTGG
Source organism: Vanessa tameamea (assembly GCF_037043105.1). NCBI lineage: Eukaryota > Metazoa > Arthropoda > Insecta > Lepidoptera > Nymphalidae > Vanessa > Vanessa tameamea. Next base: position 9,511,685 of record NC_087325.1, read on the forward strand.
GGCACATCTCTAGTACTTTTTTCAAGCGCTACTGAATAGTCATTTTACAGGATTATATTAAATACACAACAAATTTCTAGGTGAACCGATGTACTTGTAAGCTCTGCATCGACGTATCCATGAGTGACATTGAAAATGATTATAAATTTCCTATATCTAATGCGGTTAATATGTTGAGATAGATTTTCTGGATTGAGTTCAGTTTGTTTCGAAAGTTGGCAGTGCTCGGTACATTCCCGTGTCTCTGTAAGCACCTGAAGCCGTTAGTCCTATATCGGAACTCACCCGTCGGTTTGTCGTCTCATCGGAAAGTGAAAACGTGCTCCTATATTGACAATAGATAAACAATATTGTTTTAAACGACATTTAAAAATATGTATGGATATAAGTTGTATTTTTTTTTTCTTTTTAATGTCATTTTAGTTTCGTCATTGTCGTGCTGTCCGTAGCGTTTTTTATCTTATTTAAAAATTGTTTTATGTTATTTTCGAGAACTGCCAATAACTGCGACTCGCAGTTGTTAAGACTTCTGCTACTTAAAAGTATGAAGTGCCTGAAGTCTTAGATTAAGATTTAAGAATCGGAGTTAATTTAGTCAACAGCAATTATTAGAAGAAAATTATTATGAAGAAGGAAATTTAATTAATGACGAACTTTTATAAATAAGATTATAAGAAACCAACACAGAGTTGTAACGCTTACTCGTTTTTAATTCAATGCGTTGAAAAAAGTAGTGGTCAGTTGACGCAGACGCCGATCGGAGTGAGTCGCATTTAAGGAAACGTAATATTTTCATTTTTTGACTGATGTTTTTAATTATGTATTTTGTACTAAGAATACATGCTAAGTCAATTATTAGGTTGTGATTTTGTTGTAGTAACGTTGTGGTCAGCCAATTTTATAATAGTTTAATGTGATTTTGGTGTTAAAATATAATAAAAGTTACTTCAACGTGGATTCAAATATTGAATATTGTTTTTAATAAATATACAAATTAGTTGTTCCCTCCTAATATGTATAGTATGTTATGTATGAATAAAGTTTTGATTTAATAGATCTTAATCAAGAGCCGCATAAATGTTTTATCTTATTCTAAGATTCAAATTTGATAAACATATTAATAATTAGAAATTCGAACCCTTCGTGTATGTAACATGGATTCGGGTTGGTATATAAAATCAAAATATTCTTTATTCAAGTAGGCTCATAAAAGCAAGTAACAACAATTTATTCGTCATGTTACAGTGTTGAATTACATATAAAGCTACCCCGTCGGAACGGAGATTCTACCGACAAGAACCAGAAGAAAAAAAGAATATATAATTGTCTATCTAATTAAATATACATTATTTGTATCATACTACATATATATATATGTTGTTATTGTACTTTTACTTTAACGCAAGTACCTAAAAGTAAAAAATCTAAAAGTTGTACTATTGTAACTAATAAATAAACTATAATTTTTTTTTTTTTTTAATTAAAATGCGTTAAATATTGTTTTCATCGTAAATTAACTAAAACGACAAATCACTGATAGCGGGTTGAATGACAATAGCGCGAGTAGTTTTTACCGATTAATGTTGCTACGGCATGTCTGTATACGGCTACAGACTAAGATAAACGTTAGATATAATGGTTAGAAATTCTCAGTATTTTCTTCTCGAAGTTTCCAAGGCCGCTAACGTTAACACCTTTGCTCCTGCGTCTGACTGCTGCATACGGAGATAACTCCTGTCATGTCATTTCTTTTTATAGCATTGGTTGGCGGACGAGCATATGGGTCACCTGATGGTAAGTGGTCACCACCGCCCATAGACAAAGGCGCTGTAAGAAATATTAACAATTCCTCACATCACCTATGCGCCACCAACCGTGGGAACTAAGATGTTATGTCCCTTGTGCCTGTGATTACACTGACTCACTCACCCTTCTAACCGGAACACAACAATACAGAGTACTGTTATTTGGCGGTAGAATATCTGATGAGTGGGTGGTACCTACCCAGACGGACTTGCAGAAAGCCCTACCACCAAGTGAAAAATATTGCTGTTCTATAAGATTATAGAAGTATTTGCAGGTGTTTGCGGAGTTGGTTTATCTCTGACAAAAACTGCGTTGACCGAAAATTGTTTGATGGATATCAGAATTATTTGTTAAGAGAAAGGCCATTTTAATCATAACTAAATATTAAAAATCAATAGTCAATTATATATGAATCAATAATCACATTACGTCAATCAGAGTTATATAATTATATTAATTTGTGTAACTTAAAATGCAATAATTATGTTGAACACCGTTCGGCGTTCTGCAACAGATATGCGTTTCAGTTTTTTTTAAATGCCAATAAGATATCTAAAGTTAATGAATGTCGCAACTTATATTTCTACAGAAATATCAAATTAAAAAATAAGTTTGTTTTTCTTTCTTAAATATATGCATATGAGCTCTTAATTTAAATCAATAAACTATCATTATGGGGAATAAAATCATAGATATACCCCGTACAGTTTGTCTGTTAGCTTGATCTTTTCGACAGACGGGCTCGTGATGGAAAACAGAAAATGTCTAGTAGTTCAAAAATTAACGTTTTAAAATTCTTGTAACTGTGACGAGGGTGATGTACGCCCAATGTATGAAATTATTTATTGCAGTAGACATAAATTATTGCGTAATTCAAATTAGAATTCAATTTTTTTTTTTAACTTATTTTTTTAAAAAGAGTTATAGCAGCTGAAGAGACCCCAACCAAAAAGACAATGACGTTCATAACAATAACTTAACAATGATTTTTAATAATGATTTTTTGTAATCGATATTTGTAACAGTTAATGCTTCGTGTCCCATCCCATCCGTCCGACCGATGTAACGTTGTACAAGCGTTTTAGTTATATATTATTTTCAGTGTTTCTGTTTAAATTTTAATTTGAAGCAACGAAAAGTCTTAAAATTTCCGGATAACGCTTGAATCTTAAGGGACTTTTGTGTTATATGTATTTTTTTTAATATTATTACAATTTTTAAAATAATTAAATTAAGAAAATAATATGTTCGTCATTGCAAAGTTATGTCGATCAGAAATATTTACATCTGTCAAAAAGATCAAGTTAACTTGTACAGAGTATTATTATAAATTACCTAAGATTATTTTCTCTAACCAAAACGTTTCTAAACATTTGTCTTAAATCGATAAACATATTTGTATAAAAAGAGCTGTACATAATAAAATCTAATTCGAAATTCGAAATTTAATTCGAGTTCGAAAAATTAATATTTATTATTCAATCAAACGAATATGTCTAAATATATTCGATTAAATTTTTATCATATAAAAATAGTATTTATTTAAAAAAAAATAGATTAATTTAAGTACTTAAATGAAACTTATTCAGGAATTGTAGATAGAAAGGGTATTAATGAATAGACATGGACACATGTACACAATATTTTTTTTATTTTTAATAATGTAAACAACTAAATACTCGAAGGTATCTACGCAAGCTAACTACAACATATTATATACAGTTTTAAATAAAACAACCAGACGCCACAATTCCACGTCTCGTGCATAATGCAGTTCAACTTCTATCCCCTCTCTTATTCGTATTTACAAAATGGCGTCCGGTTTTACATATATGTACTATGAATAATTATATATTTGTAAGCCTTTTAAAATTTTAAATAAAATTTTTATCGTATCTTATATTAAAAAAACGGAGGCTATGATTGCTACAATAATACACTTCCTTCTGTAATATAACTCCGACGCCACACATTTAGCTCACTTCAGTAAATGACTTACAAAGATTGATGAGCTAATTCTACTTTGGCACTGTATTTTTTATGATCTTCGTCAAAAATGTGAAATAAAAAAAAAAAAAAACGATAAATGACTGATTGTAACATCCTTGGTTCAAATGAAATGTCATAAAATTTAAACCATTTAATTAATAATAATTAAATTGATAACAATTCATTAAATTGTCATATTTTTCAGTTTATATATATTATTTCTATAAAATTATTTTTAAAACAAAAATAAAAAAATGAGTCAAGAAATTCATTTTTTTTATTGTTATTTTTACACATATATATTATATAATACCGTAATATAAAGAATAATAATGATTTAATGTAATTCATAAGCTAAGTCCTAGTTATTTACAAAGCGATCGAACCTTTAACGTTAAAACGTTTCTAAATCTAAAGATTATTATAACTGGTATTAGTGATTATGTTATTTACAATAAAACATTTTACTTCTACGAATAAAAAAAAATATTCACAACAATTTTGGTCAAATACTGATTTCGGTAAAAGATAATTATTTACAAAAAAAAATAATAAACATTTCTTAAAAATAATAAATTAATACTGAAAAACAAAATTAAAGTACGACTCACTGCGTGTAACAGAAAAAAAGTTTAAGGTTAGAAAAACGAAAACACGGAAACGTTGCTTTTAAAAAAAATTGACCTTATAACGTCACATCATGCGCAAAATAGTTTAACTTGAAAAAATAAAATTAATAGCTATGGTTCTACGGTTAACATGAATTCAAAACGAAAAGGAATGTTTATTATGTAAGTGTGAAATATCATTGTTTAATTTATACAGCAATACAATACTTAGTATTGTTGTATTCCTATTTGAAGCGTGGGTGAGCCAGTGTAACTACAGGCACAAGGGTCGTTAAGGTACATCTACGTACATCCACGACGATTGTAAGAAATATTAACCATTATATTATATCGGTCATGCACCACCAACTTTGGAAACTAAGTCTACATGTCCCTTGTGTCTATAATTACACTGGCTCACTCATATAATGTATATATGATTCGATCCACCCACTAGGGTGGTAAAATAGGCTTGCATAGTCAAAAAATCACAGATTTTGTATGCCACCAAAAAAATCCTTTTTTTGCCTGTGAAATCATTTTATTTTAACATTTTTTGAAAGGTAAGTAAACTGTATCGCGCAAAGTATCGCCCACCACAAGCGCATAAGTGTCCACCCGTGTGTAATTAGCATTTTATTTCATCTTTAACTTTATCGAGTACAGTTTTAAATCTATTTAATTTCATCCTCATTTCATACGTCATCGAATTCATAGCACTCAAAATACTGATAAGACTAGGTTAGGTAACTGAAATACACAAACGAACATACTCATGCATTTTTATTCTATATAATATATTGCGTTTTGTTCGTTATTCAATTTGCTATTGTAATATGGCTTAGTATGGCACATCGTAATGGCGTAAACGTTAATATTATGGCACTAGAGAATTCACGATGATTTCAAGTAACTTAACTTAATATATTAATGTTTTAAACATGTTACGTAAGTTTATGACATGCTATTACCTATATTTATATTTTAAATTATTTTTCTATTATAACAAATGTTAACGGTATTACATTGTTCATATATAACTCTAAATCTATATTTTGTGCAGATTTCTGATTTTTCCAAATTAATTTCTAAAGTGTGACCATATCGGATAACTACAATAAATAATCGATATTACTTAGTACTTTGACGGTTGCCTCGGATGTATTAAGAGCCCTATAACGTGACGTCATACCTCCCACTTGAATTGAATTCGTTTTACATATATCATTTTATTTACCTAACTTATTTTCATTTGAAGTTTTGAAAGCAATGTTTTTTTTTAATCTATAGTCTATTCTTTACTTAAAACGATATTCAACGGGTGATTGATTAAACATTATTTTCATTCATTTATCTCGTTCGTTCACCGTTGAATGACATTGCAGTTACTGTAGTGATATATTACGAGTAACATATAACATCTTACGTTGTTAATAAATATATGCTCTTGGAAATCGGTACCATCTGACGTTCAACTTAACCGTACGCTCCCATTGGTCAAATCAAATTACGACGAGAGGGAAGATGATACACATAAAGAAGAGAATATTGTCTAAACAATCAACCCCTAAATAACATTTATAGGTAAAGCTGTATTTTTTCCCAACACGTGATGTATGATAAAAGTTTTGTGTATGTTATTTTCCATATCTCTGCATCTTTCCTGATTAGAGAAGATTTAAATTTAGAATCTTCGCGAGCTAATATTGAAGTGCAGCAACTAAGTAAGCTTTCTTATTCTAAGTGCTTCGGTGGGTCCGGTGGTGGCGCAGTAGACGGTGGCTCGTGCAACAATGGCAGCGGTAACGGTGGTAACGGCAGTGGCAGCTGAAAAGCGCGTGATTGGAAATTTGCTAACGACTGCAGCAACGCGGCGGAGTGTTCGTGCGCCTTGCGTCGGAGCTCAGCTACGCTGGACGACCGCGCCTCCTCTTTAGGACAGCACGGACAAGGAGCGCCCCAGCCTGAAATACAGAAATTATTTTATCTATTCCTTTGATTGACTATGCCTAGTGTGTTCCTCTTCATGCCAGTTATATAAAATACACGTTAATGATAACTAATACGACAATATGAAGACGATAAATTGTTTTTCGTCTGAGAAACTGGTCTTCTGATAGTATTTATTATTGTTGGAAAAGGATGAAAGATTTTAATGTTAGAAATGTCTTTGTGGAGTAAATAGTGATGCCATCGTATTGTATAATTACCTTTTAAAGGGAAGAATGGCTGCGATAAATGATTCAAGTGTTGAGAGAGATGCGACAGGTGAGGGGGCAGGAACAGCGGCGGAGGGGGAGCGGGAGCGTCAGCACTGCTCGCCGGAGACGAACGGAATGCGCCACTGTAACAAAATAACATTTTTAATCATTTAAGTGGTAAGTGGTCACCACCGATCGTGGCAACTTAGTTCAGGTTAACATTTACTACTGTGTCTAATAGTTTTGAATAAATAAAAAATGTAACAAAAATTAAATATTCAATATTTTATTTCCCTCTAACTAAATTTACGATTCAGTTTTTATTAACTTAATCGAATAAAGTGAATGTACTCGAAACGGAAATCAAAATAAAAAACCGGTATCGGAATCTGCGGTCTCAGGACGGTTTGTTAGGAAGGGGATTTGTGTACATCAAAGAGCTGACGTCTCATTGGATCAACGCTATACTCCCGTCGTTACGAGACCACTGATACCTTGAACTATAAATATCTAGAGAAAATTTCAATTCGACTATTTGAATTCAAGTGTTATGTCAGTATATTTACTATTATCAAGCTGAATATTTTCTTTGTGTATCTCATGATCAGCCAGTCTAAATTGAAAAGATATTTTTGCGTTAGTTAACCTTTTTATTGAGAGAGATTACATAATATTACGCTTATCAAAACGATTTTAAATTTTGTATTTTTTAACCTGTATAATTATATCAAATAGAAAGAAAAATATGATTAAAATAATCTTCATTTTTTAAAGGAATTTTACATCAATCTATATTATTATATAAAGTTGAAGAGTTTGTTTGTTCAGGATAATTGGATTGATCTCAGAAAAAAAAGCATTAGATAGCCCACCGATAATATAATCACTGCTTTAAATATGAACCACAGAACTACATATGGATACTTCTTGCGTAACATCTTATAGTACAACTCGTATTCTGAACAAAGTCAAACATATAGCGTTTAATGGAATAAACTTCAAACTTTATAATAAGGCTTAATGAGGTTTTTGCACAATAAACAAATATTTACAATCTTCGACTGTGCAAATAAATTGAATAAACCAAGACCTTCGATAATGTATTTATTGAATATTAAATTCTAAAAGCATCGTAAGGTAAATATAAAATCAAGTTGAATAAATCAGAATCAAAGCTAAACGACACGAGAGAGGTTCATCAGTGCAAAATTCAAAACAGCAGATCGCGTCAGAGGACAGATTGAGACAATGAAATGAATGGCCGAGGTGTCGCGCCGTTCCGACATTCCCTTAGTGCATACTTGATGTACCGCGACGGTGGGCCGCGAGTCACGAGAGGTGGCGGGCACGAATACTTACTTTTCCACACACACAACTATGGTAACTTATTCCTTGACTTCGCTATATCTATGTTTAAATATCGAATGCTCAAAACTCCAAAGAGTTTACACTTATGCCCATTTAACGTTTTTTTAATAAAATGATGAAAAATCATACTAATCTATCGTTTTTTTATTAAAAATTGGATTGAATTGGATATATAATATATTAAAGTGTGCCATAACGAACAAAAGCAGTTACAGTTTCGTTGCCATAATAATATGTAATTAACTTTATTTAATACAATTAATTAGATTATTATTTACCATAATGAAAGTCAAAACAGACACATAAATCGATCAATAAAACGCTCTCAAACATCGCTTTCGCTTTTAACTTACAAATAAAATTCCCCCGGGCACTCGTTCAATGGAATCAAAGGATTTGCGTTCATTACAGATGGTAATAATTGATGGATGGCACGGGCGCGGCCACCGCACGTCGGAGACGCTTTCACTGATACGCGAAACGCTAGCACTCTGAGCGTACCTCTAGTGAGATAATAGAATCCGACTTTGCTACGAGCTAATGCAACTTGTATAAAATGAATGGAAAGAAATGTTTTACACAATTTCGTTTCGTTTATCTTTTATGGAAGTTACTTTTGAAATATTTTGTTTTTATTTCGAATAAGTTCGTCAGTTTCAACTTTTTACCTAGTAAGATATAAAATTAAGAGTATTTCTGGTGATAATTGCACGAATACAATCTTAGTGTAAAAAAAAAACATTTAACTATGAACTTTTACTATCAGTCTATACTAATATTATAAATGGGATAGTAACTCTGTCTGTCTGACGTTGCTCTTTCACGGCCCAGCAAACTTGAACCCCTTTTTTAATCTTAAAATCTGACAACGAACCCCTAAAACGCAAGCGAAACCGCGGGTAACAAGTACTTTTTAATATATTCGATTATGATTGTCTTGTACAGATGTTCTGTACAAGAATATTGATTTTACTTTGATTTTATTTCTTGTCATGTCAAAGATCCCTTTAAAAGGAATAACAATGAACGATCATTTAATTCTTAATATTTGTTAATATTAAAAAACACACATCTTATTCCCCGTATTTACTCAAGGAAAGTTTTTTTTTTCTATTATATTTTTATTGGAAATCAGATATTGAACACACAAATATTTAAATGTTTTTTTGGACCATATAAAAAGTATGTAGCTCCATATAACAGGATAAAGTTAATATTCATATAAACGAATAAAATATAAAAATATCGACGATTACGTCTTTGTTTGTCGGTGTTTTTTTGTTATATTCGTTTTGATTATATTCTTTTTGCGTGCTACGTCATGTCCGTGTCATTGAAATTTCCAAAGAAAATATTAAAAAACTGAAACAATACAATCATAAAGTACTTTAGCTCGGATACTGTAATAAAAAAAACGTTATTCTTACGAATATAGAATTGTTTCAATAACGTTTAAATTATTTTATTAATACTAAAATCCTAATATCCGTCATCATCGTACATTTACTCTAGCATACGTTTTTTGTATGTAAAAAATAGTATTTTTTGACTCTTACAACACGAGACGGCATTTTAAATTAAAAGTTAATTTAATTTACTTTGTTTATTTGAAACACCATCGGCATATTCACAAAAACAATGCCATCGAAAGTACACGGACCAATGCAGTGTTATACACCACTACAGGTATTTACGGCACTATTGAATTACAATAAAAAAAAAAGTAATACACTGTTAAATCGTTAAGAATCTATAATCGACAGGCAGACGAGACTTGAGAGTAAATTTGACGTTTAGGCACATTCCGTTATATGAGAAAGAAGATACGCAGAGAGAAATAAAATATTTTAAGAAGTTTGTATGTACGTGCACGGTGCTGCACGCGCATTTTTTATTTTTTTACGCTTTGATAAGAACACGCAAAACAGCTCCCCATATTTTAATATCTTAAAATCAAAAATGGGTTCTGACGTAATTTCATAAAACGAAGCATAATAATTCGCTTCACCATCTTTAATACCTAAACACAAGATTCCTTAGCAAGGGTCAATCCCAAAGTTTGTCCGCGCGTAACGAAGCGTACCTCCATTAATTGGTTTGAGGGGGGGAGATGTCTCCCAAATTGTCCTCCTTGAGGAGTTGATAATATGAATATTCAACTAGCGAATTGTATACAAGGCGTGGAACAAAGAGAATTGATGCCATCTTAATACCGTTACTAATTTTGATTAAAGCACCCGAGGAATTGAGTGAAGCGACTGTTTGTTTTGTCTTTGATTAAATAGTTAATTAAATGTGTTTAATTTGTAATTGCGGCGGTATCAAATCATTGTACAAGTCACTAATTTTGATATTATTATGTTACGTATCTTGTTTATATTGATTGCTTATATATGCTGGTATGTACAAAGCAGTATTGAAATTAGCTTATGTACAAATAACCGCGTCAAATGTTAGAGAGATAACTACCGGCATTTATCGAGAACAATTTAAAAAAAAAATACCACTTATTATTCATATATAATATAAATTATTATTGCGCCATTATTTTAGCTCTAAATCATTCACTTAAGGTTTAAACTTTAGCTCAAATGAATGATTAAATAGATTTCGTTATTACGTTTATTAAAATGGCCGGATTGATACTCTTTAAATTCCGTAGCGATTTCGAGCCATTTCATAGTAAATCTTAAATCTAGGTACGGTTTACTTAATTAATTCTAAATATAAATGAGGGTCGTAGAAGATAACTGCCAATTGGTTGTAGGTACCGTTTGCGAGTAAAATTTAAGTTATTAAAGATATAATTTATTAAGTGGAATAGTGTCAATTAATCAGGTGTTTATAGTGCCTAAAATTGTTTAATTTACCTCCTCCTGCCATTGAAGTATAGTATGATAGTACATACATAGATATATTGTGAACATATAACCGATAATATATATTTAATGTATCGGAAGTAACAAATTCCATCTTATATAAAACCCTTCTCGTAGGTGTAAAGCACATAGGTAGAGTCGGGTGTAATAACAATGTTCAATTATTCATGCAATTAACTGATTATAGCGACAGGGGCCACCCCGAACTATCACGCTGCGGGCGTAAAGTGTGACTCGCTTCACGCTTGCATGTATGAAGTTATATATAAAGTTATATGTTTTATATAAAAACGGATTTTGGTGTAAATTTGTGAAATTTTTTTTGAAACCTTTTGATTGATCACTACGAAAATTGGCAAATATGTATAGGGACGATTTTTTTTATGGAGAATTCAATGTGTATACCCTTATAAGAAAGTCTGCCGTGAAATAGACGAATTTTCCCACAGAAAATACTAGTAACTGATTTATATAATTAGACAACAGGAATAATATACCATTATCAATAAATTAGTGAACCTTTGAACTTTATGAATTTGAGTATCTGAAACGTATCTGTAAAGGCTAAATGATTGATTCTGACGCAAAAAAAAATCTTCACGTCCACAACAATAAACGTAAAAGCTTATAAACTACTGAGCTAAGGTCTCACTCCAACACTATACTCTAATCCAGGGAAAACATCGAGCACGTGATAAATTGTAATTAATCACATATAAATACCTGGACTTGAACAGAATCTATTAAGATTAATATCTTCTAATCACTGGACCATCACGGCTTACAAATAAATATTTCATAGAACCTCAATAGTACTGTTACATTTTGTCTTTTTTTATGTTATAGGTGGCAAACGAGCAGGAGGCTCACCTGATGGAAAGTGACTACCACCGCCCATGGACATCTGCAACACCGGAGGGCTTGCAGGTGCGTTGCCGGCCTTTCAGGAAGGAGTACGCTCTTTTCTTGAAGGTTCCCAAGTCGTATCGGTTCGGAAAAACCGCCGGCGAAAGCTAGTTCCACAGAGCGGTTGTGCGAGGCAGAAAATGTCTTAAAAATCACGCTGTTGTGGATTTTCGGACATCTAGGTGGTGCTGGTGATATTTGGAATTTTGACGAGATGTCCGAAGATGAAATTCAGCAGCCGGGATTAATCAGAAAAATTCCTCGGAACATTCCCCGCGAAAAATTCTGTAGAAGATGCAGAGCGATCCAACATCTCTACGCAAAGCCAAAGAATTAAGCAGATCGGAAAGGGCTTGATCGTCGATAATTCGGGCCGCTCTACGTTGGATACGTTCAATTGGAAGGAGCTAGTTCTGGGGAGCACCCGCCCAGAGGTGAGAGCAGTACTCCATGTGAAGCCGAATTTGCGCCTTGTATAGTCTTAGACGATGGGCCGACGTGAAATACTGTCTTGTCTTGCTGAGCACACCGAGTTTTTTTATGCCAATTTGGCTTTGCCTACCAATTGACCGCGGAACTGAACGAGGCTCGAAATATCGACGCCAAGTATTCCGATACCAGCTGTCTGGGCTCAAAATTATTACCTAAGCTAATATAACTAATATTTTACAAAAAAACACTGCAATAATACTTTTGAAACATATAAGGAAACCTGTATTTTGGAGAAGGAAATCTGAACTTTATTCAATCTGAAGTGAAACGTTATGTAACCTTTCATACCCTGTTTAGATATAGAAGATGTCCATTAGTAGAATATATAGATTCAAGAACCGAACTAAAATAAATGGGACAAATTCAATGGGTAATTAATTTTATTAATGACAAATCATTAATTCCCAATTACCGTCAGACCAATCATCAATCAATAAATCATATGCAATAACATACTTATTATAAAAAAAGGATATTGTAATTTTACAAATGTAAAAGTCAGTAACGTATTCGACGCGAGCCCTTGGGATTAAATAATTTTATAGATACAAAAATGGCTTTTAACGAAGGCTCGTTAAACTCTTTCTCATTATTGTAATAATATACAATAAAACAATTCGAAATGAACACTTTTTAAGCATACTTTATACACAACGGTCTGTGAAAAACTGAAATGAAGGGTTAAATGGTTACTCTTGTAAAATAGTGTATATAATTTTACAATTTCTAAATGATTTGAATTTTTAATTGTTTTGTTAGGAACGTTATTATGAGATAATTTAGATTGCTCGATTACGAATAGAATTTAATTTCTTATCACCGTTCGAAACCTTATTTTACGTCGACAACTTATATTCTTTCATTTAAAAATATTAGAAAAGGAGATTTTTATTCATAGTTTTTATTTAGATAAGTAAGTATATCCTCTAAACCAATACAAAATATATTTTACAAACAATAATGCTCAAGAAAAATATATCGACTAAACCGCATTGTAACATCGTTGTGGAATAATCATCAAGCCTCCTTATAAGCAGAAGGTCTTAGCCGAGCAATGTTATACTTACAAGTTTAATTTTCTAAAAATGAAATCCGTCATTTTTGTATATTACTCGCATTATGTTGTCTGATAGTTCCGCGTTTGTATACCAGTCAAGTGTAATGCACTCGTCCCATCTTGATGTTATTAACACTTAGCGTAGATAACAAACAATAACTTTGTCACTTTGCTTCGCTCCGCTAAATTACCGTCAATTTATCGTGTTGCATAATTAATTTTCATTTGCATGTACGTATATATTTACACGTCTTGTAACCGAACTTATAGATACATTGAAGTACTTTATGGATTGAGGGTATTCTTTTAAACATGCGCGTGAAACTAGACGCGTATAATGCACTTACCTAGTCCTGATATTATTACCACTTAGCGTATACAACAAACAGGAACCTTGTCGCGTCGCTCCGCTAAATTAGCGTCAATTTATCGTGTTGCATAATTAATTTTCATTTGTGAACGCGTATACTGTTACGGTACAACTATATTTTGATCATTTATTCATAGCTCCGTGTCAGGCATTTCATGACGCTGAATTTCATGTGCAATTGAATAAAGCGCATGGCTTTTGCTAGTCACTACGGAATTCGTTTTAAGGTGACGTCAGAGCTTGTTTGATTAAGGTTTATCATATATGGAACAGACTTAGCGAATAAAATTATATCATCGCTTATAAGGAAACGGCTTATTCGTTCATATTAAATATAAATTATTTATATTTAATGATACTAGTAAGAAATACGTTTTATTTATCAATACATTGTTTACTTAAACGGTCTGTTGTTGTTAACTGAAAAATTGAACTATCATCTTAGAATTAAAAATGAATATAAAACAAAATAAAATACAATACTAATAAAGTATTGTATTTTATTTTGTATGCAAAAGTATCAATACTAATTATATTGAAATATATTAACCAGTAATAACTAGTGAGGAACGAGTTTAGTACTATACGTGAATCGTAATGTATGTATGTATGTGGATAAACAGTACGTACCATAACCGAAGATCACGGGCTCAACTTTAAAGCAAATCCAACGACTTTTAATATGTTTAATTTTGTTAAAAATTTATTTGCTCGATGCTCTCGATGAAGAAAAACATTATGACAGAATTCTGTAGTTATCTGATGAAAGTTGATCTTGAATGTTCACCAAATAAATTCCAAACATCAGTCTTCCTTAGTGTAAACGTAATTAGTTTAAACTAAAAAAATAGCTCGAAACACTTACACGTGACTGTAATAACTCAAAGAGAAAGCTAAAACGTTCCAACACCACTTTATGTACATCTTTAAGGAGAAAATTTAATTTTAAGTGAAAGGTAGGCAGGGTAGGGGGAGCTCCTAATTGCCAATTTTCTCTTTACGCCATTTTTTTTCTGCTTTTAAGGAGAAAAATTCGTTAATGCATATTTAATCGCCGTAATCGCCTCTCCCTCACGAAATTACGAGACGCCCGCTTTTTATATTTTTAATATTTACAAAGTAATTATTAGATTTTTTTTCATTTAATGTTGATATTACTTTAGTAGCTGAATTTATTATTATATTATTAATTAGGAATTGTGTGGTTTTTTATTCATAAAGTTAATATTTATATTCTATTTATGGAATTCTACATACTACTACACTTAAATACCTATATATTTTAGCGACTGCTACATACGATATAATACTATTTTTTATAAGATTTTGTTAATTTGATAGTTAGTCGTATGGACTCATCCACTTACCTCTACCGCCAAACAGTAATATTTTTATTGTTGTGTACCGGTTTGAAGGGTGAGTGAGCCAGGGTAATTATTTACAAACAAGGGACGTAACATCTTGGCTCCGAAGGCGCATTGGCGAATGAATGGTAAATATTATCACAACGCCAATGTCTATGGGCGGTGGTGATCACTTATACAACATTAACAGCCTGTAAATTTCCCACTGCTGGGCTAAGGCCTCCTCTCCCTTTGAGGAGAAGGTTTGGAGCATATTCCATTACGCTGAAATTTCGCATCCAATGAAAATTCAGTGGTGCTAGACTGGGTTTGAAATCGTAATCATCGGTTAAGATGCACGCATTCTAACCACTGGGCCATCTCGCTCAAGCCGAGCGCATATTTATACTATAAAAAATTATTAAGTCAGCTCTGCTCAACCGAATAAGCTAAAGTTCAACAAACACATATCTTGTTTGTGACAATATAAACTAGTGTGTTAGATTATATTCCTCGTAAAGATGATATAAAAACTGGCCTTTAAAATATAAACAAATTCATAAATTAGAAATAGATCATAGACAAACTCAAAGCGTTTCAATCGCTTTATGCTTTAAACGTTGCTAATTTATTAATGTTTTAAATATAATATACCTTGATTTCGTATATTTCTTTATACATACAAAGAATAAATTAATCTTATACATAACGCACATAGTCAAGATGATATTTAAAACAATATTTATGTGAACCTACAATTAATGTACATACGTACTTAACGCGAAAAGCACTGTATTTTCATTTTTCGCGATCAGTAACAAGCAATGCTGTGTAATCTATATACTATCCCAGTCAACTATCCAGTCTCAGGGGCACACAATCATTTTCTTTGAGCCCGCTGTAATCCACCGTCCCACCTCATGTATAATGCGTGCATATAAATTTCAATTTTAAACCCGCGCTGGCTCCAGTTACAGCCATTTGCGGAATTACGCCGGCCGGGGGTTAGACCTCTACGTGACGGGTGTTATACTTTCTTTTTTAATATTAGATTATATAGCTCCGAGTAAGTTCATAACTTTGAGATGCTACACAATATTTATAAAGGTTTCGTGAGAATATATCTGAAATGTTTAATATATTGCAGAAGGTCATTGATGCCGTTTTGACTTCAATCCTTTAATATACAAATAACTACAAAATAAGCTTATCGTACAATTGATGTATGTATGTGTTTGTTACTTAATCACGCCTAAACGGTTGAACGGATTTGGATGAAATTTGGCACAGATTATAGTTTGGAATAACATATAGGTTTTGTGTCTCTAATACCCGCAACACCTCACTGCCCTCGCGTGGTCATAGCCGCCGGTAGAAACTAGCTCACTTATATAATTACATATACCATCAGATGTTGAATAGTATACTTCTCTAAACATTTATTAAATCTCTGCCTAGTTAATAAGTACCTATGTTATTTCAACTAATATATATACAACAGCTTAATTTACACACAAACAAAGTTAATACAAAACAATGATCACGTATATTTATATAATAGAAGATTTTTTTTTAATTAAACACATCAAGCTCAGGATATATTAATCCGATTTTATATAAACTTTTTACGTTAAATAGTCCGTTTATTAATAAAGAGTTCAGAAGATTATAATATCTAAAATAATATTGTAAATGCATCAGTAACTCTGTTTGCATTTCTGTTGCTCTTTCACGGCCAAACCACTGAAACGAATTCACTTGGTGGTAGGGCTTTGTGCAAGCCCGTCTGGGTAAGTACCACCCACTCATCAGATATTCTACCGCCAAGCAGCAATACTTGGTATTGTTGTGTTCCGGTTTGAAGGGTGAGTGAGCCAGTGTAACTACAGGCACAAGGGACATAACATCTTAGTTCCCAAGGTTGGTGGCGCATTGGCGAAGTAAGAGATGGTTAATGTGTATTTCTAACAGCGCAAATGTCTATGGGCGGTGGTGACCACTTAACAACAGGTGGCCCATTCCAGCCGGTCCGCGTACTTAGGAAAAAAAAAAAGAATCTGATGCTATTTAGTATGAAGTAAGCTCGAACTCCAAGACAGGTCATAGCCTTTTTTATACGTAGCCCTGACGACCTACCCATAATACTCAAGCGAAGCTTCGGGCGATAACTAGTGTATTATATAATACATACTACGATCTAGGATGGAGCCATGACGTTTAGTGCCGATGGAACCACGCGCTAGGTATCCTGTTATATAAATTGTATAGTTATCGTATCGCAGTCGTCCCGTTGGATGTAAAAGCATCGGGTTTCGCAGTGTCTAGTGGCGCAAAACGCTAGGCACGTAATCGTGTAATGTGTTTGCGACGAGTACGAACACCCAAACGTTTCAGTTATATTTCAATGCGCATTCGTTTTGACGTATAAATTGTATTAAATATATTTCGCGCGCTAAGGAACGCTGAAATGTAAATTGGTACGAGATAAATTAATTTCACTTAGATACGAATAAAATTTAACATAACGTATTTTGTTGATAAATTATTGCAAAATAACAAGATGCTTTTGAAATTTTGTGCAATGACTAATAATATATCTATCTACCCCTCTAATAAAAGGTAAAGCTTGTTCAAAGTGGGAATGAAAATACTTCAAGGCGTCAAGATCAAGATCGAAACTAATACTTTAACATCAGATTTTGCATCAGATTGCGTATAACCCACGTGTAAGGGAGTGATCGTAGGTTTAAAAAGTTTAAAAACCCTTAAGGACCCTTAGGGTGCAAGATTGTTTCATATAAAATTTCATCAAATTCGGTTCAGTGGTTTAGCCCTGAAACCGTATCAAACAGACAAATGGACAAATTGATTGACACTCGCATTTATTATATTAGTATCGATGAATAATTTAAAAAAACACATATTATTTGTATATTACACATAAGAGGGTAAACATATCCCCTTTGGGTTCACATAGATGTTTAAAAAAATCATATATTTCCCAACTAAACTAAAATAAAATAAAACGAAATAAGTAACAATGGCAGCCGTCAATAAGACAAAGACTGGCAGTCAATCCGCGGTAATCCGCGGCATGATAATAACATTTGCGAACCAAGCTAATGCAGCGCCCTGCCTCCCAGCGGACTTTAAACTGCTTACGGATTTAAACGACCCGCTCGCTTTGTTTATAAGCAGCGGTGAAGGTAAGTGGTGAGGCTTACTTACGTTGAGTTCTTTTCATATATACTAAGTTCGAATTTCGATATTAATTTTAGATGTATTGAACACCACTCTAGGTATAATCGATACAATACTTACCGAGTATATACAATATTCATTATTCAATTATTATGTTTCAAAGCACTGCCTGCCTCAATTATCTATTGGTTAGCTTATAAGACCACAGATCCTGAGGTCCTTGGTTTATATCCAGGGACAGCCAGTAAAATTATTGGAGTTTTCTATTAAAACTCTATCAGCCTTCGGAATATAGCCCTTGGGCCTGAACTCTTTTCGATCCTTTCGATCCCGCCGACCTGTGCTTGCGCACTCTCTTTGGCACTACAATACGTCCTGTGCAATTACTTGTCGCTGTTCAGAATAACCGCCATGATCGAACAATATGTGGGACGCCATCATCTCTTTGACAAGATTAATTGAAATTGAAATTGAAATATACTTTATTGTACACCACAAACAACACGAAACACACAGGAAAAAAAAAGTAAAACAGAATTAGTAAAATACATAAATTAAGTATATAACTAAGAATAATTTATCAATAAAAAAGCAATCGATACCGTAAATGATTTAAAAATATTACAGAATCTTTCATAATAAACAGCTAAGTAAGAAAACATAAATCTTCAAATGAAAATATTTAAAGTTTAAACTATGATAAATGAAATCACTAACTCGAATGCGTCCGTAATAAATAAAAGATTAATATAGATTATAGAGTCGAAAAAGTCAAGAGATTCTCACAATTAGAACACATTTGTACGTATAATACGTATAAATTGATATAACAATTTTATCTCTTCCGTGCATCATAAATTCTAATAAAAACACCGCTCACTTATCAAATTAGAAAAATTAAATGTGATAAATAAAGTCCAATTAAGAGTTATTGCGTAAAAAAGGCATAAATTAATTCGTTGAATACGGATGCGATGACAAAAAAAAAACAAGCGAGCCAGTGAATGAGTACGCGTCAACTCGTGTAATTTTTAAGTGTTAAGAGGGCGGGCACGTAGAGGTGTCACGTTGATTTTGAATGAACGAATGAATGATTGTTTCTTGATTTGAAGTACGCGAATTTATTTTTAAGCTTCTTAATCAATTTTAGTTTGTTTTGAATATTAATTTATTTAAGTTTTTTTTATTCGCCCTAACCATTCAATTAGTACTTTTTCTGCTCTGTTTGTCAATCGATTTTTTTTTTTTAGCGGTAAATGTTTGCGATCTCTATTGGTATCATTAAAAAACGAATAGAAAAAAAGCGAAAAATGCAAATTCTCAAATATGTTTTTTCAATATAATTTTTCAATATAAATGCAAAAGTAACTGTCTGTTGCTTTCAGGGCCAAACCGCTGAATTGAATTTGGTAAAATTAAGTATGAAGCAAGCTTCAACTTCAAGAAAGAACATAGGCTACTTTTAATGCCTCCTACCTGACGACCAACTCCTAAAACTCGAGCTGGTTAAAACTAGTTTTCAATAATGATTATTTATTTATATTTAAATTAATTCTGCTGTAGATGAAGTTAATGAAAACAAATACAGGCAAATTACATTTCTTACGTAAAATTAAAATAATGAGTCACTTCATCACACGTGTCTAAATTACGAGCTAAATTGTATTAATAAGGCCGCGGCTTTGAAAGGGTTCTGTCAAATTAAATGGCATTTCGGTCATTTCCATCAATAGATGATTCAGGCAATTTGAACCTTATTGCATTGAGAATAGAATTATGTTCACCGGAATAAAAAAAAAATCATGTGGGTCATTACCATAATATGAACTTTATTTGTTAATTGATATTTGAGTTATGTTTTAATTAAGAATAATGTATGACGATGATATTAAAAGGATATAATTTTAGAATTAAAAGTATGAAAGAAAATTATTTATTTATCTATTTTTCACAAAAGAGAGAAGAGAGAAAATCAATGAAAACCATGAACTTTTATCACGATATCACAATTTTAAATTTCATGTAAATAATGTATTTAACTTATATTATTTTATTTTACTTTTCTCCTAATTATATTACACAGCTATGTTAATTATATAAAATTCAATTCATACATGAAAATTAACGAAAACTAAATATATATTTTTATTATATGTTAAATTAAAACCTCAAATAGAAGTCTCAAAGCTAAAATAATATCATTATAAAATGAAACTCAATGAACAGGTCTTTAAAAATAAATGTTAATCTTTATAAGAAATCTTTAAAAAAAAATTAAATATCGCCTTTAAATATAATCACATTGACAATATCATCAAAACAATCCTACACTCGATGTTTAAAGTAACTTTAAAACAATTAATAACCGTCTTTATCAGCATGATAACAAAATAAACCATTAAACAATGAAAATTGATGCATATAAATTAAAATAATAAAAACAATATCACATAATATTTCAATAAATATTCGCCTCACTCGCAGCAGTTATACAAAATAACATTACGCAATTCTGCAGTGCTTATGCTCGTATAAACGTCATTTCCAAGACAATTTCCCTCGTAGCAACGTAAAAATAAACTATAAGGATAAATAACGACGGAGGCGTGCCTAGCAAGGAGGCTATTATGAAAAATCGTAACGCATTTACTGAGCGGACTCAAATGTATTATTCATGGAGGATATTTCGCGTCGGATACCTGTTATGCCTACTATTTATAAACGCTTGGGGTGCCACGCCCTAAGGTCGGGATGTTAGTTTAGGCATGCTATGCCTAACGTTTCTTTAGGAAATCTGATAATTTGTCAATCGTTTTTATGAATAATTTTTGAATGTAATAAAGTATTCTTATTGCATATTTTCAACCTTTCAAGAACAAATTAAATTAAATTATATATAATCCTTTACAACTAACCTAACCTAACTTTACCCCCTTTGAATGTGTGAATTACGAAAAATTAGCATATGTATTTCCTTAGGATTCAAGTTTGCTTCATAGCAAATTTCATCAATATCGATTCAATGGTTTAGCCTTGAAAGCGTAACCGACAGACAGAGCTACTGTTTCTTTTATAATATTAATATATATTACTATTGGTTAGAACAAAACGGTAAGTATTAAAAGAATATTATGATTTTATAATTGATAGAAAACCTACGTATTTATATATAATATTGGTAAGAATGCTTGTAAAAGTATATTTGAATAAAATATGTTTTGATATATTTATGTATATGTATATAATATAAGGTATATTTTTAAACAAAAGAAAGAGCATTATTATTATCAAACAAACTAGTTCTTAATTTAAATACATGATTAAAATAATGCGCTTAAACAAATAAATATTTTTTATCTGTGGACAATTGCATCAAACCGACATATCAATAAAAATCAATTTGAAGAAAACTCCAAATAACAGTCGAAATAGATCCATAAAATCCGATTTGTCCTCGTAAATAAATGCGACACGATTGAATATCAAAGAGCAACATTATCTAGTGTCGCGCGACGGCAAAGGCATATTAAAGCGAGTCACGAACGGTCGCGACGGTAACGCGTTTACCCCACAAATACCCTGATTGCTAACGACCCGGCCAGACGCCAAGGAAATCTTATTCCGTTTCTCTATTTATCAGTAATGGCCTCCGATTGTCGCTACGAATCTTAGTGTATCCTGTTAGCAAAAATAACTTTGATTTCGCTATCGAGAAACGATCGTTTTTATATGGTTTTTATTTGGATTTGCGCATTGAAATCGATTTGATCGTTTAGAAACGTAGACGGTTAATGTACTTTTTCTGTATTTATTTATTGAGATGATCATTTAAATATATCTTATGTCTGTGTAATCTATGCTTTATTTGGCCGTTAAATAAAAATAATATGTTTTTTTTTGTTTTATCGTTTTTTATTTTCAATTGCCACAGACGAAGCAAATGGACTATCCGGTCAATGGTCTCTAACATCGCCAACCATGGGATCTGATGGCTCACTTACCATTCGAATTCGAACACGGCAACATCTGACTTTTGACTGATGAAATCTGTTTCGCAGTAGACTAATTTATTTCTGGGTAAGACTTGCAATACCCATTGGGCGGGCATGTACAAAGATTCCCAGTCGGTAAAACGAAGGTTTTATAATAAAGTACGAAAGTCAAATTAAAAGGCATATAATTATAAGGTATAAAACAGTTATGAATTTCTTCTACCAGGTATAGAGTTAGTCAGCGTAACTTAATGTTTCTCTAAGAGAATTTCGCTCTAAAGCGATAAGCTCTCGGCGCGCTCAGTCTCGCTCACCGTTAGCAAAAACTCAATTATCATATTTTATACCTCATAATACTTACGAAAAAGATATTCAATTATATAATTTTCCCTCTGGAAAGGGAATCCCTTTTCATTTCTCATTTGGATTTTTCTCTTAAGCAATTACGCGCGCGCCTCGGGGAGCGCGAGATTGGTTCGCGAGTATATTTCTACGTCCGACGCGAATGCTCTAATTTATCTTTTAACAAGCAGTGGAATGTTATGTTAACTTATGCACGGACCGCGTTGGCTCTGTTTTCGTTTAATAAAAGTGTATTTCGCGGATGATTTTATGAGTTTCGGCGAGTTACGAATTTGTTTGCGCGCGGAATAGAAATGAGCTCATTTCATGCTCCCGTCCGATGCGTTGCGCAGATTAAGAGTTTTCTTTATTACCTATTTACATGCATAATACTTGGAAATTAATGTTAAGATCCATCTCTATTCATGTTGGAATATAATGATTGTTTCCGGCATTTATATTGCTGATCGATTTAATTCCCTATTAAAATTTATACAACATTTTAAAGCTTTTGGTGATCATAACATGATTGTTATTACAATAGAGTACAATTTTGATCAACAATTCGATCCATCGAAGCGGTTCTCGAATTCGATTCTAGAAACTGTCGAATCGGATTCCGGGAAACTTGTGTAATCGCATCGCGCGGCCGGGAACACAAATTATTCGAGCGCCGAAACTCGGTAACTTCGTCAACCCTATAAAGGAGGTAAAGAACAAAGCGGAACCACAATTGGCCGTACCCTGAACCGATCCTACCTGAGTAGATGGAAGTTTTAAAAATGGCGGCTCTTTGAGAGTGAATTCGATAAGGCCTCACCCGTGGGACGCGTAAATGCAATTTGCCAGGAATCGCTCGTGCCTTTGACGTCCTCGCGACTCTTCGTTTGAAGATTTGCTTGTTTGCTCTCAACGCTCGTGTGTGCTTACGTAAATAGGCTAGAAAAATTTAATATTGACACAAGTGGATCCGACTACGAGAAATAAGTATTTATATCGGTATAGCGATTTCTATTTCATGAAAACTTAAATATCAATCTGCCGTATCAATAACAACAATTACAGTGACGAACTATTTTTCATTTTTTAAATTAAATAAAAGTTAAAAGACAATTTCTGTTATTTTATCTGTATTTCATTTATTTAAAAAAAGAATCCATGGTTATAAAAATCAGTTGATAATAAGGAAGGCAAACGACCAGATTGCAGACGATTTTTTTGTTTTCGCTAGCTTTATCTAACGAACAGTATTCCAAGGCACAAATATTATAATAAACTTTTTATCAAACTATTTTTATTTAAATAAGATAACTATCAATCAAATCCTTATATAATATGATGTATGTTCAATAAGTATTTTATTTAGAATAAAGCTAATGAAAGGGAAGCGTGCTGCGCAAATTGTTAGCTAGCTGGAAATGAGGAGAGTCGTAAATGGATCAGCATAATTTTTATTAGGTAAATCAGTCTCTGGGAGGGAGTGACGTGAATTATTTCAAATGCCAACTTTGTAAGTGCCTGCTTACTCGCCACCCGATTGTAGTGAGACCATGCTACGGTCGTTTTTTGTCACAATTCATTTTTCTTAAAGAAATATTTTATTTAGAAGTTACCGTACCGAACGAAAAAATATAATATTTATTTTAAACGCTAACCGAAGATTTAGTTTAAGAATTATTATAATTTCAAAAGTGAGTTTTTTTATAATAATTTTTGACTAGTTTCAGTAAAATAAAAATGACGGCTAATATTCATAATATATTATAATGAACTAGTTTTCGCCCACATAAGCGCTTGCTTTTCAGAGGTTAGTCGTTAGGTGTTAGGCTCAAAAAAGTAGGCTATGTCCTTCCTAGGGGTTCAAGCTCGGGGTACATGTCAGTCACCTCCTCGTGGTGTACCCTGGGCAACGGGGCTGGCTTGAGCTAGCTCGTCGGCCACGGCTTGCGGGAGGGATGCCGCGGGGCTTCTCCTGGTACGTCCCTGATCGGCGTTAGGGCGGACCATGTGAGTGGCCTCGTTGGCTAGGAGGGAGTAGGAGGGCTCGCTACTCGAGCCTCGGTCAGCGGCGGAGCCTACCATCTTATCCGCCGCAGGGCGTCAGCTTCGTTGACGCCCAGTCTCCAGTGGCGGACTCGGAGGAGTTAGCCACATTCCCACGTGGAGGAAGAGGGTGCCGCTGGTGGGGTCGCGGTTGCATGCCCTTGGCGATCCCGTGGCCTCACCACTCGGCGGCATGGTGGAAACCCGAGGATGGTTTTAGTGGGTAGGACAGAGCATTAGCATTAGCGTGCCCTGGCACGGGGCATTAGATCCCGGTTGAGTCCCACATACCCGTCCCGGTCTCCCGACCGGGCGGCATGCATTGCATTTTCTCTTCTTAAAACAAAAAAAAAATGGGTTCAAGCTCAATTCATACTAAATTTCATCCAATTCGGTTCAGTGAATTAGCCGTGAAAGAGCAACAGATAGACAGACAGAGTTACTAACCCATTTATAATGTTAGTAAAGATTACATTTAATTAAATAAACATATATAATGTATAAAAATATACCTAAGAATAATAGAAGAGATCTTTGAACAGTTGTACAAAGTATTTTTTAATACTCTACTAGTGATAAACGGGCTTATTCTGGAACAAGAGAACTGCACCCTCGTCATAACTTAGATTTTTTTTTAAACAAGTATTTTATAAATAGTTTCGTAATAATAAATTGTAAAAAATTTTGTCCGAATAAATTCAGCGAATGACCATAACATGTTTTTTTTCTATTTCATCGGTGGGCGGTCTTGCAAAATAAGTGGTCACCACTAAACATAGACATCGGCTGGTATAAAATTTTAATCGTTCATTTTATAACTAATCCGTTTCCAATCTTGGGCACTGAGATGTCATGTTCCTATGCTTGTAATTACACTGGCTCACTCATACAATAATACGGAACACCCAACTAAGTATTATTGCTTGGCGGAAGAGGAAGAAGTCTCGTGAAGAGTGAAAGAATGGTCACCGTAACGTCCGCATTGCGATGCAAATTGCGGGGAACGATAGCGAAACTCTGCGCAAATAACTTAGCTAAATTATAATTTGTTATTTGGTTCAGACACAATTAACGAACTCCTAACTTCGTAACGCTCTGTGACTGGCGTTTTAATTTGCTGATCTACGAGATAAGTTCCGAATCTTATTCTGTTTGTTTATAGCTTCGTTTCGTCATATAATATATGTTATATTATTTCTCGTATTCATCAAGAGGACCATACATACTTATTCATATAATCTTAATTGTTTATTCCACCATTTTACTTTATATATTTAAAAAACAAATCAAAATTAAAAATATACTTTAATCAAATAGTCTCCTTTTGAAAACAAGCACTTTAAAAACGTAATTTTACAAAATAAATAAATTTCAAGCTACATTCGGTTCAGAATGTTATTTCTATCAATAAATTATGCCAAGAAACTCAATAGTTACTATTTACTATATAAATTATAACTACTGGTAGCGCTCACATTCAGTATACCTACTTGTACCTGTAAAAAAATCAATTTTAGATAACAACTAACTTGGTTACGATATTAAAACTTATTAGAGACATCTCATTGTTAATGAGAAATAAATTTTGAAGGAGG
Source organism: Vanessa tameamea (assembly GCF_037043105.1). Classification (NCBI taxonomy): domain Eukaryota; kingdom Metazoa; phylum Arthropoda; class Insecta; order Lepidoptera; family Nymphalidae; genus Vanessa; species Vanessa tameamea. The sequence goes on from NC_087325.1 coordinate 9,537,877, forward strand.
CGTATTAAATTATTTTTTAACTTTTAACGATTAAACCCTTTCAATGCGTCGTCTGATTTGCAGCCCGCATTGGTACAGCGAGGGTTGTCGTGTTGCCACCTAATCCGACTGTGAACTACTGATTTATGTTACCACTTTAAACGTTTCATTGTATGCAGGCGTTGCTAATCTCCAACAGGGGTAAAGGTTTTTTTTTAAAGTATAAAAATATAAAGTTCTTAGATTTCATATGATTTGAAAATTACGAAAATATAACATGCAACATTTTTTTTATTACCTACTTTCATTTAATGATATTTAGTTACACTTAAATTAATCTATTTTACAAATATATATTTTAAAGATGTGCTTTGAAATGTGGATCGTCATTTCACGGGTTATGTGAAAATGTCACACTCTCGCGGCTGTATAAAATATTATTATTATCACGATATATTCGCGTAATAAAAAAGAATAAAAGAGATCTAAATCTTAATTGTTATTGGTTTTGTAAGTCAATCATTGCCTTTGACATTATCATTTTTAGACGAACACAAAGCTTTTACACTTCAGTTCAGCGTGTCAAAATATAAAGACAAGAACACACAGGCGGGTGGCACGCGCGCGTCACGTGCTTGCCAAACTAAGAGTCCGTGCCTCGAGCGCCCAGCGGGGTGCGCGCTATTACACACCCAACGGTGGTTGTTTTTCAAATATTATAACAATATTGTTCGGTATTTACGATCGTTACATTTAAATTATTCATAGGTTTGAAAATCTAAATATTATTTGAATAATGTGTTAGATACTTAAAACCTTGGAATTATATTTTATGACATATTTTGAATACCTAAAGAAATCATATTTCGTGAATAAAATAATATTTATTAAGTTAATATTGGATAGGTGCTTAAGTCAATTTTATGAAAGAAAGTGTATTATTTCAATCTGTTAAATGAATTAACAAATTTTAATAAACTTCAAATGACTTAACAATAGCGTCAGCCTTCAGGAAATCCAAGATCCAATTACGGTACATTTAGCATCAATAGTAAGCGCACTCCAGCAGTCGCGTGTCATTTACTTTTTGTTTATCCACCAGAGTCGGCTCAATTTAGCGTTAAGTGATCGCTATTGCCTTTAGGGCGACACCCCTGTGGCTTAATGACTAGCTTTCCGCTTTTTTTAACGCGCGACGGGTCGCTACGATTATTTACGGCGAGTGTAGACGCGCCTTATTGTCCGAGCACTTGAAACGAATCTGTTACGCTGATTTTGATGAAGTCAACGATTTACGATTATTGATTATTTTGACACGTTGTGATTTATATTTTATGTTTGTTTAAATACTCCCTTTGTTACATCATTTATTTGACTTGATTTTTATAAATTCATATATGATGATTATGATATGGTCGAGATGACCTTGTGTCTAAAACATATGAAAGTGCTTTACGGGCTTACCGGGGCACAGGAGTGTACACCCTTCCAACTTCTAGACTCCGAGTTGTTACTGAGAATTTTTCAAAAAACCAAATAAGTATTTACCGGTCCGACCTGAAGTTTGAACCATAACCTCGGGATCTGCGGATCTTATATCTAGCCACCTGAATTTTGTTATACTATTAACACCAATCCGATACGTAGATTCAATCGAAAGAAGTCGACAAAACCTTGCTACTCATTGATACGTGTATTACTTATATAAGAAACCTTATCAAGAATTATAAACCCACACTGTATCTTCATGCTATCTTTGAACAATTACGTTCCTACTCCAACATAGTAAGCTTATTATAATATAGGTATAATTACCGTCACATATAGCTTTGTATGTACATAGTGTTGTGTCGGTCTGTCGGGATGCGTGATCCAATTGTCGTCCGCTAAATTGATACCCTATTTGGCCCAATTAAACATTAATTAAAGCCACAAATGAACACCGAGCCGCTCCACTGTTATGCGCACTATGACATGACCACTAATCAAGTTGCTTTTATGTACTGAGAGAATTGAGTTTTTAACCGACTTGGGATGTTTTGTACTGTTATGTTATTAAGGTAAGATGTTGCTCTTGAAGAAGAATTTTAAAATGCCTTTTTAAATGAAAATTTTGATGCGATTTATGAGTAAAATCGTTGTCATATTTTAAAGCTTGATATAATTTTGATAAACAATAATGTTGATATTTTAAGAGTTAAAGTTAAAAATCCTTTCTAAATTAAATTAAAAAAATTAATTTCTAAATTAAAAAAGTTAACTTTCTTTATTACTGTTACGTTAATTTAATTATATTCTAAGAATTAAAAAATCGTTAATTAGTATGTAATCACTGGTACTAATGATCCAATTGTAAAAAAAAAACAACTTTTTAAAAAGTACATTATTCCCTAGTATCACAAGGACCTGACCGTACCGTTCGAAGACGCTAGTATTTAATATAAGAGCTACATGATTTTCAAATAAATAAATATTATTATATTATTAAAACTCTTAGAAGAAAAATTAAAATTCTACTGATGTACTTATAGTTTGAAACACATAAAAGTAAACCCTTACAATGTAAGAAAAACAAAATATACATTACAATTATCCGGGAAGTTATTGCATTTATTTAATAATTAACAATCGCTAACTTGACACTAGAAGTAACAATAACATTTCTTTCAATGTCAAGTTGTTATTCAACTTTTGTTTATTGTTAACAATCTTAATGAATAATACCTAATTATTTATTTTTTAAGCAACTACAAATTATTAACATAAAACTAACTGAATAACTGAATTTTATATAAATACTACTTAATGGTTATAATGTGTCAGAAATGTGCTATGTTGGTAATTCATTTTAATTTATTATTTAATAAAAAATTTGAATTTTGTAGTTTAAAAATTTATCTAGAAATTTATTTATCTAGAATAAAGATTAGATTAGAAAGGATCTCAGCATATAAATTACATTATTATTTATAACATTAAAATATGATAAACAATTATTACAATTTTAAATTACGCTACACAATTCGACTTTGTTTGGTGCCATTGTAGGTATCATAAAGATGAAATAAAATGCGTCTCAGAATCGTTTCATTAACGACATTACAACGAATTGACTTAACTAGTAAAGCAATTAGGGAATAATCAACGCGCGTCCAATGTTGCCACTGTGATGTGGATTAGGTGATCTCAGTACAGTCAATTTCAATTTAACATAAACAGAGATGAGGATTAAGATCAGTTTCAGTGTTCGTATTATAATTATGAGTTAAGAAATGACCGTAACATCCTGGAATTGTTCCACTGCTGGGCTTCTCATCCACTGCTTTTAAGGGGGTTTTGAGTCTATTCTTTATTTATAAATAATATAATATGGGTAGGCGGATGACCAAATGGATCACCTGATGGTAAGTGATCACCACCGACCATAAAACATCCATTCCAACCATTCCTTACATCGCAAATTCACACCTTGGGAACAAATATGTTTTGTCTCTTATGTCTGTAGTTACAACGTTTCAACCACCCGTCATAACGGAACACAACACTACTAAGAATTGCCGTTTGGCAGAAGAAAATTAGCTGACGAGAGGTATCCACCCGTGGTAAACATATATCATATGCAGGTTTCCTACATGTATATTTGTAATGAATTGTACATTGAATTGTCACAGACTGTACCACTTAAATAATCTTGTTGTTTCTAATTAATTGTTATTAAATATGACAAATGAATCTTTTTATCATTGTTTTGTGATACAAAAATCATTTTACTATAGATTTTATTAAACGAGTATTTAATATATAAATCTATATTTTTAGGTTACACGAGACATTGAGTCGAACCCGCGGACTTTATATACGATTCAGTTATAAGTCACCGCGCCAGCGGTTGTTATTATTGTTAGAAATTAAACTAACGATGCTTAATCTTGTTTTTCCACATTAAGCATCTGGCATCGCTGGGTGTTACAGTATTAGCGAACACGTACGCGTCGACAAATGCGCGCTAACAATATTAACCCGCTGAAAATCGACACACGTGGATTCCCTTTAACGCATCGGCTTTAGATACTTGTAATGTCGCTGGTTATTTTTCTAATTTCCTCGGTTTGATTAATGCGTTTTCACGTTTCTGTCGAATTTAGGCTCTTCGATGAATAACTTTAGGAAAAATTTTCGTCGTTCGTTGATATGTCAGGTTTACTTAATTTTATTTTCACAAATGCAAATATGATTTTCTTGAATATAATTAAAAGGATTATAATATAAAGAGTTATTGTATAAAATTTTAAAACTAGCCTTGAACCCCTGGTTTAGTTTAGTTGGTTTCATGGTGCCGAGTAATTTTTCAATTACTATTATTTATTTTAAAATGAAATCCATTATTAAGAAATTACAGCAATTTACACTCAATATAAATCGTAGCACCAACTGCACACTGACGTAATTACGTCACTTTTATTGAACGAATAGCGCTGGGTCGAATGCGGTGCCCTTACCGCGAGTCGCGAACGGGTTTATTGGCGCGCGGGTGAAACGGACTGATGTAAATCTATTTGTCATATTAATGTGGGCAATTAGACCGGCATGCGGGTTGTAGGGTTGCCAATTCAATGTATACGCATATACGCATATTAAATAAACTATATTATATATTTTTAGACAGTGATTGTTGTTTTCCTTATTTTTTCAATTGATTTTCATGACCTCGAATACATTGTATAGAATAATAACCTATTCATAAAAATACTCCAGACATATTATTATAATACTGTAGAAGTGTTATTATTTTTATTATATTATAGAATAATAATATGATTTTTAATATAATCACAATAAAATATCACTATGTATTTTTTGCTAAATCCACCAGACATAAATCAATACTCGTTATCACAATCATATTGCAATGTAAATTTTTTATTATTTTTCCATATTAAATGTTAAATCTATTATCGTTATAATATTTATTGTATTTCTAATTTGTTTCTGGCAACCCTAACGAGAAAGGGTTGCCGCGAAACAGTCGCGGGTTCATTATACCGTACAATTGTACAAATGAAATGTTTAATTGACGCGTTTAATTAGATCTCACGATCATAATACGCTTTTTTGACTAATCAAATGAGTCACTATGATCACTTTAAACTGGATCATGAGATAATAAAAATTAAACTGTTAGTGTATTTACTGCATGACACTTTTATCCATAAAAAACATCGTAAATATTCCCACTATTGGGCATGAGATGGGCTTGAGCTCAAGCACATCTCACTGCTCTACTCTGTGACTCAAAATACTATTCTACAATAATTCAATCTTTGGAAAGTTTTTGGCAATTAATATATCCTCTTGTTTTCTTGTAATCTGTGTGAGTGATTTCGTGAAAAGGGACGTGTGTAACAGGAATCTGTAGATGCACGCGCTATTTAATTTAACCCAAGAGCATGCGCGGTACTAGAGTTGGAAGTCCAACCTTTTTTCTTAAAGGATATAATGTTAATGTTGCTCATTAAAAAGGCATCATGTCCGGTGTGTCACTTGCGACTACTGTAACTCTTGTTATTTAATCTTCAGACTGTTCCAAGCACTGAAGAAATAAAAATAGACTAAGGTTTTAAATACTCCATGCGATTTTATAACAGCTGTGCTATATAATGCACGACAAACATACTGTGCTATATACTCCATTTAATTACAATATCTATTTAAGTTTTACTTCCAAAGTTCAATTCTATTTACCTTAGACTGCCCATAGACATTGGTGCCGTAAGTAATTTTAATAATCGTTAAATCTCCAATGCGACACCAATTTTGGAAACTGAGTTATTATGTCCCTTGTGCCTTTACTTACACTAAGAGTAAGTATAGTCACTCTTCAAACAGGAACACCACTGCCGGTAGAATATATGATGATACCCATGCAAACGGTCTTGAACAAAGCCCTACCACCAAGTAAGTAATAAGAAATATCAGAAGTTATCCCTCATTTAACCGGTAGAGACAACAAGTAACTGTTTTATAACATCAAGAATTCAAAAGACACAAAGTTATAATTCCGAAAATTAAAGTAAATTTGATGAAAGTAACAGATTAAACTGTATTCAATATAAAATCAATCTGACTGAGTGTAGGGCTCGGATACTTACGGCATATTATATTTACATGTTAACGGATTTCGTGTGAAAATTCCTGTCATAAGCCTGACCGTTCGTCGCATTAACGTTCGGATACTGGACGTCGTTGAATATAATCCGAATTACCGGTACGTACATAAACATAAGCTCACTTACGATACAAAATACTTACATCATTTACAAAGATTTTATTTTTTATTATATACCACTGACCCGCCCCGGCTTCGCACGGGTACAATGCTGATACTAAATATATGACGGAATGTCTTTATATACAACTTTCACAGTTTTTTTGTCGTTAGCCAATACAAACCGCTATGAGCATTTTAAATTTAAATTAGTAGTTTTAAAGATCACAGAGAGACAGGCAGACAGCGGGAAGCGACTTTGTTTTATTCTTTGTAGTGATAACAGGATAGGATTTTTTATATCTATAATAGAACTAGCGAGTAAAAACTGTTTGATCATAAATTTATAATTTATAAATAATGTGTAATAAAGTGAAAGATTAAAAACTTTTTGCATGAAAACTTTTTAATGTTTTTCCATTACAAACTTCATCGCTTGCATCGTAAACAAGCGCACTTATTTCTGAATTGGTTTAGTACAAACATTTAAAGATATGGTCATAATATCAAAACATCACCTTCGAAAATGTATTGTCTATTACACTGTACAATATATTTGATCAATAAGCCGTGATGTTAACACAGCTCGAACTCTTAAGTTATTAAGTGAAACGAACTTAACCCTAGCCGATCATTGGTAAGTAAGCTCTCTCGATTCGATTAAAGTAAATCTTTGAACAAGTTAAATAAACTTTACTAGAGCCGGGCGATGTTTCAGTTCAAAATTCAATTAATATCGACACGGAGAGATGTCAACGTCTAACTAAATTGCGTTTAATGTTTTAGATATATTCTGTCATTCATCCATTCATTTCGCTCATTTAAATAACGTATTTGTTATATAATTCATTCGTTTAAAGAAATTGTGATTTATGTCAGATTTCAGAGTTCAATTATCTTAACTATACAAAATGAATTTTAAATAAATGTAAATAAACTTTACTATGAATATACATTATTTTTGAATTAAAAGCGTTCTTAAAACAAAATTTTTAGACTAGAACAGATCAATAAAAAACAACTGTATTTTTCTATGAAAAGAGAATTCCTAATTTGAATTTGATTGTTGAATCTTCTTTGATAGTTTCTTATTTTTATTTGATAAAAACGAAAATATTGCCAACTTTGACATTTTGAACCAACGAATCACTCTAGACCTCTTGAAACTAAACTCTTTTTTTAAAATATTAGTATTTGAAACGAATCCCTCATCTTAACAACAACGAAAAAAAAACGCAATGAAATAAAAAGAAGCATTATTTTTTAATTTTAAGTGACTTTAATTCGTCTGTATACATACATAGATTTTTATGTAGATGGGTATAATTTTATTGTCTATGAACTGATTTTGATGATTATTTTTACGTTTAGTTTAGTATAGTTCCAAGGTGGCCCAATCTCATTGATATTGCCGTTGTTAAGCTTTAATTTAAAACGAAGAATTTTATTACATACTAAGTAGTTTTTTTTAAATTTAAGATTACAACAGCTAAATTAGCTTAAGTTTAAAGCGGGTTTAACTACAATAGGTAGTTATATCTACTGTAATATTACATACTAAAATCATCTCTGAAATATACTTGGTCTTCTGGTACCTATGAGTTTTATGTATATTGGTTTTGTAGTTTTTTTCAGTTAGGCATTATAAAAAAACCTCTTTTATTTGTTTTCTTCGATATTTCTATAATATCAGTGAATATATAAAAATATATATATCTAGTGTTCGTAAAAATCAAATACCACGAATCGTCAATTAGGGCTGACACCTTAATTCAGTGGAATCTTTTACGACAATCAGTGACCCAAATATTGTAATATTAGATATTATTGTTGCTGCTTTCAATCACTGTCAATCAATGTAAGGTTAAAATGATTTTGATGTGTCTTATTACTGTTAATTAAGTTTATTGTAGGCCATATAGTTATTCGCGATGACCTTGAGAAACTAATAGGTAATAAATAAGGCATGAAATATTGATTCAACTAAGAAAACGTTGGCTATTATCAAAGTCTAGGCATAATCCGCTTTGTTTAAAATAAGATTGTATTTTTAATAAGTAAGAAAAATATGTCCTAATATAATACTCGAAAATAAAAAAAATATACTTAAGATCTTTAATTCATCATTCATATTAAAACACGTTTGAGTGTGTAAGATTTATAATATGTGTGCGTAGCACTCGTGAAGTGTAACTTCACTACTGATAAATCAATGTTTTATCACAAATAGTAGACACCGATTAAGCCTATCAAGCAGAAGTGGTCTATCATAAATTAAACGCGAAAAATTTTCTTTATTGCCTCCATTACTCTAACCCGTTCATTTATGAGCGTCAGCGCAACATTATTACCGTTCATTAGACTAACGCTCCCAGTAGCCTTAATGAAGTAATTGCTGAACAACCCATTCTAACACCGAAATAGTACAATGCAATTTATCCTTTATACCTTTTGTATAAGGGCTAGATTTCCTAAATGTGGTTCGAATAGCTGTAGGTTGTTTATGTACCCGTCGTCATAACTCGACCACCGGCAATGACGACACACGCTACGGAATTGGGTATGATTCATTTTGGTCCTGTAATTAAATTGGTTACTGTACGCTTATGAAGTAAGACAGTTGAGTTGATGAAGAGATCTAATCATTTGATCCAAATACAACGATTACAATCATATTTATGCAGAATTATATGTAGTCTTATATCCGGCCTTAAAATCAACCAATACTAGCTCCTCGTATAGTATCTATGTAATTTTGTATTAAGTATTACGACCTATTAAAAATAAATGAAATTAAAACTCAGCTAAATTAAAGATCTCAGATAAACTTTTCAATCTAGAACTCTGTAAATGAAATATTTTTACGATATTTATACAGTAGCAATCCACTTACTGGTCAAACGGTGAAAATATATGATGCGCAGGCCGCGGCTCCGGTGGCGCATCCCGGGAGCCAGCGCTGCCCACAGACGGCGCTGGTGAGGCGCAGCTCGCCTCCGACCTGTAATGTTTGTTTGATGACAACTATGGGAGTTTTCGATACCTAAGATCTTTGTAAGAAATCTTTATACGAAAATACATTGAGACGAAATCATTGGAATATTAGCTTTTAGCATTTAAAATAATAACTATCTATTAATATAAAAAATTCATTATTATCTTTAAATTCAAGCTTTAGGTTATTTCATTTGCTTTGACAATGACGACTATTATATTTTTGGGGCATAAAATATAAAAATCCACAGTACATGCTATAAACACGAGCATTTTTACCAAAATCGTCCAGTTGTGTTAATAGCAACACAAGTAAATCATAATGTTTCAATTATATAAAAAATGTACATGAATTTGTCAATCATAATACTATGTCGATTGTGATGCGGTTCGAAATAAAAATATGTAGGCATATCAAAATTAGATTCAATTAAAATAATTGTAATAACATAACCAAGGCACTTGTTGAAAATTTTTGTAAAGATTTATATAAGTACTAAAAACATTGACTCTGTCACGTGACACATAAAACATTGATGGTGTAGCAGGGATTTCTAATTATGGAATACCTACAAATAAATAAATATGTAGTAAAATAAACAACTTTCTTAACATTAAAAGGCACAGCAATGAAGTATATCTTATGCCGTTATTCTATACAGTCGGACTAAGCCCTAAGGCGCATCAACACATGTATCATACAAAAATACAGTGACGTTTTATTGTACAAGTCACCTACATAATATACAGTACTTAAACAGACTCTCTGCCTACCTATCGTGTCTCGGAGACCTGTTAGGCGAACGGTGCGGTGAGCGGCGCGGCGAGCCCGGGGTGACGGGCGGAGATGCGCGAGGCGATACGCCCGCGGACATTGGCGACGCGTCCCCTGATCCGCGAGACATGCCACATTCTGAAGAACCCTGCCAAGGAAATCATAATAGTTTAATAAATATGACATTTTATTGGTCTCTGTTCTTAACTCAGACAAAGTTGTGATAAAGTGATCATTATTGAGGTATTTATACATATGTGGGGGTCATTTTATTTTATATATTATTATTTTATATATTCTACAAGTTGACGCCCGCGGTTTCACTTGCTTTTGAGAGTGGGGAGGATGTTCAGATTTTTCCTAGATATTTTATGTTACTTTATATACTAATGACAAAGTTGATGTAAAATTTCATGATGATCGGTTGAATAGTTAAGAAGTCAAAGCGTACCAAACAAACAAATTTACCTTCACAATTATAGTATTAGGATGGATAAAATTTTTCGATAAATGACCTAACGACCAAGAATTTTTAATTTTTCATTGAAATAAAAAAAACTGTTTTAAATACTTATCATTAATATTGATTAGCACGAAACAGTATGTGAATAAGAAACATAAAAATACAAATGAGCAATTAATTATGGAAAACCTGTATCAATATTTTTATTAACACATATTTAAAAGTCCATAATTTAAGTGACTATATTAAAATATACCTTGTCGTCGGCGAGGTCTCGTTTCGCCATCACCTCAGCGCCCTCCCTCTTCCGTTGTTCTTCTTTTAACCTTTCCGCTTTCCGCCATTTCGCCCGTCGATTTTGAAACCAGACCTGTTGAAAAATATTTTTTATGACCATTAAACATATTTGCTTTAAATCCCAATTTAGGGAATATATCAGACCAAAACTAAATGTAAGTCTGTTAAATAACCCAACATGATATTTTTTTTATCGTGAAATGTCCAACTGCTAAACAAGTCTCTTAAGGGCGATGTTTTGGAATTTGTTCCACGACACTGGTAATATTTAATGGATACAATATGGCAGAATGATATCATGCACAATTAATAAATTATAAAAAAAACAACATATAAAATCTCCGTGGTGTTGCCCAAAATTGAACTCGCAATCTTCAGAAACCTTAACTAGACTGAGACTACCTGTGTGTAGTCCAATTTTAATTTGTCTGTTATAAGTACTGATATTATTCCTAAAATCTTTTAGTAAATAAGTTGTTTCGCTTATGTCCCATGTGCGTGTCAATTACATTGATTGGAACAGAAAAATATTAAGTGTTGCTACTTGGTGGTACCACCGATCATCATCACATATAGAATATATGTGATGATGGTCGGTGGCCAATCTACCCAGATAGGTACACATTCGATAATCAAAAATTTCAGGAGCTATGATCCTTTATTTAGCGATAAGGTCACATTTAGTTACTCGGAGAATCTATGGCTGTTTTCCAATAACGCCGTAACATGCTGGAAGTTCGTTGTGTTAAGAAATTTAGTACGCATTTGATATAAGAAACGGATCACAGAAAAAGGCTATTTTCGGTATAAGCCATCTTAAGCAATATATGTTCTGACATGAATATAACATATATAATTAATATATTAAAATGTAAATAATCGTACTAACATCACTTTAACATTTTTACCCCAATAATTTTACTTAAAAAAATGTTTGCTATGGATGATTTTTAGAAAATATTAAAATTGAAAATATCATATAACTTTTATGAACATCATAAAATACGCTATAAAAAGTCTATGAACCTTTATCCTCTAGAACCGAGCTGTCAACACGAGGCTTAAATAATACATCATTACAACCCTATTTCGTTGGTATTATAACTCAAAGATTACCCATCACCAAACCATAAGGGAGCGAACCCCAACCAGCGAAATCGAACTCTGTTTCAATGGCTGAAACAACCTTTTATAGTTCCAGATAAATTGGATGATGTGTAATCAACGCTGGGATTAAAGAGCCTTATATTAGAAGATGGATTGTGCTACGAGAGATCAAGTTGTGCTGGCTGCTGTAAGCTGGTTAGTGCGGCGAGAGGCGAGCCACATTTGCCGGTGCAATTTTCGCAATTTACTTTTAATAAGCCCTCTGGTGGGAGAGTGCTATGAAATCTCATAGCGATGGTGTCAAAATTCGTGTAGACTCGAAATTAGGCACTAACTTAAATTTGTTGTTACTTTCATGATGGCGTACAATGTTTGTTTTATTCGTATTCAAATGTTTTTAGCGAGCGATGCCCGCGGCTTTTTTGATTGTAGAATGAATGTAAAATTGTATGACCGTACTCTCTTAACAAGAAAATTGTACTTTATGTCGAAAGATGTAAACTGAGCTTACTTTGTATATATTATATAACTGTTCAGCACTTGAAATCACTTGAAAGTATATTACACGCTGAAATTACATAACTTAACCTTTACAATTAAATATATAAATCAATTTTAAAATTTTATATTTATTAATTTTTTTTAAAAATAAGATTTAAATTGTTAAATTATATAATAAATATGGGTGTCGTAACAGTAAATATAGATAGAAAGTAGGTACTAAGATCTATTTTAAGGTTTCTATTATAGAATTTAATTCTATAATAATAGTAGATTTTCAATAATAGGTAATTTTATTGAGATAAAGTAGTAAAATAACCAAATCATTAATATTACGATAAAATTAAAAATATATATATACAAAATATAAATAAAGATAAAAAATACACGTGTAGGTATAGGTGACAAGGTTTATACAACATCATACATCTACATGTTGTATTTATTCATCTTTGACTCGTCTCGGCTCGAAGTGACCCTTAACGGCGGTAAGCTAATTCAGTTAAAATAATAATCCCGCCATAATCCGACGATCCCTAATAGTTTTTATCTCTTACGAGGGTGGAATTAATATTTCAACACGTTGAGACTACCCTCCTCCCCACTTGAATCCCTCTTGAATTACAATAGCTGGGCTATCAAATAAACCAGAGTTCGTTTGTTCGTTACCGTTAATCTCGAAAACGATCATATCTTGTTTAATGGAATTTAAATTATCTACTTACTGTAATTATAATAAAATACAATTTTAATAATTATTATTAGCGTTGTATAATTCCTTAAGAAATATCTTAAGTCATGTTTAATAGGTATCTACATATTAATATGTATATTGGTCACACAGGAGCCCAAAGATTACAGGTTCAAGCTTGGCTAAACATCATTGCGATGTGTTTGTAAACAATTAATTTCGTTCTCGGTAGTGAAGAAAACCCGTATCGGATGAAAAATTACCATATGTGTCTAACGCATTGAAGCAGCGTGAACAAAACAAAATTTTACCTCAGCTCAACGTTATAGGTAGTTAGAAGTTGGCAAGTAGTAGTAGTAGTTGTAATTCAGAGACAGGTATTTTATCCTAATCTGCAACTCCTTAATCGGAAATAAGTCTTTGTCTTTGAGTATTTTGTTTTATAAATATAACAAATCAAAGCATTTATAAAAAGTGCTTTTAGAGTTCCAGAAATCATCTCAAACTTGAGGACAAATATTTTCTATAATATCTGATTCATCCCCCGTTGTGACAAGGTTTTAACCTTTAAAACACATGTCACAACATAAGACTATGTCATTCTTAACTAACATCAACCATTTCTGAAAGACACCCTTCATCTCTCGCTACTACCACTTAAAGTACGCGTAAGGGGGAGTCTAATAAATTGTTATGGACCAACGTAAATTTGCCGTATTATAGCTAACTTCCAACGCAGATTTTGGTCCTTATTTCATTCGAGTTAAGGTTGATTTTGGTGGTGATTCGTTTGATTACAAGGGGTGTTCCGAGCAGTAGGGGCGCGGTAATTACCTACTGTTCGGTAAGCGACGATTGTTTGCGTTTGCTACACGCTATGAGTGGAGTTAAATAATAACAAATACATTGTTTGTTAAGTGTAATGAGCCTTTAGCGGGCGGTCTCGTAATAGCTTCTTTTATGAAGGTGCTACAATAGATTCGAAAATAATAGCAATGTATTGTGTTGTTTCAACGAGTTTTATAGCTATTATGTTTAAGTGATTGGGTGTGATGTTTGTGAAAAGAGACCGACTACCGCTTTTATTTTTAAATTAAATTTATAAGGTATCCTTTATTACATAACTTTAGACAAAAGTCAAGTAGTACTGAAGTTTCATGCGTTTAATCTTTGTTTATAATTTGTCTCGGGCTCCGCAGTGAAAACGTGAGGAAACCTATGTAGGTTTCCTTCGGATTAAAGATTCACCCAACACATATGTTTTGGGTGAATCTTGAATCCGCATTGAAACAGCGTGGTGGCATAACCTCCAACGTTTTCCTCAAAAAGACCTTAGCCCAATATGGGGACCTTCACAGAGTGACTTGACTAACTACTTTTGATATATGTTTTATTCATCAACATCTTAAAAGAAATTAATTAAAGTAAGGATTTTATATTGAAGCTAAAAACACAAATAGGTTATGTCATATTAAAATTAATCAGAACAAACAGAGACGGATAAAAACTAATAACACATTCACACAAGTCGCGAACTCGCCACTTTATGGAAACGTTAAAACTTAAACCTGCATCAGCAACTTAAAAAGACTTAAAACACGCCTGACTGACTTTAAAGTTACCAACAAGCTAATTGCGTCAGCGTACCGTAATGTTTTAAAACACTTCATACGAGAGTTAACGCGAAAGTTAACGTTAAAGACCGCTGAAAATATGTTGAGAAAATCGAGGGTAATTATTTACGAGATGCCGTTTTAAGATTACGATACGACATTTTTATTCGACTACGGAACTTTTATTTATTATCTTCGAAAGTGAACAAAATAAACTTTATTTTATTGAATATTAAACAAGAAATGACTATGTTTAAAAATAATACTTTTATCTCTTTAAAATCATTCCTAGTGTGAGTCCCTTATATAACTATGGAATTATATTGAAGTATAACAAATGAATTTAAAAAAGCAAAAGATAATTTTAATTATAATTTACAATATATGAAAAATTATAGAATAACTCTTTTTAATCGTTTAAGTATTATATAACAAACTATATTCTTCTAAAGTAAATATTATTTTCTCATTATCGTATCTGTTGAATCGTTATCGAGTCGATTTTCGATCACATGAATCGTATCGTCAAGCATAAAGAAGATTCCGAAGACTGAAGACTGAGTGAATACGTTCTCGTAGCTAAGTGACAGGTTACATGTCGGGAAGTTCTCGAGTTATAGCTAATGTATTGAAATTGCGTGTTTCAGCCTCGGCATTCGAATTTGATTGATGTAGCGTAAAATGACGTATTCCCATGCGAGAGAAGTTTAAAATCTTAATGGAAAACAATTTTGGTTTCTAATATGTATGTATGTAAAAATACATATATTTAAGGACGTTTTTGTGATACAGTTCCAACTTACAGAAACAGTTATGTAGATTAAAAAGGGATCACCATTGCTATCACCGACTTATCAAACGTTCTTCCGCGAAAGCAATATTAGTATTTTTGTGATTGAGCCAGTATAACAACAGCCACAAGGCATAAAATCGTATTTCCCAAGTTTGCTGACGCATTGGCGATTTAAGGACTGGTTAATCTTTTTACAGTGTCAATGTCTATGAGCAATGATGACCACTTACCATCAGAGCCCATTCGCCCGCCTACCGAACGTTAGCTTTACGAACGGAACTGAGCATTACATTGCACAATGTAATGAAACATTGTCTTTTATTACATTCGTTGGGGGGAAAATCAAGCAATGTATATAATATACCTAACTATCAAAATGTATCCAAAGCAATTTATTACAAAAACGATTTGTCGTGATATTAATAGAATATATAAATCTTATCTATTATTGGTAATCAGGAAATGAGTTTATTCGTTACGCTTTGACGCCCAAACTGCTTAACCGATCGCAATGAAATTACATACACGTGTATGTCTACAGAGGACATACGGTAATTAACACCTGCCCTACACACGCCAGAAAGTATTCTAATGTAGTGAAAAATATTAACTTTATGTCGAATAATTTGTATATTTTATATTTATACATTATTATTTTTGTCGTTTACTTGGTTGTAGGGCTTTGTGCAAGCCCGTCTGGGTAGGTACCACCCACTCATCAGATATTCTACCGCCAAACAGCAGTACTCAGTATTCTTGTGTTCCGGTTTGAAGGGTGAGTGAGCCAGTTTAACTACGGGCACAAGAAACGTAACATCTTAGTTCCCAAGGTTGATGGCGCATTGGTGATGTAAGGAATGGTTAATTTTTCTTACAACGCCATTATCTATGGGCGGTGGTGACCACTTACCATCAGGTGGCCCATTTGCCCTTCCGCCTACCGATATCATAAAAAAATAAAAAAACATAGATATATAACATAACCTCGTTAGTCCAGTGTCTAACTTGTATTCATGCGAGTTCAGGTTCCAAATTCAAATACAAGATCAATGAAAATCATTTAGTTTTATAGCATATTATCAAATTGACAGTGTGGTAGCATCTGAAGACACGTAAAGCCGTTTGTCCTGAACCTGATCTATTACCAGTCGAGATTGGGGAAAGCTATGTTCTCTTAAATATATATATATAAATAATATTTCGAATACATTATTAAGGTAAACATGGAAAAGTTTATCGTCGAATCAGCAAATTGGATCTTACGCTTTGGGATTAGTCG
The DNA here is from genome assembly GCF_037043105.1 of Vanessa tameamea. Classification (NCBI taxonomy): domain Eukaryota; kingdom Metazoa; phylum Arthropoda; class Insecta; order Lepidoptera; family Nymphalidae; genus Vanessa; species Vanessa tameamea. The sequence continues at coordinate 9,554,634 of NC_087325.1, forward strand.
AATCTTCTGGATACAACTTGTATAGCAAACTTTTTGGATAGGGCTTTTATCTCCTACGAAAAGGGGTCTATTTTATATTAGTTACTTACTAAATTAGTGCCTAAGCTAAAGCAATTTAATACATAAGTTAAAGTTGGAATTCATAATACTATATAGGTATGTAATATGATGTTTATAATGATCAAAATATTTAAACGCAAACTTATTTTGTCGTTGTCGTTTCGAAAGTTTTTATAATTATAATGATGACATTTATAAATATTTTGTTTCAAATATTATCTTAAACTGCAAAACAAATATTTTTATAATAATGGCATTGCGATTGATAGTAATATTCTTAATAATCTTATTAATCAAAACACATTGCGAAACAATTGCGAAATATTTCAGTGAAAAAGTGCTTTACAAATTTCCAGTAAATATATTTAGTTCGCTAATGCATTATAAATAATAATTCATATTTCGAACTCGATATTATCGAATATAAGTTCGGAAAAATACTTATAACATCATCAACAAATTAATCTCCCACTCGGATTATACGAATCATTCTGATCCGACTAATATCACATACTTCTTACCGTTTTGTTGAGAAAGTAAGTAACTTTGGATGTGGCTTTTTATTATATTGACTATAATCCCGAAAATCTTTAAAATTCATTCATTAATTCTAACATAACAAGATACCTAACGTATATTATGTTATTTTCTATTTAAAAATAACTGTTCTTACATTAAAATAAATTCATAGAACTTTTATCAAGAACCGCATCCGATTTTATATATTCGTAACCACTAAATAATTAGATTCCTCGTAGAGAGTGGTGTAATTCGCGTAAAATGAAACGTGTATCGTAGCTAACATGTTTACTCGCAAATTATCCACGTACCAGCGTCTTGAGTATGAGGAAATTTTAATCGGATGTTTACTAATTGCGGAATATTTAAGACTGGATAACAGTAATTTCGTGAACGTGATCTTGATCTCGGTTAAAGGATTCTGTATATTCCGTATAACATATCACATAAATAGGATTACTTACGTTGCCTGTGTTTATTTATTTAATTATAAATAAACCCATTACTTGTAGAAGTGTTATTTATAAATAAACCCATTACTTGTAGAAGTGTTATTTATAAATAAACCTATTACTTGTAACTCGAAGTGTTATTATTGTGATTTGCTAGTGGTATTGAATAAAACCTATGCCGGAGTGCGTGAACATGTCGAATTTTACTGAAACTCTGTGTGTGTATCTAACAATCACCCATGGTGGAATATCTCTCAAAAATTGTCCCCGAAAGAGGAGAGATGGTCTTTTACAGGCTGTTGTTTTATAAGACGGATTTTTTTATCTATTTAAGTTATTTGTATCCTTCCAACCCGAACAACAATACTGAGTAGTTCTGTTTGGTGGTAGAATATCTGAAGAGTGGGTAGTACCCACCCAGACGGGCCTGCACAAATCCCAACCACCAAGTAAAGTTTATTTGAGAAAAAGAGTAACTACAGAATTTCTTGCCAGGTTCTTGTAAGAATCTACGTTCCAAATCGGTAGTACTAATACATTCGATAGAATATGATATAGGTAAGTTTTTAACATGAGCTTACTTAAGCAACAAACGATACAAAATAATTTCTAAATAACATGGTTTTCTGTAATTAATTTGAATAAGACTTAACGTGATCTCTCTCCGTATATAACATAAAGAGGATATAAATCTTATACCTACAACTGTAGCAGTAACAATTTAAATACAAATAAATACTTCTACTAAAGTCGCGTACAATACCAAGTTAACACAAGTATTGACTTAAACTTGAGATGAAATTGAAAGAGCATATTAGTGGAAAATTACCTAGCCTTAATCCTTATTGCTCCGAGAGATTCTGTTTAGTTTCGAATATAATCTATTTGAATTTGCGACTTGACGTTGAAGGAATTTACCGTAAGATTTATTTTATTTTATTTTTTTGTAATGTGTTGAAATGATTGTCAAAATCTAAACAGGCGTGTTTAAAGTAGTCTGTTACAAGTCATTTTGTAATATTATATTAAATGTATTTTTATTTTTTTATTTTGGAATGTATATTATATCGAGAACTCAATACTTTATAAGAATGTTAATAAAGTACAATAAATTTATATATCCTGCGTAAATATAAACAAATATTAGCTTATATATATATTATATTATATTATATTTTTGTATAGTATTGAGTATACTTTATTTGTTTTATATTTTTTTTAAATTTATATTTCACGAAAGAGACATAAAATACAGATTAGGTACAATGTAGGTATATAATTTTTTTATTCTACAAATACGCAAATACGCGATGTGATACTAAATGTCCGTTTAATTATATTTCATCATATACTTCCATATTAATACTCTTCCATATTTTAAAATCGTATTTAATTTTCATCAATATTCATTCATTCATTCATTCATTCAATATAATTAAACTAATGTTAATTATTAATAAATCAATATATTGTATCGATTCTTATAATTCGTTTACTTGGAATTATTTATATATTTATGGAAAGCTATTAATAAATCAATTCTTAAATAATAACTTGTTTATTAATTTATAATTTTCCGTCATTTGTATCACAGTAATAATAAATAAATAAGAAAAAAAAAATATCTTTGACACCAAGTTTAGACTCGAACGATGGCGCAGGGACGATGGCTAAATAATTAGGGGTAACAAAACATCCCACGCGTATAGTGTTACATACAATGGTAAAGGATTAAGTCATGTTTGAAGTTATAAATTTATAATTAAGTCGAAACTGGTCTTGTATAACTCGCCTACAATGAATTTTACTTAGCTTAGCGTGCTTATGTTTTTGCATTAACTGTCCGAATACGGCCCTACATGCTTCCTATTTTATTACGAACAAATTTAGCCAAAATTAGCCAAAAAAACGTATGACATGTCTAAACATATACATTTTTAGCTACTTATTGATTTTAGTTAAAAATTTAAAAAAAAATAGAAAACATTTTTTACGATGACCGCACTTGGTTAATAATATTATACAAATACGCTTGAAGTTATAAATGATGTACTATTCTATCTATTTCTATATTTAATCTTTGTATGTTTTATTATTATTAAAATATTTTAACAAAATTTAGAACAATAAATTATTTTAGTTCAGTCGGCTGGTTTGATCTCGTTTTAAATTCAGTTGCAAGTTATTAACAACACATACTAACAAGCAATGTTAAATGAAAAATTGTAAATAGGAAGAAAAAAGAAATTAAATTTTTCATATTAGTTTTTAATTCTCCTGTATAAAGTCAATTGTTTTAAGTAAAAAAAATATTCTAAGCAAATGAGTGCGTGAGGAAAAAATGTCGTTTCATTTACACCCCCGATTTAATTTGCAAAGGGTGTGATTGATAAAGAGAGACGTGGCGCTCGAGTGCTTTAGTACACACGACTACGAGTGAATATATATGTAAATTCAATAGAATTGGTACACTTTTAGAGTTAAATAAACAAATAATAATATTTAAATCTAATAATAAGTGTTTTTAGAATTTGAAATTGATTTGAAATGTCAAAATGATTCCATTCTTAAATTTCAATTGTAATTTTTTGTCTTTGAACTTCATTGGTTAAAAAATTATGTTTCTTAAGGTTCCTAATAGATTGATAGGTCGAAATTTAATTGAAGATTATGAATGACATGCGTTTTTTGATAATTAGAAAAACGTGCATTATTTCAGGTAGATTTCATTTATACAGTATGTTGAAACCTTTACTTGAATTCCTTAAATTCCTTTGTTTTAAGTAAAACAATTAGCCAAGGTCTAATATTCACAAAGTAAGTTTTGTTTATGAAATTATATCAATAAAGAAATTTTTATTATTTATTTTTACAAGGAAGAGTTTATAATTTCGTCCCGTGTAATTCACCCCAATGGGTAAAAACAGTGGTGCTGTATGTCGCGTCGTTAACATTTGTCGCACGGGGTTGGGTTGCACCTTTGGGGTTTGTCAGATATCACGAAACTTTATTATGATTAAACCGAATTATACTCTGACATCAGCGATAATTTTTAATTTATTTTATTATAATATAATTTTGGTGTAGCTGTAGATTTAATGATAAACGCTGTTACCTACAATTTTGTCAAAATTCATATTTAAAATTTTTTATGTGAAACAAATAGGCAAATAGAGGTATTTGCCTGTGAAATTTCCTCCTAACTTAGTTAAGCAGGTTTGGATCAAGTTAGAAGAATAGATTATTTTATTAATTGCGATTAAATAATCATATGAGCACAGTAAACCAGTTATTTCGATACAACAAAATAATTCATTATCTTTATTTAAAGTGCTTTTTGATATCGATTGATTGTTATTTGTATATACATATGTACATATGTATATATTTCTTTAAGCGAATAGATTCAACAGTAGTACACTTTATATATAAATTAACTTATAACAATTATAGAACACACATGAAATATTGAAAATCGGCTTGAAGTGAAAAAATCGAAAAACCTTTTCTAACATTTCAGGATCATCGATCGTGTTCCATAAGGCTCGAGTCATGTATACGTATTATCTACAATCGAGTTCATTCTTACAGAACAACTCTAAAGATAGCAAATGCAAAAAAGTTATATTATTAATTTCAAATGTACTAACTAAAGTACACGTATTCAATAAATATTAATTCAAAATCTTACAAGTATTCTTTTTTTTAGCTCCTTTAATTAATTCAATAGCTCATCATCTGCACACAGTTTACAAAGCACTCAAAAATAACAACTCAAGAACTACTTCATAATAATTAGAGCTTCATTGGCAGCCCTTAAATTCCAATAAGGTTACGCTCTTCCAGCCCCCCCGTGCGACACAAGTGGAGTTGTTGTGACGCCCTTGTCCTTTGTTGTTTGTTGTTTACACGCCATTTGTCTCTGTTGTTTTGTTGTAGAGTGCTTCGTCAATGTCATTGAGACGGAATTGAGAATTTTACCTCGTAATTGGAGATTTTCGCTTTTAATTTGGTTTTGAAAACAAAATCCTGGATAATACTTGGATTTGTTTTACGTAATATTCAATATATGTATCTACTATATAGTACTATATAAAATAGCGATAAAGATTGGCATACGTCCAGTAAACAGTGCCCATAAATGTTCGATGAATCGTTTGGTTAGCTCCATCCAGTGGATTTAAAAACTTGAGTTCAAGATTTGACCCACTCGTACCTTACAAGTCAAATATAACTTACGAATTAAACTAAATAATAAATACTTAATCATAAAATGGTAATAAGTCATCAATTTATTACTAGATAATAATTCGACCTATCTTGAGAATAATTTATTTATTTATAGATTTTCGAAACACCATCGGCATATTCACAAATTTTTAAGAAAAAGTAGGAAATAAATTCATGTACGGTGTGATACACCACTACAGGCGTTTACATTATACATAGTACCTAATAACCCGTAAATGTTTCATGTTGGATGAATTCCCCCTGTTCTCTTTAAAAGTCTTCGATGTTTTTACACCACTCGATGAGTGCCGGATGGTTGATTTAAATATAACAAAATTTTATCCAACACATGCTAATTTGCACACGACATAATCCTTCACAAACATAAACTGCAAACACAAGGACAAGAAAAGACGATGATGTCCGGGTTTGAAGCCGTGACCTTCGATCAACATCCACATACTCTACCAACTTCACCAAGTAGGTTACGAAAAACAATTATAATTTTCGTTTCGAAATAAAGTTTTCGAATAACACAAGATGTCAGAAAACATCTAATCATAACAGAAAATACTCTGTCAGAGTGAAAATTTGATACCATTTAGGGCATTTAGCGAAACGGTATGTTACTGACGTAATCCAATATGTCGGACAGCTGCGCCTTTTTATATTTTTCGGGCGAATTATCACCGACACTCCGACGAGGATGCGAATCAAATTGAAAGCCGACTCAATTATACTGCTACGAGTATAGGGATGTCTGTGTTGTTTTGGAAAGTGATTAAAATAAGCCGTTTGTGATGTTATTTTTGGAGTTTTTTAACAAACTTATATTTGAACTGCGTTTTTCTGCTTTTCTCTCTCTTTTGACAATATAATTTATTGCTTATCTAAACTCTATTTAAATCTAAGCAGTATCGTAACTTAAAAACTTATTAACATATATCATATTCATAGTTACATTTAAATTTAAAAGGATGGACGTATAACATTTTCAAAGTTGGTACAACGAAATAAAGGGATGAACATAGACAAATTGTTTAAATTCTTATTGTAACTATTCTTGTCCTTATTACTTCCTGCTTCGAATTTGTATTAGATATCTGTGGAAACTTGATTGGTTTATGTGTTTATTTTATTAGTTTTTTTTTATATTACTGTTCTATTGTACTGTTTGTTTGCCGATAATAAATAAATTAAATAAATAAATGATATCCTTCGATATTTATAAAATTATTTTGTCTCATTTGTTTAGCTTGAGAACCTCTTGAGATCGTAGGTTTAAGCTCAGGGTCGGGCCACTAAAATGACATTTGATATTTCTGATCTGATGAATGAAAAAATCTCAATCAAAGCTTGCTGCTGTTTAGATTATGGATAGTTTGGCAGTTGGGAGTATTTACACCCCCGTAATTCGGAAAGCTAATGAAGTCGTTAGACCCCACTCCTGGATTCTTTCCGGTTGTGTTGAATTTGATCGTATCAGATTGTAAAAGTAAAGGAATACATAATGTACCTGTGTTTGCGCACAGACTTCAAAAAATAGTCCCCCTTAAGAATTTATTTCGAAAAACTAAAATATAATTTTTAAATACTAATATTTATTAATATTTACTTCAATTTTCTTTGAAAAAAAAAAACATAAAGCTTTTTTAGTCAATGTTTACTATAACCAATATTACCTTTGAATGAATCAAATTGTGTCATCTTTCGAAATTTAAGGTTACGTGCAAAAATTACAAAATAAAATAATTTAAGATACTAATAGAAACGATAAAACTACATTATATTATATTCATCCTCGAATTTTATTTCATTGCACTCTAAGAAAATTTACTTAAAAATATTTACGTAACTCTAACGAAATAAGCTAACCAATATCACTTACGGAACTACTTACTTACACACATACATATTTATTTATTATTTCCGGACAAAAATTCATTTCAATCTACTTAAAATCACTCAAGGTATACCAGGTAACCAGTTTAGACCCACTTAGCTAACGCGACACCCCTAATCCCAGGGCATTCGGTGGAAGGGCCATATCGTAATACCATTTCGAGATGAGCGACTTAAACGCGTTATAGATAGCCAGTATAAACTGACTTTTGGCACGTGTGCCTTGAATATGTATATACCAATCAAATTAAATTTATTCAAACGTTCAGTCAATCATTTATTCATCCGATCATATTATAAATGTTGTAAGTTGATCGTTTTTTTTTCTATATTTCTTAATAAAATATTACTGTAACTCAAAAATTAAACGAACTCTAGTGGTTCGCATATTCAGTTGCCTACGTTATATGAATATGATATGTATTCTTATTTAGAGTTTGTTTTCTATTTCGTTGATGCTTTTCCACATCGAATAAACGATATTGATACAAACATACGGAGAAAAGTTATCCGTCGTTTCCTTAGTTTTTAAAATGAAATTATGTTACTATTTATTTATATAATATAAATTGCGTTAATAAAATAATGATATACACGTAGGAATTAGAGGAAAATATAAAAATTGCATTGCTTTTTAACTAAAGCAATTATCTCTTCCAGGCATAGATTTGCTTGGAAGAGCTTTGTGCAAGCCCGCCTGAGAAGGTAGCACCCACTCATCATATGTGTTACTGCCAAACAGAAATACTTAGTATTGTTGTGTTTCGATTTGAAGGTTGAGTGAGCCAGTGTAACTACAAGAGACATAATATCTTAGCTTCTAAGGTTGGTGGCGCAATGGCGATGGAAGGAATGGTTAATATATCTTACAATATCCATAAATTGTTGTGACTACTAACCATCACGTAAAAATTTAGCTCATCCGCCACCCTGTAATATATATAAATTCCCATATATAAAAGATAAGATATACATACAGATAGTTCGTTCGTAAATAAATATGAATAAACATTGACATTTAAAATGTTAATATTGCCAAAGATATAAAGAATCACAACAAACAACAGCAACTTTATAATTTTAAATAATAGATTCTGAAACAAATCAAGCCAACAAGCTAACAACTGAGACAAGAAATTGCATTAAATTGATATGATTCGGTCTGATATCGCTTAAAAAAATATCTCTTCCTTTTTTGAAGTCAGTTAAAAAGTAGAGAATATTAACAGGTTCCCTGTTAAATAACAGATAAAATAGTTAAACAATAAGCATGTTTATATATATGTATATAATCACACAATCTATTAAACTAACAGTTCTTACAGTCGAAGATGTATTTATCTTTTCAATTCTCAAGTTTGTACATCACACTCAAAGGTCAAACACGACTGGTCGCCTGGAATCCAACTCAACTGTTTTGCGGTTTTGGCAATTGAAGTGTATTCTGACAATACTAGTTAACTAATGGAAGTGGATATCGAAGTACGATCGAAATTCAATATCGACTAGTTTTGCTGAGTGTACTTGTTCGGCACAAATTGACGTGTGACTGTTTTATGAGGGTTTGATGTGATATACGGCTGTATTAATACGACTGAAATGATATTTGAAATACGTTCGAATTTATTTTTAAATATCAATGTTTCGTTATTTGTTTAAGTGGAATAAAGATTGATAGATGCATTCGATATTACCTTTAAATTGACATTAAGCTTTATTTCAAGTGGTTCAATTTTACAATGAATGTTTATATAGTAAGTATTGAACGTATTTTAATCGAATGAGAACTGTTTAAAAATACTAGATTATTTCCTAGTAGCATTGTTTTTTTTTAAACTATCCATTGTAAATATTATAGACGACCAACGCTAATGGACGATAAGGGTCCCTAAATTATGTCTAAAGAAACAACATTTAAACCAAACCACACACTTATTTAGTACTAAACCCCTTAGAAATCGTAAAGCGTTACCTAAAACCATTACCATTCAACTGATTTCCGAGTCACATTCAAAGACCATAAAACGCGCACGGGTGCGACAGCGAGCCACTAAATTGTAGCTTTTGCGTGCTCCGCCGACGGAATTGGGCAATTTTTACTTCGGCATAAATAAAACACGCCCGTTGCGTCGGCCAATTTCACTAAAACCGGGCGTGACGGTACCGCCTGTAACCGGTTATATCCGGTTGAAACCAGAACGTAAGCGTACATAATGTAAAAGACATTACAGGCTTATGGGTATACTCAAGACTATACGTTTGATGCTTGTGACAGGCCAAGGCTTACAAGAACTGGGGCCTCAGATATTTTAAGTCTATAAATATGTATAAATTCGCACAACAATATAGAGAACACAACTTTACTTGGCATAATAAAACAATATATTTTCAAGATGAAAAAATAGGACAGTTGTAAAATAAATTTCGAAATCGTATGGAAATTTGTAATTTACAATACAGTGTCTTCAAGCAGTCATGTTCTACGACACTTGCGATCTGAAGGTGTATTAGCGAAATAAATTTATTCCAATTTAGATTCGATTTTGTTTAAAATGCTGAAAAAAGCAATTACTACAATCAACAATGTACTCTTATAAAATACGACTTAAATCATCAAATATAGAATGATCTTATAAATTGCACGTTAAATATTTTATACATAGATGGATCTTACCTGTACTCTGGCTTCAGTTAGATTGATTTTGAGAGCGAGGTCTTCTCGTGTGAAAACGTCAGGATAGTGTGTCTGCGCGAACGCAGTCTCCAGCTCCTCCAACTAGATAATAAATAATCAAATCAATTCAAATTCCTTTATTCAACATAGAAGCACTACACTTACTTATTGTCAAATTAAACTCTACCACTGGTTCTGAAAAGAAAATACCCCTCCTGAGAAGAACCGACGAAAGAAACTCAGCGGGTCTATATATAGCATCAATCTAAATGTCAAACATATAGTAAACATCAACTAACTTAGGAGTTTATTTTCAGTGGGGACAGGATAGCTTTGACGGTCTTTTACAAAGATCAATATAATTCATAAATTAATGAGATAAAGACTAAATGCGGATTTTTAACCAAAAAATAATTAACTTAAACAATAGGTAAAAGTTTTCTTCCGCTCTTCATAAAAACATGGTTATTATCGACTTCTTCAAAAACTTTATGCTACATGTCAAATACGCCTATGGGATCACTGAGGTACTTTCTTGAGCCATTTTCACAAAACATACGTTGAATAAATAAAATCTATTTCTAAAAAAACAAAACGTTCGTGTTTTTTTTTTATCTCAAGTAAAAACTATTTGAATATAATTATTTTGATTGAATTGTTCTAAAATACGAGTAAGTTGAAGCTTAAACGCAATGTATCCGAATTACAATACAATTTTAATGTGTTGTTCATTGATATAAAGCAAGCTAAAGGTGTTATTATTTAAAGGGTTAAAAGTATATTAAATATAAGTCACATAAAACCTTTTTTCTTAAAAATTAATCTTCATTTTACCTGTTGTAATGTAAAAGTAGTGCGATTTCTCCGTTGTTTTCGACGAACGAAAGTGTCATCGTGTATCGCCGGGTGATAGGAGTAGCTTGTATCTGTCGAAAACGTAACAAATATTAACTCATATATTTTTCATGCAATTATTTTTAACCGAAACAAAAAAAAAATAAAAAACATTGATTTAATTGTATATTTTAATCTTAATATAACTCGAGAAATATATTATTACAAAAATATATTCGAAATTGTAATATCAATGTACGTTGGCCATAAAATAGCACAAAGTCCGGAAGACCAGTCCATTACGTCAGAATGCTAAATCGTAGATCGCCCCAGACATTATGTTTGAACGATACCAGCCGTGGAATTGATGAGGTGGAGACACCATTGTAGGGTGCATACAGAGTAGGTTTTATGACTTTCTGTTTAACCACTTGAGTGCTCTCATGGATAATGTTTTTGAATAGAAATAAATCATGCCGTATGTTTCGTGCTTCCTTTTTTCGTACGCAAAAGCTTTTGTATGCTAATATGTTTTAATAGTTATATATGTATTGCTGTTTTGTTTTATTATTATTATTAAATTGTTGGGATGGAAATATATATCTAATGAATATAATAAAAAGAAAATACTAAAATAAGTTTGTTTTTAAAATCATAATTACCCGTATTAACCTGCTTTTGAGTTTATAACCTATATGTAGTAACTTCTGGTTTATCTTAGTTATTAATCTCATATAACCGTATGACAGAGATGTAACTCCCTCCTTGTGTCAAAAACGTTACTTAATGTCAAATCAAATACTCTTTATTGTACACAACATTTATAAAATATATATAATAACAAAAACAAAGTACGACGTACAAAAATCTTATCGCTAAGAATGCGATCTCTGCTGGACAAATTTCGGGAATAGGAGTCTATGTAGCAGCAGGTTTGTGTTTTAATCTATATATATATATATATATATATATGTTTTTGTTAATTTTTATCATACAATACAATTCAACGTATAACGTTGCCACATCACCACGTGGCCGGGTCTGCTGACTTATATAATACTGCATTCAAACTTGACGAGCAATTTTCCTCTGATAGACAGTATGAGAGGAATATTGGTTGTAAAAAATAACAATATTTATAAAAGGTCAATTGATGTAAAACGAAAGAGAAATCGTTGTCACCCTAGTGCGATAGAATCAATGACAAACGCTAGGGCGGTCCCCTTCATAGCTTTCCTATTATTCTAGACGGTAATGTCATTCCGTTACGAGAAGAAATTACCCTCAATGCGTTGGATTACAGCTGTCTTCGGCGGTAATGACTTTATCACTTCTGTTATTGCTTGCACGATTATTGCGTGTTATTGAATAAAAATTATGCAGTATTTACTTTTGTATAATATTTATACATTTCAATATATTAATGCAAAACCTTTTTATGTTTTAATTATATATTTATAATTCAGTTTTTGATGAGTATATATATTGTTGTTAATATAAAATAATTGTTTATATAATATAATTGCTGTTGTTGTATATATTTTTCTACTCCAACTAAACAGCATATTTTAATAAAGTCTATGCAATAGTTTACTCGTAACATAGTTGTTTGAAGATATGTAAACTAAAATAACAAATAATATATCTGAAGCATGATAGGCGACCCCATGACATACATTTTTAATTAACTAATGATAACTCTTCAAGGTTAGTAAAAATATTTTATTAAATTTTTAAGTCAATGTTTTAAAGTGATTCTGTAGTGAATAAATCATCGACTGTCAATAGGCATAGGTACAATATTCGTATTGATTAAAAGGCTACTAGAACAATTAAAAAAAAACATAATTAAGTTGTCTATAAGAATACCCATATAAAATTAAATAAGTTTATTTAACACAAGTCGAAAAAAAAAACAAAATTCGTCTAAATAATCTCAGTATTTTATGTACATATAAAGCTAAATTTTGTTTGTAACATATTTTTTTGTTAAACCTTATTTAAATTAATGAAACTTATAAATAATCATTCGACAAGTCCTTACAATTTAATACTTATCCAAAGCGCAGATTACGACTTTGTAAATATTATATTAATTGAATATAAATAATTAAGCGTTCATCAGCGAGTAGAAAAATCCCTCGGTGGCGGAAATTAAAAAGTGTTCGGCTTCCGGCGGAACTCGGCCCGCTTTAAGTGCAGCGGGAAAGTTTGACCGCGTCGAGAGCGATGCAATCTGGAATACTGTTGGGTTCCGCATGTTTCTTAATCGTTGTTTTAATTATATATAATATTGCAAAAAAATAAAATATGATATTAATACTTTATCCATCTCTAATTTTGTTATATAAAAAGATTTTTTAGTCAACACTAGCTGAATGTTAATTTTGAGGTCGTAGTCAAACGTCGAGCGTTTATAAATAATATGCCTAACTATATTCTCCAAATAAGACTCTGATTATATTTTTCTAATTATTGTTAGTTTTTTATATAACAAAAAGTAGATATAGCATATGTATATGAGTAACGATTATTAAGTAACCTTCTTGGCCTTCCCGCAGACAGTCAAGAAAACGGACACTTATTAAATAGTATTTATTATTAATAATTGTTATATACTTTCATTAAGTCATCATCATCATCATCATACAACTAATAAGCGTATATTTTTATATTTATTATTTAACTAAAGTATATCTTAAAACTTTTATTGTTATAATTTTTCGAATGATATTTCCTTCGTAAATAAATAAAAACATAATTCATAAAATGAAGGCAATGAGGTGTCCAGTTATTGAGTCCGTGATTGCACTAATGAGACCGCCGGCCGCCGAGAGCTTCAAATTGCCCCTACATATTTAATACTTTCGCTTAAGCCGCTTTTTATACCCGCTTTTAAAAAGTTCCTCCGCTGCCAATTCGTTAATAGATTTTAAAAATTAATAAATTTACCCAATTCACGAAACGGCCGGTCCCCGTCGTTTTACTAATAAAATAACTCATTTAAGTTCCTTTGATCGGTGCGTTAGTAAAAATGTGACGCGCCGGGGCTAATCCGAAGTGACATGATGCTTATTGGGTTAGTTTGTAACAGAGTTAAAGCGAGCGGCGGCGCGACTCAAAAACTATTTTATGAATAATAGATGGCGCCGGCGGCGACCAATCCCTGGGGACCTGCCACGCCCCCTGCCACCCTACGCACCCCCTCTCGGCTCCCGGCACCCCGGCCTGCCTTCTATTCATTAGCACATTACCACCCCTTGGAGTTTGGACACGTGAACCGGTTAGGATGGAAGAATCTGATTTTTACCTCTTTAATTCAACTTGTTACGGAATTTCAGTTTTTGACTGGTCTAGACATCGCTACTCAATGATACATTTATGTATTCATTTCAATACCAAAAACGATTTAATAATTTAAAATGCAGTATCAGTCAACGCACAATTTATTTTATACGGAAAAAAATAATTCAATTTAAAACACAACTATAGACTTCTTAAATCATAAATAACAAACAAATTATAACATTCACTGAGGGTAATTTATAACAACTACAAATATGATTATGTTCAAATGAAAGTAATCAAAATAGAATCCAAGAAGTGAAATTGAATAGCGGGTTGGAACAAGAGAATGATGAACCGGCGTAACGCAGTTAGTCTGGGAGCTGTGGCTTTTACAAACTGAGTTAGGGAAGTTTGCCAACCTACAAGTGAACTAATCGACGCACTTGGACTATGCAATTACGGTATGCAGTTACTACTTTACTTGTATGTGTAGGAACGAATTTACAGGCCTATCCTATGTCTGTATGACTTCACGTATCTGTAATGTAATGCCGCGAATATTTTGACAGTGAGCCCGTGAGCCGTGTGAGCATCGTGAGCCCCGCTGGGGCACGGGTGGAGGCGAGATCTAAGACGCAACCAAGAAAAACTTAGCCTCGAAAAAGTTCAACAACTTCGGTTTCGGATTCTCATTCATGGTATGTTTGTTAACATTTATATATTATGTTAACCTTTATATATAAATTTCTTCTGCACGTTCTTATGTCACTGAAATCATACTAAACGGATGCATCGATTTTTTAGATGATTTAGATTTTATCCGTAAGGTGGCGTTGCGATCGGGACGTAAATACAATCCTTATGTCACGTGTTCCATACAATGTCAGGAGAAGCATTTATTTATATAAAAAACTTATTTTATTAAAGAAAACTTATACCGCCTTATTCAAAGAAATGTTGTTAAAGAAATATAAATGTTTATTTGGTTCTATCGCATTTAATATATTATTAGCGTTACTTGGCTCATAATGAGCATGTTAAGGGCAAATCTAGGGCGAGCAAATGTGCTAGGATCGTGTGTAACAGTTAAGTAAATATATTAACGTATTACGAGACATCAGGAGCCGTTCTTTAAATGTATTTTATAGCCCGGTAACATTATCAGAATTTTATTATAATATGACAAATTAACACAGGGTTAATTTTTAAACAATTAATTTTATTTTAAACTATTTATTAACCGAGAGATTTTTCGTTTACTCTGACGAATTATGTTATTAATTGAATATTAGATTATTCATCTCTCTACAGAATAAGTAGTTTTATACATAGGAACAAATATACATAAGGAACTGAAAAAAATACTTGGATCGTATTGTTGGTGATGTTGTTGTAATATATATTATCATTTACGATGTATGAATAAACTTTAGTAAAAAAATAAAAAATTGAATACAAACTGACAACTCAATCTTTAATTTTATACTTAGCCGCAGACTATAACCGTAATCGTTTAAAAAAAAATTAAAAAATGTTAGACACGTGTGTGAGATTTTAATTATGAATTATATAGGTTTAAGAATGTTACTTACAAGGATGTGAAGCAGTGAACGGGTACTCCAGTGTAGGCAGGCGATGCTGGTGCGGCGGCAGGCTCGGCGGGCAGTGGTAGCAGAATAATCCACGACCAGCAGCCCCGCCGCTCGCCAGCTGGATACAAATAGATGGAACATTATATTTAATTTTAATAAACAAATAGATATGTATATATTCGTTATACAACAGTAATATTGTAGAAATGATAACCACGTGGAATGGTGGCAAGAATCCAAGCCTTTAATATCTTAAATTAAGGTATATTTATTTTTAATTTTTGGCCAAAAATGTTAGATTAAAAATCAAGTACAAATCCTTGTATATATAAAAAAAAAAACCGGTGGCTAGTATATACATTAAAAACGCTTTTAAACATTTTAAATATCTTTTATTCAATTAATGAAATTATTCTGTTATATTTTTATTTTTATTATACCGTGTATCATAATTTATACACTACCGTTGCCTCTACATAGAGGTAGAGACTCAAAATTGTTTTTATCATTATGATAAGTGTTAAATATCAAGTACCTAACAATTTACAATTTCGAATGATATTTTTATAATTGCAACGCATTTATTAGAATTAACTATCGTAGTACGTGATACCCTTCTCGGTCGTATAATACTGATGACGTCACGCTACAATTATTACCAGAGCATATTTAATAAATTACCTCCCAACATAACATAACATAATCAGCCTGTAAATTTCCCACTGCTGGACTAAGGCCTCCTCTCCCGTTGAGGAGAAGGTATGGAGCATATTCCACCACGCTGCTCCAATGCGGGTTGGTGGAATACACATGTCGCAGAATTTCGTTGAAATTAGACGCATGTAGGTTTCCTCACGATGTTTTCCTTCACCGCCGAGCACGAGATGAATTATAAACACAAATTAAGCACATGAAAACTCAGTGGTGCCTGCCTGGGTTTGAACCCGAAATCATCGGTTAAGATGCACGCGTTCTAACCACTGGGCCATCTCGGCTCCTCCAACCATATCCCATATACATATTTAATATGAAACATTGCAAACATCGTCGTAATTCTGATCACGTATAAATATCAATGCTCTTAGCGCTCCGATCTAACTACCCACATTAGCATTACTGCAAACAAACCGACATACACCAATAATAACAAGGCGCTGCAATCAAAGGTGTTCGGTATCGTGCATAGAATCGCCTATCATTTCAATAATAACACGATTGTATCCGCTCCGAACCCCAATATCAGATAATTTCCTCTTAGTTACATAGTTTGATTGAATATTAAGTTGGATGAATGCTACGGACGGCGATCACGTTGATAAATGAAAATTTCGTTTCAATTTGTAATGCGGTCGTCTAAGAAATATATCGTGATTAGAATTGCAATTTAATAATATTGTTCTGAAATAGTAAACTTTGTGATTTTAGTAAATTTATCTCTTTAAAATAAATCTATAAATCATGAAGTTTTTTTTGTAATGCGCTCTATTAAACTAATACGTATAATTATGAAGGCACATAAAACTTATATAGGATACCTATGTAGGGCGTTTTTAGGAAGGTTTTATTATAGAAATGGCTGTGCTTCGGAATTCAGTTGTCAATAATATTATTACATAGATAAAAAATAACTTATTGATACGTACGCAATTTTTTTTTGGTATAATATTTATTTTGTATTTCTCCCTCACAAAACCGTAACCAAAATGGGAGGCGCTTCTGTAGTATCGGATAATTGAACACAAGAAGATTTTACGAGCAAGTAAATGATAAAAAATAACAATACGTATAATATAATGTTGATTTTTAGATTGAAAACCGAATAAAACGATTTTCACTTAAATCATATTGTATTGAGACGTTTCAAAAGTGATTGTAAAAGCATTTTTGTAATTTAGTAATGAAAAACGTGCAAATGCAAAACTAGTACATATTTATTTTGAAGAATTTCATCCTTACATCAAATATAGACTTTATGAAACGAATTATGTTATAATACAGAAGCAATATACATACATATAATACCACAAGTCCGTAACATCGTTCGCTGCGATGCACCAAAGCAATTTGCTGATCGAAATTAATTGATTTATGTGTGTCGTGTCCTTTATTGCAATAGTAGTGATGGACCGCGTCCGCTAGCAGTCCGCGCAAAAAAGTTATATTTTTTATTACGCAATTGCTACGTAGTAATTTATACAAATTTATTTAAGCACGAAATCGTAGGAAACTCTAAATAAGTCCGGAAACTATAATTCGTTTGTAATGAAAAACATTTTTAGTAATGTCTTTCAATATGGTCTGCTATTTTTTAATGTAATCATGGTATACTGTTAATATTAATAAGTAAATTTTAAATATATTTTTCCATTTTATAAAATATTAGAAAAAGATATTAACCGGTTTTTTAAAAGCAACTTCTTGCCGGTTATTAAAGTTACTTATCGTATTAGTATATTAAAAATTTATTTTTCTGATTTTGTAGATGATACGTCGTCCATCAAAATAATAAGTATATATTTTTTATATTTAATAAATAACTTGATGGTTCTATGAAAGTACCTAGGTAGGTATCTCCTCGTATATTCTACCTCTAAACAACAATACTTAGTATTGTTTTGTTCTGGTTGCGGGATGTGTGTGCCAGTGTAACAACAGAGGCACAAGGGATATAACTTCTTAGTTCTAAGGTAGCGCATTAGTGATATTTAAGGTAATAAGAATGGTTAATATTTCTTACGATGCCAATATCTAAGGGCAGTGATAATGATAAGGCCCATTTGACAATCCACCAACCCCATTCAAATAAAAAAAAACATTTTTATTTGTAAAATTATATAAACGAGTCCTTTTAACACAATAAACAGTAAAAATGTATTTCTTCTTTTTCGCAATAGTTAGATACATATATTTCCCGTATATCCGTACTTCCGATCTTACTCATCTTTAACAGTTTTCTATACGTACGAAGTAATATAACTTTATTTGCGAAAGGAATATGACAATGAAATTCAATTGTTCACATTACTAGTGACCCACGTGCGAATTCGCGGCGAGTCGTTTATATAAATGACATTAATGGAGCAATGAATCGACTAAGCGATGCGCGGGCGCATTCGACGCCGCTTATGACGTCAGCGCACTGTGGTTACTTTGGATTTTTTTAAACAAAATATTTTATATGTATTTATTATACGGTGAAATTAAATTTTATCTTACAATATATTTGCTTTGGATAAATATTGCCATCGCATCACAATACTTACCAACTATTTACTAAATGATTACTATTTATTTCGATTATAGAAAAAAAAAAAAATATTATTTTAAAAGCAGCAAATGATTCTTATTTCACAATAACATTAATCGACAAATCGTTAATTTTAGATTTACATAAACGTGTATTATACGTAAGTATTAATTTTTGCTATATTTTTATTTTCAAACTATCAGCACAACAGTGTCGGGTCTTGTATTGGTTCGTCCTGTCTACAAGCGTGGGGTTTAATCCTCTTATCCTATCCATATTATCGACTTGTTACCACTTGGAACACACGTGTTTTGCTCCAACCTTGACGGCGGGAATTTGATTAATCCAAGGTAACTTACATTTTTCATGTTCAATTAATTTATGCGTAACAAGTTTACTTTACATTCTGTAAATTTATTCACATTGACGTAGTATGTGGAATTAGACTAATTTAATATATCTGAGGTTTCATTTTACGTCGTGAGCTTACATATTATGTAATTTAATTATAAATTTTCTATTTTTACTTTGATGATGATGAGAAGAGTATCATCTCCCTACCTGTGCTAACCTAACCTAACTGTGCTTAACATATACTAGTGCATAAGTGTGTGCTACGCACAATTGCAATCTCTATTCTCTAACGCTCACAATACAATGGAATGGCAATCCAACAGGAAGAAGTTCATGAGCAATTTGCAACTTCATAAGGAAACTACTAAACAAAGCAGTTTCATATGGTAAGTTTTTGTACTACAAGTATATTTATGTTATAAAGGCAGGTTCCTGTTAGTTACACTGATTCAAAAAAAATATTATAATTAATTAAAACATTGTGATAAAATTTGAGGTCTATATTTTGTCCACACGTTTCAATATAGAGAACACTGTGCTGGAGTGTATTGGCTCGTCCTGTCTACGCGCGTGGGGCCCAAACCACTAATCCTATTTATATTATTGTGTCATTACCGCATTACACCCACCGCAGCATCCGTATCTGCTGCACCAACCTTGACAAAAGGGGGGGGGGTCAATTGCATTTAGTTACGCCAATGAAATTCGCTATGATTATTTATATTACAGGTTTGGGTGCTTGAGAACATTCATGGATTGGTATTTGAATAACTTTTATATAAAAGGGTAATTATATATTTGCGAAAAGGTTTAAGTACCATACTATAATAATCAACGCACTGTAATATTTGCTTACATCTCGTCAATAAGTTTTAAAACTAATAATTACAAACTTTGCTTAATTCATATTATAATTTATCCATATTTTATATATAACAAATGTCTGAAATATGAAATATAGTTCAATGTACTGTACAAATTACGACCACGTTAAATTGTGGTAGATATTAATCAAAATTCCTTTACGTAAGTATAATAATATGTATAACAGTTGGTCGAGTGGCTTGTAAAGCTGGTGCTAGAAAGTTCGTAGTTTAAATCAACATCAAAATATACTTTATTCAAGTAGGATTTTACAAACAGTTTTGAATCGTCATTTTACAAAACTATATATACAAAAGTATATATATCTATACGTGAAGTTACCACCGGTTCGATATGTAGATTCTACCGAGAAGAACCGGCAAGAAACTAAGTAGTTACTCTTTTTCAACATTTAATGTTCAAAGTTATGTAATATTAATACAATTATATATGTATATAATATATCCTGCCTGGAAGTCAACAGGTATTAGCTCCACGCTTTATCATCAAATTCTACACATTAAAAAGTTTTGGAATTCTACATTCAAAATGTTGTCAGTATTCGTGGTTATATTATCGTACCTCGGAAAGCAAGTAAACCGTTGATTTGCGTCTACATTTTTTTTATTCAATATAGAAATGTTACGCTTGCTTGATAGTACAAAATCTACAACCGGTTCAGAAATTAATACCTCGTACCTGAGAAGAATCGGTGGAAGAAAGTCAACGGATTATAACTTTCTTTTTAAATATAATTTTTTACAACTATTAATTTCATGTACAGAAATAATAAATATATTATAGTCATTTGAAACAGCCTGGAGGCGCGAGGTTAAGCCAGCATCAGATTACAAGATTAAGTTCACCTCTCAATTATATTTTACGAACACATTTGAGCTGTATATATGCCGAAGCATCAAAAAGTATGATTAGGATTTATTTATTTTTAGGCAACGTCAGTACGAGGTGGAGGAAACGCGACAGCCAAAAGTGTGATAGTTGATGGAATATCGAAAAGTCTAATAGACTTACAGTTCGGATATCATCATGTCTGATAATGAGTTGATCCCTAACCCCTTCTTTATATATAATATGTCCTACGTATATAGCTAGTCTCCCTTAAGAATGACCTTTACGAAGACCATCGTATGCTATGCAAAATTTATTTCTAAGATTACGGACTAGTATTATAAAAAATCACATTGTCAAAGATTTTTTACTTTCTTAAAGGCTATTTAAGATCCAGACATAAGTCGATTTAATCTTGATTAACCATTCATTGATTATAAGATATAAATATAAAAGGTTCTCACGCGATTCTCGACAAAAACGAGATAGGCATCACACTCATTCAGCTACTTATTTCATTAACAATATAATGAATATTAAATCTAAAGTTTGTCATACATTATTATGAATTTCAAAAGGAAATCTTTTCGTTTTTCTAGCATTCCTTTTTTAAATTGTATTCTGAGGCGAGACTATCGACACCGGTACGACACTTGAGTGCTATGTCAAAGGGTCTTTTGAATATTGCCGGTGTGTTCCGTGTGAGAACTGATTTTAATCTTTAAAAATAATTGCATGTACGAAAAAGGTTTTAATGTTATTCTAATTGGACTAATTCTTTTCTTAAATTTCAGAACATTAATTGTGTGTTTACGGAATCAGATTAGTAATTCGAAATGAATAATTTTGAAAAAGTGTTTGTTTTTTATTTAGTGAATGGTTGTGTAGAATTACCAACGTTGTTGGTAAACATAGGAATTTTTACTTATAATACTTAGTATTGTTTTGTTCCAGTTCCAACGGTGAGTGAGCCAGTGTAACTACAAGCACAAGAGACATAACATCTATGCTGTCATGGTTGGTGGTGCATTGGTGAGATGTAAAGCATGATTAATATTTTTGTCAACGCCTATGTGTATGGGCGGTGACCACTTACCACTGGGTAGTCAGTTTCCCAATAACATAAAAAAGTTTTCTTACGATCGTCCTCGCAGTATTGACCACGGTAGCCAATCCTAGCTAAGTGCACAAGAGAGTTTTCTCTCTCTATACTTTTGTAAGTTATTCGCCTTAACTGGAGATCATGCATGTATGTCATACGCCTAACGTACTTTTCGGAGTAGGTGAGTGAAATACCGGCAATTTGTAGCACCGAGCTGCTACTGAGTATTACTATATTATATTATATACATTCGTAAATTGTACTGGTATAAGCTAGTCACTAGATACAACATCAACAATAAATGTTCGCTAATCCATTAAAATAATGAAAATAAATCATTGTCAAGTTAAAGAAAAATACAATAAACATCTGCATGATTGTAAATAAATTTGAAAATGGAAGCTTTACCGATTTAAATTATAATAACGAATCCAATTAAAACTAAGTACAACATGAAAGCCACTGCATAATTATCCGATTTGATACGAATTAATCCAATTGATTCATCGAAGTCGAATTGAAATTAAACGATACAAAATGTAATTTCGCCGTAAATTGTGTTTGCGTTCGTTATTGAGATTGAACCCGGTATTTGATCAACGAATGCTGGCAAGATATATTTAAATATCATTCGTTCGATTTTTAAATATTGTTACATAAAGGATTTTTTAAATTAAACCATGATCACCATAGATTTAAATCTGGCAGTTACGCTTTTTTACTTTAATTTCACTGTTGTCTCTAGACTTTTAAATAAAAAAAAATAATGAATATATGTTTCAGAACAAAAATATTGTAAAAAAAACAACAATACGCTTTATTTTTTTTATGTTTATATATGTATATTTTGTAAAACTATGACATAAATTTAAATCAGCGGGAAAAACGAAGGTGTAATAATATATGACATACCTAATTTAAATGCAGATCGAACGAATGACGTATAAATTCATTCAATCCAATTGAAACAAATTATTTTACGATTCAACCCGCTTGGTATCGAACAAAACAATCAATAATATTTAATCACAGTGCCTCTACAGCTCGTTCATTTAATATCGGAGTTTTATAAAGTGTAATGGAGATCAATTGAACAGTTTAAATTAACTATTAATAACGGACAATGATTCTATCGGGGCGCGACAATCGGATCCGTTCAGATAAAAAATTAAACAGACTATAATAATTATCCAGCCGACAGATTAAAAAATATATCCAATCGGAGCATAATATTTGCTGGATAATTTGTTTTATTTCATTTAATTTCATACATTCAGATAAAAAACAATTTGTCAAAGAAGAATTTCAGAGTAAGGACCACGAAATCACAGCCAGCCAATTGTTTTTTTAGTCTCTGTGATTTTTTTCGGATGGGGAATGAACGAAGTCCTAACCTTTTTATATGGTAAGGTAATATCTAATTAGAATTCTGATATTCCAAAAACGAATAATTTATAAGGAATGAAACAAATAACATTTAAAGTAATTAGTATTAATTTGAAGATAAGGTTAAAAATACAATACAATATTTTCATGAATACTTTTGATTACTGCTTGTTTTTCTTTGATACTGTAACGCGGTTGGTAGAAGTGGATTAAAATTTAATAAAAAAATGAGTGTTAGCCCTGGGTGTAGCTGTCAGTCACAATTTGCGTAAACGGGTCTCTGTGGCCTCTAATCGGTTTATAGGACGATATGCTGGGAATTCCTTTTGATCTGTTCGTATTTTTTGACATTATCCATTAATACTATTAGAACTGAATTGTACAATCGAAATGCTACAATGTTTCCCTTAAGGAAAGGAACTTGTGGGAAGTTATAAGTTTAACATGTTACATGTTAACTAAATTATAGTATAACCTTTATATAAATTATTTGGAATAAATAGTACGGATTATTTTTCTAAGAATTTCGATTTCGCATTTTCTTTTCAAATGTTCACAATAATTTATTGATATATATTATTATTATAAAATAAATAGATAGGAAACATAACATTGCATTTAAGTAGTACACGCTCATCATCCTCCTGCCCTTATACCAATTTTACTTGGAGTCGGCGCGGCATGTCTTCTTCTTTCATACTTTTCTGTCGGACGTCTCACAAGTGACACTCTTTCTGACTAAATCATCTTTCAATAAAAAAGTACCGACAAAATATTATTTATTTTGTCGGTACTTTTTTTTTCAAAACTGTGCCGACTGTGAGAATTTTCGTATGAAAATCAATTAGCAACTAAGCTAAGCTGTTACGCCAAGTGGATTAATTAAAAAAATAAATTTATGTTTTTAATCGTAAATATTACGCATCATATCGATGAAACCTATGTAGGTACTAGATCGTACTCAAAGCAATTACAATCAATTATAATGCGGACGCAGCGTCGCGACGCAATTGTCGTTTTATTGAATAAAGATCGCTTTGTGCTCGGATGACATTGTGCTCTTTTATTACGATTATGATATCTGTGGACTTTTTTCTAGGGCTAACGTAAAAAAATATTTTTAAAACTTTTTTTTTTAGACGGAGGTCGTATTTATGAGTACATTAACAGCCTGTAAATTTCCCACTGCTGGGCTAAGGCCTCCTATCCTTTTGAGATGTTTTGGAGCATATTCCATTAAGCTGCTCCAATGCGAGTTGGTGGATACACATGTGGCAGAACTTCGTTGAAATTAGACACATGCAGGTTTCCTCAGGATGTTTGCCTTCACTGCCGAGCAAGAGATGATTTAAACACAAATTAAACACATAAAAATTCAATGGTGTATGGGTTTGACACGTAATCATCGGTTAAGATGCACGCGTTCTAACCACTGAGCCATCTCGGCTCTTATTATTCTGTATTTATGAATGGGCTGTTTGTTTTTTTACAAATAATTAGTTTTACTATAAAATCTATGAAAATATTTTTAAGAAGTTATTTATATATATATATGATTGTAACTTTAAACAAAAAATTCTCATAGTTAATGTTGAATTTACAAATGGCACTACTCTTTGACTATCCCTAGAGACAGTCCAGTTGAATAATACTCTCGGTATTAAATCTTATTAATATCTATTTCAATTATCTGATCTTATACTTAAGTTATCTAATATAATATATAAAGGAATAATCTTAAAATTCCTTAAAAACCTCGTAGTATTATTTTTTACATAAAATCGGATGGCAGTCTAGGGTCACTTGATGGTTAGTGGTCACCATACATAGACATTAACATATCAATGTGCCACCAAACTTGGCAACTAAGTTGTCCCTCGTGCCAGTAGTTAAACTGACTCCCTCCCTATTAAAACCAGAGCACTTAAATACTAGGTATTGCTAATTAAATCAGACGAATTTGCACAAATCCCTTCCACCAAGTAAAAAGTTGCTTTTCGATTATCGTTTGACATTTCACTATGATATGTATTATCAGGGAATCTCGAGAGATGTATATTATTTGTGGTGAAAACTTTACAATAGAGCGACATATAGAGTTTACTTCATACGAATTTATTTCAAACATAAATAACGACTTTGCCTTCTTATTTTATTATACTTGCAAGACTATTACAAATAAGAAATGATGTCAAAAGACATCTAAAGCCAGACTAAAAGTATCACAAACTTAAAATCTGTGTCTGTAACACAGTTTATACTAGCAGGGACACAGACGTTCACTCTGACTCAATAATGTATAGCATTGTACCACCTACATATTATATTATATTATTATTATTAAAGGAATTGAACTATGTATTGAACTATGTAATGTCAGAGTATAAGGTGTCAAAAGATTATGAATAATAAATACTTTTATTTTATTTATTATTTAAAAATTATAGTGTTGTCTTAAGAGCTATTGTCATTTTAGGCAAAATACCACTAAATATTACAACACTGACAAAGGAAGGAATATAACGAAAGTTGCTTATCAATACTAAATGCTACTTAGTTGATAACATATTATATGATGTCTCGATATATGCATGATTTAAATAATTAGTCTATTAATATGATAAATTGAATTATATTTGGACATCAGATTTTATAAGGTGTATTTATATCCGGCGTAAATGATTTTGAGTGTTAAAAATGTAGAGAATTAAAATAGAATAGAATATCAGTATTACTTTTTAAGTATATTCAAATTAGTATCAAAGTATGAATGATTGCAATATAAGTATATTGTATTGTGTATCTAAATTTTGATCTGGATATATTGTAAAAAATATATGAAAAATATATCTTATAATAAATTTCATTATATGTGGGATAAATTAATTGTTAGGCAGATTAAAGAATCGCAAAAATTTACTAAGATACAAATTCCATTTCAATGGAAACGTACCTTTAAATTATAGAATGTAAGTAAGACTCAAAGTTTACAACATGATTTGTCACAAACTTAATACCGAAGTATCGGGATGCTGTTCTGAGACCGAGTCAACCTGATTACATAATTTAAACTTCGAACTGATAGTCTTGAATAATATTAAGATTATTATATCATGATAATCTATTAATGATCAAATATATAATGGTATTTCTGTAATAGATGCAACACTGGGTTCTTTAAATAATAAGAAACTAAAGCACGGTTCACGTCTTCCACTTTTTTGGTCTAAACAATATTATGTTCTGGTGACCAATTTAGTGTATCTTAGTTTATAATAAATTCAATAATAGTGGAGTTCAAGTTATTATTTTAGTTGTTTAATCGACTCATTAAATGAATAGATATAGATGATAGCGTGGAGTTAATGCTTGTTGACTTCCAGGCAGGAGACATAACATACATATATAATTGTATTTAACTGACATGACTGTATTTTTAGATCTTGAAAAAGAGTAACTACTGAGTTTCTTGCCGGTTCTTCTCGGTAGAATCTACATTCCGAACCGGTAGTAGCTTTACTTTAAATAGTTTGTTAAATGACGATTCAAAAGTGCTTGTAAAAGCCTACTTGAATAAAGTATATTTTGATTTTTGATTTTGATTTTGTATATCAAATTAGTGCAATAATCAAACGTAAGTTTTAAAAGAAAAATAAACTTCGAGATAACATTACATATATATTGTTTTTTTTTTTCGTTAGAGACATACGTACGTACATAAACTACCTTTTCTATATTTAAATTTATCATTTTATCCGTGTATACTCTGGCATTGATATAACACTTTAATATCTTAAATATAAAATAACATAAAATATTAATAATACTTATAAATTTAAATAAATATTTATTATTAGACATCATTGAATGTATAAAGATCATAATTAATTATACATACAAGTACGAATCGCTAAGTATAATAATTAATAGGAAAAACAATATTAAAACGATATTATGTTTTCAAACAAATATTAGATATATGAATAATCATACATAGTGCAAGGAATTCAAGAGCGATGGACAAACAACTCAATTTGTACTACTTAACTATTCACAAAAGCTCATAATACGTGGGGTAGTTTCAAAGCGTGCACATAATTCCACCGGTAGTAGGTTTAGTGGGATCGAGTTAAAGTTAAATTTCAAAGCCTTTTCACCTTCCTCAAACAAAGTTTACCTACTTCAAAAGTTGATGTATTGGAGTTACTAATGTTAATAACAAATACACTGTTGGATATTTGAATCAACATCAATACCAGTAACTTAAATGGTGTTAGTTTTATATTTTATTATATATTATTGTTTTTTATGTTATATCTAAAATATAACATAAAAAACAATATTTTTTTTATCATATAGGACAGGCAATTGGACCACCTGATGGTCAGTGGTTACCACCGCCTATAGACGTGGGCGCTTTAAGAAATTTTACTTATTTATTGATATCCAATACGCCTCTAACATTAGGAACTAAGTTATTATGTCCCTTGTGTCTGTGGTTACACTTGCTCACTTACCCTTCAAACCGGAACACGACTACTAAGTACTGCTGATTGGTGGTAGAATATATGGTGAGTGGGTGGTACCTACCCAGGCTTGCACAAAACCCTACCACCAGAAATTACTTCAATATATTTCAATTATTTCTTAAGGAGATGATGAATTAAACATTGTTTTGTCTGCTCATTTTGAATTTCAAACGACGATAGAAAGAGATGAATTAGCGTTTCTCTTAAGCATCTGATAACATATATTAGTAAGGCCGATAGTTATTAAATTTAATGTTTATAAATTTCATTATTTCGTTCGAATCTCAGCTACACTGAGTTGAGTTACTAATGTATTAACTAAAACATGTTCGGCACTAGCGATTTGTTAAATTGAATTTGACAAATTCAATTATTTAGCCATTGCCTGATCCACTTCAATAATTTAATGGACCACATATAAAATTAGCTAAATATCGTATAATATTAAATTCTAAAACGTATTGTAGAAAATCAAACTTATTTAATTTGATTACAATTCATTTTTAAAAATTATTATAAGGACTTTTTATAATTCGTAAAGATAGTTTAAATGTATAGCATTCAATATTCTACACATATCACATCAACACATAATTACGCAACCATTTCTTTATTCTAAGCTAATTTACATCCTTCGTAGCACTTTCGTAGAGCCTCCGTAGATCGATATCAAAGACGTCTTAATACTGCGTAATAGATATCATTATTGCGACGGGCGCCAGCAATTATAATCCAATATGTCAATTCGAATAGAACTTGTCTAAGGCCGTTTGTAGTATATATTGAATGAATAATAAAGTAATTATTTTTGTAAAATATTAATGTAAAATAAAAATATTGTTTTATAACTACATACATATTTATAGGGATAAATTATATTTACTAGATTTTCATATATTTTATTAATGTCTTTCAAAGATAAGTGTCCTATTGAACTATTTCATAGGTAATCAAGTTTACGAAGCGTTTTTATTCAAATAACTATTAGGAATCTAAGACACTAAAGGATATATTTGACATGAGTTATTTCATGATTTCTGGAAGTCTGACATGTTAACACGTCGTATGATCGTATGAATTACCTTTGACATTAAGGCATTGTCATTGTAAGAAGTAACACACTGAGTGTTATCCTACTTCAAGGTCATTGCTTCACCAAGTATAAAATCTACTCAAAATATGTTATCAAACAACTGATTGATGATGATTATAATTTTGACATAATACACTATATGTTAATATACTCTTACAAGCATTTTCAAATGAATGTCTTATGAGATGTCTCTACTATTCGAATGTAGAGTCTACCGAGAAAAATCAACAAAATACTCAGTAGTTACTTTTCATCGACACTTAAATTGAATACTGTAATTAACTATAAATTAATTATTTATCGCTGGAAGTCAATAAATGCTTAGATTTCTAGCACCTGTATTACTGGCTCACTCATACTTTAAACCTGGTTACAGCCATACAAGGTCTTAATGTCTGGTGGTATATTATATAACGGTCGGACATTTAACGTTATCACGAGTGTTTTAATTATGTAACTCCGCTTAAGCTCGTAAAAGGAATTTATCTTTTGAATATATATGTGTAAAACAATTTAATTTATATATGATTGTATGTACATCACATAGCGCCATCATAATTGCGTCGGGCGCCTGCAATTGCATTTCAATATGTCCACTGTAATTGAGCTTATTGCTGGCGGCCTTTTATTGGCCTTTATTGTATTACGCGACTGATTGATCCCGCTTGTTCGATATTCATAATATTTGGCATGTCGTGTACGATGTATCTATTTTAAATTCACATTCAAAATACTGTGGAGCATTATACTTACTTGCTTATCGATAGTCAAAGTAAAGACTCGGAAAACGCAATGACTAGACTTGAGAATAACTAGCTAAAGTAACTTATCCTGATTTCTTACTTTTTACTTTGTGTTTTTTTTTTATAGTATCGCTAGGTGGACGACCAAATGAGCTACATGATGGTAAGTGATCACAAACCATCACATGGCCTACCACTCATAGACATTACGCCGTAAGAAATATTAACCACTCCTTAAAAGGCAAATGCGCTACCAACCATCGGATCTGAGATCTAAGATTTAAGATTCTATTTCCCTTGTGTAATTACTCTGGCTCACTCACCTTTTCCACCGAAACGCAACAATACTAAGAATTGCGGTTTGGCGATGGAATATATGATAGTGGTGGTACCAGAAGACAACCACCAAGAGAATGTTTAATCGATTACAATTTTTAGTATTGCTAATGATTTAATGTGATCTAATTTATGTTATAATAAAAATAGTACCATGAAGATCCTATACCAAGACGTACGTTTTATACGTTTTATTTTAAAGAATGATATCATATAATAACATAATATATAATATTAACGACGTAACTTTAAAACAAGAAAAGAGGTTTTTATCTTATTAAATATTCATAAAATAATTAAGTTTTTTTTCATCTTATTAAAATTCTTTGTAATCCAACTATTGGAAAAGTTAATTTACATTAAATAAAAATAAATCAATTAGAGATAAGGATCAAAATTGTGCGACCATTTTTAATAATATCAATGTCATAATTGAAAGAAAATTTATCATTTTGGTTAGAAAAACTGAGTAAGAAAACAGATTAAATATCTCGTAATAAATCTCGTATCTTAAGTATAAAGCTTACGAAAAAAAAATTATGAATAAAAAAAAAATTAATTAAATATTACCAATAAAATCCAAACGTTACAAAACGATTCATATCAGTATTAAATATAAGTTCGCCAATATTAAGAAATAAAATATGCTTTTAATAATAAAATTAAGTTTAATTTAAATTTTATGGTTTATAAAATATACTTTTTAGATCATATTGAAATTCTTAAATAAGAGTTTTTCCATAATTTTTATAACAAAACTAAATAAAATTCTGTTAGCCCAAAAATTAATGGAAATTTCAGGTCGATTGGATAGAACGGATTCAAACATCAGTCGTAAGATTAGACTAACAACTTACAAAAAGTTAAAGTCAAATAAAATCTTGTAAGAATAAATATAAATAATTCTTGAACATTATTTTATTATGAACAAAAAAAAATCACTTATTAATTATCTTTATCCAATTTACCTTATTAGCGTCTGAAAATATTTTGTTGCGTTGTGGGCGGGAACTTTTCCCGCCTTACCGCGTACGAGAAAGCGCGGTCACCGCGCTGACATTATCACCGTGCGTTCAGAAACACGCAAACACTCGCGCGCCAGACGAGCGACTGGCGACCGACACCGCACTCGCCGCGAATACCGAACTGCGAGTAATCGTTCAGAAACCGCCCTCGCCAAACATAACCCCACCCGCCGTAAAGAGCATTTTAGCACGCGCCACCCCCGCTCCCGCGCCCTGATTTAATAGCGAACGCGGGCACTGATTCACTTAGCGGAACGCAACTACGTACTCCGTCTCACTCGCTCCTGTTTCGAAGTCAATCTACACAGTTCTCTTTCTCTTTCTCCCGTGCATGCACAAGACGAGCGGAGGAACGAGACGGCGACGCGGTCGCGGACACTTCTTTCTTTCAACTCGATTTGCATGCGGGGGTCGCTCAGCAAACTTTATGTCCTCGTTTCGTAAATTATTTATACGTTTGGAAATACTTTTAACGTGTTCGGGACACCGAAAAAGATTGCGAGTGAATGCGAACGAGATAAATTAAGTGACCGGCCGGTCGGATTACAGCGCGGGACGCGGCGATGATAATCAAATTTGTACTTGTTCTCTGATCAGTTCTGAAACTTAATTTTGATGTTACTCGATCCGTTCCTTCAATATAAATCAAATTGACGTCAACTTTTCTTTCAAGTTAGATTACGGTCGCCACTTCTGTCGATGCTAATATTTATCAAATTTAATAATGTTACAATTACAGAACAAATTTATTTGAAACAAATGAAAGTAAAATTATTTTGATAACATTAAAAATAAAAATATATAAAATCTTTCAAAGAAAAAAAGTAGTTTTCTTTAGCCAAAATTAACTACAATTTTAGTAACACAAAACTATTCTCAATGTTAACTCAATCCTTTTTTTCATAGAAAATAAGAAAAAAAATATTGTATTGTGGTATTTTTTAATAACATTAGAGTAATCGAAGGAAATCAGAAAACACAGATCTTATTATAATGCCATCCGAAGAATCCAATTAATTATTATAAGCAAGTTTCTTTACAATATTATCCTTAGCCGCATAACACGTTATAAATTATAAAATAAATTCTTTGGTATAATCCACTTGGCCACAAATTTTACATCTAAGTTTAATACCTGAATAATTACTAGTGCAAATAAAATAAGGATAGTTCTGAAACGAAAACTCGATTAGTGCCCGCCTAAAACGAATTCTATTTTATCTGTATTTCAGCCACTAACACACCTTATTGGTCTCAAATTCCCAGTTCAGTTAACCTATCCAATTAGCAGTATTGCATTATCTGTGGTAGAAACTAACTTCTAATGGCGCTCGTGACCCCTTTAACAACTCAAGTTACACTGGTGTTACGTTCTTGGATTCTACTATAAAATAATAGACAAGAATAGACATTTTATATGTGACAAAATATATTTTTTTCGGTATAAATAATATATTGAAAAGCAATATAAATACAATAGAAAATGGCACGTACATTATATATTTGTTTGCACTATATATTTGTTATATAACCTCGTTAAATATATTTTTTAATAATTATAGTCCAATTGAAATTAGGAAAATTTGAAATACAATTATTTACCGGTGCAATGATCTTTGTGTTGACCTATCATGTACTTACTATTTATTCAACAAATAGCAACACTTTGCATAGTTGTATAACCAACACAGGGAACATAACATTATCGATACCGTAATTAGCGGCATGTTAAAATACCCTTTACACGAAGACAATTCACACGTTAGTGTTCATCTCTTAACTTTAGGCAATTGTGATCACTGATTCATTATTTATCTAACCACCGATGTGCCCGTCTGCTTTCCTAAAATAAATTATATATATAATAGAAAGGGGTACCTATCTATTAATCAGCCGAGATGGCCCAGTAGTGAGAACGCGTACATTTTGTGTATATAATTCATCTCGAGCTCGGCGGTGAAGGAAAACATCGTGAGGAAACCTGCATGTGCCGAATTTCAACGAAATTGGCCCATATGTGACTGCACCAACCCACATTGAAGCAGCGTGGTGGAATATACTCCTAACCTTCTTCTCAAAGGGAGAGGAGACTTTAGCCCAGCAATGGGAAATTTACGGGCTATATATTTATAGGCTTTATATTTATTTATATTACGTACCTACTAATGAAGAATCGGATGCAAGCTCTATGGGTGAATGCTAATGGTGAAAATAATATAAAAATTGCACAAAAATATATTTTCTTAGACTTCCAGTACCTATATGTGCGGTATGTCCTTTAATTCACTAAGAGACAGACCATTCTTATATTTTTCTTTCTTATTTAGGTATAGTTAATTCTACTGCTGTATTATAAAATGACAATTAAACTTAACTGAAAATCTCTCAAAACAACATTACAGTTACACAAATAAGATTTATGTTAAATTCGCCTTGTGAAATGACTATTCAAAAGTACTTGGAAGTTCCTACTCTGAAGCCTCAATTGCAGTTCGACGGAATAAGATTTGAAAAATGACCAATCTTAGTACTTTTACATAATAGTCTTCTAAGCACTCGTAGCATTAATAGTCCTCTAAGTAGGTTTTTCCCCCTATATTTCTTACTTCGGAGCGATTTATGCTTGGAATATTCATCATCCAAAATTAGATTATAAGAAGACGAATCAGAATTATCGTCAATACTTGCAAAATTAGCAGACTGAAGTTGCAATGAACTCGTCACGCCGAAAGCAAACGAGTTCTAGAATAAAGACTGCAAAGTGGCAGATGATTTTAGTTTGGAAGTGTCCAACCAAAAAAAAAATGACTGAAGAAAGTAATGAATCCCGACTGAATTCAATACACTGGGAGCTTAAACGCATCTTCGGGTCTAATTCCAGGAGTGGATTACATTTACCTAAAGATTATAATTAACACTACATCTGACGATGTAGTCATTAAGGAAGCAGTACGTTCTTTTCTTTTTTTTATATTCCCTTTAAATAAGCTTACTTCCGTGCCGTTTTCAGACATAATATGAGCCGAACACGTATATCTAAATCGAAGTTTATAGGACCACCAATGCGCTTTTATTTGCTTAATTTGTGTTTATAGTTCTTGTACTGGGCTATGTAGGAAAATATAATAAATATCGTAACTACCTATATCAGATGAAATGCCTGCGGTGTTTTGTCATGTTTATTTAACTTTGTTTTATATCTAATGCATAGTTACGATGCAGTTATTTTTTTATTTTTATGTATCTTTTTAAAGGTTTCTTTTTTTTTTATTGGCATTGGTTACTGATAACTTAACGTACTTATATCACAATCACTTTATTACTAAATTAAATGCGTTGAAATGCCTCAGTTTTTATTTTACTTTCTTATAAATAAAAATCAGGTGCGTTGTTATATAATTCGCCGAAGTACTACCACTAAGTACTAGAGCAAATTTTTGTCATTTGATATATTCTGCAGTTAGATACAAACCTTTTCCAAACGGGAATTCCTACATCTGAATCTTACAAAACGACAATATTTTTTATACTAAGTATTTGAAGAATGAGTTAGCGAATGTTTTTACAGAAAAAAGGAATACAACTTTTTAGAATAGTTCGTTAGTGATACGATATATCAAGAACAACCACAAGATTGGATTTTATATCCAAACATACATATAATTTGCCATTTAATTGACACGACATCAGTAGTCCAGCTTGAATGATCTATGATATTCAATAAGTATTTGCGAAAAAAATGCGTTTTAAACGTCGACGCCTCTTTTGACGGAATTTTAAGAGAAATAGTGTTGCAATATAAATAAATATATATTAATAAAAAACTGTTAGAGGTGTACAATATCTGTTCGTTTATCTTTATTCATTCTTCGATTGGAATATACATTATATAGCATACATTAACATTTATGTAAACAACACTGTCAACTCAAACGAATGAATCTTGTTTAAAACTTTAAGCGTAAACGTAAGCGAATAGGAAACATACAAAATGAAAATATTTTATAATATTTATTATAGAATGTGATGAACATAATTAAAAATTAGACAAAATAAAAAAAAACATTTAAAACATTATTTTACCCAAAAATAATTGAGTCCATGGCATCATTTCCACCACGTATCACTATGTCGTAATGTACCATGGGCATAGAAGAAAATACGCAAATTAAAATTAAACATATAGTTAAATTAATAGATATTATTTGAATTGTTAAAATTAAAAACTTATTAAATATACAACATGATATGTGCTTTGAATACTTGGGAGCCTATTCTCCAAACTGACGAATTGTTGACCATATAAAAAAACAATAAAATATTACTACAACAATAATAATTATTTTAGAAAACAAAAGTTGTTTTCCAATATCATTAAGGCAATAAACTAAGGTAATCCTAAAAAAGTTTCTAACAAAACACAATGCCGATTTAAAATATACTCTGTCTTATTCGTACGACGTTTGATCACAGAAGACATAGCATTTTGAACCTTACGAGGTTCAACACAAACTAACTAGGATTAAAGGAAGAAGATTTTCAACAATAAACAAATCTTTGGTGAGGTGTAAGTGACAATAAAACGAGAGCTTAGCTCTCGGGGCCGTCTTGAAGTGGAACGGTGAGGGCATGTGGAAGGGGGGAAGGAGGAGTCGTACGTCTATCTCTCTCTGGCGGGTCGCGAGTCGAGTCATCCGTTTTATTTCTTGTTTGTCTGTTGTGCCGTCCCCATTTGCTACATAATTTATTTTGACCGAGCCGCATTTAAAAAATTGCCGTTCGTTCATGTTTAGGCGGCAAAATGGAGTTTGCGGACACCGAGAAGTCGGAATGAAAATAATATGGTAAATGATTTCATTTGAACGGTCTTTTCATAATCGTCGGCTTAATGGGGCGTGAGGCAAGACGCCATTGTCCGTTTCTATTTACGCTGAATTTATTTCGCGGGTTTTTATTTTCCTCGGTTTATCTTTAAAGCATCTCCATACATATTTAATATTCACTTTGTCTCGTTGATACAATGACTTTTATTGTAATTACTAATATCTTAAACTAAACTGGGTAGGTACTATAAATTTGTTCATAAGGTGGGTGGACCATGGAAGGCCACGCTCCTTTGAAGGCCAACTATTGAAAATTCGTAGTTATTGACATGTAAAGACAAATTCCTTCTGCTATACACTAAGATGCATCAAACTCTAGGCCACAGATGCAGCAGCAAGTCGCATGCGCCGCTATTGTGGCTGTGCGAACTCATCCTTCGTAGACTTTGTCGTCGACGTTACAATTGTTAAGAGCGCGCATAGCAAAACAAAAGTTTTTAGTTTAATGACATATTATTATCTCATATTTGTTACTGTAAATTATCATATAAGGATATATTTATGGTATTTCAGAAAAATTAAATAGTTTTGCCTCGATTTAAGTTAAAATATGGGTAGTGTCTTAGGAAAGTCGTTGGTTCCTTATAAGGCCAATCAAAAATTTGACGATTGGCCTTGCTAGGATACATGGGCCTTACAAGGAACTTCTACAAACCATGTAACATATGAACAGTTACTTTTTAGTTATAAATACGTACCATTACAGTTGAAACAATGTTTTATATTTATAATATTTTTATTTATAAGGTTAATTAACCTTTTTAAGTCATTTTGAATAGACTTTTTCTCCAAATTATTTTGATAAAACAGTTAGAAAAGGATTTATCACAGCGAATCAACCGTTTTGCAAAACTGGGTGTACCGTTTACGCATAAAATCAGGAAACAAGCCCTTTTATTTTGTGAGAGGTTTAAAATCAAGAACTCTTTCAATATGTTAACAAGAATGGCTCGACGCAAATGGCTCAATATGTTTTTGGCTCGAAACCCATCTATTTCAAAAAGAAAACCCGAGCTAATGAATCCAGCTAGAGCTCAAAAATGAATAAGCCCATTGTAAAACATCATTTTGAAGAATCTCACTTCTTAAAAAAAAAAATTGATAATAATTGTTAGTTTGGCCTTCTTAAGAACATTTTGGCCTTACAAAGAACGTGGATCCGTTCTAGGTAAGAAGGCCGTTTTAGGTAAAAAAAAAAGTTTTAAATGTTATTATAAAATGCGTTAGCAAGTTATTTGATGTCAATATAATACTCATTACTACTATTTTTACATAATTTCCATGAATATATTCTTAGTTAAGGGATGGTGTTCAAGTAACGTTCGTTGAGTTTTTTATAGATGATAAAAACATATTGAGCATTTAATGTTTCGCTTAAATGAAAGAGCTTCTTATGTAATTTCAGTAAAAGCAGATATATAAATTTTTACAATTCTATTTTTAAGTTAAACGACTGATGTATAATATTGGCCTTGTTTGGAGCCGTGTTCCTTGCAAGGCCATTTGGAAGAGCTTAATAAAAATTAATTTTAATAAAAAGTGATTAAAGCTAGGTTAAAAAAAGTGATTTATATGGTACACAATAAAACAAATTATTACTTAATAATTTAGTTCCTTTATTTATCCAGTTAATAAACGAATAAAAAGTGCTTACTCGTTAGAGTGGCCTTCCATGGTCCACCCACCTTGTATGGTATCTCGCCTCCATTAAATACATTTATTTGTTTTCTTATTACACATTTTTTAAATTAACGAAGTTAGTCCAACTGTTAATTGAGTAACCCGTTAGCATGAGGATATTGATACCATAAGAAATATAAACCATCTTATAAACATCGCCAATACGCCAGCAATCTTGGGAACTAATATTATTTTGCCTATAATAACACCGACTCATTCACCCTTGAATGGGGAATCGTGACAGAACAACACTATTGCTGTTTGGTGTTAGAATATGAGATGAGTGGTTGTTACTTACCCAGACGAGCACTAAGCCCTACCATTAAATAATTGACACTTAATCGTAGTTCTACTACACGGTGTCTAAGCCACAACGTTTATAGGAACTTATACTTTGAAATACACACTATATAGCTGTCTCTTTCTAACTATCTATAAAAGACAAATGAAAAACGCCATCAATCTATTATTCATTAACAGTGCATAACAACATGAGTATGGCGACATGTTAAGCAAGTATTTAACAAAGTAAGTATAACATTATTGCCTTAAGTTAATTAAAATTTCAAATTAAACCGGGTTATACATTATTATTAAGACAAATTAATCCGTAGATCAGCTTCGCTTAGTTAATTTTTCATGCTTTGTAATTTAAGACAATTTTTGGAGTTACTACCACAGATAATAATAGGAAAATATCTAAATATAACCTTCTTGGATTTCGCTTCAAATCATTTTGTAGATTATTATTTTCATTATTGTGTACTTAACTCATTCTATCGATCTTTAAATTTTTAAGCAATTAAATTTTTTATTATTTACTAAAAAATTATGTATTTAATGCATTGAAATACATGTAAATATAAGTAAAAAAATATCTCATTAAAAAATCGCTTTTTTTCTCTGATTATTATAGTGTTGTATTTGACGTCCAAGCACATTAGAATTATGTTTTTTTTTAAATTGTCGAATGGTCCATTATCAACAGTGTTTGATAGATGGATGGCAACAACACAATAGGTAATGTCATAATGTTAATTATTCCTTATACCGCTAATGCAACGACATCTTAGATACCATACAAATTACAAAATAGTAATTGTTATAACTAAGACGAACCCCGATTAAAACTACCGTATGTTTATGATTTTTAGTTATAGAGCTGAAATGATATTCGTTACACTTTTAACAAAAGATAAGACCGATAATAGTAAATACAATCACAAGAACAGTCCATGTTTTATTTTTCAAAAAAGGAATACAACACAACAATCTTTATTTAGGTACAAAATAATTATTGACATTAACTCCTTAAGTGTATACAAATATGAATTAAAAATACTTACCTACTGTATAAATTATGACCTTGTGGAATGGTGGCAAGAATATTCCTGATGATGATCCTGTGTGAAAAAACGAACCAGCCCTCCTCTCACCAGTGGAGACAATAAGGCGAGATCTTATACTTTTAATATTTAATTAAACTTTTTGCTCTACTATTCCAAGGTCCAGGTACTTATTACAATAGCAAATGGAACAAATACATAAATTGGAAATTACTTCAATTATGGTGACAATCTAACCAATTTCGGCGGTGCCTATCCTCACCGGAGACTGGCCAACTTCACGGCCATGTTATAGTGGTTTTCGTGTACTTTGACATGTCCTGCTCAGTTAACTAGTCTTTCATGAGTATGATCATCCCCGTCCGGTGACGTTATAGTGGAAATTAGAACCAACAGTAGTACTCAGTCCGAAAATTAAAAATTAAGATACCGTAACCGTCAAACTACCAATGATATGCCACATTAAAGTTACAGACTGTTAATGTTGCACTGCTAGGCTAGGTCATAGCCTATTTGGTCCACCAGCATAACATCACACTGATCTAATACGAATTGATTCACTTGTACTAATAGATTTTTTAAAAGAACAAACGTAGGTACAGTAAGTATTACAGTTTTATTTTTAACATTTTACTTGTTATATCTACTAATATTATAAATGCAAAAGTGACTCTGTCTGTCTGTCTGATATGCTTTCAAGGCAAAATCAACAAACCGATTTGATTAAATTTTGTATGAAACATGCTTGAACTTGCTTGATGGAAGAAGATACGTAGATTACTTTTTTATACCTCACACCTGATGACGAATCTCTAAATCGAGAGCTAAGCCGCGGACGAGAACTAAGTACTTAGTTCTAAATATATAAATGTTTGTATTTTACGGTTGACTCTTTATTTTCCGGAATAAAAAGTGTATTTTTAGAGTAACTATATTCTAATTATAGCATGACAATTATTAAACATCCATAAGATGTATTGTTAGGCAAAGAGGGTAAGAAAATATTATTAAAATGTATTCTTATCTCAATGTAGATATTAATTATTCGGAGAGAAATCATAAAACATAATCATATTTAATAATAAAGGTAACATAAGGAATATTAAAAATCCACAGAGATTTCTCTTAGATTGTAAGGTCTCACGAGAGAATCTCTGTGCTCTAAAACGAGGTAAATTTAAAAATAAAAATAAAAAGAAAATGTATTACTAATGCTAAATTAATGTATAATAACATTCTAAAGAGATAAGGTTATTTGATTTTACGGTTTCAACATAATCGCGACGGGCAATATTATTAAAATACATTGGTACTCACATAAAATTAAACAATAATATCCACATACCTTGCAATGCTTCTTTTAACTATTTATTAAAGAGAACGCTTCATATTGTATAGTGTGGTACTAATCAAAATCAAAATATTTAAATACTAGCGACCCGCCCTGGCTGCGCATGGGTCCAATGCTGATACTACTTAAATATACTACAGAATGTCTTACAACGTTCACAGTTTTTCAGTCATTAGACAATATAAGCTGCTATGTTCCTGCGTTTTAAATCTGTAATATCTTCGAAAATATTCATTTAAATATCAAATATTTTTAAGGTACTTAATTGGGTATGGATTAATGCTGTATTGCTTAAAATCGCTTCGAAAATAAGCCATTATTTCTCGTAAAAAGTAAAGTATAAAAAATGGTTATTGTGGAGTATCCCTAAGAGATAGGTATACATATACCATTGCGGACTTTTTTGAAGACCTTTTTAAGATGTACAATACTGTAATACATTATTTTGATCTATCTCGTAGGGTTCAACCAGCGTTTGCAATGTAAGCGCAAAAAATGTGTTTATTTACGACATCACTTCAGAATCCTCCAAAATTATCAGTGTTTCTCTACTATGTTGTGCATGTATTATACATATTAACCTTCCTCTTGAATCAAACTATCTATTAAAAAAAAACCGCATCAAAATCCGTTGTAATTTTTAGATCTAAGCATACATAGAGACAGACAGCGGTGAGCGACTTTGTTTTATAAGTACTATATAATGATTTATTCAAGTATGTAGTCTCATAAAAGCATTTTAAAATCGTCATTTAACAGTGTTGTATTAAATGTAAATCTACCACCGCACCGGTACAGAAAGTAGATCATCTAGAAGAACTAGCAAGACACTCAGTAGCAACTCTTTTCCGATATTTATATTACAGAGTACAATAAAATTTATATTCATACCTATATCCTGCCTTAAAATCAACTAATATAAATTAATGCTATTTTATCGTTAATATAATCTTGTACCTATTGAGTAATTTGCCTTATCTTATTATTTATCAGTGTGTTTTTGAAAATAGATTTTAGTTTTAGATTTTTTTTTTAAAGTCCAAGATTTTAATAGTCCAATTTTAAAATAACTGTGGAATCTTATTATAGAAACGAATAGTTATAATATTAATTACCATTAACAGCAGAGAAAGATTCAAATCGATCGAATAAACAACACGTGAACGAATTTAATTTTTTTAGAAAGATTTTATAATATACCTGATCCTGAAAGGTAGTCGTGGCACATGTCTATTAAAGGCTCCAAGCGGAAAAAAAATATCGGGAACTTACTTTATTAACATTAACTTTGATTATGTCAATTGCATTTTCATTTCCTGCTATCTTCCTCTTACAATTAATCTTTTTTTTTTTCGATGGTACAAAACATCGTACCCTATGGTAAGTATATTGGAATACGACGCGGTCCCTTAATACTTACAGTAACCCCTGTTACAAAAACAATAATTAATATAAGTTTGTATATTTTTTTATTTACAGACTTAAACAAAAGGCTAAGAAGCTATTTAGAAATAATTATCGTACAAGTCGTATTGCCCGGGAGAAACAGTTCCAAATAGCTATATATGTATGTACTTGCCGCCATCTTACTAATGAATCTAAAATAAGTTAGACAACAA
This sequence comes from Vanessa tameamea, assembly GCF_037043105.1. Classification (NCBI taxonomy): domain Eukaryota; kingdom Metazoa; phylum Arthropoda; class Insecta; order Lepidoptera; family Nymphalidae; genus Vanessa; species Vanessa tameamea. The sequence goes on from NC_087325.1 coordinate 9,596,592, forward strand.
CCTAACAGTAACTCCTTTTAAGAGAACCTATTTTTAAAAAATATGCTTAATTTTTTTTTAAGCGATCCAGGGTTTTATGTCTGACACCAAGACCCTTTATCTAAAAATCTTGATTAATACGTGCTCTAACTTTCAATTTAAAACATTTCATACAGAATCTTTGCTATCACAAAATTCTGTATGTAAATGACACTGACAGACACTGATCATACAACATACAGCTTAATTTTTTTTTTTTTTATAATTTGTAGATAATCTTTTAAAACCATATTTTATTTTATAAAATCCTTCGAATTCTATAAAATAAATCTAACTGTTTTATTAACGAAAGTATTACATTGGTGAAAAATAATGACAGACGAATGACTCGGCGCAATGCCTAATCGCTCCATAATAACTACATCAGTGTTGCGTAATTGTATATCCTTTGTCCGCACCCCCACACCGAAGGGCTTGCTTCTAGTGATTTATTAAAGAAAGCTTTTAAACCCTTGCGGTCTTCGTAATGTTAGATATTTTTGTCTTGAATTGCATGGATCATTACGGCCCGATTTGCCCTAATAATTCAATGTTCGTCTGCATTATTTTGTAATTTTATGTTGTATCAATTAATATTTCGATATAATTATATTTATTATGTTATTATAAATGAGTGTTTGAAATTTATTTAAGTATTTGTTTGTTAGGTTTAAAATAAACACAATATGTTTATAACTCTCTTTTATAAAGAAATGGGACGCATGTAAATGAAATTAAAAAGTTCTTTTTTTTTAATTCTAGTCCACTGTCCAATAAAAGGCAGAATGAGCCGAGATGGCCCAGTGGTTAGGACGCGTACATCTTACCCGATGATTGCGGGTTCAAACCCAGGGAAGCACCACAGATTTTCATTTGCTTAATTTGTGTTTATAATTCATCTCGTACCCACTCAGGGGTGAAGGAAAACAGAAAGGAGACCTGCATGTGTCTAATTTCAACGAAATTCTGCCATATATGAATCCACCAACCCACACTAGAGCAGCATGGTGGAATATACTCCTAATCTTATCTTCAAAAGGGAGAGGAGGCCTTAGCCCAGCAGCGAGAAATTGACACGATGGACATGTTGATAACAGATTTTTATTTTTTTAAATATTTTATATAACATCAATTAAATATAATAATTACTCATGAAACATTTTTATTGGAGCATTTTACGGCTCGTAGACAATTCTACCAAACGTTTCTAGTAACTGGAAATTAAATTACATATACTTATATTCATAAGCTAATCTTAAAGATTTGTTTTTCAATACGCAATCATTTAAAACTTCTTATCAATCATTAATCATCTTTATAATTTTAAGTAAAACACATTAAAATTTATTATCAACATCTAAAATGATGAAATGATGTAACCTTATAACCTAACATTGGAAGTCGATCTCAAACAATAATAATGTGTTCAAACTTGGTGTGTGAAAAAATTGTGTTCTCATCTCATGTTCAGCGGTGATACAGTATGAGTATCTGCACCTATATTTTATTAATATTTACGTCACCGGTGTTGTTCTTTGACAAAATGTTTTTTTTTATCATTATTTTATTATTTTAGAAACCCAAGTAGCATAAATGTTTACTGAGATAACATACATAATATATCCACTGAACATAATTTTAAAATAATGTAACAGTCTAATTAAGCAAATAATTCCTTATGGAAAACTAACCACTGTTACATACATTAACAACTACTATCAGTACCAATTTCACAGAGTACAATAAAGATCCATATACTAATTCTGGAATGAAGATACATACGAAGAAAAAATCCGGCTAGGAAAGTTTAAACTATCGGTTTTTCTCTCCTATAATATGTATGTATACATATAAACCTTCCCCTTGAATGCCTCTGCTTATTGATAAAAACCTCATTAAAATTTTACGAAGTTTATAAGATATCGACGTATTAACTGAAGGAAGCAACTTCGTTTTATACTGTGTAGAGATAAGTGGGCACTAAGACAGGATTTCTTAAAATATATCTCCAAAAAGAAAATGAATATGGAGATTCATCATTTGTAATGTATGAAATATAGAAATCAGTATTTACACTCATGTTAATTGAGTTAAGATAAAACCTACAAACTTTCATCCTATATTTTTTTTAATATTTAAAAAAAAATAGGATGAAAGTTTGTAGGGAAGTTCATCATTTTAAATTTATAAATTTCGGTATTTAGCTTCTGAAGCCGCCACTAGGTATTATTGTTTGTTATCGCATCGCGACATAGTACTTAAGATAGATCGTAATAAAATTTGACATTAAGATGTAGAGACCGTAATATGGACACCAAAGAGTAAAACTCAGAACTTAAGAAACCAAAAACTAAACACTACATTGAGAAGTAATTTTCAATTCAAACATTTAATAGCTAACAACACCATCTACCTAAAACTAATAATACAAACTTATAATAACAGATAATATTATTTATAATAATAGATAGATAGTAAGTTAATTAATTAAGTTTAAGTATATCGACTATTAATATGATTTTATACCATATGTGATAATATTTAAGAGATTTATTTTGTTTTAGTGCAAAATGAAAATCTAATAGATCAAATCAGACAATTTTATTTTATCTGTAAATATATCAATATGTGGAAGTTAAGTACGCGTCAACCAATGTGCTCGTGCTGCCATCTCTAAAAATTGCTACACAAGCTGTAGTCGGTAAAACAGTACGTATGATCACAAAAGAAAATAATGTATATTATTGTTTCTTTTCACATATATATAATTTTTTCTTAATTTTTATACCTAAAATCCAATTTTAATTAAATCCGTAAGTCCTGTTGCGAAGTAGTTTATTTAAAGACCTATTTTGATTTCAGAACTCATATTTCGCGCCATTAAGAGGCAGCCATTTGGCTTGACTGCGAACCCCGCGACAGGAAGTGAGTGATGAAGGTGCTACGCAGGCGCAAATTGACCTTTCGGTTGAAGAACCCGTCGGTCACATGTGAGTGTCGATAAATATCTTAGTTTTATCGTGTAACTGCTTTCAATAGTCTTAATAATTGTTTTTGTAAGTATTTTCTATAGTGAATATAAATTTGTGAAATCAGCGCAATGTAACAGTGTGATTTTTGTGTAAAATTAGAAGATAAGTTATAACGCGGCGCCGGCACGTTTGTCAAAATTGCTATTTTTCTTTTATAATATTAGTATTGCTTACAAAAGATGACATTTATTGTAACTCTTATAAATGAAATGTTTCTTTGTTGTGTGTAGAGTCATTACAGTTTTTTCGTATTTTAAATAAAACAGTGTAGATTTGCGAAGACACGATCAAGATGTCCTTTTGAAAAAGGCACATGTTCGCTCGCATACCACACGGTGTCATACATATAAATTAAAAGTGCTATTTTCAATCCGCTTTTCCAAAATTTCGAAGTTATTACATACATAATATTGACTATTCTCATTTTTGTATAAAGGTTTAGGTTTTCGCTATAAAGCGCTAGGTGGGGTTAGGTCGCCTGAATTTTCGTACTGCATAGGTAATATTTTCATATGTCTACTGTCTAGATAACGAAGACAGGCGTGACTAGTTATTGTCTAAAAGCTTTTGTGAATTTTTATTTACAAGTGCGTATTTTTAATGCTTTTCATTAATATAAATTGTGTGTAAAGTGTATAGCACATTTTTTCGATGTACCAAATTATATCGCTTTGCAGTATCTCATATTTTAAAAAATTACAAAAATTTGTAAGAATTATCATGAGTCATGTCTTAAATTATTTTTTGATATGATTAAAAATCGTTTCTTTCACTGAAGTCACGTTTGGAAAGAATAATCCGTTTTCAATATTTTTTTAAAGTATCTGTGATTCACTCTGCTCTGGTAATTATTATCTGTGCTGAATATGCAAGTTCATGTAAAAGTGTGATCAAATTTTAATCAATATGCCATAGATAGAAAAATGTAATGTGGTTAGGTGTGTTGATATATATGATCTCACCATACACTTTTCTTTGTGATATTTGAAAACAGTTCTTTTTTTGTTTTAGATAGTATTGAGGTAAAATATATTTAACATTTCATTTTAATCAGAATTTCTTTTGATTATTATCTGTGGTCTTTAATTAATGATGAACAATAGAATTTGCACACCAAAAATACTAAGCCATATTTTAAGTTATCTATTTGTAATTGCATTAATCCTTGAACTCTGGCTAAGATAAAAACGAATTAATTAGTAAGGCATACTTTTATTTCAAGCATATAATGTAACATATGGAGAATAATTACTACTTAATATTTATATAATCTCTTACAATCAATAAGGGTGAAAGAAGCGTTCATATAAATTTTGTTATTTCAAAGCAACATATACAGTTCCTTCCTACTGAACTATTAGATTTTTTCTGTTCGTAAAAATGTTTTGACACTTTTTCAAACCTCATGGTAAAGTTCATTGACATTGGAGGTCAATGAACTGTGCTAATTTTGTCAGATCACTTGTCATGTTCCACGGTTAATAGCATTGTTTATCAATTAGAAGCTTCTGCCAAGGGTATTTGACTTCTGCACTGCTCGTAATAAGTTTGGGATTTCTTATTTCTTTAAGTAATTATAAATTTATACATAGGCAGAGATTTATTTTATCATGTATCTAAAGTTAACTGAAGATTTTTCGATATTTCCATGTCAAAACTTGAGCCCATAGAGTCGCAATGATAGTTAAATTATACTGTTATTGTGCTGCGGGTACTCAGAGATTATATACGAATTCCGACTATGCGTCTCATTTCACAACTGTGTTATGGGATCACTGTTCAGGAGTACAAAATTTTCTTTCCAATCATAATATTAAGATGTGTCATTTCATCTTAACTCTTTGTCTTCTACTTTATTCGAAGTTATTTAAGTAATTATTTTGCAAATCTTTATCAAAATGTGGCCGTCTTATTATTTAATTATAAATACCATTTATTAATATACATATTCGCACTGATTACTGTTGTTTTTGTAAATTTAGTCTTTATAGGCTTCCTTATATATATATAAACAAATATATTTGTAATATTAACTAAAAGTAATAAGATCAAATGAATTTTCCCAGATCCACGTATTTAAAGCACCGCACACAACATGGGTGACATCGAAGACACACACTTCGAGACCGGGGACTCCGGCGCCTCCGCGACCTTCCCCATGCAATGTTCGGCCCTCCGCAAGAACGGTTTCGTGATGCTGAAGGGACGTCCATGCAAAATCGTTGAAATGTCCACATCGAAGACAGGCAAACACGGACATGCTAAAGTCCATCTTGTGGGAATTGATATATTCAATGGAAAGAAGTGAGTACATCATTATTTCTTCTTAAATCATATTAATCCATCATAATATTTTAATTATGATTCTGAAATTTAAGACAGTTCATTCCATAAAAAGTATAGGTTTAAAACAATAGTGGTTACCAAAATCAAAAATAAACTTTATTCAAAGAGGATATTACTTCTACTTTATAATTTTAAGTTACATGAAATTAAAATCTAAGACCAGTTTGAAATGTAGATTCTAACAAGAAGAGGAATTGCAGTAGTTACTATTTTCAATCAACATATTATTTATAATTGTATGTTTTAGTTAATCATTACTTAAATGTTAATATATTAATAGACAATGTAAGCTAATTTTAAGAAAACTATTTCTTACATTAATATGAGAAAAAAAAATTGCGTTAGTATTATTTTACTTATTTAACATACCACTAAATTCGTCTAAAAGAGTATCTACTAAGCTTGTTGTTTTTTATTTTTGATAGAATCTACATTTCCAATGGAAGTATGTTTAATTTAATACTGTAACATAACCGTTCAAAATTGCTGAGTCAACATTTTTTTTAGTCTATTTAAATAAATAATATTTTCATAGTGACGAATGAACTTGACCTTTATTAAATATGCATCCTATTACATTTCAGAGGTCAACTTGTCTTGAGGTTGACTTTCTTTAAAAACGCATGTTTATTTATTGGAATAGAACATATATAACTGTGTATAAAATTAATTAGGCACAGAAATATTTAGTTAACATCAGTGTAAATATATTTCATTAAAATAAAAAGTAACATTTACTAATTTCGTTCTTTGAGTGAAGTAACATATTAAATTTTTAAAAGTAATAAAAATAATTTAAGGAAAATGAGAATTAGGTATGTGTTACACCTAATTATTCATTATAGACAAGATAAATGACTTATCACAAAATACTTTAATAAAGTATTTAAAGTCGATAATAAACCCATGGTTGATAAGGGTGTACACCAGTTATTGATATATTCCGTTTTACAGTTTATTGGTTTACAAAATTCTTACATTCGACCAGAGAAAGTTCATATTAATTATATTATTCAACATATCAGACAAGCATCAATCTCTTTTTTTTTATATACATATATATATATTGATAATCATTTATTTTTTTTGTAAAATAGTCGTTTTTCGACATAATACTCTTTCGGTATTAAAATACGAGCCCATAGAGTCGCGAGGGCGATTTATATCGCTTTCGTGCTGAGGGTACTCGAAAATTGACAACCAGTTCCGGCTATGCGTCTCATTATACAACTGTATTTTGGGATCACCGTTTAGGAACACATTCATATTAAATCAAATTTAATAAATTCATTGAGATTCAATATATAAGAACATACTTTAAATACAGTCAAAGTAAATACAATCAAATGCTTTGTATTTTATTAATAGTAACATACATTTTATTGGTCCCATGAATATTAAAGAATTCAATAAGATGAATCAATTCACTGTACCTGAGATATGCTTATAAAATTAGATCTGATGTGCTAGAAATTAAATTGTTATAAAATAATTTCAGATATTATCATCCTAATAGAAAATTTAGATTATATTTTTCGACATAATTCGTTTTCATAATTCTTCTTAGTTAAAAACCCAATGATCTATAATTTTAAGTTAATTGCGTTTTACAAGTATCTAAATATAAATTTCATAATACATGTAATCAATTTACAAAATGCATATGTATATATTTATGAGGTAAACAAAAGTGACATCGTTTAATATGATATGCTTCAAGAACTCCATATGTGAAATTAATAAACGGTCTCACGAAGGTTGGCATTTATTATTCATGTTAAATGTTGAACTAGTTCTTTGCGATGTAAATTATTCAGACCTGCACCTCGTGTAAACGATACTGCAATCGTTAAAGATCGATATTATTTATGAATTTAAAAATAGAGCTCTTATTGATTTTTCTGTCACAGAAACAAACTACTTATTACATTTATTTACAATTATGTTCGGAAATATGTACGTACATATTTGGCTGTAAATATAAGATCATAGCCCTATTTAATACATTATTTGGGAGGAAGCATAATTTTTTGATAATTGAAAATACTATCTGCAAATACATATGATGATATTAATCCTTTCGTTTCGTTGTTGATACGAAAATTATGTCCTTTCAATAATTCGGTCTTATTTGTTCAGTTGAAATCATGCTTTCCAAATTAATTACTTAATAAAAATAATATTAAATAATCAAATATTTAATTCAATTCTTAATCTTCTTCTCAATAAATTTTAACATACTGTATTTAAATCTTCACCAGATATGAAGATATCTGTCCATCAACCCACAACATGGACGTGCCCCACGTGAAGCGCGAGGACTACCAGCTGACCGACATATCGGACGACGGCTACCTCACCCTGATGGCCGACAACGGAGACCTCCGCGAGGACCTCAAGATACCCGACGGAGACCTCGGCACCCAGCTCCGCTCCGACTTCGACAGCGGCAAAGAGTTGCTGGTGAGATAACAAAGACATTATACTTAGTGTACCTATGTAACTGTACCTATTAATTTCGTTTCGTGGCACATGATACACACAAATATATAACACTTAATAGTAGTGATAGCTCAAGGAAAGCCTGACTCACAATTGTATTTGTTGAAAATTAACTTTAATTAGGTATAAAATATTAAATATCAACGCAAACATGGAATCCTCTATAATATAGGATATATTATACGTACTACAATATTTTAATGTAAGCTGCTATGTAAAAAAAAATGCCTGGTTAGCTAAATGCGGAATAGAGTCTAAAACTCTTAGAACGATTGAACTCTATGAGATTTAAGAGCGGTTAAGCCATTATTTGTATAATATATACAAGAAACTATCAGTTACTATGAGCCGGCCTAGATATACTACGAATATTTCTCACACAGTAATAAAGAAAACATTGTAAATATGGCGGAGATAAATTGTTATGCTAGTACACACATTAATATACATTTTCAGTAAAAATTATAGTAAATGATTGATAATACTGATACTTTATATTCGTTTATAATTTCTATTAGGTTCTAGATTTTTTTATGTTTTGCAGTTTCATAATATTTATCGTGATAGTCATAACAATAAATATTAAAATTTTTGATTCAAGCTTGCTACATACCAAATTTTATCAATTTCGGTTGAGTAGCTTGTCCGTGAACGCGTAACACACTGTGTGTTTGTGTGTGATATACACAGTTAGCTAACCAGTTACTTTCCCATTTATAATATTAGTATAGAGACGAACGGATATTCTTGGGTGAATAAAACCACGCCTAATCTTAACTCCGTATTAAAACAAGTACAACTAATACCAGTCGAAAAAAATCAATACAAAAAAATAACAAGTTTTGTTAAATCGCATTGCCAATATTGTGTTACATAGTTTTTATACGCCAATTTTTTTTTTTGTTATTTAACCAATGTCAGAAGAGGCAAGTGTTCTTTCAAATGATTTGATTCATATAGATTATATGAAAAGTTCAAATTTGCCATTTTAATGCGTTTTTTAATATAGTATTCTAATCAAATTGAATTGACTGGTTATAATCAAATACAAAAACTGGGAATATGATTCAAAATCTAGATATAATATTCGGCATTGCCTCGCTCGTTTTTCCAACATATAATCCGATGAACGGACTGGATCTACCGAACGATTTACTTCACCGTTACCGATTATAATGATACTCTATCTTTCTAGTTCGTTCGTTCGTACGTTCGAGTGTAGAGTCTCTGACATATTTAATAATATGTTGGTGCTAAATTAACTCGTAGATAATAATTCCGTCCTTTACCTGAGCTAGTATTTATTGCTAGCTATATGGACAATGGGTTTTGAAGACATGTATGATAAAATTTTAACGAGATTGTTACTGCTTTTTGTGTTTTTTTTTTAAAGTGGCGTGTTTATTAATAATTTAAAAACGAGCAATAGTTTAGTACTGGGTATAATAAAGTGGTAATATAAAGGGCATTGGTTTACTATTGTTAAAAATTGACACTCACAGTCCCAACCCCAAGGGGGACCCTTGTCTACATTAACAACATAATTATACATTTATAAAATGACTTATACACGATATTAAAACACTACCAATTAAGGTTACATTCAAGACACCGACAATAAGAACATTGTTTGATTAATTACTATTATTAGATAATTGATTGAATACTTTGTCACCGGTTAAATCATCTGTGCGTCTATTCGGTATTGAAAAAAAAGTTATATATTTATGAAAAAATTAAAAAAAACTTTACTAAGTGATAAAGTAAAAAAGGCATTTATAATATTAATAAGATTAAGTAATCCAGGCTTCCCGTTAACATAATGTTATTGTTTATGGTATTTTAATATCTAGTCAAATCTTAAACCTAATCATATGATTCACTGTTTGTTGCCCTTCTCGCAATAAGCTGTTCTAGCTCTTTACGAAGTATAAATAATTCTCATGGTTAGCCAAAATAATTATGTAACTTCGTCATCATTTTATAAAGAATATCATCCAACCGCATATGGTAATGATTTGAGCCAAAAGTTTGGACGAGTCAAATGTTTATCGCTTGACTCGATCGTTTGGCCAAGGTACACATGGCCAATGTTTGTTGAATTTGACTTTCATTGATTAAAGATATTTATACATTTCGCATCATTTGAAATGAATGCTTATATTACGGTGTCCTTAGTTTTACCACGTTTAAAATTATAACAAAAGTAGAATCTTACTTCAGACTATTATTAAAATTTATTTCAACACGTTTCGGTCACGTGTAATATTAAATCACTGTTTTTTTAATTAATGAAAGTTTGATTTAAAAATTAATGGTAGTATACTAAAGTAAAGTTAGCTTTTTTGATTGAAACACAAATTTTAATCAGAGCCAGGTTCCTATAATCAAGAAACAATTCATTTTGATTACAGTTATTAGAATTATATAAATGACTATATTTATATTAAAAAAACAAGACAAACAAACCTTATATTTACGTATTCCATGCGAGTTGGTAACAGCGGTGGTATACCTTCACTTTTTTATGATACACATATATTGTATTACCCAATATATGTGTAATACAACCAGTTCTTGATTAAAATATCTCTATTTTAAAAAAAAATAATAATACAACATTCCACTTTTACTTATACCTACTTTAATTTTACTTATGAAGTGACTAGAACGGCTAAGTCGACATTTAAAACGCATTTTTTTCGCGAGTCCTTATCTGAATACTATTTATTAAATACTAGACAATTCTACTATCTGTAAACAAAACGAAACGTTTCTCAAATGTAGTAACCGTGTATAAATATTATATTAGAATATTAAATTGAATTGTGTGAAGATATAATTCGTTCGTCTCTGAGCGTGTAATTCATACCTTTAATTATTATTGAATTTTTTCTTGTATGCTTAATAGTTTCTTCAAGTTATCAATAAATATAAATGTATTGATAACAATGATTGATGTTATTAAAACATTTTTTTTATATAAATGTTAGCTCATCATTGAAATTGTTCTTATCAGGATTAACTCTTGTTTAAGTTTACTTAATAATTTATTACTTTGAACACTTATATAAATGTATACAGGTCAAAATAAAATATAATGACCTTGTATTATGAATTTATGACTGTATTTCTCAGTTAAATAATAATAATTAATCTGATATTTTAATACCTAAATGTTATAAGATTTTTACAATACTCTGTTTGTTGTTCCAGTGCACCGTGCTGAAGTCCTGCGGCGAGGAGTGTGTGATCGCAGTGAAGGCAAACACGGCTCTCGACAAATAAACCAACTCAGCATTTATAGGGATATAACAAACATATAATTTTTTTACAATCAACAACTTACATAAATGTAAAACATAATATTATGTATAATTTAACGTAAAATATGATCGTTCGACGCCGGTCCGTCGACGTCCGCTTCCGTCTCCGCGCACCACTCGGCCGGCGACAATCGACGCCAGGAGATCTCTGCTCAACCCGAACCGAAACTTGCGATACAATCGACCGCTTGGAGTCCATCGTCGCGAGAGCGAGCGATTGTCGCCGAGAGCTTCGACGCCGACCAGCAATGTATGAGCGCTGGCAGACGAGACGAGAGCGGGCGGACGCGGAACTTCACGTTTGTTTTGTTTTGTTTGTTCTCTTTTCGCTTACTACGTCTCATAGTTACATTGCGAGTCGCCGAGAGTTTGCGAACGACGTCGGTGCGATGCCGCGTGGACCCCGTCGGGGAGACGGACGCAAACTTGAAGTTATCATCGTAATTTAACGCTAATTTAATCGATACATATAACAGGACCGATAAAAAAAGGATAAAAAATTTACAAAAAAATAGAAATAAAGAAAAATTCTTGAATGATGTGTGTGATTGATCTGTCCTCTGTGTGAGCGCAGCGCGCCGGAGACCTGCCGCGTAACACTCGTCATCTGTTCAAATTATTTCGACTCCAAAGCTTATTTTCGTATAGAGCTGTCTATACTGCATGAATCACCTCCAAAATTCGCCGTCACGTATCGATACCGATCGGTGACAAAGACTGACCACTGTCACTTGAAAATACAATATCTTCAGTCAAGACTGAAATGCATTTTATAGATAAAATAGTTGATTATTCTTATATAAACTTAGCACTAGATGAATACGTGCTGAAGTCGGCCTTTCCTTGCTCTCTTTGATTTGAACATATGATCTATGTTACCGAATGGCTCGCTATAAATCTAGGTATAGTTCGGCCGTCGTATTGCAAGCGTTGCCTTCGAAGGCCACGTAGGGTACTATGCACTTGTATATCCTTGGAATTATCGATTTTTAACGTCAGATTGTCAAAGACGATATGATTTACTAAATATTATGTAAGAATGTAAGGTAAGGCCCTATAGAAAAGCTATTTTTTTATGCATTCAAAATTCATACATCGCAAATTATAGTTTAAATTTTAGAATGTTCGACTTGAACGAGTAACTTTTGTTTTGTTCTCATTTTGAAATGTACATTATTTTCGAAATTGCATAATCGTTATTGTTGGTGAAGTTTTATACTTAGCAGCTTGTAATCAAGTTTTTTATTTATAAAACCGAACTAAAGTATTTGTAAGGACATCTACCGATGTAAAATAAAAATACTTTAGTAATGAGTATATTTTTCTTTTATGGACATTTAAAACCTTCAAATCGCTTCCACTGAGTTCGTTTATAAGAATAATATTAGGTTGCATATTTTCGTAGTCTATACTTATACTCATAAGAGGCGAATTTCTTGTAAAACTATCTGTCTTGGTAATTAGCAAACGCTGAAGCGCTTTATAATAAAATTAATAATTCAAAAGTAGCTTGGTGACGATCGAAGCGATACTTGTCAAGTTTACAATGTAAGTAACTATTAAGCAATTATTTACTTTTTTACGGGGCAAGGGTTAGGTAGTTATCTGTGAGCGATGATATTAAGTGATGAATTGTATATACGTAAGAATTGAATAAAATAATAAATATTCAACATTTGTGCAATTTTTTACGTATATTATTTTGTCATTGTGCAAATATGACCGAATTAATAGCATCGGCTATTAAATATATGTGAATGCAGTAACTATTTATTAAAAGTCTGTCGAATTAAAATGTGTACAAAATGAACTTCCGTGACTTGTAATTCTTGTTATTTTTTTGTTTAGTTTACCCACTTTATTTTTTTAGTAAATTGATATAAAGATTGTATTCCACGGAATTTGTTCATTAGGATACAATATACCTATTCAGTAAGATTTGTATAAAACAGACATAAATTCTCCCGCTGATCATCAATAAATAAGCATGAGTATTAACTATTGTGGATCCGGTGAGGTTCTCAAAAAGAAAGTCATACAAATTAATGCTAGTCATCGAGCCCCTTCACACCGATTAACAGTGATATAACCATAAATCGGTATCCGATGAAACGAATGAATCTGTTTCATTCATTTAGCCTAATCGATTTAATCCCAACCTAACCGGCCAACCACTATCAAATATATAGTTTTGGCCGTAAATTATCGATCGAAGTCCAGCTGAACCAGCCAATCACTAGTAGAGGCGAGTACGCAAGCGTAGAACTGAAGTAGGAGCTTCTCGACTTTCTCCCCTATAGTCTGAAATGTTGGAACGAGCACGGCCGAACCAGCGCAGTAACCAGTTTCAAGCCTTTGAAAGCCGAGGCATGGCAGTGTAACAAAAGTGCCAAAGGCAAAGAGTTATAAAATGTAAGATCTGTCATCCAATTCATTTTTGACAAGTCTCGATATATTGTCAATCAAACACTTCAAAGTAGTTTTGCATATCGATAATTAAGGTGTAAACAACTCTGTATCGATAACTCCCCATAGCTAAGTATTGTAAAAACTCGATAGTTTTGCTACACTACTACAAAGGCATAGCTACAAAATCCTAGAGTATTTTATTATTATTTAAAAAAAAAATAGCCAATACAATAAAGCAATAAGATATAATTAATAAACAGAAAAAATATTTAAAAAAAGTATTATATTCTTGGATATAATAAGACCATTTTTAAATATATTTGTTTTAATCTTGTAGCTACAAAATGTTATGTTCTATTTGTTAAAGAAAATTTTATTTGCCATGAAAATATTCAAAGATTTCAAAATAGCAGCTTATCTTTTGCTACCACAATATCTAAACAATTTAGTAATCAATTTAATAAGTAGTACTTTATATCGTGGCGTTCAAATTGCATATTATTATGACATTTTTTAAATTCCATTTGATATTTAAATATTCTCCATATTAGAAGAATTTCAATAGAGCTATTCAATAAGAAGAAAATCACACCGCACAACACGAGGGCGAAATGTCAGAATATGATACGCGATATTGACTACGGTAATGATACATGTATGAAGTAAGTCGGCTATCAACATTCCGGATTTCGAGTGATTTTCGTGTGATTTTTTACAGATCGCAATGCTGCCTCGTTAAGTTAACAGGGGGAAATCATTTTTAAGCTATGTCAAGTGAAGAGAAATATTGTTTCAACAAAAAAACAATTCATTTTAAATTTTGGCAATTGTAGCAGAATAAACAAGTTTATATCTAAAACTATAAAGAAATCGAATTTACTATAAATATCCCGATACTATCATCAGCGAATATATCCATACTTTATAAGAATCGGTTGCCGCAGTAATGTTGCCCAATGTACCTCCCTACGGTACTCCGGTTCTTACAATTGATTCCGATAAAAATCCTATTTTTGTTTTATTTTCTCTTGCTGAGTTACTTATTTGTTGCTTTCCGTTTCCCCAAACGCTATACACAAAGGTACTTATTACTATATTATGATCCATGTTGTCAAATGCCTTAGCAAGTTCACACAAACTTTTTTTTAAAATCCATATTAGAATGCCCGTGTTAGTAATTAAATTAATAAGTTTTTTTTCTAAAACCTTTTATTAAATAGTGTCTCAACAAGCGTCACGCTTCGAAGATTTACAGTGACATGTAAATCAATCAGCGTTGCAGAATTATCGATAGTTTGACTGTTTATAATTGATCTCGAAAACTATTCAGGATATCGATAGTATCGTTTTATCAATACTATCGATAGCTCTCCGTGAGCAACACTATTGACTACAGCAATACTATCGATAGTATCGCTAGCTGTCTGTTAGCAATACTATTAATATTCAATTCAATTCATATAATTAATTGCAGCGATACTATTGATACTATCAATAGTTTTGAACTATCGATAGTTTAGGTTAAAATAAATGTTTTTTGCAATACTATCGATAGTATTGCTCATGGTGAGCCATCGATAGTGTTGACACGAGACAATACTATCGATAGACTATTCATACTATCGCTAACACCTTAACTACCGATAGTCTATCAACAGTGGACTATCGATATGTAACACTAAAATCAATATCAGTCGAGCAGTCGGCAATATCGTTTTGCATCATATACCTACAGGCACCGATATAAAAAAATATTGTCGGCGTGTGTAGTAAATTAGGTATATCTTAGACAAATCCGTTTTTGAATTTTGCATTCCTTTCTGTAAGATCTAAAAAATATTATTTTTCTTATTTTTATTACACTAGCTGTTTTTAATTTTGAAGTCGGTTTAATTTTTTAGTACAATATTTTTTTATTTGTGTATAACTAAGGTGTTAATGTGAATAAATTAAACATCAAAAATATAATAACTTGAGCTTGAGGGAATTTGCCATAACGCAATCGATTAGAAATTTTACTAAAAGCCACTAAAAAATCAATCACTTAAAATAATGACTACTAGGAATGGTAGCAAAAATGCTAGCAGCATTTCTCCGTTGAATCCCAATACCGACCCTCTGGGCAAAGAATTACTAACCCTCCTGTCACCAAAGGAAGCAATTAAGTGTAGTATTGAACATTTGATTTTTTGCATTATTTGCCAAGGTGCAAATGTTTCAACTGCAAAAATGATTAATTAATGATCTTTCAAATAATTATTTATTTGTTAGGAGACTAATAGTTGGTGTCATTTCTATCGCTTATGTCATTATTTAGAATATACCATCTTCACCTCGACCATCATACAATTTGTATATCATTTGGAATATAGAATACTCTGAAATAAGATGATAATATCAATTAAACAAAATATCATTTCATAAATTATGTATTAAAATTATAAAATATGTAACAAAAATAATCTCAGGCATTTATTATACATATTATTCAGATTCTTCAGAAGAGCTGTCCGAAATTTCTATAATAACCAATGGATATTCAATTTCTACTACAGTTGTATGATTTTCCCCAAGCTCTTCTAAAATTTCATTCAGGCTCCTTTCATTCAATTCTGGTTCCTTTTTCACCTTTACCATAGATAAATCATTTGTTTCAGCTTCAGTGTTTCCATCTGTTATAACATTTTTAACATTATTGTCTTCTTGAGGTGTTTCATTGCTTGTAGATGCTATTTGTATTAAACTATTATTTGGTAAGTCTTCATTTTCACTTTCATTAGACGAGCAGTCAAAATCACTGTCTGAATTATGAGAACATTCATCATCGTCTACTTGATTACTCACCACTTTATCTCTTTGAGGTGGCATATTTTGCATCTTCGAGTACCTGTAATTATATACAAACATTGTAAAAAGCGTGGACTTAGTACTTGTTGACTTATAGGCAGATATATAACATTTTTATTTTATTAACATAACTTTGTGTTTGACATGTTGGTAAGAGGAACCATTGAGTTTCTTGTCGGTTTTTTTTTTTGTAGCATCTACATTTCGAACAGGTGGTAGTTTTACATTTAATATAATTCTGTAAAATAATTAATAATAATAAGGCAAAAATAACACTTCTTGCTTTAATGCTCTTTCGGAACCGTAAGGTCTGAACCTGTATCAGAACAAAGAGATTAGATTATTATGTTTCGTCACAGTTACATTTGATAATGACTTATACCTTTCAAGTATCTCCTTTTCCTTCTTCACCGCGGCGCGCTTGTTGGCCTCCAGCCTCGCCAGCAGTTCCGGGTCGTTGTCGGCGGGGTCGTCACACTCCTCCAGCTTAACTTTGCTGAGCAGGTCCCGCCACTCGCGTTTCTGCCGCCGCTTCTGCAGCGCACGACCACATTGTGTGAACAGTGCACTGGCTGTTAGCATTTATATTACAAATAAAACAATATTTAAATATGCTTGCTTGCGTTATTTTCCTGTTGATGCCGAAACTTGGTAAATGTACATTTCCTTCTCATGTTTATGCTATTATTGTGACCGTGATTCTATCAAATAAACTAATAAAAATAATATTTATGAACTGAGTTTATTATTATTAAGTTAGCTAGTGTACCAGTATTTTCATACACACTAATAAATAAATAAGGCTTACTCTTTCATATTATTAACTCCTAAAAAATAGGCATCAAAAGGAGATATAAAATACATTTAGTATTTTTCAATATTTGAACGTACATTTGTATGTACAGTTGATTGCCATAATACAATTATTTTATTTCAAACTATGCAAAATCTTAGAAACCTCAAGTTAAAATAAACACAAATTATTTGCTAGATATCTAATAACTCACAATAGAGCGGTGTGGTGGGAAAATTCTAAATCTACTCTTCATGAGGAGTGGAGGTCCCATTAGTGGTACATTTACATCTGTTATTTACTTTTAATTTAGTTTGACATTTAATTAAGTAAAATTTTATCACCTTCTTTCATGATTTGCTGCTTATTCCATCCTAGGTTTTCTTTTTCATTTGCTTTTAGTACACATTTGACAACATCACGAAAGTTTGGAAACATTGGATTGCCATCACTACCGACATTTCTATTAAGGAACCTTTCTAATCTCAACACAGCACCTGCTGGGTGGCCATCTCTCACTTTTAAGTGTACTTTCGATTTTCTAACAGGTATTTCCCCGGTCAGCTTACACAATTCCTTATACAACGACACTATACGAGCTTTAAACCTTAAAGAATAAAATAATTAAAATATGAATAACAAAAGTGAAGTGAGAAAAATCTTAATACTTACAAAATGTTTTCATAATATTAATTAATTCTATATATTACTAACAGTTTTCTATATTGGATTAAGTATTCTGAATGAAAGACATTATTCATAACATATATATAAAGTACCTTGTCAGTTTTATTAAATTCCAAGTACATTAAAATTAATTCATGATGCAAATAGAGACAAGCTTAGATTTATATATTAACAATAATAATGATGTGCAAAAATGCTTCAAACTACAAAAACACTAATCAACATTATTAAGACTTAAAAGAAAAAGCCGAGATGGCCCAGTATTTAGAACGCGAGCGTCTTAACCGATGATTTCGGGTTCAAACCCAGGCAAGCACCACTGAATTTTCATGTACTTAGTTTGTGTTTATAATTCATCTCATGCTCGGTGGTGAAGAAAAACATCGTGAGGAAACCTGCATGTGTCTAATATCAAAGAAATTCTGCCACATGTGTATTCCACCAACCCGCATTGGAGCAGCATGGTGGAATATGCTCCAAACCTTCTCCTCAGAGGGAGAGGAGGCCTTAGCCCAGCAGTAAGAAATTTACAGGCTGCTTATGCTATGCTATATATATGCTATATATATATATAAACTAAATGTATGTAACTATGACTAAATTATAGACATAATTTTAAAAACATTTCATTTATATATTTCATTGAGTTTTTCTCTTTTAAATATAAATAAGTTTTAGTAGTTCCATGACTTGAAACATTTTTGCACAACATGGGTCAGTTTTGGTGGAATATCATATTTCGTGTTCTACCAATGCATGATAAGTTTTATCATCAATTTTGTAGTGATTAGAAGTTCCTTACCTTTCACACTTAAGATAAGGTGAATACTTGCTATCAAAACATACTTCTGTTTCATCTAAGTGAGCTATGATCTTTTTACAGTAAGCAATGTCTTCTTCAATTTTAATTATTTTTTCATTGACATCAGTGTGTACATTTATGCTGTATTCTAATTCCTTATGAGGTACGAGAAGTTTATTTTCATCAGTATTTTTGGTTGGGCTGCTTATATCACTATTTTCTTTCTCTCTATCAACCAAAACATCATTTGTGCCCAAATTTTCTTCCTGCTCTTTATCAATTCCATTTGTAGAAACATCTTCAGTTAAATCTAAATATATGATATCTGTTTTCAGTCTTTTACTATTACAGGCATTTTCATTTTTTCGTTTACATGATAATGATGGCAGTTTATTTTCTGAAATATTTTTATATTGACATAATATGTCATCAGTAGGTATAAAAAAAATAATTGATATAATATGATAGAAATATAAATAATAATACATGATAATTTTTTTTGATATCATGCCAAGATAAGAAAAGAATTACCTTTGATATTATTAGTTAAAGTTATAATTGGCACTCTTTTCTTAGTGTTATTTGATTTAAGGATATTACATAGATCTTTTATGTGAGAATACTTATAACTCGGTTCTGTCTTTAGAAGGTTATTCGCTCTTCTCAAAGCTTTGAGAAATATCTGTGATTGCGTAAACCTTGTATCTGTTTTCCTATAAATTTTCAATAATGTTTTATTGATAACTCTTATCATTTCTACTGAATTTTCTAATTTCAAACATGTGTCTATAAATTCAGTGAGTAATGGATTATCATTAACGGTTTTATTTAATTTTGCATCTTCATATATCACCGACTCTAAAATCTAAAATAGATATTGTTGATTTACTTTCATTTGAATTTATTACGTTAGATTCCACATGTCCTTACCGCCGAGCCATTCCCAAGGTTAAACGGTAGATTATCTAATCCTTATTTTCTACCAAAGTACAGCACCGAACCGAGTCCGAATGAATAGAATAAGGAAAAGTGACTGTGGGAATATACCTTGAAATCATTTGTTATTTATTTAATTAAAATTTATTACTTACACAGTCATCGTCTTCATCGTTTTCTGATAATTCAACTACTTCTTCCAGATCATTCATATTTTTAAATATTAGTATTGGTTATTTCTATCGAACAAAACAATGCGTACAATTATTTACAAGATTTGACAGTTTCAAATTTCCGTTTGGCCGTCATCACTCAAAAGTTGGCGATCAGAGCACGTGTCAATGTCATTTATTCTGACGACTGTAGACCATAGACTTTTTCGTGCTCAAGAAAAAAACGAACTTTCCAAGTTCTAACAAGTTAATGTCATAGTCATATTATGAGTCTTAAACCGCAATTTTCTACCGAAATTAGTGTTCTAAAATTTGCCAGAAGGGGGCTACAGTATTTAGTGGAAAATTAACATTGCGTTTATCAATTGGTATTTATAAATTTGATTTAAAGAGTAACTTGAAAATCGAGCCATTTGAAAGCGCATCTCTAACAATCTCTCTCTAATGAGTATTAACGCCTTTAAGTTTTAGCCCTATTTTGCACTGTTAATACGCAAATATACTTCTCCTTATCGATACACTATATAAATAGTTTCAATACAATAAACAAAAACAATATTAAATTTGACATAGGTGACAATTTATTTAATATGCTTTTTTCTCCATGATATAAATATATTTTACCTTTACTATTGTATAGCGAAACAGACAAAAAACTGAGCATATGGTTAGTCACTATATTTCTCCTTCAAGAAAATAACTAAAAAATAACCGTTGAAATGATTATAAAAATGATTCAATAAGTAGGTATCGTCAGTAGGTATCAAATCGTATTCATATATACAATTGAGAATAGAATCATTTATTTTATTGTAGCAGATTGCATCGTGTTTGCCAAGGCCGCAGTCATCGCAATAATAATCGTGTGAGAAAACTGCGCCTTCGACACATTGCATCGCCGTAGTTTTATGCGCAGTCGCGAGGATAATTGCTAATAAAGTCTAAAATTTCATCGTTAGACTTCGTAATCCATATAAAAATAATACTTACACACGATTTCGCCTTATGCACCGAAGTATTTAATAAGGCACCTACCACGAATATTCGCGTTACCGCGATGAATGCGGCCCAGGCATTATTATTATTTTTTCCTTAATGGCTTTCACATCTCTTGTTTGTGAGACGTATTTGGCCAATTACGATGTTATATTAAAGTGACACGCAGGGAAATTGTTCGGTGTTTAGCTTTGAAAAACGGCTCAGACATTATCAAATACTGGGAAGTGAAGCAGTGTTCTTTTTTAATAGACATAAAAACAATGGAGCTTCTAATTTCATCTTTACGTATGTCATTGAGCGAAAATACCTTGCAACATGGTCTTTTTTTAGTTTTAGGAAGTATACCTTTCGCCCTGGAACGAATACCGTCGATACAACACTAAACGTTCGGTCTTAAATGTTATGTCATCTCTTATTGAGCCTTCTCGAACTAGTAGTGTAATAGCAAGAAACGTAATTAGCTAACGCTTTTTTAATGGAACAGGACCTTTTCCGCTTTAGAGGTGGAGTGTTTCTCTGGTCTAGCTTATGAAAAAAAGAGACAACGCATACCAGGCTTTAGATTGTAAATTATACAAGATTAGTTAATACATTGTTTAAACTGTCATTTCAAGAAAAAATAGATAAAAAATCATCAAAATCAGATAAATATACTTTATTTAGAGAGGCCAATCCAAAACTATTATTGTATTATGAAGAAAAACATTATGTTCTCTGGATACAATTAATATTGCAACATTAACAATTGGCTTAGAGCTTACCATGCATTAAAGTTATAATAATAACATACTGATATCTTAATTGTATAGAATATCTTAAATTTAAAATGCGATTTTCTAATTAACAATAAAAAATACTAAGCAATAAAAATGCAATCAAAGAGATGGACATAATATTTTGGGCTAATTACATTTTAACTAAGCTTTTATTCGAACCCTCACTACTTATTTAAAATAACACAATAATATGGACATTTATGAGCACCATAATGGATGCTTATTATAAAATTTTACATTATGAATTGTGTTGATACCAATAACTCGTATTATTTATAATAAAATACTACAATTTTCATATTTTTTTAACTTTTTCTATGTCGTTGTTAAATATTTAACCCAAAATCTCCAACTCATCTGAAACAAATGAATATTCTTTTATAAATTATTACATAACAATACTTATTTATATTATATGTTTATAAATATTTTCAGCCCCATCTTAAGCACTAGTGTTCGGTTGCAGTGTTCTGGTGTATTCCCACCGCCTCAAAAGAGAACTTAATTGTCCACAAAACGAGCGGCTCCCGATTTTTTTGAGCAGATTAAAAAAGGGCCTAATAGTATTATTATTATATCACATGATATATTCACCAGAGTAGTCACAGTCTCAGTCGGCGCGAGTGACTTGTCTGCGCTGGAGCAGTGCCTCGGCTAAATCGTGCTGCAAGGCTGCCTTCTGTCGTGCCACATTAGCTGGCACCGTTGATCGTAGACCGTTAACAATGTCTTTTGTCTTTCCTTTAAAAACACACCACATTATATGAAAAGGAGAATAAATTATAGTGGATATGATTGATTATTATATTTATTGTAGGTCAGTCTTAGATATTGAAGTGAATCGAATAATTTTAATAGTTACAGTAACATATAGAAATTGTAAATGGAACATGGAGAAAAATATTGGCACTTCTTATTAGCTTAAGGATAATCAGTAACGCTATTGGCTGATTCTTTTTAATACAATCTCAAAAAGTTTAATTTCAAAAATCTACAAGAACAACAACCAGAATATGATGTCATCAATTCTTCATTCATATTTATTCCAGTAGTGCTTACAGACTATTAATTGAATATTTATCCCTGTTATGAAGTACAGAAAATATGTAAATATAAATGGAAGACTTACCAAAATAAATGTCATTTAAGGTATTACGGATCTTATTTTCCATATCTTCCACCATACGACCAATATTAGCAATGTGTGGAGTAACATCACTTACTGAAGAATCTTGTTCGGCCTGTTAAAGAAATGTCATTTTGTTATTGAATAATATTTAATTTAATTAACTGTATTATCAAGTATTTTGTTTTATTTTTACAAATATATACTAATAGTAACTCATAATGGCACCAAATGTTTTAGGATTATTTTTTTAATATAGTTTAAGCAACATATATTATTTATAGATAGTTTATCATGAATATAATATTGTTTATTAATTGTTTAATTAGTAATAACAATACAGCTGTATAACAGTATTTCGGACATGGCAATGAGTAAAAATCTTCACAAGAGATATTGAAGTATGTAAGTTCATATAATTATATACTGTGTACACATAATTAATATAAACATGCACCCTAGTAATCCTCTGGGATGGCAATCTTACAAGACCGATGAGAGGTCACCCTTAAGACCAAACTCTTCTTTGCTTTCCGAGATACAGAAGTACAACAATTGAAAATTAATTGTCATGATATTCAATTCAATTATATGCCAGCTTAGTTTATCTTGTATTGATGGAGTACACATATGTTTAAGTAAGCCATTTGGCCGACTTAATGCTCAAGGCACACATGTGTTTATATTACATTATGATTATATATAATTCAAATTACTGCATTCAGAGACTTTCATTGGATCTATTTTGTTGTCATATTTATTTATAAATAGTCTAGTTAATTTCCTTCATTACCTGTCTGGTCAGACTTCCCCCTAAGTTCATGGTTCCACTCCCTTCCTTGTTAGTTTGGAGCCAGAGCATAGCAGTTGAGGTCAGCTTATAGTGAGCATTGCGACCTGAACTCTTCTCCACCACTTCAACAACATGGATGGAGTCCCAACAACCTTTGATTTTTTGGGATCCATCTCCTGCTTTTTTTATTAGAATTACACCTGTAACCAATTGATTATTTTTTTTTATCATTGACAATCCATTTATTACAAAATATGTTATTTTTTTATTTTATAATATATAACATCATAAGTATAGTAGTATTTTTAAAGACATCTAAACATTAGTAATTTATTATAAATTGTAAAAAATAATCTGTCTTTTGTATACTTTCACTTTTCAAAACCTGTTTGGTTAAAAAAAATTATTTTTATTGCATATAGTAAAACAAAATGAACATACCTGCAAAGCCATGATCCATATCCCATAAATATACTGAGCTAACTCCACCTTCGAAATACATCTCCCTGTACTGATCGAATGCCTGATTTGCCTCCATCTCTAATTTTCTCAATCTCTCAGATGGCATAGAACCATCTTCTAAAGGGGGATCGTACGTATTCGACCATGGAGACCGGTACGAGTCTCCATCTCTGTTGTAATCACACAATAAGTAATCTTTCCCGTTACTGCGGTCCTGTGCAATCTTTAACGGTTGGTCAACCGATGATAACAAGTCCTCACATAAACTCGGCACTAAGTCGATCAAATCTGTCAAATTTTTCTCGATTTGTTGAGGAGGCAACCTCCTCATCAAGTCTAGAGCACAATCCATCTGCTGTTCTGTCTGTAATTATATATATGAATGTATAAATACAAATTATCCTAAATAGAGCAAGTATTAGTCATCACAACAAATATATCATATTGTTATCGAATATTCGTAATATATTTACCATGGTTCAAAGCAAACTTTTAAACGCAAAGTTAAAATTGTTAATGAAACTTAAAATTATTTTAGATTTTATTTGGAAATGTAAAACTAAATTATTAGTAATTCTGTGAGTATGATTTATGAACTTCTTGAAGTTAGTGCAATGACATTAGTTCAATGTTGCTTGCGTTCAAATTTCAGAACTACAAACATATTACATTCCCACATGTTTTATATTTAATATTTTTTTAGAGTACGGACAAATTACAAACAAACCTTTCTTTGGCAGAAATGTCAAATATATATTTAAAGTTATTTTTTATTTATACAGCAATAATATATATAACAATGATTAACAATAAGTATTACTATTCTTGTAACATTGATAGCTCAAATTCATATTGAAACGAATGTTTATCTGTCTTGGTCTCTTTCGATTCAACTTCTTAGGTAAGACAAGGATAACTATAGTATTATGCTATACCTTCTATTAATTTTGCCACTCTATCATGTTTTTTAACCCAACTGATTCCATATCCTGTAAGTAAACTGTCAGTTTGTCAATCCAATGTTGTTGTGTCAAACTTTTGTTGATACTACTTTTTGAATAAATAGGTATTGTATGCTAATTTACCAATAACTTTTTAAATGAAATAGTGGTTTAATTAAAGCGATTTATGGTTATTCATTTATTGAAGTGCTTTTCTGCGTAAACTATTCTTTGTGCTTATCAAAATGATTCATGATATGGGAATGTTCGGTGCGATATAACACCTTAGCGCCTGTTATACGTGCCGAAATGGGAAGTAGACTTCATAACTACATACCGATGGACTCACACAATGATCAATTATTAATTATAACGTTATCTTTTTTAATCATCTTTTAAAGGTTATGCAAAGAAACCTTCTAAGAACTTGAAACCTTATGAGAGATTTGGGAGTCTGTAAATCTTATGAGGAGTAAATAAATAACTTTTAAAGTAAAATTAGAATTAAAGTTAAATTATTATTCATGTAATTTTTTTTATTGTGTGTCATTCTTATTTACTTTTCTTTTGTATGAGTTTAAAATATATAGATAAAAAATATGAATAGTTGAAATATTGTTTTCAGATAGTATAGTATAACTGTCATGATGCCAACTCAACTGGTGGGACAGGACAATCATTCTAATGATGTGCGAGTGAAGACAGTGTACAGCGGAGATGTGTTCATCACATATATCAACCATAACATCACATTAGAGGATTTCACGCAGGAGATGATGGCGATTTGCCGCTTTGTTTCCGATCAGGTATATATAACATATTATTCTATACTGTACTAAATTCAAATTAAAAAGAGTGTACCTAAAGATTAACAAGTTATTTGCTAATTATATTAATCTATATTTATAATACAACACTATTCCACTTAAATACTTATATCTACTTTAATTTTATATTTAAAATTTTTGATAACAACTTTATCAACATTCGAAATGCCATATTTGAGATATGTTATTCAAGAGCTCGACTTTTATTGTTTTATTGAGTTTATTTGCCTTTACTCTTCCCGTGGCTGGAAGAGGCTGAAGCTACATTTGTGATTAGAAATAAACATAAGTAAATATGCCATACTGGTCACACTGTTTTAATAATATTGCAATCAATTACTTTTTTTTTATCCTACATATAATTTGTAGAAAACAATACATTTGCAATAGATATTCATTAAAATATTAATTAGAATTGTTAATATCTGTAATTAATAAGTTATAGTTACTTAAATCTTAAAGTTATAGGTACATGAGCATTAATTTTAAATATACATTATAGGGAAAAAAACTATTGTCTATTATTCTAAGTTAAACAAATAGAAATGTTATATAAATTATTATATAACATGTGTTATAAAACACATGTTATATAATAATTTATATAACATAAATAACAATACAAATTAAATAATTTAACCACTTGAATCAAAGGCTATCAAATAGCTGAGTAAATTTACTTTGAAAGATAACTTACACATGCAACTTGTTTCTCAAATTGCATAAACTAATTTGAATGTATATTATTATTTATTTTTTTAAATTGTATCTAATAGTTGTACAGTTAAAAAATATATATAAACACCCTAAAAACTAAAGTTCCAAACTACAATTTTTACCCAAATATCTACTGTAAAACAATTGTTGATTCAAGATTACCAATAAGATTACAATTTACTTGACTCAAGTATATTTTTTAATTTGCTATTTAATGAAATCAATAGTTTATTTTAAAAATATATTATTCTTTATTATATAGTAGTAAATTGAAAAGTAAAGTTGACGGTACATATTTTATTTTTAAGTCTGTTTTTTTGAATTATTGAAATACAAATGATTACAGAAAATAAAACTTATGTTCATAGTAGTCATTGTAATTCAAGTAACCTGGTGTCATCGTACTTGTAATGTCACGCTTCGGTGCAGTTGTTTAGGCAAAAACTAAATGAGTACAATTTTAGGTGAAATAATATAAAAAGGTGGGAATGATATATAACTTAACTCATAATTTAGGGTGAAGTCAAACAATAATTCAAAACCAGTTTTAAAAGTGTTGGACTTCTTGTAATAGTTTGCCTTAAGAATCACAGATGGCGCTGGCAACACTGTTTCAATAATAATTGTTTAGATTTTTTAGCTACTGTATTATAAAATTCGTTTTGCATGTACAATTGTTTTTTTTTTTTATTTTTATTGAATGTATAGTTTGTAATCTATTTATGTAAAATGTATCAGATTACAATTAATCGGTACTAGTAAATTTTTTTTATATAAAACTAAATTGCCTATAATTTTAACGTAGTACTTGTATTAGGAGTGGGTACTACAATTTTGGTCAAAATCGAACCCGCGACTGTCAAATCACAAGGCAAGTGTACCGTTGGGCTAGCTAGATTTCAAGAGACGTCGTGATTCAATAGTAATTACAAACGTGTTTTTTAATAAATTATTATTTCCTTTTTCGGTTTTAATACCTATAGGTCGCGGATTATTTGGGTACCATTATTTAAATCGGGTTTAAATAATATAGATTATGTTTTCTCATAAAAGAATAAAATTATAATAGAAATTGTCGTTTATTTTGGTAGGCCATAGAGAATATTTATTTTTCTGTAGACTAATTTATTAAATTAATAAATTGGTATGTACTCCATGACGACAAATTAACATTGTCGATTTAAACATTAAGATGAAGTTCTATGCAATATGGCTGAGCCTTTACAAATCGTAATAATTTTACATGTTATCATGTTTACCAGGGTTTTACAATGAAATGGGTGGACGAAGAAGGTGATCCTTGCACCATATCGACGCAGCTGGAGCTGGACGAGGCCTTGAGGCTGTACGAGCTCAACCGGGACTCGGAACTCACTGTTCACGGTAAGTTTCGCCATGCAACTTTTAATCGATTCCACTCCTGACTTAACATAAATATTTTTTTTTCTATTTCTCCGCACTTACATGGTTTATTATCAAGGGGGTTCATTTATAGAATTATTTGGATGATTATGTTTTTAAAGTCGTTGTTTTTAGTTACTTTATTACCAAAATTATTTAAATATAAACGGTACGATAGCACTACAGCTGTTTCAACTAGCGACGACAAAATAATTTAATACGCTTGCTGCGAGTGAATGCGTCAGGCTATTATTCAGTTTTGAGATAATTGTGTCTCATTACCAACATTAACATAGAAACGTTGCTGATTACAAATGAGTACTTCTAAATATTTGTTTTTAATTTTTACTTCTAATTTTAGAATTAAGAATAAATAAAGATTACTAAGAATAGACAAAAATTTAAATTTATAATCTATTTCCGGGCGAATTATTTGTTTGAAGTTCGATGCGTATTTCAATGTTTGTCATCCTCCATCGAAACATTAAAAGCTACATCGGTAACGTTATCGAGCGCGCCGTGCCGTCCCGACACCGAGCTACGTACTTATCGGGACATTTCGCGTAAATGTACCTATTTTCACACTGTTTACCCGGGAGGGTATTGTGGATTTTCGCTATAAAATTCTTATCTGCCCGCATTGTGAATCCGGTCGGTCGTCATTTCCATATCGAGATTGGTATTCCGACTGTGCCGTTCCTCTGCTTTTTCACCGAAACTACTGATCACACGTATATCGAGTCACGTCCAACGGTGCTGCACGACTAATAAGTTTGTTTCTATTCGGTTGATTGTTTTAGTTTTTCCATCATCGAAAGCGCAACGCAACGAATCATATATTTTTTTACTTTTCATCCGAATGTCGCATCAGCGTTATTGTCCTTGCGATGTATTTGTTTCTCGTATATACCAAGAGCATAGAGTGGATATTGTTCGAACGTATATCCCGTGAGGATTTAGAAGAGCCGTTAAAGTTGGAACGCTCCAAACCGAGGGTAAATAAAACGGAAGCGGCCCAAACTTATATGCAAACAGGGTCGGAGAAACTTGCTCTAATAAAGAACAAACATTGCGGAACGTTTTGGCGCCCAACCTGAGGTCGGGTTTGGGCGATGCTTGTCGCTGTCGCAGCGTAGTTAGGGACATTTTCATTAACTTTGTTTGCGTTATGAACGCCGATTTGAAATCCTATTTGTGTTAATTGAAATTATGGCCCGTGTGTTGAGCCGTCTTTGTTTGATATTCATTAATACGTTCTCTCCGCCAGTTTTATAATTGCTTCTCTGGCCGATGTTAGAAAATGAACATTGAAGTATCAAATGTATATTGCGATCTGATGCATTCTATTTTTAAATTAATTGTGTTTATTAAAGCTGCCGGAATGATATCGAATAATAAATTATATAAATTGTGTTAGATCGGTTTTGTTCGCTGCAGGTGTCTAAAATTGATAAGTTATTATTAGACGCGCCTATAAAGTGATTTTGTCGGAAATGGGTGAGCTCCTTGCATTAATTAATTTGCGCGTTAATCAATGTATCCTGGTGTAATTTCGCGACACCCGTCCCTAAGTTTCAAGTGACGCTATATTAAATTCATACTCGGACTGCGTTCCGTTATTTCATCTTCATTTTAAGTATTGTGGCTTAGATTTTTTTATTAGTTTAGTTAATTTGAGGTAATTAATAAGATTTTAAGAATTAACTCTATATACATTTTTTTATTTGTTAATCATTGTCACCATCACGCCCTTCAATATTTTATTGAAGGATATTATTATATATTATCATCATAATTATAAAACCATTAGTAGAGGGATTTTTTATGAGGAAATTTCTTCTAAAATTAAACATGGCAAGATTTAAGTTTCATTGAATAACTGCCGGAAAAAAACTATTCTCCGCATAATCGTTACTATAAGGTTTTTTTTAACAGCTATATCCACAGTTTTGGCACCGTAATGGAAAATGTCATAAATAATACTTCTTATGATTTAAAATCTATTATAGCATTAACAATTTCGTCTGTAGTCTGTTGTTTTATTTGACGTATAAAACGAAAGGCACAACTGGATCCAAGGTAAATTTGTGGAAAACAAACTCGCACGACTTCGTTATACGAGTCGGGGTTTGAATATCATTACGTTCTATGCGCTTGTTGAATCACGTGACGAGGGGGAAACTGATAAATAAAATACGTTTTATAATGATATTGGAGCATAATCGTCAATGTTTCATAATCGCCTGCTCTCGTAAATATGATTATCATATTAACATTGTGTAATTTAGAGGATACCGTTAAGGGTTACTTCGGGTTAGTAGGTGTGTGTCTTGTATTGGTAAGTTCTAGTTTGATGAGTACTGAACCAGAGTAATTAGAGGCACAACTGACTAAACATATTGGGTTATATGGGCGTGACGTTGTGAGGTATGATTATTCCTTCTTGTATTGCTAGTTTGGGTAAGGGGATCTATAATTAGGTAAAGCAATTGCTCTAGTTAGTTATGGCCGTATATATGTAGTATAGTGTATGGCCGGAGATCATTTTTGTTTACAAACATGATAAGCAACGAAATAATTTCCGGATAATTTTTCCTGTATCCTTAAACAAAATACGGTATAATTGATTTTAATTTCTGTAACTGTATATTTAAAAAAAAAATATAAGTCGGGATATCTTAGCTAGAGGCAAAAGTGACCACTTCCAAGTGACCTGTTCGTCTAATTTATTGCCACCGATAAAAAAGTATCTCATCTGCTTAAACAACGCAAGCGAGTGTCGAGTTGTTAATTTAATCGTCGACTATATTGCTTCGCGCCCCAGTTACAGTTAAGTACTCTCTGTAAATAACGATATTAAAGACGAACTTTAATGGTGCTACTATTATTCGAATGTCGAATACTATTTGATTCGGCCGTATATACAAACATAACCGTCTTTTGCTGCTAATTGACGCCGTGGAATGCAAACGTCTTGAATGTTCGGCGTTTTACATGAAAGCGCGGCAGAATATTAGATTTTTACAATACGTCCAAATCTATGTATAATCAGGACGTTTCTAGATTTTAATTGATATTGACACTGGTGGTAGGGCTTTGTAAGCCCGTCTGGTACCAACCACTCATCAGATATTCTACCGCCAAAGAACAGTACTCAGTATTGTTGAGTTCCGGTTTGAAGGGTGAGAGAGCCAGCGTAACTATAGGTACAAGACACATAACAGCTCAGTGCCCAAAGTTGGTGGTGCAGTCAAACTATGGCATAAAAACTACTCAATACGGATATTTTACAATTACGAAATTGAACGTTTGTATTTTTTAATTAATTGTTAAATGCGAATATCTGATATATGTTAAATGACTTAATATAACAATTTACGATATCAGTATCTTCTAGATTACAAATACGATCGCACAAAGTGTTCTTACTTGAGAAATTCTTGAGCACTGCTTTGTGAACTGGAAGCAGCGTGCCGATATTCCACTGGAATTTACAATTTAGTATTACTAACTACTAACTTCGCTTAATTCATTACATTTATTGATTATTTAGGACGTTACCCAGTCCAGTTACCCTCCCGTTCCAGTTAGAAGCGTGAATGCTTCAGTATGATTACAGACTAAATAACGTAACATTTTTGGTACTGTAGTTAGTCGGTGGTCATTAAGAGCGTGAAAAGTAGTTTGTATTATGGGCTAGTTTATTATTATTAGGTTGCACCACTCACACCTACGTTTTCTTAATGGCATGGGTTGTATGTCATGCATCGACTTAGCATCGTAAGTGGTCATTACTGCCAATAGATATTGGCGCCATAAGAGAAGGTTCCCCACATCGCGAATGCGCCTTGGGAACTGAGAATTAATATCCCTTGTGCCTGCAGTTCCACTGAATCACTCATCCCTCAAATCGCAACTCAAAGATTTTAAGTATTGCTGCTTGGCTGTGAAATATATGATGAGTGGGTGGTATCTACGGACTTGCAACAACACCTACCGCCAAATACTACCACTATATAATATAGTTTATTATATAGTATGAAATGAACATAGGCCTAATGCATTAATTGTATTCTGTACGATAACAATGTGTATGTTCAGAATTTAATCCGGTTTGAAAACTATCGCATAGTTTGGGTGATTGCATTTTGGCAAATAACCGTGTATTTAATTTAGCTTAGTATAATTAATTTACTGAACAATAATTACGACCTTAAATATGCAATTTTCGCACAACAACACAAACTTTATTACACGTTTATACTTCTAATTATACACATAATTACATGGTTTCGTTTTATATTATCAAGTCTCAACTGACGTTTTGTTTGTCAACATACAATTTATTTTTTAGTTTGAACATCAAAAAAAAATTTTTTTTTTCTTTCTTTTTTTTGATGTTCCTTTGGTTGTCTTGAATGTTCAATCTAGGTACCACCACAATCAATATTTCAAGATTGAATTAACTGATCACTGATATAAATTATATTGTTGGACGCCAAAATCTTGTTAATTTATATTGAGTAAGATTACTAATAATGTCGGTAGTAGTTTTACGATGAAATACAGAAAAAATACAGAAATTGTGGAATGGTCTGACTTTGTGTTAGAGATTTATTTAAAATGTTAGTATACTCTGTGGATAATTCTTGCAACTGAATATTAAGCCATTACCATTATAATTGAGTTGAAATGATGCTCAAGCTATTGATGCCGGCGACGATATAAAGGTCTAAAATGTTTCAATATATCATTGATAACTTAAGATGTTTTGAAGCATGAATTTATTATTAGACTTGGTAAAAACCCGGCTTCGCTCGGGTGAAATAAATAGAACTGAAGAAATACGGTTTATCATTTATTTTTCATATAACTTTTTATAAACCTTATGATTATCAAACTTCTATATTTTCTATTTAAGGTGGTAACAATAATAATTTTTTATACATCTTTCTGAACGCACCCGTAAACGTCAAACATGGCCACCCGTTGAACTGTCATGTCATTAAATTTCGTGGATTTTATATCGAAATATGTCTATTATACGAATTTTGCGGATATATGTTGTCGATTAAAAATAACTATTTTTTAATGATCAGTATTTGTGGATAGGTTTTAATCGGGTCTATCGTAGACTTGCTTGAAATTATTAATATAGATGAGCTTGCTTTTATTGAATAACTTGTTATAATTAAGTTACCTGATGCATTTACTTTTGTGATATTATTTGATAGAATCGGAAATTCTTTGTTTCTTCGTGTCTTATTATTTACTAGATTTTATCCGCGACTTTGTTCGAGTAGAAGTTGAAGATAATTAAAGAAATCAAATGATGTGAAGTGCAATTTTATGAATGTTTTATTTATTTGGATAAGGATTAATATTATATTTATAAAACAACTTCGCAAGTATTTGTTATGGTGACAAATTTAAAAGATATGATTCCGCGGACTATTTTTAAGAAATTTTATAGGAAAACAATTCAGTTATACATGATTTTTGCCAGAAATCGTAACATAATCTATCAAATGGAATAATTTCCGATTGTTTTTTTCGGCATTTTTGACTGAAACTTCCTTCCTCAATAAATGTTAGTTCTAACATTGAAAGAGTTTTTCAAATCGGATCAGTAGTTCCTGAGATAGCGCGTTTAACAAAACAAACTCTTCAACTTTATAATAACTTAAATAGTCTTGGTATAGATTATTATTGTTCCGTGTAAGTTAACAAGATGGATAAGCATTTTGTTTATGTTGATAGTAACAGCATAATTACTTAAAGATTCTTCTTAGAATTCACATCTTGGAAGAGTAGTCAGAACTAATATAGTTTTATTCAACGGTGCATTCCTATGTGTTAAAGGTCAGAACTCTGTCCATTTGATTAATGACAAAGTTGAGTTGACCTGAATGTCTTGATTTTAGTAAAAATATATAGATAGTAATATATATAAATTTATCTCAATACAAGGACCACCTACTTCACCTTAGAAGAGACGATTAAAGAAATTAAAGGATCTTTTACGTTTCTAACTCCCTCTTCTAAGGTCCCGATTCCGAGGTTCTGGGTTCACACATTTCCGTGCCTCGGAACGCACGTTGGTATTGCATCTAAACTCTTTCTGGCTGTGGCCGAATTAGTGAGGAGGAGTGAGGGAACAGAGAGTTCATCTGTGTTTGTGCACTCACTAGTACACTGTAGTAGGTGTAGGCAGGTCTCACTTGAGATTGGCCGACGTGGCTAGGACCGGTCGGGACGTTTCATCTCATTTCTTTTTTTTATGACTTTTATTTGTAAACATTTAATTTTATCACCATTTTTCATTTTCTTTTTTTACCTTTTTAATATGTGTGACTTAGTCTGACAGTGTTTAGAGTTTTATTAAGTATTTACTGTTTTCAAAGTTAGTTTCTCTATATATCCGACGATAGAAATTTAACGTTGAAAGGAACTAGCTTACATAATAATAATAATGACAACAGACAAAACACACATAGATACAGCAAGAGATTTTAAAGATACATTATAAAAAAAAAATTGAAGCACAATTTTAATTTACTGAAAGCTCTTTCTAAAGATTGGTTTCAAAGGATAGTGAAAGCCTCCGTACATTACATTACAGTTCTTTGATTTTAGTCAGCGATTTAGCTGTGACGGGTAATACCATTATGTGCCGTGTAACTCGTTCGGTAGATCTAAGCTCGCTTTGAACTCCTATCCAAATCCTTTTATGGTATTGAGCCTAAGTTGGCTTTCGTTGCAGTGCATTAATATACAAGTAAAACTTATCTCGTCTTTAAATAAATGCTTTATTCCTAGGTACATGCAATTCAAAATAATTTTGAACATACGTTGGCGCAAATATTTGATGTAGTCGGGCAACGTCCGCGCCTATGCGGGCTTCGTTGTTCCGATCCCGTGACGTTTCCCCGTCCCGCGCCAATTTCAACTGCTCATAAAAATTACGATCCAGTTTATACCCGACATTATTACTAGCCTTGGCCAATCGTCATCTCGGACGAACGATAAAGCAATTATTCATAATTTGCGATAATTATATCGTTACACTTATTATTTAGGCTTTGTTTTTAAATTATGTAAAACAACTGAGGTCATTGTTCCAACTTTGAATGATATTTCCATTTTAATGATCGATGAAGGCCGTGACGTCTAATTGGCGGCTCCGCTCTGACTCCGCTCGCATCGCTCGAGAAACGTTCGAAACAGTGTCGTTGTGAAAATCTCTGCGCGTACGCGTGTTTTTCGCGCGCCAATGCGCCATCTGTGCTCGATCGCGGCGGCGACCGAGCCGTCGTCGGTGACAATTTCGCATTTTGTAATGTCCGCGCCGATGCAGTGAACGTGGAGTTCGCGAGTGCCGTATTTATATGTTTCGTTGGTGATTACGTGAATAGTGTGGCCAGAATGGAAGCGTTGACCTCGACAGCGATCGTATCGTCCGGGACGTCAACGGCTCGCAGTGCGACCGGCGAGGTGGTTTTGTGTTTGTTTTTGATCGATAGCGTTGTTTTGCGCAACGTTCTCGACGCGGCACGTTGTTTCTGCTTTTGTTTATACGGTCCGGCCGGTCCGGTGTCTGAGATAATACCGCGGTTGACCCACATCACGCTGTACCGGTCTTCAAAATTTCACCCACTTTCCGTCACGGGTTTTATTAAACATGCTCCCAGATAAGAGAATTGAGTCGTATTGTTTAAGTGTTTGTTTTGTACCGCTAAATAACCGGCGTAATGTTTGCAAGTCGTGTCGTGTTTTGGATTAAAATCGTCCGTGTTCGAATTGAATCGGTATCAATATATAGTTGCCATAGATATACGAGTTCGTTGAATCCTAATTGTGTACAGTTTGCTATGCATACAGAATGAATTCTCTCATGCCGTTATCTAAACTGAAATAGTTGATGAGAAATTATCAATGTTGTTTGGTACGCGTTGCAAGAGCCTTTATGCAGCTGACTAGATATAATAAATACGTACCAAGTTGACCTTCTGATTACAAAAAGTGTTAAATCTCTGCTAACAGCTCGCTCGTGTACTGTTTTCTTAAACTATTATAACTTCTAACGATTTGAGCAGATTTAAAGCGCTTTAAAAAATATAACTCAATAACTCCATAATATCCTGTGCCCCGATAAATTTCATGAGAATCGGTTGATTAGTTAAGATGTGAAAGCGTAACAAATAAACAAACTAACTTTCGCATTTGTAATATACTTGTTTTGGTCTGTGGTTTCGCTCGCGTTTTAGGGGCTAAGAATAGAAAAGTAGCCATGTCATAACAAATTTCATCAAATTCAGTTCAGTGGTTTGGCAGTGAAAGATCAACAAACAGACAAACCGAGTTACTTTCGCATTTATAATAATAGTAACAAAATTCATCCATATGATATAGCCTAGTATCATTCTAGCTATGTGTAATAATTCCTTTTTGAAATAGACTTTTTTAAATTATGTAACGACTTTTGATAAGTATCTGGCCTTGCATCGAATTGCTTTGACAGTCGGCTATTGTTATGTATACACGGAATATGCATGAAAATGCATATTCTTTACTCGGTAACACAATTATTCGCGAGCCGTTAAGGTGATTCTTGATCGAATTGCATTTTGATTTATATATAACAAGTCTTTGTGGTCATATTAAAAAAAAATATCGCACTCAGTATTTCAATCGTGTTGTATAAATAAAATTAAAATACACTTAATTTAAGTATGTAATCTGTTAAAAGGGCTATTGAACCGTCATTGATCCAGGTTCATTTTGAATATCAAAATGATAACATATTTATTTATATTTGTCTGTGTGTATAACACTGTTTTTCAAATATTTATATGACAATAAAATGTAAGATTTATATAAATAAAATGTACATCGTTGGTTTATCTTTAAATGTATAATATATTATATACATATATAAATTAAATGCAAAGTCTGTAAATTTTCCACTGAGTACAATAATCGACTTTCTCCATTTTTCTTTTCTATATACTTACATATATATATATGAGTAGAGTACATATAGAATGAGTAATATTTCGTACAGCGCCAATACTTATGCACAGTGCTGACCACTTACCATAAGGTGGTCCATCTGTCCGTCTGTCTGTATATATAATATATAAAAAAAATAATGCTGCTCTAATACAATTTAGATAAATTTGTGGCGGTGTTTCATTAAAAATATGAAGGTTTATACACGACGGGTTCCTTCACCACCGAACACGAGATGTATTAAATAAAAATTAAGTACACGAATACTCAGTGGATCTTGACTGGGTCTTGGTCTTGAACCCGCAATCTACGTTTAGAATTAACCTTAGTGTTTAATACTTGTATATAGAAATGAATGTTTCTTTGTCTCGCGTAAGATTGAGTTGAAACTATACACATATGCTGTTGATACTCGTGTGGATGTTTTTGTCATATCTAATATTATCAATTTACGATAGGTGGCGGCCGACTCGTATATGATATCTGTTCACAAATGAAACTATAAGTTTGTTTAATTAGTATTAATAAATTATATGGTAAATATATAATGATTTTTTAATCGTAACATTATCATATTTTATAATATAAACTGATTACTATTGATATGGAAAATTGTTCAGCTTAACGTCTGATCGAATATTTGATTGTTAGTTTCTAATTCTATAAACAAATAACCATATGGTATAGGTTTGTCAAGGGAAAAGGATTTCCAAATAAACACAGGCAGGCACCAGTGAATTTTCGTGTGCTTAATTTGTGTTTATAATTCATCTCGTGCCTAATTTCAACGAAATTCTGCCAGATGTGTATTCCACCAACCCGCATTGGAGCAGCGTGGTGGAATATGCTCCAAACCTTCTCAAAGGGAGAGGAGACCTTAGCCCAGCAGTGAGAAATTTACAGGCAGCTAATGTGATGTAATGTTAGAAAATGGATATGAGCTATAGATTACCTTCCAACGTTTATTATCAAAAGTCAATTTCTGTTGACATTGACTTGATCGAAGTGGATTGTTATTATTTAGTATGTGTATTATATATCAGGCATCAAGGTGATTAAAATATTTTTTATAAAGCGAATATATTTACATATCTAATATCATTGTCTTATAATAATCAATTCGTAATTTGCCATTTCACTCTTGTCGGGAATTTGTCTTAAAATACACATGTAAGTTTTTTTTTTTCTATTCTGTATCCACGCTAGTTGAGCGCATGTTCTGTCAACGTCACATGTAACAGAGATGACACGTGAACATTTGGTTCATAGTGCATTCACTATTAGACCAATGTCTAACGTCGTCACTGTTTGAGTACTATTTGAGAACACGTAATACTTAAAGTTAGATTGCATCAGCAACTTTCATGTACTTAATTTGTTTTTATAATTGATTTCGTACTTGAATTTAAATTATGAAACTTGCACGTGACGAATGAATATCTTCCACATGTAAATCTGCCAGCAGCAGCACATATATATACAGGCTGTCACTTTATACCAACATCAACTTATATATATATATATATATATTTGTATGTTTTATCTCGTTCGTGTATGACTCATACAGATGCGGGCCACTCAATAAACATGTACCAACAACTGGTTCTCTTTGTTCCTAATTATTAAGTTAAGGAAGTAGTTAAATACGGTGTAATTTAGTTTGGAAATTTATTACTAAATTAATCGTTTATATTCGACGATCGAATCGATTCTATTTCTTAATTTAATATTATATTTTTTATCACGTTCAAATGTAACGCCCTTCTTATCAGCCATCTATATAAATACTGGTGAATAAAACGCATGTTACCGTAATTTATAGGAATTAATAGTCGGATTTTTATAGTTTTATTTTTATAAACACAAATTGTTTAGAGAACCACGTGACGAACTTTGTATATATTTATAGTAAATAGAACAGATTGTAGAAATTTCTTAATATATTTCTTAAGGTAATTTCTTAATATAGTGTTTACTGTCTGTGTCGATATTCGATCATAATCAATCGTGAAAATTTGAATTTTCTTGTTTCGAATATTTATTTTTATATCAATAAACGTTTATAATTAAAGCTCGTCTATGTATCAAACAAGACGATATTGACAAATAGAGAAGAAAAAGGTTCAAGAGAGGTATTCTGGAAGAAGAATTTCGAAACTCACCGTAGAACACGGGTGTGATATGTCAGAATATTATAAGCGACATTGATTAGAAGTCATAAAATATTAGGATACGCATGTCACCGTAATTCGGTTGTAAACAATTCACGAATGAGATACGAAGTTAATTCTTACACAATATCACGGCTTCACTGTTTTGTCTTTGCGTATTTATATAAATTTAAATCTATTTCGATTTGTTAATCAGAATTTAATAAAAAATCTATAAAAAATATCTGATCTCAACATTACACTGTAAATTACATTTTATTTATCTATTTTTTTCCCTCTTGGGTGTTTAAAAGAAATGTTTTCAAGGATAAGTCTGTCTTTTATACTTAGATCAATGAGTATTTTTTGTGTATTAATTATTTCTGGTACATTAATTTAGTGTTAGATAAGTGCAGGAACCCCTTTGTTGAAATTTAATCGTATCGCAAAGTTTTAAGTAAAGCAATATACAGCTGATTTATCAACGGTTTTTTCTCATACAAACCTGTTTGAGTCGTGAACAACTCCTATCAGAGTGCATTATCAGATCGCCTAACCTGTACCTCGACCAATAAATATACTACATTTGTGTAATGTTTTACGCAAATAACTTTGAATCTCAGTCAATATTATTCCGGTTATTTTTTTATTTTTTTTTAATGCTTTTGAAATCCGAATTTGGACGAAAAACAAAATCATCAAAATTATGATGAGGAGACAAAGAGTAAGGCAGTTTAAATTTCATTGGGTATATAGAATACAGCATAATTAAATAAACAAATAAATTCGAGTCACGGAACTGTTGATGTTTTACGTTTGAAATTAAATATTTCTGTTGCCTAGGTTTTGTTTATGACTTTGTAGTAGGGTTTGTGTAAGCCCGTCTAGGTATTGTTGTGTTCCGTTTTGAAAAGCGAGAGAGATATAACTATGTTAATTCTCAAGGTTAGTGTCATATTGGCATTGTAACGGATAATTAATATTTCTTTTATTGAAAAGAAAAAAACTTCATCGTCAAATTCGGTGTGGCCAATTGACTAGTCTGCCTATCTATTTGTTAAAAAAAAGTATTATATTAAATGGTTTTTTTTTTGTTACAACATACTCGCCTCAGTTCTTGACATATTATGCTTTGGTGCTATTAGAGAGCTATAACAAAGGAACTGAATCAGAGTTTGTACTTGTTTGCAAGTTAACATTGCGCGTTCACACGGTTGTATTTGAATAGCCCAACGTTTGTTGATCAACAAAAAAAAATTAAAATGAATTAATAATTTAGTTACCTATGTAATTTAATTGTCGGAAAAGTCATTTATCGTGGTAACTTTAAATTTAGCTTAATAATGTAATATTCTTGTGAGCTTGCTTAAATTTAGTTATATTTTTATTTGATATGAAATATAAGAAAAAAAAATTGGAGCCCATTTTAGTTGTATCAATTGTAGATCTACTAAAATTGTCTCGTGTGAACACAGTTTAATTTACATACATTTTATATTTCAATAAAAATAGCTCGCGATTTCCGCCGGAAAATAATAAAAGTTTAATAATTTAATTGAGGATGACGATGATTCTTTTGTCTTTGTATCATAATGAGTGTTTATTTTTAATTCTAAAATCACATGTATAAATAATAAGTAATCTAGTATGGTTGTAATATAACAACAGTATTTATGAAGAAGCCTCTTTGCTTTATTTTTTTTTTTTTCATACATAGTGACGACTTGGTTTAATTTCAACGTTAGCTTATACTTAGTAGAACTATAATAATATAACTGTATAATAATTGGTTTTATAATAAATAGTATAATTGTAACTTAGCTACTGAACTGTTAATGAATCTAAATTTAATTTAAATTTGTATTAAGTAAGTAAGTTAAGTGAATAAGTAAGTTTTTTTACATTGGTTATTATTTTAAATCAATTTTGTGGGAATTTTAAAGAGCGACCTTTAGTACGAATTCGGTCATGTTCGAATACGAATTTCCACCAGCGTCCTTTCTGATCATTTTATTTCGGTTGCTTTGAAATAAATTCCTAGTTTTTATACATTTTCGGAAAGCTAATTAAACGATTATGTTTTTAAAATAATCTGCAGAACAAGTTTCATAATGTTTTTTTTGTTTTTCAGGCATATTTGAGGGAAAAAAATAAAAAAAATATTGAATTAATATGGTTTTCCGTCTCGAATTTTTAAATTTGGACCGATAATTATTGTTTAAATATTGAACATATCCAGTGTTTAATCGTTTTTATAAATCAGAAGAAAAAAGTAGATTTTAATCGAACCTTTTTTTTAAATAAATTTTAGAAGTTGCGATTTTGACTTATTTTGAAAAAATCTAAAAAACGTGATAACTCAACAATGGTTCACTTTTGCATCATGCATATGGCGGTTGAAATTATCGCAAATAGTCACCCCTATCACCTCCTAACGGGAATACGTCGAGTTACCAATAACCCTGTATATATATATATATATATAAACAATCCCGATGTCAAAACGAACAAAGAGCAAAACCTTTAGATTATGAGAGAACGCGTGGAAAATTTTTCAATTGAAAGAAATTCAAATCGCTCGGCGTCATGGCGCGGCGCGATAACAAAGCGC
Source organism: Vanessa tameamea (assembly GCF_037043105.1). Lineage (NCBI taxonomy): Eukaryota > Metazoa > Arthropoda > Insecta > Lepidoptera > Nymphalidae > Vanessa > Vanessa tameamea. The sequence continues at coordinate 9,638,278 of NC_087325.1, forward strand.
TGCCATTAGGCGCTGCGATGACACAAAGGCAGACATAAAATATATAACGAGTACTCGTTCTATATTTCGAAAGGACTATGTAAATATTGTCATCTAATTTCGAACGTTTATTACATATAAATATAATCAGACCGTCGGCAGGCGTTCTCTGCCATGTATGTTAAACTGCTGGTGTATTTTTTATTTATATTGGTTTGGTAGTTTTTCAGTTAGGAAACAGAAAAAAGTTTTTATATATATTATAGAAGGATAGTTTGGAACACGCATTTGAAATACAAGAAAACTGTAAAGGTTTAGTTTGAATTAGGATTGAAAATATCGTAACTCTTAGTGAAAAAAAAAAAGTATATAAAATTACAATTATTTTACAGGATAATTTAAAAACTGTGAAATGTTATTTCCTATGTATGTTTCGTAAATAATTTATAAACAAGGTAACATACGTCTTTTCGAGGTTAAAGTGTAACTTAAATTTTACATACGACCTCCGCTAACAATAGTTGAATATTCAAAGAAACGAGAAGTTAGCCTATTTATGACTGATGAGTTTTTTTTTAATTTAATGAATTTTTTTTTTTGTTTGCAACACAACGATATACTTTGACATAATCAAAGAGAGGTAATATTAATTGAATTACGAATAACTCGAATTGTAATATTTGTAATAGATCGTCTTATTCAATTAAAGATTTCATTTCAAAATGTATATTTTTTTGGTCGTTAAGAAAATCCGCGAATTTTAACGCTTTCATGCTTAACGGTTGTTAAATAAAGAGGTTTGATTAATCCCTGTGGGTAACGAATTATGAAGTGCTACCTCAGGGTGTTGCTGAACAAGAAAGTTTTTTTTTTTTTATTTACGAGATTTCAACATTTATTAAAAACACTGCTGTAGACTTAATTGTGTTTGATATAGAATCTAGGCTTTTGCGTAATTATCATTGATTTTATTTTTATTTCACATGATAACGTTTTTTTGTTAAAATCGATGTGAGTGCATACAATTTTGTTTTTAAATGGCCTAGAATTTCGATCGGTATTTAAAAATAAATATCTTTAAAAGTAAATTATAACAAGTTTATTTACACGCGTGTTACAATTAAATCCGCTTTCACATTTTCCACATACCGTTGCAGAAAGAAGTTACCTACTTAACGAATAATTTGATAATTTTAATGACTTCGAGATACAATTGTGTCCATAATCGACTATTATAACATGTTTACAGTCAACCGTCAAATCTTACAACAAACGACCATGTGTTCCGCGATTACTTTCACTCAAGGCCGAAATATCTATTCCGTCAATCTAATTTGATCCTTATTGCGTTGAAATAAAATCCATGTCACATAAGACATTGCGACATTCTAAATTATATCTTATGATATTGATATAAAGTTCAAATTGACTTAACGACTTGAGTTCTGCATCACTTGATTTCCATGCGTGCAGTGTTTGTGTCACTTTCCCTCCTATGGTATTTATTAGAGACGGAATCAGGGTTCTAGGTATAACACGATCTAGACTGTCGTACTTAAGAGAAAGTGAGTAATGTGAACGTTTGACAGCTTTCTATAAATTATTTTCGTTTATTTTTAGCTTATTGCCATTTAATTTAAATCAAGAAACAATGAAACGATGTGAGACGTTAATCAGATAAATCTGTTATTGTAGAATTCATTGGCAGTCGGCTTGAGGCATTTGTCGTTTTACTAAATTGAAATACTTTGGGATATTTATTGCGTATTCAGGTACAAATGGTAGATTAGTTTCTTATAAAATTTGGATTATTTCATCATGCGTTACTTGAGTTAGTTAGTGCGGTAATTTAGTTTAATTTAAAACATTCGCCAGTTACATTGAAGTGTTTAGAAGGAAATATTATTTGTTAATTTTTAACATGCTGCTATCAATACCGTACTATAATTTAGGAAGTAATAACAAAGTTTTCGTGTTAATAATTGTGTTTAACATTGGGTACAATGCCAGTTAAATACATAGAACGTTTGATGTTAAAAAATCGGGCCCACAAGGACCGGTCGTACGCACTCGAGCAAATACTCGCGTATCGAAACCGCCTTTTTTGTCGAATGCAATGTTATTTATTTAATTACACAAATCATTTAATTTAATGACATATTTGATTTTCTGTTTCATAGATATTTTCGTTAAATATAGGTAACTAGTTGTACCCCGGGGCTTCGTTCGTATTGTAGGAGTTAGTCGTGCCTATGTCCTTCCTTGGAGTTCAAGCTTGCTTCATACAAAAATTCATCAAATTCGCTTCAGTGGTATGGCCGGGAAAGAGCAACAGACAGACTGACTGAGTTACTTCGGCATTTATAATATATCAGTTTAGTTTAGTTTACAGTTAATTCTTTGAAGAAATGAAGGATGTTTTTTTATTGCCATACACTAGAGAACTAAACAAATAAACACAAAATTAAATTCCACGAATAATCAGAGTTCAGTATAGCTGAGACGAAACAGAGCACTGGTTTTCAGCTGGTCCCTTTAACTCGGAAATTGCGCGAATCAATAAACAAATAGATTGAAGAAACAGTAACTTTCTTGGTGGTAGGATTTTGTAGCCTTTTTTGGGTAGGGTTATAATTAAACAAGGCTAACCTAACCTAACTCATATATTCTAAGGCAACAGTACTGAGTATCTTTGTGTTCCGGTTTGGAAGTGAGTGAGACAGTGTAACTACAGGCACAAGAGACATAATATCTTAGTTGCCAAGGTTTGTGTTGCATTAATAGTAAGAGAAACTATTATTTTTTCTTACAGTACTAATGTCTATGGGTAGTGGTTACCACTTGGCATCGGGTGGCCCGTTTGCCTACCTATATAACATAAAAAAAAATATTAGACGAAGCTTCTGTATTTATTAATTTAAGATAAAATTATTAACAAGAAAAAAAAGGTAACAGTTGTCAATGTTAAAATTAAATTATTTTCGTTTGCTGATAAATGTTGTAAAAACACTTGTATTTTATTCAATAAACGCGTTGACCCTTGTTATATACAATAAAGGAACTCCGAATTACTTTGACCTCCAGGGAGGATATCCGAATACAAAGGAAACGGAACAATTACAAAGAATAGACAGTCCTTACACACATGCGTGTTTTTTTTTCTGTACTTCGTTCAATTTAATTAATATATCATACTAGCTGAACCTGTGACTTTACCCGCGCGAAGTTTATAAAACTTTACCTATATCACACAAACCGTTACCATTTTACGCCTTCTAGAAATGAATTAAAAAATGCCTTTGTCCATCCCCTGGATTCAAACTATCTCCATATAAAATTTCATCTAAATCGGTTCAGCGATTAAAGCTTCAAGAGGTAACAGACAGAGTTACTTTCGAATTTATAATATTAGTATAAATAATTTTTTTATTATTATTGTGTGTTGAAGGAAGAATTTTTAGATACTATACTAAGTATAGCTTTAAATACTTCAAAATGTATGTTCTTGGTTTGAATGAATGTGACTTTTAGTCAAATTTAATGTCTATTACTTGCTTATACATATAATTTTTGTCCCGTGAAATAAAAGGGCAACGAGGCAAATAATGTGTTTTGATATCAAACGTCCAATTGAAGCAAGCTGTGCCCAACTCGTGAAATTCAATTATTATTAATAGCACAATTCAATAAACTTTTTCAAACAACAATGATTCGAGTTATAATGCTAGCATCCTTTATTAGAATGGTAAGGTTATAAACTCTCGTATATGGATTTGTGTCCCCTCTCGTTCTAATCAAGGATGACGTCAACAATCAAGATGCCCTCTCCCATGTCGCGACGAATAACTCACACGGCTAATGTACCAATTTATTTTAATATGTTAGATATTAAGATGGGGATACACCAAGACATTGTTTTATTAGTAAACGAATAAATTGTCCAAAATTTCGTATTTGGAACGAAGTTCTTTTAGATGGCTTACAGTAGACTGGCATAAAGCGTCATACCTCCTTCGTTATACCTTAGTTTTAATTCATACGGGATCATAATAACCATTTTATGTCTTGGAATTTAATTATTCTCAAACGCTGTTAATTTTTAATTTTATTGCAACTGTTATTCATTACATAATGTATAGCGGGAGCAACTTCGTTCTAAACGAGTGTCTCGTGGCAATATTCATTCATTTCTTATATGTATTTATTTTTTCCCAGTTTTATACCAAGTTATATTCATTTTAAATTAACCGAATAATAGGTTAAAATACTTATAAGAACGTTACTAAGTTTTCTTAGTGCTATGTTTACAATTCTTGTTTGACGTTGAAATAGTGTGACCGTACTTTTATGTATCGGCCTGTAAAAGCTCCCACACGTTTATATACGTTAATCTGCAATGGAGTAGAGTGCTGGATATATGGTTCTACCCTTCTATGTAACTAAGGGGAATGCCTTTGCTACGCAGTGAGTCATTTGCGTGGTATTACTAATTTAGTATGTTTATTTTTTTATTGGAAATAGGTAAGGGAAAATGTGATTCAATTGATATATTTTAGTACGTAAATAATGTTATATTTTATATATATTTTGACTTGGTTTCAAGTAAGGTTGTGAAAAAAATATATATCATTTTTATTCGTGTAATCTATCATGTTATTAATTTATCAATCTTTTTGATGAAATTTATAAAATAAACAACATAAATCAAAATGTAATATTATTTGTAATAAAGTTTTTGAAATAAATTTAGATGATATAATGACTGCAATTAAACAAGATATACGCTTTATTTCCATTTAATACAACGTTTGTTTAATGATTAATGTGTCAGATAAGGACAATGGACTCAATTCAATAGAATGTTTAATTTGGATGCAGTAATGATAATATACACTTTCGTTTTTACAATTTGAATATTACATTATTTACCAAAAGTATGAATGTTGTTTAACGAGTGCTTAGTTAATCTGATTGCTCTCATTCTATCCTCATTGATTTGATATTTTATTATTTTGAAACAAATAAGATACAGCATTGTTTAAGTAATCACTTCCTTAATTATTTTTTTTTGTGTTATATATACTAGTATTATAAGTGCGAAAGTAACTCTGTTTGTAAACAAGCTTGAACCCCAAGGACGGAAATAGGGTTTTAATCCTTCGAAAGTTAAAAGGTAAGCTGTAGATTAGGGTTTGTCTGCAAGTTATTTTATGATTTAATTACAGACTGAACTGAACTCTTCGGTCGATGCCGCGGGTTCATCTAATTATGAATTAATAATCATTAGCATCCTGTAAATTTCTCACTGCTGGGCTAAGGCCTCCTCTCCCTTTGAGGAGAAGGTTTGGACCATATTCCACCACACTGCTCCAATGCGGGTTGGTGGAATACACATGTGGCAGAATATCGTTGAAATTAGACACATGCAGGTTTACTCACGATGTTTTCCTTCACCGGCGAGCACGAGATGAATTATAAACACAAATTAAGCACATAAAAATTCAGTGGTGCCTGCCTGGTTTTGAACCCGAAATCATCGGTTAAGATGCACGCGTTCTAACCACTGGGCCATCTCGGCTCATATTATCAATTAATAATCATTAATTTATATCAATGTATATTTTATGTTGATTGATATGTGACTATGTTGGCTCATGTGTAAACATTTAATGTATCGTTCTTTGATGCATTCGCGACCATTATTTGAGTTGTAAACATAGTACAATTATGGCGATTATTTACAAAAAAACATTACAAACCACGCGAACATTTACTAGTTTTAAAAACATACTATTTAGTTCATAGTCTCATCTCACTTAAAAACATGAGTTTATTAATCTTATCTCCAATGAAAACTCAACATATACATAAAATTAAATTCTGTTAGCGAGTTTATATTGTTTATTTTTTTTCATTTTAGTCTATAATTCATCGAAGAACTGACTGTATCTAGGACCTTAATATCTGCTGCGATAATTGGCCGCAATTGCTCAGACCTCCTGTGCTGATTTAGCCCAATAAAGTGACTACATTCCAAATAGTGATTTTGATGTGTATTAATGATTGAGGAAATATATCGATATGTTATTCGAAGGTTTTAGTTCAATATAGTTCTTTATAGATAGAGTAAATTTTCTTTACGTCTTACCCTAAGTAACATGTATGTAACTGTAGATTTAAAGTAAAGTTAATCTACAGTTTAGTATATCTCTGACTGCTTCTTTGGTTAGCTTGAGTAATTTATAAGGCTACAGATCCAGGGTGTTCATGGGTCAGTTAATTTGGGTTAATCAAAATCATCTAGATGTTTTCAGATATTTCATTCGTCGATAAATATATCGTATAAACCAATTATTTTTAAATGTTATGAAGTAAGTTTTTTTTGTAATTGTTTAATATCATATAAAAATATTAATCTAACAGTAATCTGTAATACAACAGTATTAAATATATATTGAGCGTCGGATTCAATATTTAAGTATTAGATAATAATATGATATTTTTTACACATTTTTTCAATCAACCCACAATACTGTGTTATTCTGTTGAATACTCTATCATACTGACAGACACATTTAAATATAAAATATTCCAAGGGCTGAGTTTCATCGACCACATTAAAAAAAAAACTTCGGTCGATTTCTTGAATAATACGTTTAACATGTTTATAATACTCTTATTAAACGATATAGATATACATTATATCTATTTAATTTTAATACGAATCACAGATTTCAAATATATTGAAAGTATGCTTTCTAAAATAACATCTATGTATGAATCAAACTAACAGCCTAATACGGATGTTTGTGCACATTTATCTTGTGTTTATTTTATACATTTGACAAATGTAGTACTAGATGTACACAACGTTATTTCTGACAAAGTAACGAGACGCTCGGTCATGGATCGCTAGCCGTATCCGGTGTGAAAATAGCTTAACTAGCATCGCGAGCTAAGCCGCTGACACACTGTAGTTGAATATAATAATCATAATGTTTATACACAGTTCTTATTGTTTGTTTATGAAAGTCGAAAGCTGATGTCTCTTGTAGAGGACCATCACCGTATGATGATTTTGCCGAAATACGAGTGTTTTTTTCTAAATTTAAAACATGAAGTATAAAGATATTCAATGACACGAAATTTTCGATTTGGTTTCTATTTTTGAGTCTTCAAGTTGTCTAAAGAGCCTTTGTCATTGACAATGACGATGTATCAAAATAACCGGACAATTTCGTTTCGCAGATAAAGCTAAACTGCTAAATTTGAAAATTGTAAACTCTTGAACACCAAAGGATGTTAGATCAAAGTGATTTCACGTTCGAGTCCTACCTCCGCAAATAACGCATGATTTATGACGTCGACTAACATTATAGTTTTTGGATGTTTTTATTGTATTTAAAGATAGTTTATATGTGTAGGAATATTTTGCTTGATATTATTTTTTATTAGAAACGTTTGTTACTTATAGCACAGTAATTATAACTCCAGCGACATATCTAAAAAACGGCAATTTAATGAAGATTTGTTTAACTTTGCCTCTTAATAAATATAATATAATGCTTAAAAACATTAATAGATAAGACTTACAGATGATTAAAAACCGTGACGTTAGTAATCATTGATTTCCTTACTTAATATATACATATGTATAAATTTTATTGTGTGTGATGTAAATTTATATAATTTTATTTAAGTAATTGAATAAATAAGCAATTTCTTACCGGTTCGTCTCACTTCTAAATTCCGACCTAGGTAAGATTTATTTAATTCAATGTTGTATGATTACGATTCAAAGGTGTCTTTAATAATCTACTTGAATAAAGGTGATTTTTACTTTGAATGACCGCACAATAATGCGATGAACGGCTTCAATGAAAATGTCCCGTGTCGTTAACTATCTGCATAACTCTAAGGTATCACGCTGTGCGCGAAAGATTTCCAAGGTGTGTTCTTGGCAATAAGCATATAAGGGACTGTTTCATAGATTCCGACGTTCTACCTAGCTTCCGGTACGGGTTAAAATAGGTTCTTAGGTTTAGCTGTTAAATAATTCTCAGATCCTACTTGGATTAATAAAGTTGGCAGAGTTACATTCTCGTGTCTCATAAAGTACGTAAAGCCATTGATACCCTGCTTGATTTCTATCCGGCTTTTTTTCCGATGGACGAGCAAATAGGTCACCCAATAGTGAACGGTCACCATTGCACGTAGACATTACGGCCTTTTGAAATTTTTAACATTTTTTATAAAGTCAATATGACGCTAACGTGTTGCCTTTCTATGATTGAAGGCATAAAGATGCATTCGTGTTTTGGTACACACATATGCGAGAGATTAATTATGATTATTTTAACTTTTGCTTTGTACCCCTTTTCGAGCAGATTATTTTTTGTTTGCCTTAACAAGCTCTCAATGTGACCTACTTAGATACAACTTAACAAGAACGTCTTAAAAGTGCTAGATTTATACGATGGTACTGTATATTTTTATCCCGCTAGGATTTTTTTCTTTAAATAAGTGAAATACTTTGATTTTTTACACAAAAAAAATCACTTATAAAAAGTATAACCATATATACTTTTATTTCCAACTTCGAAATAATGTTTTCGTCATTCAGTTGGAAGATACGCAGAGTGCCTTATATCGATAAAATAATATATTGATATTTCGAAATTTCGCTTTTTAACATTGCAATTAAATTTTAATTGTATTGTTAAAACCATGGATACGCTTTTAGATAAAAAAACTACGTGTACTCGGTGAAGTCTCAAGATTATCATATAAATAACGTTTTACATATTACCGAATGTGTTTCAATCATGCCGTATCAGAGCTGCCATGAGCGAGATGGAATCGTAAACTGGAGACGACTGCCTCCAGGGAGATTCCACTGAAATCAGGAAATTGCTAAAATGAAACGTTCTTTACTTTCACTGTTATTTTTAGGGTATCTATATACGCGGGGGATCGTTAACTATTAATGGCAAATTTATTGCCAACATGACTTTTATCAATCTAATTGGCACACATATAGCTTTTGGCTAAATATTATTGTTTGCTAATTTTATTGGTAAATTTCTTCGACATAACAACGCGTAAGCATTGGGATTATCCATCCTGACCGGTAAAATAAAGACTTTCTCTTGATTTTATTTTTTAACTGAAGAGAGATTAATAGGTCATGAATAACAAATATGTATTGAATTCTAAAATATGAAGAGATGCCTAAAAATTATGATAATCATATGATGTTTTTTGTGAGGAATCCAAAGTATAAATAATTTTTAAAAAATCTTCATGATAGTAACATCTTACCAGGTCGATCTAAAGGTAAATTCCACCCACGTGACCACATCATTACAAAATATAAATCAAAATCGTTCAAACTGTTTACGAGAAGAAGAATTACGAACACACGCACAATTGTATAATTATATAAAGATGTTTCACCAATTAAATTGTTTTTATGTCAGTTTGATTGTTTTATGTTAGCCATAATAATTTCGACCTACTAATTTAACTTATGAGTGGAGCGTATGTGAACAGCTTAATGTCTACGTAACAAAATCACCTTGAGAAGACCTTGCGAATTTTTTGGAGAGGCAATATTCGGCTTGAGTACCAAAACGATTAGCGCATTATTTAAAGCTGTGGGAACGTATGTTTGCCTTGTTTCTTTATGTGTACAAATTTAAAAATATATTGGTTAGATTATAATATTACTTTATTTAACGTTTAATTATTAGATACTTTTTAGTTTTTATTCGTGTAGCATAACTAGTTTATTATTTTTAAATAAAAACTAAAAAAGATCCATAGCCTAATAATATTGTTAAGAAAACTCAGATTGTCTATCGTTGTATGAATATTTTATATCAGACGATTCGAAATCGTGCACGAGCGAGCCAAAATTGTTATCTGAGATTGCGTTCAAATAGCGGAGAATAATATCGATAAATTATACAATTGTTTTGGTATTATCCGTTCCTATACACTTGGTACTTGCTTTCTCCACAATTCTTAAAGGAATAGAAAACCATTTAACTTTTCAAGCTATCGAGCACAGAGGTATTATAGAACGAAACGGGTTGATCGCTTTTAATGTTCCTGCTGCGTCTGGAAAGGGACTGAAATAAAATTTTACTGGTTTTCACTAACGGACTCTAGATTCCATGTCTTCATATATTTATATCCGACCAATCCGGAATTAACCTTTGATTCGATAGTCCGAAGTGTTATTTTATCTTATAAATACTTTATGTCGGACACATATTAGGACTACCGTTGATAAAGTTAATCGAAGCATTTCCTAAAACGAGTATGTAACCTTTCGATCTGTCACGTATTCAGATTTATCGGGCAAAGATTTTTTATTGGTTTGCAAAATGTTTTACTGATAATCTGGTAGCGTGTTAATTTTCCGCTTATTGAACTTTCGAAAATGACCAAAATAATTGGGTTATTAAAATTTTTAGAATCAGCTTAAAATAAGAAATTTATAAAAAAATATTATTTAATATTAAGGACCTCTATCATTTACGATTATACGACTTATATAAGGTACTAGGTATACATAGAATTTTTTAATATTAGTGAAAATATTCAGCTTCCGTTTTAGAACGGAGCTTGTAGGAGCTTGGAGCTTTAGTATCACTGATAACGTTTACGTGTCTGTAATTTTATCACGACGCCGCCCAGACAATGCCGCTTTATTCCTGGTGACAGATGGGATTTGCCACCCACCTCACCTATAACAGTCTCAACCTTAGATAAGCTGACTCACTTTGAATTTGAGATAGGACTTAGTGTAAAATTTATTAACCTATTTTCTTTTTATGTTTAGCACGACCAAGCATAACTTATGTTAAATCATAAATAATAATACGCAAACATTATATATTCTTTTTTAGCAATTTAATTGATTTTATCATCAGACACAAAATTACCTCGCGTTGATTCAGTGCAAAGCACCAAAAGTGAAATAAGGAATGCAGTGATGGAATTTATAACTCACCTTGGTACGTTTAAGATAGTGAAAATGATCGTGCTTTCAAACATATTCCGCGGAAGCCATCCGCAACAGCAAATATCAAATGAATTGACTGAAAAGAATGTTCGAGAAAAATCATCGAAATTAATGACACAAAGTTCGTTAACTTTAAGGCAGCGAACAAAAACTCACGACAATATAAAAGAGACACTTGAATATGAAGACGAACCAAACACAGTTATTAGTGAAAAAAGACTTTCAACCAGTGTTGATGCCATAGTTACGCACAATGATGCCAAATGTAAAGTGATATGTAGTGCCAAAGGTTTATTAGAAACAAATTTAGATGATCTTTTTAATGATATAAAAATAGATGACGACTGGAGTGTCGAACCAAAGAGTTTAGGTGCAAGCGAACCTATTTTAAGTTTTAATGAGCATGATACAAAAACTATTAACAATCGGGAATCTCTCGTGTCAGAAAATGACAGTGATGGTGATACAGCGACCGATAGTGATTGTATGGACGAAGCCGCTCGTGAACAGAGGAAATGCATGGGTGCGCGCCGTTTCGGACACATGCTGAGAAGAGTTTTATCTCGTAACGGTAAGTAATTGCCTGAACAAGATATGTTTTTTAGAAAGTGATACTAATGTTTTTGTCAACATTAGAATGATTATCATAAGTATATTAATGTCATTGTGTTCTAAAGAAAAGCAAATGATTGGAAAATATTTCCCATAGCATTTAACAATGAAGTATAAGTTGATGTAACTTTCTACGAAGCGACACTGATACCTTTCAATAACAAATATCTAATGGTCCATCGAAATAAAATAAAAAATCATTGACAAAACGTCGAGGTTGAGCGTGTTGAATTGGAGCGGCGTCGTTCATTTATTTGTTTTCAATTGTAGCAAATTGCTTCTGTCGCTCTGATTGAGATTGTCTCGTAAAATCTAGTTGGGTTCGTCGCGATCTTATCTTCTATCCCTTTAAATGGTTCCGTTAATATTTTTTTTGGACTTATTATTTTATTTATTGTCTTATTTTTAACTGTTCGCGATTTATCAATAAAATGTAATACTAAATGTATTACTGTTTATCGTATACTAGCTGTTATCCGCGGCTTTGCCCGCGTAGAATATGAATATATAAACAAATTAACTTAAAATGTTACGTTAATGTAATACCTCTTTGTATACCACATTGGTGTGTATTTCAGCCTTTAGGGTAGAATATCCAGAAACGCTTAAATGCGAATCAACTCATTTTTAATCGGTAGTCCAAAAATAAAATTTCGACCTTCTAACTTCAAAATGACAGACTTCCAGACTAACCTGAATACGAAATGTTAACACCTATTTTTCCCTTTAGGCTTAAAATATCAAGAAACGCTTAAATACGTATCTACTCATTTTTAATCAGAAGCTCAAAAATAAAGTTTCATGCTTCTAACTTCAAAAATGACGGTCTTCCAAACTATCCTATATACGAAATGTCAAACTCTATTTTGGCGTGAAGGCGTGGAAGCGAGACAGACAGACAGACAGAGCTACTTTCGCATTTATAATATTAGTATGGAAGTATGGATTGTTATTTCCCTCGCTAGAGAGCTCCGACAATAACCGCGTCCGATCGCTGCTAAATTCAAAGTGCTACAGGGAGAACCGCGGCCTCCGACGCGCCTATAGCACGCTCCCGCCGCCTCGGTCGGCCGGCCGGCAAACGCTACGTTCCGCAATTTTTAAATCTGTAATATCTTCGAAAATATTCATTTAAATCATATGCTGTAAAGGGCCATATAGACCAATATTAAATCAACAATTTATTTAAGGTACCTAATTGGATAAGGATTAATGCTATATTACTTAAAATCGCTTCGAAAATAAGCCATTATTTCTCGTAAAAAGTAAACGATAAAAAAATGTTTATTGTGGGTTATCTTTAAGAGATAGACATATACCATCGCAGACTTTTTTGTAGACATTTTTGAGGTGTACAATTCTGCAATACATTATTTTGATCTATCTCATAGTGAACAGCCAACGTTTGCAATATAAGCGCAAAAAATGTGTCTTTTTACGACATCACAATAGAAACTTTTAAAATTATCAGTGTTACTTAACTATATTGTCTATGTATTATATGCAAAACTCTCGAATTACTCTATCTATTAAAAAAAACCGTATCAAAATCCGTTGCGTAGTTTTAAAGATTTAAGCGTACAAAGGGACATAGGGACAGAGAAAGCGACTTTGTTTTATACTATGTAAAGATTTTTAATAACGATAGGTGTTACATGCTACTAGTTTAAAGAATGTTTACTCCACTATAACGTGTCATTATGTGAATTGTTGCAAAGGTGTCCAAACAGTCATAAAGCTATTGTTTCTACGATATGTGGTGCCATGTCTAGTGGTTTTTTTTTCTCAATAACCTTTTTTTTTTAATTATCTAGAAAAATATTTTTCGTTAATATTAAACATATTTATCGTTTCGTTATTGTTATCGTATTTTATAATCAAATCATGACATTTTTTCAAAAATGGTTAATAATTTAGACCAGGCCTATATAATGGATTATATTTTAAACTAGCTGTGCCCGCAACTTCGTGCGCGTTTGAATTTAATAAAACAGCGTGACTTTATAATTAATTTACATATAATTCTAAAATAAAAGTAGCCTAAGTTACTCCTTATTACATCAGCTAAAAATCCGTCCCGTCAAAATCGGTCCAGCCGTTCCAGAGATTAAGGCGCTCTGAAGAGTGAGTAATGAGCTGAAAATATAATGACTCTCGTAAAATTCACACGTAAGTGTGATTACAATGACTTGCGTTGTAGTATACAAAAGTATGTGAGACTAAAATTGGTAATGGATCTACTAATATAGAAACAGCGTGGTTGAATTAGCTCAAAACCTTCTTCACAAAATTGAGGCACCTCAGCTGCGGGCCACTTACAGACATACTTAAATAAACATAACATAATCAGCCTGTAAATTTCCCACTGCTGGGCTAAGGCCTCCTCTCCCGTTTGAGGAGAAGGTATGGAGCATATTCCACCACGCTGCTCCAATGCGGGTTGGTGGAATACACATGCGGCAGAATTTTGTTGAAATTAGACACATGCAGGTTTCCTCACGGTGTTTTCCTTCACCGCCGAGCACGAGATGAATTATAAACACAAATTAAGCACATGAAAATTCAGTGGTGCCTGCCTGGGTTTGAACCCGAAATCATCGGTTAAGATGCACGCGTTCTAACCACTGGGCCATCTCGGCAGACATACTTATTTTTACTTTATTACTTTATGATATTGGATTAGTAAATTATATTACATTCATATTTAAAATGGAAGATCTTATAATATTTGCTTAAAATTATCTGTTAATAATTTGTGCAATTTATATCCCGCAACGTGACTTGTTCGTTAGTAAATTCGCCCAGCAAGTTTCTATGCTCAAGTGCCTCATCAATATTACCTGGACCGGTAACTATATCATCGGAATTAGTAACGCTGGAACCGTTAAGTTGTGACGTCAAAATTATCCAAACCATTCCGTGGTGTGGATAATTTTCATAGTGAAGCATTTTTATATCACTATTAAAATAAAGATACTTTGCATTAAACGGTGCTCTAGTCATCCAGGGAAATAATTTGAGATTAATTGATAAATGTTATGATTTAACAATTTACAACAATCTATATTTAAATACCGTATATAAAATATTTTTAAATATGTATTTTTTAATTTATTGGCGGAATTGGCGTTTAAAATTTAATATAGAATTGGTTGTTCTCGATATATGTTTACTAGACAACGTTACATATATAATGTTCTATCTTCTAGATATTATCGGGGTTGTATATATTTTTTTAATTAAAATATAGTGTTTATTGACTTTCCTCGATATCGAACAAGTTTCTCAGGATATGTAGTAATAACAGAATAAACTCAGCATCAACAATATCGACACAAGCCTTGTTAAGAAATAACGAAATAATATATATATAGACGTTCGTAGTGAAATTTAACCAAGCAATAACACGTGTGCCCGCAATGATTATAATATTGTACTTGTCTTCAATTCAGAAGGTAAATTATTGAGCTCATTGAAATATTTTCCGAATAGGGTTAGGGTTATTAATTTATTATTGCTCTTTTATTATATCGCCCTTACGGGTTTGGCCACGGCGGCCGGCAGATCAACCAACAACGCAGGATTCCTTATCCTCATAATTCGATGAGACGGCTAACCCACCACGAAGTAAACTACTACTAAACGAAGCACGGGAGTGTACACACTATTCTAACTCACTTTAACTTCACTGAGAATTTTTCCATAGAAAAACTCAATAACTTTTTATCGGCCCGACCTGGGGTTTGAACCCAGGACCTGGGAATCAGCGGTCTTATATTCTATCCACTCGTCCAACGGGGCTTTACGGTTCTTTTATATGCTTATCAAATAAAAAGGTTACATATAATATTCTGAAAGTAACTTTTCCTTTATTTATACCGTGTAAAATTAAAAAAAAAAAGCCATCTCTCGCTCTTCTAATCGTTGTCGTATCCTTGTCACTCTGTATAGGTAATTATATTGTTCAACGTGAACTTTATGCGACTATTTCGTGTTTTGTCAATTTGGAACTTCGTAATTTAATTATAGAGTTTCGTAAATTATACATGAGCGTGCGATTACTGAGATCAAATGTTTGTGTGTTTTTTATTGTTCGTAATTTTTTTTTATAACATATTTATTTAAGCTAATTACATAAAGTGTTTGAATGTTTTAATGGGTGTAATCTAAACGATTTTATAATGCGAAAGTTAGTTTATTTATTTGTTACGCCTAAATGCTTACACGTCCAGTATACAGAAATAGGAAATTGGAGTATCTACACTTCCCTCCCACTTCTCACGCGAACGGAAACTAGTTTCTATATCAAGTGGTCTGGTTAATATAGTTACTCTATTGTTATCTTTCAAAATCTTTCCATTTGTGATGATCATTTCCTGACCGATTTGATCCCGGTCGACTTTCGGACACCGGGCTACTAATGTTATTCTTTCGACGGAAAAACCAAATATTCTTTTAGTTGACCGACCCGGGCCTCAAAATAACCTCAAAATGCAGTCGAGGAAATTCGTTTTTCCATTGGTAACGAGCGCGTGGTTAATTTAACAAAAATTCTGAATTTAAATAACTTCATGTAAATTTAATGTTAATTGTAGTAACTAAAAGTTTAGCAATTTGATGATAAACCGGTTACGCCTTCAGAGCTTTCTGTTTAATAGTCGTAACAGTTAAAACTCGTTAACTAGCGGATACTGGCACCAGCAAACCAGTATACGTTACGTGAATTGTACTTGCGCTTTCAGTGTAGTAAAACTTTAAATAGAAATGCCGTTATACTTTATTAAATTTATGAAAGTTCCATATTCGAAATTATTTAAATTATTATTGAAGTATGAAATGGAATTGAAGTATTTAAATTTAAATTTAAATTATTGAAGATTTTTTAAAGTTATAAATGATATTGAAGGAATGATTATGCGGCCAGTGGCCGACCGGATTAAAACGCTGTCGATTTGTTTTTTAAATGTCTTTAATATTAACCGGCTGTTCCTATTATTACATAATATTTACACATATACTATAAATAGAATATAATTATATCATTAATGTAATTTACAATGTTTTTATATCACATGTGTGTATTTATAAAGTCTGACTCGTGTGTGCCAACTCGCATTGGAGCATTAGCTCCCTTAAAGGGAGAGGAGGCCTTAGCCCAGAAGTTATTTTATATATAGTTATATATATACATGCTGTTAATTTTATATACTATTATTATTTTAATTTAATGTATTTTATAAATCTACAATTTAAATATATCACTAAATAAATAACCCAAAATAGGATTAACAGTTTTACTGTAATACAAGAAGAGATTAACGTTATACCGTTTTATTTTAAAAATAAATAGAACAATAAACAAATAAATAAATATTGGACAACATCACATACATTACTCTGATCCCAATGTAAGTAGCTAAAGCACTTGTGTTATTGAAAATCAGAAGTAACGACGGTACCACATGCACCCAGACCCAAGACAACATTGAAAACTAATGAACTTTTTCTGCATCGACTCGGCCGGGAATCGAACCTGGGACCTCGGAGTGGAGTACCCATGAAAACCGGTGTACACACTACTCGACCACGGAGGTCGTCAACAATGGATAAATATTGATCTAGTGACCCGAAATATCGTGAAAGGGTCACTAATTTATTTATAAACTAACAATGAACAATTCAACTGATTATGTCCGATGTGAATTCTCTCATAGAATTTACGGTCTAATTAAAACCAAAATTAGGATACAAAATTGATTGTAAAATTGCTTGTATCAGTGTCAAATTCAAAATCTACATTCTATATTGTAGCGTTAAATTTGTTTACTGATTGTCAAAAATCTAACACCGGTTCGAATATAAACACCTCGGACTCACGAAGAACTGGCGGAAGGAAATCCACCGGCTTTTTTTCCATCTTAAATTTAACAATTAATAATTACGTATACATAATTCTTTTTTTTATCTGGAATAGTTTCGATACGAACGTTTCAGTACCAATTTCTTAAATAGAAAATTTCATAATAACTTTTGACTTCCTGTTTAATTGGAACATTGTTGCAATGTTGTTGCGTATTAACCAAACAATGTTTTAATACAACCAGAAGTTCCAGAAGTACTTGAGAACCCGGATTAAGCCTTGAAAATTTGTTACTTAGTTTTTTTTATTGAGAATTTTTTGTCTCTTATTAACTTATATACATAATCATTTTCATTAATTCGTTTCATAAATTCAACTCATTTGTAAAAAAAAACATTGGTAAAGATGGGATATTATTCGATACAAGATTATATAGATGATAAAAAAGCGTGGAGTTAATGCTTGTTGACTTCCAGGCAGGAGACATAACATATATAATTATATTTAACTATCATGACTGTAATTTTAGATGTTGAAAAAGAGTAACAATTGAGTTTCTTGTCGGTTGTTGGTAGAATCTACATTCCGAACCGGTGGTGGCTTCACTTAATATAGTTTTTTAAATGTCGATTCAAAAGTGCTTGTCTTGAATAAAGTATATTTTGATTTTGATTTTAATATTTATATTACGTCTATAATTTATCTGTATTTTATGTTATTAATTTAATTTCGTTTTCTTATAATTATGTTTAACCTAATGTTTGATTGCAAGATAATGCAATCAAGAATTAAGTCTGATTATGAAGTTGTTCTTATTTTGGCGCGAAAAAACAGAGCGTTTTTTTATTAATACGCGGATTTGATATTGTATATGCTTATTTGACAGAAATTTAAAACTGTAAATGTTTAAATTTGTGGGTCTTATGGCAGTGGCGAAAATTCACATTTATTATTTTAGTTCAGTATAGCTGAGACGAAACAGAGCACTGGTTTTCAGCTGGTCCCTTTAACTCGGAAATTGCGTGAATCAATAAACAAATATATTAAAGAAACAATAACTTTCTTGGTGGGAGGATTTTGTAGCTTTTTCTGGGTAGGTACTACTAACTCATATGTTCTACCGCCAAGCAGTAATGGTTAGTATTGTTGTGTACCGGTTTTAAGGATGAGTGAAGTACAGGCACTAGAGACATAACATCCTAGTTCTCAAGGTTGGTGGCGCATGAGTGGTGTAAAACTTCCAACGGCGCTGGCGCTTCCAATGTCAATGAACTGTGGGGACCACTTTACATTGGCTAGCCCATTTACTTGTCCGCCACCATATGTTATAAAAAAAAGTGGAATTGCTTATTGACAGAAGTACCGCACCATTTTTCCAACTACATTGTTTTGGTCAATTTAGCATGTAACACTTAGTGGAGATCTTCGTAACTTAACTATTTTTATTATGATGAACAGAAGTAACACAAAATTGTCCATAGCATACAAGCAATTAATATTACTCAATAAAAAACCATTTGGTATTATTAACAACGGAAGCATCCAACGAAATGTTGTATTTCGTCTCAATGTGCGTGACCGAGTTAAGCATGGCTTTCTTTACGGCGCACCTACGCCATGGTCTATCAAGCAAATGGTGCGGGCGTGGCGGATTTACGAGTTATGTTAGCCATGGAAAACCATAAATATTACCTAGTGTAGTGTAGTCGAACGGAGTGGAAAACGTAATAATAACATTTGCATGAGAATACCTTATGGTTAATTATGTCATTTTATATAAATATTATGGAGAAAATTAATCATTATATTTTTATCATATGTGTAAATAAAAACAAAGTAACAGACAAAGACAAGACAAGGCCTGGGCAAAGTATGGGATGTTCGTTAAATTACGTCGACTACGTAGTTTTTTAATTCAGGTATCTCTCATTAAACAATAACTAATAACGTCGGTTAACAAAAATAGTGTCTTGTAATAATATTGTTAAATATATAGGTCATATATATGTATATATACTTTATGTGTATTTATGTGTTGAAATAATGTAAAAGAGTAGCTTCTCAGTTTCTAGCGGTTTCGTCTCGGTAGAATTCACATTCCAAGCCGCTTGTAGCATACGAAAATCAGACGAGACATGTTTCTAAAATAACGGTACAAAAATTTCACATAAAAGTCAATTTCAGTAAAGTATATCTAAATTTGAGTTTAAATACTAGTTACACCGATGAAAGTATGAAAATGTAGCCAATTCTAGACGAGTCCGGTAGAAGTAAAACATTTAAATTTATTATTAATGAAACCAACAAATCGGTATTAAGTAAAATATACAGAAACATACCTTCTTTAATTATACAAATACATTTTTCTTATTATTACAATAAAACATTTGCCGACCTCCATGGTCGAGTAGTGTGTACACCGGATATCATGGGTGCGCCACTTTGAGGTCCCGGGTTCGATTCCCGGCCGAGTCGATTTAGAAAAAGTTCATTAGTTTTCTATGTTGTCTTAGGTCTGGGTGCTTTAGCTACTTCCATTGGGATCGGAGTAATATATGTGATGTTGTCCAATATATATTTATATTTATTTATTTATTTCTTTAAAAAAACATCGAAGTACCTACATATATTGAATTAGTTGTCGGCCGCGGCTTCGATTGTGTTTCAGGGGTTGGTCGTCAGGTGTTAGAAGTAGCCTATGTCCCTTACTACTTGGAGTTTATGCTGGCTTCATATAGACAGAGCTAATTTCGCATTTATAATATTAGTACAGTTAGGAGCGCACGGATATATGGGGACATATGGTGACGTCATAACGTTTGCCGTCATGGCGTACGAGTCGGTCACATCCCCGAGCGCGCTTATTCGATGTTCACATCCTTATCAATAACATCTCTTCCAGGCAACCTTAACGTAAAGGAAAGAAAGAAAGGTTTCATATCGTTATCGATGATATATCTTCCAGGTATGTTATGAATAAACGTATATAAATCTACCCACTGCTTGGCGTACGCCTTCGTAAAGACAATTTATTTATATTAAAAAAAAAATCCACAAAAATTAAAGTTAACATGTAAATGACACGATGGTTTCGCTCTCTGTGACCGCACAATTAACAAGCTCCGGCGCTGATTGTTCGTTAATTAAGCTAAAAACGGAAACATTTATTTAATTTATTTTGAACTAGCTGCGCCCGCGACTTCGTGAGCGTTTGAATTTAACAAAAAAGTTGTTGTAGCCTAAGTTACTCGTTATTACATCAGCTATCTGCCAGTGAAAGTCCCGTCAAAATCGGTCCAGCCGTTCCAGAGATTAGCCGGGACAAACAAACAGACAGACAGACATACAAAAATTGAAAAAGATGTTATTTTGGTATATGTACCGCGTATACATACATATGCATTTAGTAAAAAGCGGTTATTTTAATATTACAGACAGACACTCTAATTTTATTATATGTATAGATTAATTTTACTTAAATAAAATCTAAATAGGACGATTCTGTAAGAATTCACTTCGTATTTCTTATAATGTTATATATATTGACTGTGAAATATTGACAAAAGACTCGTATATCATTTTATAATCACCTATATAATATAAATTTTATAATATAAACATTTATTATATAAACATTTCACGGTAAGTTTCAAGTACCTTCTTATAAAATATCTGTACTGTTATTATATAAAGACAGTAATCAAACTAGACAGTTAATATTTTAAAGGTTAAGAGTTTATTTGACTGCTCAGAGTTTTAGGTCTTTGATAGAGAAAATTTATAGAATACATAACATGACGCTATGGCTCTCAGAAGCAGAGCAGTCTGGTATCTCATCATATTTTCTACTTCTTAAGTATTCTGAGTTGTACCTTAATATTAAGGACTCGAATAAAGCCAAGCGGATTATCACCTCTGTAGTATATCTTTCAACGCCGACTAGGGATCTTAAGCCATACTAGAGAAGGATTTTGTCTTCAGACTTCCAAGATCGCGGTCTGCCACCCCCTTTGCTTTGACTTGAAGAGGATTACTTCGTAAGACATTTATAACCCTCGAAGAGCTCGGTTGGTGAGAATTGCCTCAGCTTCTAATGACATTTACTTATGACGATTGCTTGAGAAGCAAAACCAGACTCAATTTGTGTACAAATATCAGATACTAGCCTTATAGCAGTGTGCTATCATATAATCCGGTGTATTCTGTTACACAGAGTAAAAAAGACAGACTAAAAACTTCATAAAAATCTTTTTTTTTTCTTTTTAAAAATGGTAACTGTTGGCCAAAGTGACCTCGACAGTATCATCTGTCGGATGAGACAATGTGTTTTGTGATCAGTCGTTACAGCTTAGCTACTAATTGACAGCGTCCTTTAAATACCCGGCATTTGACAAAATTATTTTTCTTGGCGGTTAGAATATTTGATGAGTGGCCGAGAATTGTGGCCGTGGCGATTGAGAAGGCTTCCACTCATCAAATATTCTACCGCCAAGCAACAATACTTTTGTGTTCCGGTTTAAAGGACGAATGAGCAAGTGTAACGACGATCACAAAACAATGTCTATGGACGTTGGTGACCACTTACCATCAGGTGGCACATTTGTCTATCCGTCTACCAATATATTAAAAAAAAACTCCGTGTCTTTTTCCTTCGAATGTCAAATCAATGAAAGCAGGAATACATAAATCAGTGTTTAACTAAACATGCGCTGATCAACGTTTACAACTGAGGCCGTTCATGTATAAATATGACACGAATATCTGAAATAAATATGTGCGTGTTAATTAAAACTTATTAAAGTGTAGCCGAGTGGAAATATTCAAAATGTTTCCTATTGGTTTGAATGTCGAGGAAAATATAATCAGCAGTACAGTCCAGACGACTAAATTGATGGAGTATTATATAATGTTGGCTTACAACCTTCGTCGCATACATACTGTATGCAGGCATGCAGGGTCGGATTTACAAGAGAGAAGAAGAGAGAGATTCCGACGAGTTAACAATTTTAATGTAATATTATGTTTAGATATCTTTATATAGTCTAATTATTTATTATATTTTACTGGTAGAAATGAACTTGTTCAAATTAATTTGTAAAATAATAATTAGGGGCCTCCACTCCTCTGTTGCCCGGGGCCTAGAGTCCTTTGTGGCACCCGGGCCTCCAGAACTCCCAATTCGGCCTTGATGTTATGTGTGTACATATGTTTTTGCTTTAAAGTGTTTGTACAACTAATTTTATGATGTAAAATTATAACTAAAATGTCTTATAATGTTACAAATATTCGCAAATCTAAATAAAAATATTATATACATTTTAAATCATACAGTCATCAAGGTTCTTTTATAAAACTAATTTATAACAAATCACGAATTTTAATGGAAAACAAAACAATCAGTTTAAATTATATTTTTAATTCATTACCAAATAAACAATGAGCCGACATGGTCCAGTGTTTAGAAAGCGTGTATCTTAACCGATGACTGCGGGTTCAAACCCAGACAAGCACCACTGAAATTTCATGTGCTTAATTTGTGTTTAAAATTCATCTCGTGCTCGGTGGTGAAGGAAAACATCGTGAGGAAACCTGTATGTGTCTAATTTCAACGAAATTCTGCCACATGTGCATCCACCAACCCGCATTGGAGCAGCGTGGTGGAATATGCTCCAAACCTTCTCCTCAAAAGAAGAGGAGGCCTTAACCCAGCAATGGGAAATTTTCAGGCTGTTAATGTAAAACATGGATACATTAGCTTAAGCTATGAGTTTTTAAACAAGGAAAACAATATCAGGAAAATAATCTGAATAATTACTTATATATTATTATTTAAATATATGATAAATAAGTATGTACATACATGATAAAATTAATAAAGGTTAATGAAAAAAATCACGACATGATTTGTGAAAAGAATTCTAGCAACATTTCCTTGATGAATCGTCGTAATTCCTAATCTGGGCAAATATTAACCAGTTCTGCTACCATTGTGGAGGTAATAAGACGGGTTATTACATGGTATAGACAAAAAAATCTTTTTAGTATTGAATACAAACAATATAACGGTTAATATTTATTAGCTAAAAAAGCCATTCATATATCTAATCCCATTAAATACTAAATAAAATACTTTTTTGTATAAATATTAAGCAGGAGAAGTAGTAGAACTCACGCAACTTTTTCATTTAGATGTACTCAAGTGTATATTTATTGAAACACGTGCTCTACACTACCTTCGAACGCATTTTAACGTACTTAAAATAAATGCTTCGCTGATATTAACGTCGTTGACTTTTAAATGTGTTATTTCTAAATTTGTTATTGATAAAATATTGATTCAGGGGTATAGATTCTTGTGGAAATATAAAGTTATAAACGCAAAACTTTTAATTACACAATTTTAGTCTTCATTAAGAAACTCGCAATTAATGGCTGACTTTATGTTGGAATTTTGTTATGATTACACCGATAACTTTTAATATTTATCTTATATTAAAAATTAAAATGAAATCCTAGAAGATTTCATATAAATATTTCTAAGATGAAAACGACCGTAAATATAGTTCTCGAGCTTCTTTTGTTGTAGACAAAATTATTATGACGTCACATAAATTATTTCCAACAAAGCTGGACGATTCGCTGCGAGTAAAAACGTCTTTCAGTTTATTCAAATGATGTGAATTAAAACAAAAGTACGCTAAGAAACTATTGTCCACTGTTAGAAGTGTCATCTGGAACGAGTAATCAGTGAGCCCAATCCATCGCAACAATGGATAATAATTTCTATGTTCCAAGATAGAGGCATTCATGGCGTTTCAATAGTGGCAATCTCGAGAGTGGTCCACTATCTGGACTTGGACCATTGTACTCGATAAGGGTCGACACATACTGTGGTGTGCGTGTCATCATGCCTCTCACAGTGTTAGTTATCTGTTTAAAGATTTCGTTCAATTATTTATAAAGTAATAAGATATTTTTTTGTTGTTTTTTAGTTTTCGATTGTGGCTTTTTAATTACTAACAACCGATTATTATATAAATCAATCTGTATTTTCATATAAAGCTTGTCAAAATTTTCTAATTGTGTGAGTTAAAATAAAACAAACAGATCGCCGCGCTAGGCATTATAATGTAGTCTATGTCCTTCCTTGGAGTTCAAGCTTCCTTTATACTAAATTTCATCGAGTACTATATATTGGTATGGCCGTTAAAAAGCAACAGACAGACGGACAGAGTATGAATATACTGTTTTTAAGATATCAACACCTATCTATCTATGTTGTATCTATATAGGTGTTGATCTTTTAAAAATAGTATGTTAGGGATTGTATTATTTAAAAATAGTATATTTAATCACTTTATCAATCTATATATAAAAAATTATATTATTAAAGTTAGTTTAGAGTTGATCACATTTAACCTTACGACGGTCCAAAATTTAGTGATAAAATTAAATACGTCTTCACTTTATCTTACCTAACACGAAAAAAATATTTATGTATTTATGTTTTCCTTATAATATACATAATTATTTATTGTATTTATATTTTGTTTTATTATCCTATTATTCAATTTGGTGTTTTTGTTAACGCAGTTATAATAATTGTGCAATGATATTTGACATGACATTCAATAAAATATTTTATGTTCGTTATTCGAACTTCAAACGGTGCATAGCTACCCGAATACCCAATTAAGTACAATCACAATTTAATTGAAATAAAGTGTTTAGTTGAATAAAATTATTAACAAAACTATATTTGTCAGATTATAGAATATTTTACTTCTAATTAACTATAAAAAAGAAAGTTTTCATAGTATAAATATTATTACTTATTGGATTTTTATTATATTGTTTATCACGGCATATGCCTGTTAGTCGACGTTAGTTTAGTGGCTTAAAATTTTCGAGAGTACATATCCGGAGTTCCTGGTTTCAATCCCTGGGTCGGGTCATTCAAACATTTTTGGGTATTTCTGCTAAGAGATCCTCAAAAGCAGGCCGTACTACGAATTGAGTAGTGTATCTTAGAAAGTGCATCAGAAAGCATTTAAAGCTCAAAGTTCCTGGGCCTCATGTCTCTCCGGTTACATAAAATTTGCTGTCTCATCGGTTTATAAGAGTAGAGAATAGAGAGTGCATCTGAGTGTGCGCACATACTCGAGCACTTTAATATCTCACACGCAAGTTGCCTCCTGGTTCAGAATGGTTCAGAAATAAGTCAGGAGGATATCAGTTTATCAAGAGAAGGTTAACACGTTACGAGAACACTTTGTTACCATCCTCATCGAATGGACACGTCGAAATCGTATCACGAATTTAATCATGATCCGTATAAAACCGAAATTACTAATTCTACTAATAAAATTGGTAAAATATTTTCGATATGAGAACTTTACCATCCATGTTACTTCTAAGTTATTCATTGATATAAAATCATATCAATCTCATCATACCGTCTTGGTGAGAGTGACTTAGCCCAGATGTCCATTTTAATCAAAATCATTTAAATATCAAAAACAATGATCTAATATTTACTTGGTGGTAGGGCTTTGTGCAAGCCGGTCTGGGTAGGTACCACCTACTCATTAGATATTCTACCGCCAAACAGCAGTACAGCAGTAGTGTTGTGTTCCGGTTTGAAGGGTAAGTGAGCCAGTGTAACTACAGGCACAAGAGACAACATCTTAGTTCCCGAGGTTGGTGGCGCATTTGTGATGTAAGGATTTTTTAATATTTCTTACAGGGCCATTGTCTATGGACGGTAGTGACCATTTGCTCGTCCGCCTATCGATATCATAAAAAAAATATCATGATATAATTGAGCATGCACTGACGTTGTCTAAGATTGTATAATTCAATTAACCATCACATGGTCTGAGTAACGTTTATTTTATTTCTTTAGCGCGTTGGGTAATCGGTGTAGCTAATTGTCCGTTTGATCGTGGCTCACTTTCCCCATTGTTTATGACAAGCGACCAGCAACCGATACCTGACGCTTTTACTTTATATAACACGTTTGCTGCCTGGAAATCAAAACATCAACAATAAAATGACCTAAATTAAAATAACAGAAAATACGCACCAAAAGCACTGAATACACGTGTGTGTACTTAGGGATAACTAACTTTAAAATTGCCTTGAAATAGTAACGTGAAAAAATAATTAAAAAATCATCCCGTATTTTTCCACTCTTAGGGGTTTATTTCTTAAAATTTTAATAAAAGTAAATTGGATGTAGGCTCTACCAAAAAAAAAAAAGTTTTTTTTTTAATTTATATGCTAATATTTTAAGAAGTAATTTCTTCTTAAAAGACAGAAGTAGTAAAACACGAACATAAAAAAACCGAGCGAACCTACGCGATATTACTCTCACAGATTGCAGGAAAGCGACAGGTAAGATGTTAACCGTCCAAAAACAAACGAGCGGGTCTTACGGTATATATGATGTAGCATATGACATCTCACGTTAGTAATAAACAACATGAACATTATATCCTCTTTGAATTGTGTACCGTTTGACGGCCATGTCAAACACTGTGCGCTCATTGGTCGAATCAAATAGCGCGCGTTTAACGGGTTCCCGTTACACTCTTTCCGTCCCTTTTCACTTGTACTAGGAAAGCGAGACATAAGATGTTACACATCAATAAGAGCGATGCCACTAGATTATATAGATATATGTTTTTACGAGTGATTAACAGCTTACTATGTCATGGAAAAATTTCAGTTACATTATAAAAGTATGAATTTATACTCAAGTAAAAGCGTAACAATTCGCATGCGTCCCACTCCTGGGCAAACGTCTCCTCTCTTAAGGAAAGGTTCGAAGCTTATTCCACTTCGCTGGTTCAATATCGGATGTTATACATATGGCTGAACTTCTCCCTACACATGCAGGATTTTGCAGTATGATTTGTCTAACAGTAATTACAAATATGACATATTATGTCCGTATGAATTGTATTAAAATAATAGTTTAATTTTTGTTTTGTTAGTTGAGACTTTTATCAATTTACGTAGCAAAAAACGAACGTACTTCGAAGTTTTTTTTTTAATTTAATTTTATTTTATATATTTTTATATATTTAAATGTAGTTGTTTAAATAATTTTACTTATTATTAAAACAATATCGACAACATAGACCTTAATAAGAAAATTTTAAGTAACGGCACAACACTAATGGCCCATTAGACCACGATGCAGCTTATAATACTTCTTCCCCTTTTTGTGAAATATATTAACATAATAAATAAAATTTCCATACTAAGAAGAAGGTTTACTACTATACTAAGAAGGTCCGGGAAAATAATCTTCGCACTCAAAACCTTTGAAGTCCATGAGCCCCGTGACGTAGGAAACATTAATGTGTGTATATCGTTTTGTTTAAATTTTAATTTTACAAATTTTATTATTACGGGTAAGTGCCCCGAGCTGACCTCAGGTAATATTTGGAACGTCCCGACCGATTTAATTAATGTGTTCAGCGTGAGATTAAAATGAAAATGTGAGTATGAACAAATATAAATTTTAAATTAAACAATGATAATTTTTTTTTATCGTACATGATTTATTTGTAATCAAATAATCAACGAGGCTTAAATATTTTTCATGTTTGATTGACACGAGTGTTCTAATTAAATATCGTGATAAAATAAATTGAAGTTAGCTTTACTTAAACAATGATTAATTTAAATGCTGCATTCGTGTTTTTTAATTTTGACATATTATTATCGTTTTGAGAGTTTAGCAGAAATAATACACTAAATATTATTTAGTATTAGTTGCCGCCCGCGTTTTAGTTGTTGGACGTCAGGTATTGGCATAAAAATGTAGTCATCCTTGGGGTTCAAGGTTGTCTCATATTATATTTAATTACATTCGGTTCTGAGGCTTGGCTGTAAAAGGATATGAGACAGACAGAGTTACTTAAGCGTTTATAGTATTAGTATTGATTAGGCAAACGAGCAATCCAATAGGCTTTCATATGGTAAATCCTTACTATACCTTAACGTAGGAAGTAACATGTATTTAATCTTATCACCCCACAAAATTTTTGGCCATAGAATAACTATTGAATGAAATTCTCAAAGAAGGTTGATTTTGGCTAACGCGCTAATCCCAAGAGACACTAATCAATTATTACTATAGTGGACAAATATGGGCGCAAACCTAATAGATATATTCGCTAGAATAAGTGACCGGTGAGAGTTGAACTGCTGGATCAATGACATTGCATTCACTCCGAAGCATAAGCACTGCCGACTGGCAAACTCCAAAGTTCCACTAAGAATTTTTAAACATGACATCTAACTAACATTGAAATGCCGATCTGGAACATTATTCGAGGTTCGCGAGATTTGTAAACTTATAAGTTAACATTCCAGCAACCTAACCAACGAGGCAGGCAATGATCTGTGGCAGAGAATAATGAGATTTTAGTGATAATATTAAAGTACCCAAATGGGCTACAATGGGCCTGACTAAAGTATTTGCTTCAACTATGTGTGTAAAGCTAAACAATTAATTGGGTTACTTGTTGTGAATATAATATTGGTAACAATAAACATTAATTTAATGAAATCAAATATGAGCTCTCAGTCCTCCCCATTAGTTATGTTATAACGTAACAAAATACTAGGAAAACAATTATGTAAATAATGATACATTAAAGTTATTTCTTCTATTTCTAACATATAAAAAGAATCCTTCGATCTTTATTTATATGTTTGAATAATTTTCACGTGGAAACAAACAAATTATAATGATCATATTTATATACTCGTGATCACATGTTAAGTTAGCTATCCGTCCGGTTTCACACGGTTACAGTAAGGAATGAAGCCAAACTTAAAAATAAATTCTTGTTTATTTCCGACTAGGAAAGTTCAAATTCTCGCCTTTTCTCTACTGTAAAATGCATGTTTAATACATATGAACCTATTTGAACCTGAATCCCGTGAATCAATCTGTTTATTTATGGTAACCGCATTAAACTCCATTGCGCAGTTTAAAAGATCCAAGCGTAAAGACGGCGAGATGCTTTTTATTATATCATACGGACATCTCGTCAAAATTCCAAATATCACCCGCACCACCTAGA
This sequence comes from Vanessa tameamea, assembly GCF_037043105.1. NCBI lineage: Eukaryota > Metazoa > Arthropoda > Insecta > Lepidoptera > Nymphalidae > Vanessa > Vanessa tameamea. Next base: position 9,667,865 of record NC_087325.1, read on the forward strand.
TGTCCGAAAATCCACAACAGCGCGATTTTTAAGACATTTTCTGCCTCGCACAACCACTCTGTGGAACCAGCTTTCGCCGACGGTTTTTCCGAACCGATACGACTTGGGAACCTTCAAAAAAAGAGCGTACTCTTTCCTGAAAGGCTGGCAACGCACCTGCAAGCCCCCCGGTGTTGCAGATGTCCATGGGCGGTGGTAGTCACTTTCCATCAGGTGAGCCTCCTGCTCGTTTGCCACCTATGACATAAAAAAAAAATATATATGTAGACATATCAATTTATTATCTAAAACTATCTATACCGCGTAGTTTTACACGCGTTAAACATTACTGCTCTGCATGTGTGGGTCGTATGTTGATTTCACGCATTTCCAACCTACTTTTATAAATTGACTATCTAACTTAAAAACAGTGTTTTTCGATACAGATGTATTGATACATACAAAATATCTACAGATGTGAGAATAATTCAAAAATAGAAATTATTCTAACAAAACTAAGCTTGAATAAAATAGAGGTGAAAATTTTTACAATTTTAAAATCATCACATGTCCGCAAACAAGACATAATCCAGTACAGAATCTCATAAGCGAGCACGGCTGCAAATATATCATAAATCTTCCAAAGATAAACTGCTTTTGAAAATGTTAAAGTTTTAGATGTATATCGGCGCATGACGTCGCCGTACATTTTCTATCTCATCTTCAAACCGATCGTCACTCACATCTTTCATTCTTGAACCCTCAAATTCATTTTGATTTAAAATAACTTAAATTTATGTGAAGTGAAGATGACGTATATACGTAATACTTTTATTTTATAAGAAAAAATCTTATAAAATAAAAGTATTAAATCAATGTAAAAAGGTTTTAATACATTATTATGACGTGAGTAGCTGCGGTTTTCAGTTTCAAACGTTTTAAAGTAAAACTATTGACGTAACAAGCGTAAATTTAATGTTATTGTAAGACTTATTGTATATTGAACATCTGCATGATTTTGTTAGTGATTTAAGCGAAGAAAATATCATAAATCTTTTGAAGATAAACTACTTTAAAAGTGTGAAGTTTTAGCAGGGTTTCAGCGCTGTACAGCGAAGTCTTGAATTTTTCGTAGCGTTGCGCAGCTTCGACGCCAGCTACGATGTGATTGTCACTCTTCCCTTTCATACTTATGAATATTTGAAAAGATTCTAGATGCAAAGCGCTTTATGTTAAAAATTCATTCCTATTCAGATTTTATTAATTTTTGATAAAACTGAATCTCAGGCTCATAAAAAGATATTCAATGTTAATTATTAAATACTTTTACGTTTGGTTTTCCGTATGAATTTTATTAAAGTAAAGCTGTACCTAGGTAAATAATAATTTAATTGAATTGTATTGTATGGCTTGCGCTTTTATTTATTTACAAATGTTCGACTTCGTTCTTGTAAACATAAAATAAACATATTTTATTTATTTATCACCTCTCCGTCAATCCGCAATCGCTCTTTATAACACATTGCTATTGGCTCGTATTAAATTTAGTAAATTTAGTGCGTGCGTGCGCTGTCCGTCCGTTAACTTACATATATAAATATAAACATTATTGAGATGAAGAGAGAGGTAGAAGAGAGAGTGTGTATTCGATCGTGCATTTTTTAACTTGCTTGGGGAAGGGGGGGTATATGTAGGACTCGCCGGTGCCCAGGACGCCTAATGCGCCCTAGTACACCGGAATACCCAGTAAAAAACCATATTTGGCCGCACTAATCTAATGTTTCAGAAAAAAAAAACAAATGAACAGAAGGAATTTAACGCCTGTGAAATCGCGAGGTATAGCTATTTGTAGACAAAATTACTTTGAAATGAAATAAACGTAGTTTCAAACGTAAATAGATATCTGATGATAATAACGTAGGTTATTATTAATGTATACTGAAGTTGTATAAATGAATCGTTTGATAAATTAATGTTATGAAATTTTAATAGGCAACGTTTTATATCATCTTTCCCTTGTAATAATATTAATTTCTAACAATAGCTCTGTCTCGTCTAATTTACGTTGTCCGTTTCGTTTTGAATATTTTATTATTTCATACCGAACATTTATAAGGTAGACAAACTTTGGGCGAATCTTGACAGGACAATACTTACTGGGACTGGTAAAAGTGTTTCGTAGTACCAAATTAGATCGTATAATTATTATTAGCACTTGATGTTATTCCCTAATTTTGGTTTCGGAAATATTAAAAATTAACATTTTAAAATGTGCTAAAGGCTCGGTTTTGTACTTTTTCTTCTTGGTGGAAGAATCACTCACAAAAACACCGATACATTCTATTGCTGTATTTCGGTTTGAAGGATCAATGAGCAAGTACCACGGACAAATACCTTAGTTGCCTGTTGTAGGAAGTATTTCCTAGTGTGAATGAACTATGAGCACACATGCTCAATTTTAATCCTCGCATCTTGTTATATAGAAATACTTTATATATTTTTAAAACGGATACTTAAAATTTATATTCAATTAAAAATCAGGTCGCGTAATTAGTAAATCAATGAAGCTAACCACGTGAGCGTGATCGAGTTCGATAAATCTTCTTCTCAAAACGACTCCACCAACCAACCCTACACATGTCGTTTTCGTTAGGACTTTAAACTTTCAGTATAACTCTGTAATAAATTCACGTAATAATTCATAAATCATAATTTCAAGAATGAATACTATTCGTAACGTTGAAACCATTTATTAAAACTGGAGCAGTGTTAACGAACAGACAGACTGACATCTCCTTTAATAAATACTGACGCAAAATATCTTCGGGATTTATTTATTATATCTGTCATGTTTCTACTTTTAAAACGAAGTTTAAAACGTCGCATCGATAAAATTATCTCTAACTCCTGCCGAGCGATTACGTTCACTGTAAATTACTTAATAACATGAATTGCTATTAAATGTTTTAAAAATTAAATAAATTTCATTTAAATGTTGTTTAAAAAAAAAAACTAAATGTGCATCTCGAGACGCCCGACAGAAGTGATAACTTAAACTAATCTAAGTTGGTCTATTTATTATTCAATTTTAACTTGAAAAATGTTTAGGTTATTAGGTACTTATATATTATGTATATTAATATGATATTGCAAGGAAAGGTTATTTGTTAATAAAATCTTTTATTGATTATTATATTCTTAGTTACAATTCTTGAATATGTATGGTTTACGCAGTTAAGTTTTTTTTAAAATATTTAATCATTGATTGAATTATGTCTCGCAGAAAATGTATTTACACAAGTTTCAAGCTACTATTGAGAAAGGCATATCTTCTCATTGATAAATAGATTCCAGCTGATCCACCTACTTGTTCCAATAATCTAAAAATACTTAAGGTGGTCCGGATTTCAATCTTAAGCGAAGATTTGTAGCTTCAAAGCCAGCAAGCGTTTATAATTCATCTCGTACTTGGTGAAGGAAAACATCGTGAGAAAACCTGTATTTGTCGGTTGATCTACTATACTATGTCATAGCATGTATCCAACAATGTGAATAAGCTGCATACATACCTTTTCCCAGGGCGAGGACACCTTAACCCATATATATACCCATGTATATTTTCAGGATATTATTTTACCTATTTCCCTGTCCTTTTCAAAAACAAATGCCTGCAATACGAGCCCAATGTAATTCCATTATCTTATATGTACTGTACGATATTGCGAAGGAATTCAGGGGGCTAATTCTACTAACACATAATGGTATGATACGTTCCCGATGCCATTCCGATCCAACTTTGACCTTTCCTCACAAAAATAAACCTCAGCTTAATCGTAAATGAGGACCAATTCTGCTTATTCACATCGGTTATAGGATTCCGATTATATTTCTATCGAAGTATCGACGGAATTTCAACTGGATCGTTGTGTTAGAATAGGAAAACGGCGGAACGGCCACGATTACGTTTTGATTCGATTGCGATAAAGTAATAATTTGTTAGTAGAATTGGCGCCCAGTATTGGTGGAAACTTTGCCTAACCATATTCGGGTTTATTGTCTCGCATATTGGTTACGATTATTGCCATTGCAATGGGCCTTTGAATTGGTATTAGCGTTGTATTGTATGCTAACTTTTGCACGAAGAATAGAACCGTTATGACTTAGTGGATGAATTGCGAGAATTTTAATCGAGGATTAACGGATTCATATCCTGAACAGGTATAACTGAGTTGCCACATTACTTTGTGTTAAAAATTCGCCTCGTGAAGAAATCTGTATATTTTTTTTTCTCATTGGATTTCGACTGGCAAATGACCCCCTTGATATTAACTGTACATCAACGCCCTTAAAAATTGATAAAATTGACTGTAAGAAACGTTAAACAAAACAATACTGAGACTGTATACAATCGCTCGCTTGGCAGTTTGCTGTGTGGAAACCGTTTTAAAACAATCGTGAATCAAATCAGTGATTGTAACCAAGATTCACTTGTTACTCGTGAAATTTATGTGTATAAAGAGTATTTATTTTTACATTGTATTTATTTGATCAGTAGCTTTTGAAAAACTATTTTAATATTTTTTGGAAAAGTGATATTTTACACTATGTAACATTACTTATGTAGATTTTTTGAATTGTTATATTGTAATATGACATTCCAAAGTTTCAAGCCAAATAATCGTTACTATAAACAAACGCGAAGCCAGCAACGACATCCCAACCTGAATTCGTAAAATACGCTAAAGGCCTTCCCGGCAGGCAATAACCAACGCCTTTCGTAGTTTTGGACCTGCAGCACTATAAACTTACCTATTATTTAGTACCGTGCCTTAACTTGGATAGAATTTACAACACGATGACCTGAGAGGATTTCGACCCGTGAATATATCGAGCCTTAAGACATTTATGAGCTGAGTTTATGCGTCAAAACGTAAAATTGCTTCGTAATATAATCACGTAATGTTTATTTAAATAGGAATACCTTTTATACAATAAATATGATAAAATCTATCTATATTAATAAAAAACATGTTTAAATGTTTTTTTAGGTTTGTTTGGTTTGTGTGTTTAAGTGTCAAAATGTTATTATAAATTAGACTTTTATTATTTCGTGTTATAGTTTATAAAAGATAAAAAAGTGTGGAAATACTTAGAATTTATTGATTTCTAGACAGGATATATAAAAATAATACTCTGTAATTAAAATGGTGCAAAAGAGTAACTACTGAGTTTCTTGTCGGTTATTCTCGGTAGAAACTACTTTCCGAACCGGTGGTAGCTTTAAATTTAATTCAACACTGTTGAATTGGTTTTTGCGTTATCATGTTTAGTATTTAGCATTTGTTCTTTAATTGTTTTTACTTTTTTTATTGAAAATATGTTGTCAAACTTTCAAACTGACCTGTTGGTAAGTGGTTAACACTTAATAAGAAATGTTAACCATCCCTTCCATCGCTACTACGCTACCTTTTTGAACTTGGCTGTTTTGTACCTTGTGTCTCTAGTTACACTGGCTCACTTAGCCTTCAAACCGGAAAACAACGATACTTAGCGTTGCTATTCGGCCTTAAAATATAAGATGAGTTGTTGGTACCAACAGACGGATTTTGTTTCGAACATTACTCGCATATGATTTTTTTTTTTACATTATATAATTGCTTAAAGTTTAAATTAAATGAAAACAAAGTTTGCAACGTATTGAAAAACATAATTAATAAAGCACAAACTAGTTCTTTATACAAATTAAATTTGGAGACGAGACAAAGTTATTTCTCGAGGGGAGCCTCCGTGTGTGCGCTCGAATTCTGTTTAATTTCAGTCGCACGGGAACGTTTGCGGGCTGTAATGAGAGTAAATGAAAACTTTCAGTGCGAAAAGTTTTTTATGTACGTAAATGTTGGTTACATTAACCGTACACATCTGTGATGATAATAATGTTTTCTGTATGTCCTGCTGTGTAATATCGTCTAATGAACTGGCCGCTATGTTTTCACTGTTCATGTTTTGTTGATGTACCCAGATGACCATATGTTTAGAACGATGATTGCAGGTTCAAATCTAGACAAGCATCGCTGAATTTTCATGTGCTCAATTGGTGTTTATAATTAATCTCGTGCTCGGCGGTGAAGGAAAATATCGTAAGGGATGCATATATGTAATTTCAATGAAATACTGCCACCTTTCTGAAATTGTGTTTCCATCAGCCCGCATTGGTGCAGCGTGGTGGAATAAGCTCGAAACTTTCTCTTCAAATGGAGAGGAGACCTTAGCCTTTTTATTAGTAGATGGAAGTTTTTATAATTGAACACAATTTTAGGATAATTAAATGTTAGAATTTGTTGATATTATTTTGTAATAGGATTCATATTCATTTCATTATATTAAAAATATATCCTGTTGGACTTTGGGTGCGGAAAAAACGCTTAACTAAATTATAAGAAAAATGAAAATAATAAATAGTCATAAATATCTCATTTATCAAATTTAATTCCATCACGGTCAGGTAAATAATGAACTAAAGTACAATATATTCATCAAAATATATAAATATAACTCTAGTAATAAAAGAGCTTCCTTAAAATGTAAATCGAAAAGATATTTGATTAAAATATGTTCCAAACTTATCAAGTTTCCAAGCTAAGGATGTTTTGATTCTTATACAAATCGCTGGGGCGAGCTCGGTACCAAATTGCGCAATATGAAAATAGGTCAGTTGCATTCGTGGAGCACCGCCCGGAAAGTTTTGGAACCTATCGTCGAACAAAAACTATCAGCAAATATCGTTTTACTAAACGCTGCGGCTGAATGTAAATGAAAATTTTTAACCTTTGCACACATTTTATGCGGATTTTTAGTTAACGTTTAAAAATGTTGCAAGCCTTTGGTTGGTTATCTAGAGTTCAAATTAAGATATGTTGTACTTAAAAAAGAATATATTTGTAATAAACTATTGTGCTTTAAACGGTGATCAAAATCAGGAACAACGCATATGTAAAGCAGACGACTGTTCAATGTGTTTATCATAAAAGTATATTCGTATCTAATATGAATTGGGATTGTTCATTTTTTTTTTTAGTCGAGTAAAATAGATTTGTGCGTAAAAAAGACTATATTTAAGATATTACGTAAATACTCTTTGGTCTAATGACTAATTATAAAGCAAATTTTTTGGGCTTCGATACAAGCCTTGAGTTTGGCCGGTAAAAAAGGGGTTAATTTTTATAAAAGTAGTTGGGCGTGTTACATTTCCGTGCCTCATAATGAAACACTTAGAACTGTTGGTCGTGAGCCTGATCCTTCATTTTGCTCTGTAAGTGAGAGAAGAGATAGTACATCTGGATGTGCGTAAATAGTTAGTCTTTGAAATTAGTCTTCGTGGCCGAAATTATTTTAGAAGGACATTACATTTTAATTTTAAAACATTCGTTCCAAATAAATTGTGTGTTTATGGAACGATCCTAAATATAATGTAAAGCGAAATTCAAACTTAAATATTAATCGAGAGTAAACAAGCAGGAAAGCGCTCGTAAATATTGCTCTGACTCCACGGGCGGGCCGCTTTCCGCCTGTTAAGTTTAATGGCCAAATTAACCAACGTAGGACTCACATGCCCCGCTACAATGTGTTCTTTGTATCATAGTTAACAGCACATTTATTTTAGAAAAGATCTTTCTCTAACACTTAGATGCGTACATTTTTTTGTATCTCTATAAAATTTTGTGTTATTATATTTAATTTGTCAAAATTAACTAGCGATAGCGGTAGGATTTTGTGCTGTCTACCTCTGAACAGCGATTGAATGACTCAGTGTGATTATCAGGTATAAACGTCAAAATGTCTCAGATTATTTGTTTGGCGGTGCATTGGCTGAAAAGGAATTGGTTTTTACTTCTTACAATGCCAGCGTCTATGGAAGCTGATCCATATGCCTTCCGCCCGTCCTTTTTTGACTGTATAGCATTTACGGGACCGTGTAAGTGAGTGGTGTGTTTAGTGTACGTGTAAGTGGTTCTCACTGGCGCTAAGTGTGCTACAAATACACACTAAAAAATCCAGCGGTATGTTGGCAGTTGGCTACGTGGGCCTCCAATGTCTAAGAGGGTGCCCGGGGTACGTCGGTCCCCCTACCATCAACACGCAATCCGTTCTAAGGGCCTTATAATAATGTTCTGTATAAGGAATATTTTCTACTGAATGATTATAGGCTTAATTTACTTGACAATTTTTTTTAAGCATTTTTACGAAAACCTTACTCAATGACTTTATAAATACAAACCAAATAAACATGATATTATCCGGCAACGTACCTACAAGTCCTCCGGTGTTCCTACCAGTTTTACACTATTATATAAAAAATAAAACCAACCCTCGTTGAAACAGAATAATGAAATAAGCTTTAAATCAAGAGGAATCTTTCGCCGTACAGTTGATATTGTCGGGTTATTATTATTAAAATCCATTGGCTTAATAAACGGTCGTTAATTAACCCAAAACAAAGAATAAAGAGAATTCAATCAGTAATAAACACGTTCGTATGTAATGCTCAATCGTCTTTATTAAAATTAGTTCTTTTGTCTAGGTAATACGCTCACATTGTCGATCGCGACGCGAACGAGGCGTCTATAACAATAAACGCCGCCTAAGAGCCTTAACTACGATTGCCTTCTCAGGGATCTGAAGCAACGTACAGGCAGCGCCGATTGCCTATATTTTTTTAGGTTCCTTGTATATTGTATTATATAGGAAATTATGTCATTTTAACCGGTAAAATAAGAAAAACTCCACATTGGATGATTATTCTGGTATATTATTTTAGCCTTTATTATAAAGGCAAAAATAACCTATGTCCTTTCTTGGAGCTTAAACTTGCTCCGTACCAAAATTTTATCAGAATATTCCGTGGCTTAGTCGTGAAAGACAGATCGACAGCAGACAGTTACTTTTGCATTTATAACACACAAACTACCGAGAGGTGGACGTTAACCTTTATTTGTATAAACTTAAAAAATATAAAATTAAATTGCTGACTTATTTTTTGGGTCATCTTAGTAATTTTTTTATTGATTATAAGAATCAATTATACACTCATATGTGGTATTAAAATTTGTATATTTACTACCGCCTACTAGCCACCGCGTGTGAGATGAGAGGGGGATGTGCTGACGTTAGTATAAAAAGTACTACCTATATACTATTGCAGACTATATATATCTATATGCCAGATTTCATTATATTCTATCCAGTCGTTATGACTTGATTGAGAAACAAACATCCAACCATCCAAAATTTTCCATTCATAATATAATAAGAGAACTTAATACGACGTACAAGTTTAATAACATACATTAAGAAAGTTTACTTGATAAATAAGTGCATTCCGAGAATGCAGTGTGCAAGTTAGTGCTACCGTTTTCTCATCAAAGCCCCGTGTTTATTGTGCAGTAACTGAAAACAGTCGAAGTCGAGTTAAAAAAAAAAAATAGAGTTTCAATTTATTTATGTAAACGAAGAATTCGTTTGTTATACAAGTATTTCGATACGATTATTTTATACAAATATATAATTGCTATTATATACTTTTCGTGTTTCTTTTATTTACTTGCTTTTGTGACAAATTTATTATTTTTAATTGTCAAAACTCGTTGACACGTTTTCCGTTTAAAAACTAAAAAAATAAATAGTAAAAACGTTCTGTAATTGATATAACACTTGTTTTTAATCTTGTTTGGCGCTGTTGTTGCATGTACTTGAGGGTTTTATTGTTGCTTTATATATTTTTTACGTGTCAAGGGGCGTTTTTGTAGTCGTTATTATTGTCAAATGTTACAATTTATACGAAGTAAAGCTCTGCGTGCGTTGTATTAAATAAAGTTTGAATTATATGTATAATTGTTTGTTATTAACATCGGGTTAAAATGTTGTATGAATTTATTATTATTACTTATGATAAAGCCAAGTGCCATGTCTTCGCGTAATCTAATACGTATTTGCGTTTCACTTTTAAAAATAATTGTTGCCACATTTTAAATATTTAGATAGAATTGCAAATTGACTACCTGATGGTATGTTGTCCCCATCACAAATATAACGCACCACTTACATCGTTAATGCTTGCGAACTAATAAGTTGTGATCCTTGTGCCTGCAGTTACACTGGCTAACTCACCGTTCAAACCGAAATACAACAATACTAAGTATTGCCGTTTGGGGGTCGAATATCTGATGAGTGGATGGTACCCACAATCACAGGCTTGCACCAAACTCAAGTAAATTAACAATTAGACCCAGTAAAGCTAATCATGAGTAATATTAAACTTAATTTACATCATAGTACATTCTAGCCGTAAAATAATGGCGAATTGCCGCGGCAGGATTGAACCTACCTATCTCAATAAGAGAGCCCAGGGAATATTTGGTAAACGAGTTAAGTCTCTCAACTCTCGTATAGGAAAACGAACCTACCATCAAAGCAATGAAAGCAATCCTTTTACAGGAGGTATAACTGATTCTAGTAAAGGTTTGCCAAATGTTAGAACGGCATTGAAATAAATAGCATAAATGGAAGCGAACCAATGCCATTTGCGTATGCATAATACACCACAAAGTAATCTTTTAAATGATATTGAAATCTAAATGAGTCGATCGAAAATTCAATCAACTTTATAAATATCGACACGATCATTGTTTATTGCTGAACACAATTAAACGTGTAAACACATGAAACAACATTAAACAAAGTTAAATTACTTCGCCCTTAAACGTTTTTCGGTCGATTCCGTAGCGATCACATTTATCGGATTTTAAATCGAATGAGGTTCGCATCGGAGGATTCAAGATTGAAATGTATGGGAACAGATAAAACACACGCCGCAATGTAGGCTAATGTGCAATTGCTCGATTTCGTGCCAATTTTGAAAACGCTTCGAAGGGAAAGCTTTATAATGCCTTTAAATTATTTTTATTCGGTTATTGTTCTCGTAAATCTGAGTGCAAAAGCGAACTTTTCTTAATGACCTTATATTCTAATTATTAGTTTTTAAGTCTTCGAAAACTCTTTGATATTTTCCGTCGCTTCCACTATTAAAACTACATAGTTTCGTCTCAAGTTTGTCCTGCACATCAATAAACCCGCTCTCGCCTTTGCCTATCACTCGCTTAATGTCGTAAAATATTTTAATGACCCTAAAATAATATCTTCGAATCTAAACATATCAATAAAATTTAAGTGTCTGTTTGTTCCGTTTGGTTACTTCACTCAATGTATATGAAAGTGTTAACGATACTTTAATAAAAAAATCAATTTACGATTTTTTTTTTATTGTCCGATGGTTCCGGTTATTCTTGAAAAAATCTGAGCCAATTCAAAAGACACTTTCACATGTAGATAGCTGATGTTATGAGGAGTTCAGGCTACTTTTGTTTAGAAAAAGAATTAGAGTTTCACCCAAAATAAATAAAACTCACGAAATTTTTAACAAAATCCTATTCAATTTCCACGCGGACGAATTCGCGGGTAACAGATAGTTGTTAATATGAATAATAAATTTTTATGACGGTACGAGGGCGAATGTACGTAACATATTGATATCTTGTTATACAGCTAGTATACACTAGTCATGTAATAAAACTAACGTGACCGAGTCTGTGTGTGTAATTTTTTTTAACGAGCCATGTTCTAGTGGCTAGTTTATAAGACTGCAGATCCTGAGGTTTTGGGTTCAAACCCTCGATCGAATCATTAAAAGTAATTTTATTTCGAATAATTCTGTGAAAAGTTTTATTAATTGCTATTATTCGAGATACAATTAAACTTTAAGCTATCAACGGTTTGGTATGTAGATTTTATCGAGATGAACATTATTTAAATTACACATACAGTTTTATTTTGTAATGTCATTATTTATTACGGTTTGAAGGGTACCAAAGATGTAATATCTTAGTTTCCATTTGGTGGCGCATTGACAATGTAAGGGTTTTCACACACAATCTTTTGGCAGTGGTAGCCAGGTAAAACGATTTGTATGGTAAAGTTGTATTAGTAACTAAAAAATATGTGAAAAAGCAGTATTAATTTATCTATCTACACAGTGTATATATAGATAAATTAATACTTGCCAATCAATTGTTAGCTACCTTATGTAATATGTACGTAGATAATTACATGACGTTCGGTTGAGTAGAAATAAACTCAATTTCGTATGAAAATTGAGTTGGAAGTTTTTATCTTGTAAATAATTTCTATTCATTTAGTTATTGGCGCTGACCCAGTTGATAATTAGCTGCAGCTAAGCCAAGGCAATTTTAACTCTGACAGAGTTAATAGCCTAGATAGTAGCCGGCTTTTCGCATTTGCCGCAAAAACATTTGATATACGACCCGAGCTCCCTTCCAACTGGCCTGCGTCTAAAGTATAAACTGGTCAAGTGTTTTTAACAACTTCGTAGAAGTGAAACATTGTTTTATACGAAGTTTGTTGAAGCTATCTTGTTCCTACGTAGTCGAATGTTTTATATATATATATTTATTTATTTATTTGTTTCTTTTGTTTTACTGAAACAGCGATACTCTAGTCAGTTTGGTTCAGTTTTATTTATTTCAAAAAAAGAAGTCTCGATTGCTCCGTATAGGTATATAATTTATGTAGGTATGTTTATTTTTAATTTCATACTAGTAGTCGCCCACGGCTGTTGTTGGTCGTCAGGTGTTAGGAGTAAAAAACGTAACATATGATCTTCCTTGGAGTTCAAGCTTGCTTGAAAGAGCATCTGACATATATACAGAAACAGCAACAGATAGAGGTCCTTTCGAATTTATAATATTAGTATAGATAAATGGTGGTCTGGCAAATAGGCCAGGCCACCTGAGGGTAAGTGGTCACCACCGCCCTGATACATCGGCACTATAAAAAATATTAATCATCTCTTATAACGTCAATGCACAAGGTTCTATCTCCCTTGTGCCTGTAATTAGACTGGCTAACTCACCCTTCAAACCGAATCGCAAAAATCCTAAGTATTGGTGCACAAATTTCTAACAGTAACTCTAACCCTGGTGGTTAATCACGGTGGTAGACCTTTACTGGTGGTATATGACATATTGCTTATAAACTGATTTTGATAATTCGCATTGGGTTCAGTATTTTCATTGGTAGTAGACATTGTTAAGTTTATTCAGGCAACGCACATTTTAAAGTCGGTTTATATATTCTTAAATAGTATTGTCTTTATTGTAGTCCTCTAAAGGCTTTGCAATGTTTTTGATGTTATGTAAATGATTAACAAATAAAAAACGATATATATCAGAACATTGAATAAGGTAATTTTAATAAAGATCTATATAATTTTTTTTAAATGTTAATGAAATTAAATAATGTTATTGTATAATATCATTTTTTTTTATTGTTGATATAGTATGGATTTATAAATCGACCTCGGGTATATTCCCTTGATTAAACTAGAAACATGAGTAAAGCTAATTTCACGCAGGAGAAAATACAAGAAACAGCCCGTTTCAATATATTGCATTTATTTTTACAAAGAATTTCACCCCCGTAAAGCGCAATTGTTATTTCTCGGAGGGATTACTTCAAGTATTGAGATATTAGCCTCTTTTTTTACTCTGAAAAACGTCTACTATAACTTTAATGGTTCTATCTTCAGTATTACGATGCTTTAAATCTGATAAAAAAAATTCACGCATTTTTTTTATTAATAAGCTAAAGTAATATCAACAGCCCATGCCTTGCAGTGGGATATGTATATTATATGCTGACAATAAGAGGAGTATAAACAACTTTGACAGGTGAATTGACGCGATATCATTGGTCGAGACTTTGAATAATCTATGATACTGATTATGGATTCGCGAAAATGTGTCGTTTTTAAAGTCAGCGAATTTTTTACTTTGGAAGTAAAATTAATGTGAATATAATAGAGTTTTTTATATCTAAATATATTGACTGAAGTGCATGATATAGCAGAGCTGTACAAAAGTGGCATGGAGTATGTAAATTTAAGATTGGTGTATCGTAATTCTTTCTTCAATTGGAATACCATGTTATAGTCATTGGATACACATGGGGGACAATTTCATCGGACATTTTTCCTCAATATGTTTTCTCTCGTCGTTGAACTAGAGGTCAATAAAATTATAAACATGAATTAGGTCTATGAAACTTTATAATTCAATGTTTAATTTCAATGAAATTCTGCCACATGTGTATCAACCAACCGGTACTGTAGCAGCGTGGCCAAATAAAAAAAAAACAAAAGCGTTAAAATATTCTTCTCAAAGGGAGAGGGGGGCCTTGAACCAGTAGTTGGACATTAACAGACTGTTACTTTACTTTTACTTTCATTTACTATTCCTAAAATAAATGACCAAAAAGACAAGAGATACTATCGTAGATCTCAAATGTTTTGCAAACATTGAAATAAATGAAACATTAAAAGTAAAGTCAAACACAATTTCATCTAGCAAACGACTTTTTAAAGTCTCCGTGACCTTTATACAAAAGCTAAGCGTCCTTGGCACACGACGCGATTCCTCGAGTATAGCCACTGGCCGCGGGCTCACCTCCCCTTTATAAGAAACATCAATCATCGTTAAGCGATGCCAGAGAGACATTTACACTGCACGATATTTTCGCTTAAATATTTTAAACTATGTCATGGATTTTAATGCGGTTTTTATCAATGAACAGCATGATTCAAGGGAAGGATTTATATGTATAATACTTGCATATTATATTAGATAAAAGCCGGGTATGTAGTAAATAAAAGTAATTAATTTTTAAAATATAAATTTCTTCTGAATTTTTTTTTTCAATTTTATCTAAAACTTTGGAAAGGTTATATAAGACTACTAGTACTAAGCTGAGTTTATTTTACCATGATACCACAATGTTTTGTATGACTATGTTCTGATTTGACGAGTGAGTGTGCCAGTGTAATTATATAGACAATATTAATAACATCTTATATCCCGTGATCGCGTAGTTGGCGGCATAATACCGCTTACCGTCGAAATGTTTGGTTCATATTTCTGAAATTGTCTGAATCAAATCAACATATACTTTGTTCAAGTGGGTAGGCTCGTATCACTTTCCGGTACAGTAGACGTTTTAGTATACTGTCTTCCAAAGTGTTAATTTTGCACTTTTGAATGCATACTTTCGAATTGTCTTCATACAAGAGTTCGGAAATTAGATACTACTGAGAAGGGTCTTCTCAGTAGTGAGTAAGCAAGAACCTTAGTGGTTTTAACTTTCAAGAGACTTATTAAAACATTGACGTGAAATATTATTTTAAGACAATATATTATATACACAACAGCACATACATTACTCTGATCCCAATGTAAGTAGCTAAAGCACTTGTGTTATGGAAAATCAAAAGTAACGACGGTACCACAAACACCCGGACCCAAAACAACATAGAAAACTAATGAACTTTTTCTACATCGACTCGGCCGGGAATCGAACTCGGGACCTCAGAGTAGCGTACCCATGAAAACCGGTGTACACTCTACTCGACCACGGAGGTCGTCAAATAATAATAATAATAACAATATGTATATATTTTATTTTTTCCACCACAATAAAATATTGTATCGTTTGGATGTCGTGTCGTTGCAGTGAATTATAAAGATAATAAACTTGTTAAAAGTTTCTGAAAGTTTGGGAAAAGAGAAAAATGTAAAATTGGATATATCTCGACTTCTAATGTTTTTAAGTATAATTGAATATAAATAGAACGAAATGACAATAAGTATGTATGTTTGAGATATATTGGTTAACGTTTTTGACAAATATTGACAAATATCGTCGCTGCAAAATATGTATATAACCATTCTATGCTTTTATCGTTTGGTATAAAGATGTATGGAATAATAGAAGTGTTTTTCGTATGTAGCATGATCTCGGTCGACCTGTAATGACATTATTATATACCTTTTAAATAACATATTTGTAATACGTGTTATGTACTAGGTGGGAGGAAGAAGTAAGTAAGGTGTATCCACGTGCTTTTATGCTATTTATGTCCATGCCGTCTGTGTTATTTTTTAAGAATAAAATATTTAACAAACTTTTATTGGCGCTAATACGTAAGTTAACCCTTCTGTAAAAGGATTGCCTTCATTGATTTGATGGTAGGTTGGTTTTCTAAAACGAGAGTTGCGAGGCTTACGTGCTCACTTACCAAATATTCCGTGGGATCTCTTATTGAGATAGGTAGGTTATATCCTGACGCAGCTATTCGCCATTTCTTAACGTCTAGAATGTACTAAGATACGAATCCAGTTTATTATTAATGATTAGTTTTACTGATTTTAAATTATTACTTTAATTGAGTTTTGTGCGAGAATGTCTTGCTAGGTACCACTCACTCATCATATATTCTAGCGCCAAGCAGCAACACATAGTATTGTTTTCGGTTGAAGGATGAGTAAGCCTATGTAACTACAGGCACAAGGGACATAACATGTTGAAATTACAGCTGTTCTTTTAAGTTATGTTCCAAGGGTGTAGGCGCATTGGCGATGTAAGAATTGCTTAACATTACGTATAGCGCCAATATGGGCAGTAGTGACAATTTATAATTATTATTAATTTATGTAAATTTTCTTGTAACCTGTTATATTGGAAAATATCCTGTCAGTAGTGTATCCAGCAACCCGCTTGGCGTAGCGTGTTGGAATAAATTCTCAACTTTTTAGGCGGTCTTTGTTATTTTAATAACAACAATTGCAGTCTGTTATTTTATAGTGCTAGAGAATAAACAAAAACTCAAAACATATATGTGTTTCGAATATATATTTGTTATTAGTTAGGAAATATACGTCTCGCTTATAAATATTGACAATGTTATTTTGCGAACATTGCTCTTTACATAGAACACATCTCGGAAATAAGTTATAGTTACTCATAACTCATTTATTTCTAATAAGATAAGAAAGATAAGTTCGCTAACAGTTTTTAATACATTTTTTACCGATTTTCTTGTCGGTTTTCCTCGGTAGGTATCTACATTCCGTACCAGGTGTAACAAAGACGTTTAATACAATTCTGTAATAAAACATAAACATAATCAGCCTGTAAATTTCCCACTGCTGGGCTAAGGCCTCCTCTCCCTTGAGGAGAAGGTTTGGAGCATATTCCACCACGCTGCTCCAATGCGGGTTGGTGGAATACACATGTGGCAGAATTTCGTTGAAATTAGACACACGCAGGTTTCCTCACGATGTTTTCCTTCACCGCCGAGCACGAGATGAATTATAAACACAAATTAAGCACATGGAAATTCAGTGGTGCCTGCCTGGGTTTGAACCCGAAATCATCGGTTAAGATGCACGCGTTCTAACCACTGGGCCATTTCGGCTAGTTTAATTCTGTAATATTACGTTTAAATTTCATATAAAAGCCTACTTGAATAAAGTATATATAGATTTTATATATATATAATTGATCCAAATAAACACTTAATACACAATAGATTTGAATCTGTATTCTTTATACGCGTATTATTTTTGGGAATTATTGATCAACGGGTTATTGTCTGTGCCATAAACAACTGCTAACTACTTCGGATTTCAAATATCCGTCTTTGTCCTTATGCGTGTACGTTTGTGACGTATGTTCTGAATTGGTGGATTTTTCTGTTTTTTTTTTTTCTATATATAGTTATTATGTAATATTTTATTTTAGATGTATAAAGTATTTTTTTTTGTATATTATACATATAGATTTAGGTATAATATTAAATTAATATTATTTAAAGAAATATTTTTTGTACAAGTGATGAACGCGTGGACTGATAATGATCAGTATTTCCCTCGTTTACATATATAACCATTAAGTTACATCTTCGATAAGACCCTCCTCGCAAATGTCCTCCTAAAAAATTCGCTCTTCTGTATGATATCTATATGTAGATTTACTTAATCTGCAAAATGTAAAAATAAAAATCAATGTATAGTTTATTCAAGTTGATTTTTACAAGAAATTTTGAATCATCAATTGACATCATCAAGGTTCTGAATGTAGATTCAACTGAGAAGAACCGGCAAGAAATTTAGTAGTTACTCTTTTTCAGCCTTCAAAATACAAAGTTATGTTAGTTATATGCAATTAGATATGTATATAGTATATCCTGCTTGGAAGTCAACAAGTATTAGCTCCACGCTTTTTTATCTTCTATAAAATCTTGTAGTAAATAAGCATTTTTTTTTTATTGGATTTGAATTTATAAATCGGCGAAGTTGAAGAATGAATACACGTAAAATTAAAGTAAATTCCACCATGCTGTTCGAATGGTTTGCACTTCGAACCGCATTCAAATGGAGGGAAGGCCCAGCAGTGGGAAATTTATAAGTTGTTACTGAATTACTAGCTTTGTTTAATTAGTCACTATAACTGAATAAATTATAAGTAAATTAGCGTTTGTCACGTAGTTATGTTCGCGACGAGTTGACGTAAACCGATAGCAGAGTCCGTGCGATTTCCTCCTATCCGGTCCTATCGTCTAATTGATCAATCTGCTTCGACAGTCGGGAATGACGGCAGATTCTGTTTGTGATCTTCTATAAAGTCCCGGAAACGTTTTCTAAATTTAATTAAGCATGCTTTGTTTAATTTTTTGTAACTAGCTACCCGCTCAGAAACGTCGGTATGAAGAGGGGGGTTTTCTAAGGAAAAATAAGACACTATTGTCAGTTTTGATACTTTAATCTATCTTTTTACTGAGATAAAAAGGTAAGATTTGTTTGTTTGTAATCAAACCACTGTAAAACTTTAAAAACGATCCATAAATCCTTTAGTCTCTAGTAAGTTTACTTATCTTGAAGTAACGAAGTCTATATTTTATTTCAGTAGGAATAAGATTTCAGCTTGAAATAATGGTATTTGTAAAGCAGGGTACAGAGTTGATTTATATATTTATTATATAGTCAAACTATATTTGTTGTTTACACCTTTAAAGACGTATCACTTTGTATGTTACCCAACAGATATTAATTTTAAGTGCTTAGTGATATGTTGATGGTGTAACTTTTCCAATAAATAAATAAATAAATAAATAAATAAATAAATAAATAAATAAATAAATAAATAAATAAATAAATAAATAAATAAATAAATAAATAAATAAATAAATAAATAAATAAATAAATAAATAAATAAATAAATAAATAAATAAATACATAAATAAATTAATTTCACGCGAGCTAAGTCGAGGGCTCATTATAGTCTACTGTAATGTGAAAATTCAATATTATACGGTTACATTTTTTTTTAATTGAATAAAAAAACGTTTCCTGAAATTAATTGTTATTAGTTAATAATATAATTTGAATCTAAGTTGTTTAATTTATGTCACGTTTTGCGTAAATTAAGTTGTTAGTATTGTTAAGTACATAATGCACTAACTTTATATAATCATTAAAAAACATAAAAATACTAGTTTAGTTTTTTTTCCCTTTTTTATATATTGTATATAACATTAATTAGCAAATTTACTTTATCCCTTTAATGTTTCTACTTGTCCACGGTCTTATAAGAGCCGGCGGAGTATTTTATCGTATTACATTAAATTCACATAGAAATTGCTACGTTCAGTTATAAATTACAACGCCCGATCGTTGGGAAATATTTTTGCTTTCCTTGAAATATACGAGAGTTGAGTTCGGTGGATTCGTCTGAGTCAGTTTCCATTGTGATGCGATTTTTCCGGAAGGTAATTCCGATTATGGTATGAATGATATTTTCATAGCCTTTTACGACAATTTAAAGTTCTAATAGATCTATGTTGTAGTGTGATTAATGTTACATTCATTTTATAAATAAAAAATGCGTTATACGACAATCTTATATAAGATATAATTAATAATTATATAAGTTTAAAAATAAGAACGTAATTGTTAATATTGAAATGTTTAGATTTATAAAAAAATATATGTACAATTACTATTTCAAATTATGATTTATACATCTTGCTGGGAATTCATGATGAATACCTTAAATACTTCAAAAGATTGACAGTCCAACAAGAGGAATAATTATTTTAAATTAATTTATTTCATTTTAATATCCCTAGTTGCATTAAATATTGATGAAATATTTTTCCTGTTTGGATATTTTTTAAACACGTAATATATATCTTAAAACCATTATCAATAAAAACGTATACAACGCAAAAAAATCATACCCGTTGGTCCCTGAGATAAATGCGTTCATCCGTAAAAACTCTTCAACTTTATGTGATATACAATCGGATATAGATCTATCTATCTGTTCTTAATCTTATCGGATATAGATATATATCTAGTCACGAAGGCTCGCCCCTCCTCGTTGAATTATATTAATGTCTTAGTGTGCGTGAGGCGATTATGAGTAAAGTAACGACAGCAAAAAAACAACAGATTATATTTGTTAAGTATATTTTATTAAAAAATATTATTTTAAAAATAATTTTAAATTACTAATTACTAATTAAAGTCAAAGTATATAATCTTATTTTAACATCATTATCAGTGGTTCGAACTGCGAACTTAATTTTAAATTAACGGATTTACTAAAAGTCAATAAGGTAGAAGTTTTGTAAGTAATGAGGGGGTTATCTCAAAGAAATCAACTCGCAATATGATTTTTGTGAATCCCTTTCCATTTTTTCTCACTGGAATATCAAAAAATTGTCCAGACCGAGCGGTGAAAGAGACCGGTATAAATAAAATCCGGTGCAAAAATATATGGGACGAGGGTCAATTGCTTATGAGTCGTCTAACGGTGTACAAGTTGCAGGTTCTATACTGTTAATCTCTATTATTTAAAAAAAATACATACATTTAGATAGCTAAGTCCTCCAGTTTAAATGATCTTAGCGGATTAAATTGATTTCTAATGTTCCGTTTGTTAAATATATCACTCGCATCGCGTGTGGCTTTAAAACCACTGACTTGAATCGTATATCGGTAACGTACACGTGCCGACAGCCTTTATATTCAAAAGCAGTTCTTTATTCCAGTTATGAAAGTTACTGGCCGATATTAAAGATCGTATTTTAAATAATTGCTTTATACACGAACTCACACTTTGTGCTCTATTTAGTTTGCGATATGGAAGCCATATTTCTTGGTTTGGTGCCATAATGTAGTCGATGTGGGAGGAAGGGAGTGTTACGATGTTGTCTCTACCTCGTATAAATGAATAAATTTTCAATAAGTTGTCGTCTTCTAAAATTATAGCACGGGTAGTAAAAATAGATTTTTTTTTATATAAGAATACCCATCGCAATATCCACGAACTGAACAAAACTGAATGTTAAGTAGTGATGATGACGTCATCCTGACCGATATCTGTCACGGCACCAGTCTCGAGGGACATATTATAGTGTACAAGTGTCTGTGATCCTTCACTCCTATAATCCGATGGGAAGGAAAATTCGAATCGACCGGAAAGAGATCAGACGCAGGACCAACGGTATTACGTCCTTTCCAAAGAACGGGAGTGCACACTCTTCCAACTTCCACACGCCTGACAGTTACTGAGATTTTTTGACAGAAAAATCTAATAACTATTTATCACGCCGATCTGGGGGCTTGTGCCCAGAAATTTGGAATCTATAACCTTATGTCTAGCCACTAGACCAGCGCGGTAGTCACACAAGAAGTAGTACTAGTATAAACAATAGTATACCGTTACAGTGTGATATACCATTACAGAATAGAATTGCGATCTTTAATCAGTAATAGTATGTTTTTATCGTGTAGGCAGACAGCTGGGCCACCTGATGGTAAGTCACCACTACACATAGACATTGAAATATTAATCATTTCTCATAACAATAATGGTATGGCTCATCAAGCCTGGGAACTAAAAGGCTATGTCCCTTGTGCCTGTAGTTACACTGGCTTACTCACCTTTCAAACCGGAACACAACAATATTAAGTATAGCTGTTTGGAAGGTAGATATAATGAGTGGGTGGTACCTAACCAGACGGGCTAGCACACCTAGTACAAAGCCCTATCAGATATTAATTCCTTCGATATTTACACGGAGTTGTGTAAATTAACTGTTCAACATTGTTTAGTTACATTTTTAGCATATTATGGAGCAAAAAAAAAAAGTTTACTTTAATATATATCCCACGTGAAAATTGGTTTGACTATTCTCGTAACTAACGTATTCACTCACACTAACTTCTCATACACATAAACATTGTTTGTGTTGTCTGAATCCGGTGATAATAGTTACGTCACATTATATCGGTACATTACAATATACGGTACAGACATTTTTAGTATATTTTTTTTTCTCATAAAAATGTGAGGATTTCGTTATCGTCTGAAAATATATTTTTACCTTTTGTCTTTTTTGTTTTTATAAGTAGAATTCTGCTTCAGGGTATAACGTTGAACCAAAATTCAAGAGTTTGCAAAGTTGAAATCCACTTAGTCGGTCGGTGGCCGAATGCGGTTTAAGTTATTAACTTAATTATTCAAGTGACATTTTGGAGAATGTTAAACATTATATTCGAATTTTATCTCGTAAATATAAGTTCTTATTATTAACAACCGTCTGTTCTCTATCAGTACAGGAATAAATTAACTCTTTCCATGTTCTGAGTATCACATATAATTCTTGCTTATTGTTTTACTATTGTGTTTAATTGTGTTGGTCCAATGGTCTAAATATAAGGTCGCTCGTCCCGAGGTTCTGGGCTTAAACTGCAGGTCAGACCGATATAAAGTTATTGGGTTTTCCTATTGAAAAATTCTCAGCAACAACCCGCGGAGTCTAGGAGTTGAAAGTGCGTAGTCATCCGCCTGAATCCTTTCTGGTCTCGTCGAATTTGCCGTCCGATGAAAATTCGATAGTAATAACCCAGATTTAATCTCGTGACCATCGGACATCAACGTTCATGAGCACAACTATAGCTTAGGGATTTGTTTATATTCCTGTAAATATTATATAATATAATAATATATAATATATTATTATATAATATAATTATATAATAATATATAATATAATTATATAATATAATAATAATTTATTGGTGCAAAAGTAAATATTACAAAAATTATAAATATTGTGTATACAGAAACAGCAATCCCCACGGAGTAGTTAATGAATTCTGATTTCCGAAATGAGAGAGTTCCGTGAAATAGTCACTGATCTCCGGTCAGGATCTGGCATGCGTTCCCACTTTAAATACAATCTGGATTAAAGTACTAAGCAGGCTCAGCCACAATACTGGGTAAATAATAATTAAGAAAAAATAATAATTAAAACTAATAAGATTTACACACCTTGATGCTAATTTACACTATAATGAACTAAAAATAAAAAATCTAACATCAATTATTTTAAAAACTATTTCCAAAATAAATAAATTTCAAACGATATTGTTGTATATTTTTATGTATCATTTAGTGTCAGGACATTTGCAATCCTCCATATGTCTGACCACTATGGCACTAATGTGCAGCGATGACCACTTACCATTAAGTCGCCCATTTGCTCGCCTACCGATGCTATAAAAATAAACAAGTATCTGTATACATGTTAATGTGTTCGACATATACCTACAGTTTTTCCTGCGACGCGTTCACTGAACTCGTTAATTAATATAGTGAGTTAGTTTGTTTGTTACGTCACTTCTTATCAACCGATAATTATAAAGTTTTTCATGTTGTCAGAGGTATAAAAAGGAACAGGGTAGCTCAGACCTGCCCCGCTCCCATTCACATGAGGGCAAAGGATATACGTTTTTCAGAATTAGTACTATCTCGGACATCTTTGTTTCCAGTATATATCTTTTATACAAGAATTTATTTATTCATATTTCCTTACAAAAGGTCTTAATATTATTCTGGTTATAAATAATCCGAATAGTTTCCTGCTCCGTGATACACCATTCTCTCGGCGCCACACTTGCCTTAGAACACCTTTATGTTTATCTTTTAACGTATCTATAAATGTTTATAATTTTTTTTGTTTCGTTATTTAGTCGTTAATAGATGTAATCATTACAAAGTAATACGCTTTTTTAATTTTTACCAATTTTCAACTGTGAAATTTTGACAGGATAACAACGTCTGTTGTGTTACCTATTGTTTATATAGACTTAGTTTTTATATGTTCCTCACAGCGAAAGATTTTTATGGTTTTTGTCTTGGATATATTTAATCTCGACCTTATAGATTCTGTACCGTGCTGTAAAAGATTGAAGCGTCAATAGCGCATCAATGGCTTGTGGGCCGCCTAGCCATGTAAACAGTCGCAAGTTCGATCGTTGTCGTACTAGCACAGGCTTTAAGCATAATTGGAGGGGTATATAGGAATATTAGTACTTTATTAAAATTGAGCATTATTAATATACTATATTAAAAAATAAGGTTACGAAAAACCGTAAATATAATGTCATCTTTCTTTGTTTTAAGACGTTTGCCAGAGTTTATTAAATTATTGAATTGATTTTTGAGTCAATGTTTGTCATATTTCAAACGTCATCCTAAAATAAAAACTCATATAATATGAATTTCACGCGGGATATCTCAATCCCTTGTCATAGTATATAATCTAAATTACCCCAACAGGCATGAACACTTACGCTAGAGATAAATCATACGAGATTTTTTTTATCGCCTTAATTTACTACTTGCTCGGCGCCAACGCCAACTGTCACACCTTCGTCTCATTGTTTACACGCTTCTGACGTCACTGCTACGACGTCACTGCCTCTGAATATTACGTGATAATTTCTCTAAATTTAGTCTTAAAATGTCAAATATTAAACTCGGTGTTATAAATACATTATTATTTACTTTCATCTTGATTGATCTGATCTATTTTAGTGGATCTATAAATTATATTATTGCCTTACACGCCCCGTAGGCTGTATAGTATGTTGTAGGTATGATACAGGCAGGCTACGGCGTGTATGTATTTAGGCATTCTCGTACCATATGTACATATAAAATCAGCTATGTTGCAGTCTAAGTGGATAGAATATAATAATGTAGGTACAATATATATGTTTATATAGTCAATACATATTTGCATAATAATTTCAAGCGATAACTTCGCACAGCTCAGATAACTTTACTTGCACTTTAAAATATTAGTTTTTGACTTAAAATTCAGAACTTTTAAATTAGTTCGAGTGGTTCCACCGAATGTATAAAGTTTTCAGTTCTACGAGGTTAAAGACAAAATATTTTATTGTAGTTGGATTAACTAGTATAATTTTAAAATGACGGGAATATTTTTAAGAGTTTATATATTAAGTATTATAATAATATAATACTTTAACATATTTATTACGTCGCGACTTCGATTATGGGTATGTATGCTTATGTATACGTATGGGTAGCTATGGTTTATAGTCCGTGAGTCAGGACATAAGTTTAAAAATATCTACATTCATACCCCCCTCTTCCACGTGGGGGAAACGCGTTTTTCCAGAAAAAAAATGGGTTTAGGGTAGAATAGCTATAGTGAACGTATTGTGTTATAGAGTATATATGTAATATGTAATAATAAATTGCATCCGAGCGGAAACCGGGCGGGCAGCTAGTATATACATATATTTATATGTATCCACACAGCAAGAATATATTATAATATGATGTAAAAAAAATCTTAACAAAAAGCTATACAAGTATACAAATACAATCGTTAGTGGCTTTCCGAAGAAATGTAAAAAGTACAAACCCAATAATTGCTAACGGAATGAATGGTAAATGTTTTAATTGGTTGCGATCAGAACAATTTCTAGAAGGTAATTTCGATGTCGTATTCCAATACAAAGTAAATTTTCAAGAGTTAAATGTTCTGTTATAATTAAACAAATAGTTTCTGTTTTGTATTCTTTATCGATCGCTTACAGCCGTACGGATAGAAGGGCCCCATTGAATGGATTCATTAGTCAAAAAGACGGGTTCCAATATTTTAGCGAGTGAATAGGAGAAATTATTTCGCATCGCGGCAGCGGCATTCATTCGATCGGGACGCGTTGCCTTTCCTATATTATTTGTTGGATTTTAATCTTTATTGTGTTGGAATAAAGCCTTTCTAGTTAGTCATTTAAATTGACATTTCAGTGTATTCATTTTTAACTCCGTGCCTAAAGAGGGCGTTTGGTGCGTGAATTTACGTAGTTGCATGGATATTTGATGGGGTTTTCTGGATATCAGTCCGAGTGTCAGATACGTCCACAAAGCTCAGGAATAATTCGAAACCGTAATAAACATTTGCTACATTTTTTTTTTATTTCACAATGTTCCAATCACTTAGTTTGTTTTTTTATACCAGCAGTATTCCTTATATGTATAGCCGTATTCCTTGCATGATATTTTCTCGGATATATTTATTTTAATCGGGTAAATATTGGAAAGATTATGACGTGGTCACTATCAAAAATATATTATTTTTTATTTCGTCGCTTCTTTTGTTTCTTGAGTACAAAAATAAATCAAATATTTTATTCTTAGCATCTAATTTAATTATAATAATTTCTACGTTTTTTTCTTCTAATATAGCACTTATGACACCACTTTATTATGGACTTGTTTCGATTTCGAAAAATTACAACATTATATTAATATTTTTAACAGACAAGATGTAAATGTTATAAACTGCTTATAGTTATTAGAAATCAGACACCACATTTAGTGTACCTGTAGATGTATTCTATAAAAAGAAACTCGAAACTGGAAACTCACCGCAGAATACGCGCGTGAAATGTCAGAATATGACATGCGATATTGACTATAATAATTATAAAATTCATAATAAATACATATATCAAAATGACCGTAAGTTTTTGAATAGTATATGAGAAACTGTATGGAAAAATCTAGAAATGAAGTTCAATTTAAATCATTTCCAAATGCTTTCGAGAAATATTTGGGCTAATATATCCTTCCAATGTGTCAGTGTTTGTAAACCTGAATGGACGGTAAGGTTTATTTTACATGGACCAAACAAAGCGAAGCATCAATACTAGGGTTAAGGAATACATAGGACGTGTCAAAAACAGACAGTGTTTCGATGTCGGCGGTTTCTAAACGTGTTCAGTATAAACCGAACCGTTTTATTCACTTTGATAGTCCAGACCTTGTTAGAGAAAATCGACTCGTACCTGTGACAAAGTGGAACTGTTCGAAATTTAAAATATCTGGATTTCATTACGGAAGCTTTACAGAAGATTATTCGAGATTAATTAAGATTATAATCTTTCTATGACCAATGAAGAGTTGGCCTGGCAATTAATTGATTTGAATCGTTTTCTATATTACAAATATTATAATGTTTAACATCAGTTTCTGTAACACTGTTCAAGTCAAAGTCAAGTTAGCTAATTTGGCTTTTGTTCAGACTTGTTTAGTTAATAGTTGTAATGAGCGTCAATAGCGCAATGGTTTACGGGCCGCCTAGCGATGTAAAAAGTCGCAGGATCGATCTTGACCCCTTGGGCTATTGTCGCCCCTACTCCTAACACAAGTGATAAGCTTAAAAAAAGGGGTAAATAGGAATATTAGTTATTCCTTGATTAATACGGAGCATTGCTACAATTCTTTTTTTTTTTTTTAAAAAAAAGGAGGTCAATGAGCGTTCAAATTACAACGAAATTAGTATCTGACTTTGATCAATGTTTCTAAAACTAGAGTTGATTTAAAAATAAAATACAATAACAATGTTATTACGACAAGTCAGGTCACGGAAGCAGCTTATTGTTGACTGGTATGACTCTTCATAATCGTAGAGCGTGACAAATCACCGAAACGCTTACAAGAGCACAAGATTTATATTTGATTTATCATTTGCCATTACTTTATATTGCCACGAAGAGAACTACTGGATCTAAATTGCTTTCATCTTCCCCAGACACTTTGTCGACATACGAAAATGTATAAACACTAGCTGCACGTCCCGACTTCGTACGACAAAGTTGCCCTCCCATTTACTCCCCTAAAGATGTAAATTTTTAAAAATCCTCCCATAGCGAATGCTGAAATCCTGGGTGCAGAATCAGGTTATGCAAAAGAGGCATTGTCATCGGACCTGAATCAACATGCGAAATTTCAGATCCGTAAAAAAAATCCGTTTCTAGTGAACACTCACAAACAATGTAGGTTATTTTTTGTTTGGATATAGGTAGGCGGACGGGCGGATGGGTCGCCCATAGACATTGTGCTGTAAGTAATATTTGCTGTTCCTTACATCGCCAATTCGCCTCCGACCTTGGGAACTCAGATGTTATGTCCCTTGCAGCTTGTAGTTTCACTGGTTCAGTTACCCTTTAGAATCGAACACAAAAAGAATTGCTGTTTGGCGGTAGAATATTTGATGAGTGGGTGCTACTTAACCAGACGGGCTTGTTCAAAGCCCTAATACACCAAGTACTACACTACATAAAATCTTTATAAATACACTATTTTGTTTCATATAAATGACCAACGAATTGATCTTAACAGTTGCGTTGTGTTAAGTTAATTGGTTAGAAAATATCGGTGGTTTATTTGTGAAGTTGTATAGGAACGTAGTTACTTATTTCACGTTATAGCAACGGTTTGACAGACGCTATTCACCAACCACACAGCGGCAGTATATTTTAGGGTTGATTACAATTGAGTTTTAAGTTTTATACAGAATTTATCGAAGTGCTAATAACTCAAGGAGTTTAGTTTTGTTTGAAATCGACCATATCGTAATTAGAAGTTATGAAGTTAATTGGTACTTTGTTAAGTTTATTGTGTAGTAAATATCAAAAGATTAATAAATTATTTGTCCAATTCTAAATTTACCGTTTAAATAAATCCGGATAAAACAAGATCATGTAAAATTTGATGACGTCATACATTTGTTTCATACATTTCACTAGAGTTTGTTTATTTCTTCGGGAGTCGGGTAACAAACACAACATGTGACACTAAATCATAAATAAAGTTGATTTGAAGTGACAACCCTACATTCCACTAAAGTGCTCCAATTTCCTCATTTCAAAATACTCCACTCAACAAAACTATTCTTTTCTTACAGGTAAGTGACTGGCTTAATTCTACCATGAATTAGCTCGATTCGACAACCCTACTGGTTAAATGGTGGCAGCTATCAGGTATGTGCAGACTTTACGGTTACACTGAGAAATAATTTTGAAAGTTTAAATGCGTGATTAACGATTTCATTAAAAACGGAAGGGATATAATAAATAGCCTTATATTACGGCAAATTAATGTATTTTTCCTTTTTTTAGTTTTTATGTATATATTTTATCTTTGTAATAGGCGGATTGCATAAATATATAAATAATAAAACTGGGCTGTTCGGACTTCGCTGCTCCGAGGGTTTCTTCTCACCAAACAGGTGGATAAACAGACACTGATGTAACAAAAATACCGTTTTCGGAATTATTTCTATTCTTGTGCTACAAGCTATTGCTTCTGCAACGTCAACGGAAGGTACCCTATAGTTTTTTATTCCCTTTGCGATATAAACAGGTTGTGTTTTTTAATCCAATCTACAGCAAATCTCAATACTTGGTATTCATTTGATGGCTCCACAACCCAAAAAAATGATCTTTTTGTACGTTGAACATACGCTTACATAGACACTTATTATACCCCTGCGTGCCTTGCCTGATTCGTAGCTAGTATAGATATATTTGATCATAGAAAATGATGTTTATGTATTCATACATATGTTTACTTATAATGATATTCTTCATTAGTAACGTAGCTCCTAAAGGATTTATAAAATGTATTTTATACCATTTCTAGTATATATTTTTTTGTTCTGTGTTCGCTACTGTCATCTGTATTCACCTTTATTGTACGGCTGACGCTATAATTTGGTTTCGTTGAGGGAATTTTAAATGGGGACTGTCAAGAAATGCTCGTAGTTTGGTGAATTTACATGTAAAGACTTTATCGAAATTTATTTCCAAGTAATGAGTGAACGTGTTTTTGTTAAGCAGTACTTAAATAGTAATACAATATAAATCAATTTTGTCTGTCGTAGGGTATATAATTTTCTATGTTATCTACAATCAATATGGAAAATCTCTTTTGTTTACGATGTTTGGAAATGACCAACAAGACACACTCTAAAGTAATAGTACTTAATAGATTGTTAACCTTAAGCGCAAGCTAAAAACAATTAATTATTTACGCGAACAATTAAATATTATAAAGTGATTTATAAAATACACTTAGAGTTCTTATTATATTAAAACTCGTCTTATAAAATCTAATTTAAATTTTAATAAACAATGAAATGATAAACTTTCGACATTTTAATACGCCATATAATATGTAACACAATGTAATGATCGTTACTTTATATACCCTGCAGCTTGTTGGTAGCCTGCCTTTATTATCGCTCCATAAATCCCAACTTTAATATTGATGTACCAACGTTATACAAGCAATAACATCCCTTATAACGTCAGTCTATAACCTAATATTGCTTGAAAATCAACGGTAGCTTTTATTCGTTTTTTTGTTTAAAGTATTAAATATAGGGCGTTACTAAAAATCCTTTGTTATTCAGCATTAATTAAACATTTCATTTGCTAAGAGATTTCGATGGTGTTTTAGAACTGTGTATATTTATTATAAATATAAAAAAATAATGTGTGCAACATGGAATTTGTTGCTTGGATGTTTGTATTTTTCTGTTAAACCGTATTTTTATACGCACTAGTGTAACCTACTTTAAATGTTATAATCATGATTCTTTATCTGTATAAAAATAAATATATATTAAGTAGACGCGGCAGTTGTCATACTTTTTTTATTTATTTATAGAAACGATTCCGAAATGAATGTGATTCTCTAACTGTGCCAAATGTCACTCTTCAACAAAATCTTTTTCAAATTCATTACCTAACATACGAAATTAGAATCTGTTTAGCTTCTTAGTCGTAGATACTTAACAGCATAATTATTGCTGTCACAATTAAAATATATAAAGGGCATATATTACGTTCATAGACCAAAAATTTGGTTTGAAATTATCAAACGAACGAAAGTTATTTATTGTTATATGTATGTATTGTCCCGACGAGTTATCTCGTTTCTGGACACTTTAAGGCACTCCAGGGTCTCCTAAATCCTTTTCGGATGTCGCTCGCGAAACTTTGCGAATGGGCTATTGTTTAACGTCATTTTTCATTTGTATATTCTATTTTCCAGTTGACAAAATATAAAGCGATTTGTTGTATAGATTATGAGTTTGTTCGTTTAATATATTTCATATTAAATTTGCAAATAAAAATATGCATTGATGGGAATTTAAACTTCATTAAACAATGTAACATAATGTTTTAATATTTGAAGTTTTTCTTATTGTAATAATCCGATTATATTAAACTTTATTCAAATAGAATCGTTCGAATACTTAGAAATCTTTATATATATATTAAATTAAATCATGTAAAAAAGTTACCAGAATTGTGTTTCGTTAGAAAAACAGACATGAAACTCAACAGTTATTCTTTCTTATATTGAGATATAATAAAAATAAAAAGTATATAATAATAATTTGAATATTTCTTCTAATATGCACGTCTTTTCAATGATAGTAAATATAACAATTCAAAGAACGAGTTTTATTTTAAGAATCTATACAGATCGCAGTATGGGAACCAACATTACTATTAATCATTGTGATTTCTCGATCTCTCGGTCTCATTTATTCTTAATATTATAAATGCGAAAGTTTGAACGGATGGATGCTTGTTACTCAATCACACCGATTCGACTAAACGGAATTGAATGAAATTTGACAAAGATATAGATAGTAGAATAGCACAATGGTTACTTGTAGGTAAATAGTTTTTATCCCGGAAAAATATATATAATAACTGGGCGACGTGCAACAACTAATTTTCCTAATACACATTATGGAAACCTCGAAGATACGTGCCTCGTGGAGGTTGTAGGTAATTTCTTAAGTCATGATCCTTCATGCGGTTCGTTGCGTATAACAGGAACCGCCTTAGAGCGACCGGGATTAAGTCTCAGCTCGACTGAGAAAACACCCACAGGACAAAAACGAAACCCTTACTCGCCAGAGATGGATGTATGTCTTTTACTTAGTGGTATAGGACATTTCTACCATCGATTTGTTCTATCAATAGTATACAAGGTATGTTAGGTATAAATAATTGGCTGTCATTTAAACCGTTAGCTCATTTAAGCGGTTTTGGTTAGGTCCGAAATGTATTTGTAGCAAACAAAGTAAATTGAGCTACTTTTAATAAGCGGTGAAAATATCTTATTTGATCAGAAATTAAGGTAATGTTGATATCATAGAAAATGAAATTTAATTAAACAAAACATTTAATTTTGTTCATCAAATAGAAATCTAAACTCACCTCAAATCAAATCTAACCTCAACTCACGTAACAAACTTAGAGATTATAGCTTATAAATATTTGATAATTCTTCACTTAGTGTCTGACCATTAATCGCTAGTGGATTTATTGACGACGAAAACATACGCTGACAAAATAACTTTCGAGCTGATTTCTCTCGCTAAGCGAATATAAAAAAGTTAGTTTGATTAGAAATATCTTGCGATAATTCTCGTCGCTAAAATTATCAAATATATTTTTTTAATTAAAATGCTGTAATTAGAGCGATGATATGAAGTTAACGCGATTTGTTCACGATTCGCGTGGAAGCGAGGCCAAGGTGTTTCTTCGCCCTCATTAAGATTCCCTCATTACCAGACCGTGAGTGGATCGAATGAGAATAGCATGGGATTTTGGGACTTATTGCTTTAATCCTGAGGTCAAATTCAGTTTAAAGCTGTTATTCTGTGTTACGATTGACAAAACACAAAACGAAAATTTTTTGGAAATTATTTGGAATACTGATTAATTTTAATATTATATATATATAAGTATAGTATATTCATATATTACATCATTCTTCTATCGTTTAGTCCTTTTGAAATAAAACGAATATCTATTCACAAAAAGGCGTGCCAGTTCAGTATCTTTTCCTCTATTTATTAACCGATTTACTTTATCCTTTATTGGCAGATATTGACGAGCTTTACTATTACCAATATTTAAATTCTGGAAATAAGATTAGAAAATAAAATTGTTCGAATGCAAATTTTATATGTTTTCCTCAAATTTTCAATAATTTGTTCGAATGGCATCTACTGGATAATATCAGTTATATTTAATACTGGCTATCCGACCCGGCTTCACAGGGGTACATTAAGGGTATATAATTATATATGCAACTGTTAGATTTTAGATTGATTAAAAAGAAAAAAACTTGTTTTTTCTGCTGGGAAAGTTCAAATACTCGGCTTTTCTCTACTATAATATGTATTTCTAGTGTATTCGACATATAAACCTTCCTCTTGAATCACTCTGTTATTTATGTAAACCACATGAAAATCCGTGGCGACGTTTCAGAGATCTATGCGTAACCTTATCTAATATTATGTAGAGACGTTGACAATGTAACATATTTATTGAAACTAAAATGTTACCAAAAAAAGACTTTTGAACTGTTTATTGTTTTGAAAACTTTAACATTAAAAATTTGCAAATTTCAATATTTTTTTGAATGAGATATTCATATTTTAAATGGGTTTATTGGAGTCAATAAAAATATATCTTCACAATCTATGGCGAAATGCGACAATTACTTTGGAAAGTTATTTATGGAATCGGAAATGTGACGGCGCGGCTGTTGTGAACGCTTTTGTAATATATGTTGAAGCCTTGGTGTGATGAGCGTTATTGATTAACATTTTGTACTTTATACTCTGCGTTTGTATGTTGAAGTAGTTATTCATCAATCTGCCATATCAATATATACATTAGAAAATATAATAATTATTTACGAATCCAACGTTCATTCTGAAAAAAAGAATTGTGTACGGACCGCCTAGCGATGTAAAGTCTCAGGTTCGATCCTGACCACTTGAACTATTGTCGTCCCCACTCCTAGCACTAACTTTAGGCTTGATTGGAGGGATAAATAGGAATACTAGTGATTTCTTAAAATTAAAATTGCCAAACAAAAATATAGGTGTTCTAAATCATCGTTGGTTTTCTAATTACACACGTAACCCAATACATTTGAATATTATAAGCCTTTAATATGTTTCTTTGAGTTTGTTTAATGTTTAATATTATATTTGCAACATTTATTTACGGATATACGGATACGGTAATCCAACATTTATTTTCCTGACTTTTTCACTCCGAATATAACGTGTTATTATTTATGTCAATTAATTTATTTTTATATCATAATTAAAGCATCTTGTTAAATGTAACTTATTTTATTTATCTGTGGCAATTTTATATAAAGCATTGTGAACATTGCTATTATTTCTTCAGTTATTATGAGCGCTGAATTCTCGCTAAATTATTATTTAAATACAGAACAGAAATTCCCATAAAGAATACTATTAAAAAAATAGTATTAATGAATTGTGCTAAAAAGTACTAACTTTTTGACGTCACGTGTAAAAGAGAGATAGCCTCTGTTTCTATTGTATTTTAATATAATTTAAAGATCGTTTATACGTAAGTATTTAACATGTGTTTTTTGTTTAGTACTAGTTAAAATGTAATATATTTCATAATATGTACCTGTATGTAGACAACACGTCAGGCGCCGTTCGTGATATGTTTGTTATACATGTGTCGAAGCTCCTAGGGTGATAACTCGCGAAAATTACGACGACGCCTTCTCTTCATTAGCGGGCGCTGTGGAGCGTGTTCTACAATTACTCCCTGGGACTCATTATAGATAAAATATAATTTTAATATAAATTTGAAAGATAATAATTATAGATAAAAATATTTTTTCTCTTACCTACAACTTTAATCCTGTTCGGATAAAATAATTAAACAATTTAATTTAGAATTTTTCTAAGAAAATCGTCGTTTTTTTTTAATTCAAAAATCAAAGTGCCTATACTTTATCAAGTAGGCTTTTCAATCATCACTTTACAATGGTTTGTAGATTTTAACAAGAAGAAACTTTAAATAAATTATTGCCTTTGTGTTATAATTTTTTTATTATAACACAAAGGCAATGGTCAAACTTTTTACTTCCCCTAGTTTGACATATTTAATTATAATCAATAAAATTGAAAACTTCGATATTTGATACGATTTACACAAAAATATGATGCGATACTCAGATAATAACATAACAACTCTTAAAATATTGTTGCTTTTATAGTTACAAAATATCGTTTCAATCCATTAGCTTGCGGTTGATCAGCGTTGTGGAATAAGCAACAAATCTTTACAGGGGAATTACATTACTGTACTGTAAGATGTTGTAACAGATGAAACTGTGTATCTCCAAGCTGAGCGGCTTGCTCGTATATCATCATAGTTGTCTAGAAGTTTTCGTTCTGGAATTGCATAGT
Source organism: Vanessa tameamea (assembly GCF_037043105.1). Taxonomy (NCBI): domain Eukaryota; kingdom Metazoa; phylum Arthropoda; class Insecta; order Lepidoptera; family Nymphalidae; genus Vanessa; species Vanessa tameamea. The sequence continues at coordinate 9,703,263 of NC_087325.1, forward strand.
TTCCCAAGTATTAATCATTACATAACAGAGATAGTACACAACATTGCAAGTGGCTCTTAATCAAGTAAACCACCTCGCCGAAGTCGAAACTGAAAGCTAATGCACACATAAATCTAATTTACAAATTTTAACAGGTCCGTACAAATCCTCGCTTGAGGTTGGAAAAAATGTACGAAACATTTCGAGCGACCGAACATTTTCTTCTCCTGTTTATTTGAGGGTTTTGAGTTTGTTCCACCAAGCTACTTCATAGCGGGTTTCCTGATATATGTACGTATATGTACCCGCGGTTTTAAATATTTTTTGATACTTTCTTCCACAGATCAATACACATTTATTTATAAAATGTACATTAAAATAATACTTACTCTGAATTGAAATCGCAAACCGGTAACCATTTACAGGTTCCGTCCATTCGGCTATCTGGGCTCTAAGTTAATAAAAATGTAAATGTAATTGAAAATTATTACTATAGAATACTCTAAACCATGCATTTTTAAAATGCTAAATATGTGTATTAATTTCGTGCTTGCTTTGATTAAAAAAAAATCTTTAGCAAATTCTCATGTTTTCCGAGAAAATTCTGAGCCATAAATATACGCTGGAATGGCAGAACGGTGGATTAAGCATAGATCTCTATTCTTTAGAGAAGAGGAATTCCTTTCATTGGCTTTACAATATTAAAATGAAGTTTTCTTTTTTTTTTGTTTTAGGGAACAAGAAATTCTTCAGCATTTTACTTTTTATGTAACTTGAGTAACCCGGCACAAAACTGCATAATAAATCGGTCTTTGCACAAAGTGGTAGAGCAACAAAATCATTATACATATACATATGTACATACATATTAAATGAGGCAATTCATTATTTTAAAAAAAAAATATTCTTCGTTTTGAAAATATCAGATATATATAGATATTTCCTTTCCTCAATGACATCGAACATGTTGAATTAAAAAGAATCGCTCTACAGATATGGTCGGTCACTGGGGAAACGATTTTAATTAATTTCTGGAAGTCACTAATTACTGTATTAATTGATTGATGAATCTTCGTTTTCTTATTCGGTATCCATATCATGGATTAAAAATAAACCAAATACAAAAAATGTAACATATATAATTTTTTTTAGGCTGACAACAATTTGTGACTGTTGCCAGGGGATATCATGAAAAAATTAACCATCAATTATTATTTTTTTTCTAAATATTTTTAGTATATATCTTTAAACTAAAATTTAACTTTAATTGTCATTTAATCAAACACTACGTCCTGTTCGGAAAATAATATATCCTGATCTGAGAAGAGTCGACGAAAGAAACTCAGAATGAGACTAATATGTATTCTATATATAATACTATAGAATACTACTATTAAAGTGATTTTATTATTAAAAAGACAAAATATATACGTACAAGAACACTTGTTTATTGATTTTATATTTGTATAATATTAAATGGAAATAAACCGCTACATAGTTTCCACCAACAATATTCGTTGCAAGTACAACATTAAACCATGAAAAATGAATGGTTCAGACGATATAAAAGATTTTACGATTTATAATTTAATCCTACTGCTAACCACAAGCGAATATTTCGTTTTAAACTTTGTGTATGTGAATTAATGGAACGGATTACATTCATGGAATTAATACAAAAGCGATATCAAACTTTACTTTAATAAAGTAGTCGTTGTAATATAGACTCGGTCGAGTTTATTTTTTATATCCATACTAGCGCTTTCTCCTTCGCAAAGGTGCAATTTGTTAATAAAGTAAATTATTTGATATGAATATAATGTTTACTCTATAGCACTCAGGAATAAGGTAGCTTTCTATCAGTGATATTTTTCTTTAGAATGAGATCATTTTTTCCGGGGAATACTCGAAAAGAAAAATACAAAAGTATAAATTATTATTATTTATAATATTAGTAAATATCTAAATTAAAAAAAAAAATCAATAAAAATGCTGGTATTTGGAATGTCATATTCGTTATTGGCGCGTCGAAATCCTTGTTTACTCAAAACTCACATCAATCCGATATATGGGTTGAAGAGGAGTTTATCCAAAACAATAAATGATTAATTACAATAATTGAACTGTTTTTTAAATATTTTGCAATCCGAATTCTATAAGTTATGCCAAAAAAATCATATTAATTTACAAATATTTTTTAAATGGTCACGGTTGACAGTGATTACAGATAAGCTGAAAAGATTGTTTTATTTCTTTTTTTTATTAGCAAATCCATTTGCAAACTTATTTGGTTAAACTATTGCAAATAAATATAAAAAAAAAAATCCTTTCAAAAATTAATGAAATGAAATTTGTATAGCTTTATCAGTGAACTCCTCTGTTCACTGATAAAGCTATACAAATTTCATCGGCTACAGAAACTGCTCAGAGTGTCTTCTCTATCCTACGTGACATTGGCGAAATAACTAAAGGCCATTAAATTAGGAATTTAATGAAAATTGTGGATTTTATATCGTAATGTATAAGTTGTTTTTAAACGTCGTAAAACATTTGATTTTTAGAAAAACTTTTTAGCGAAGTCGTACTTAATTTAAGTATCTTCCGTGAGCAGAATAGAGCTGAATCGTCAAAGACGCTAAAGCAGCCTCGCCGGCATGAAAAAGTCGTCGTCGTAAGAAACGCTTACTAAAATATAATCTCATTATATTAAGATTCGACGTGGTACGTAGCTATAGCTCGTGGCATTCGTAGCACGTCTACGAGTGCTTAAGTCGACCAATCGCTAAGGAATTCGCCTGGAATACATTCGCGCCAATATTATTTCATTACTTACCTGTCGAATAAACGATTCATAAATTCTTATTTATAAACATATTATACAATTATTATATTTGTATTTTATGCTTAATCAAATTTAGTATAGACTTAAGTGTAACGTGTATGTATATGATTGATGAATTACTGTTTCACCCCAGTAGGCTTAGTAGAACGCCGTCTTGTAATATTACTATTCTGTTATAGTGCACGTAAGACTTTATTAAATAAAGTATATTTTGATTTTTAATAATAGTAAATGTTATTACAAAAGGAAAAAAGTACCCTTTTGAATTAAAATATTTAATAAAATTACTTAATTAATAAAAAAATAGATTTAAAACTTAGTTAGTCAACATTGTTAAAGGATAAATTTAACACGAATCTAAATTCAATTCGATTGTAATTATATAAAATTCGAATAAAATAAAACCCGACTCATATAGTTTCTTTAAATTTTAATGGCAAAAGAGGGCAGGAATTTTTTCAAATCATTTCATTAATGACGGAGTTCCGAGGTAACCGAAATGATAACCATTTCCGCATTTTTTTGAAGTCGGTTAAAAATGAAACATTAAATGATTTAATAAACGCAAAGCCAGGGATTAGCGCGTTCGTATCGTATTGAAACGAGACGCTAAAACCGAGTTCAGTGGTTTTTTAATTAATTTTTCATCTCGGGCAAGCCTCGCGGTCGGCGGATGGATCGTTAAAAATGTAAGTGTCCATGTGCATATGTATGTATTTCCTTATGTAAGGCCTAAACCTCTATGTAACGTCAGAAATTTAAGTTTTTATGCTAAAATATTTCTATAGATAAAAGGTTCAGGTTTTCTTTTCGCCCAGCGGAGATGAGTTATAGATTAGTATCATACGAATAATTAATTGTTTTTTTTTCTTGGATATTAAACTGCGATCTTCGGCTAAAATTCTTTCCGTTGAGCTTTGTCGTAGGTTTGTGTCTTGTTGATTGCCAAGGTTGGTGGCGCGTCGGTGATGTAAGGAACCGTTAATATTACTTAGATCGCCAATTTCTATAGGCGCTGGTGTCTACTTATATTGAAGATGTAATTTGATTTTTAAGTTATTAAAATAGTCAATAAAATCTGCAGATATCGAAGATAGAATCCTATTGAATATAATCATATTATATCAGCCCTGCATGCTCATATTTTTAGACGAATGCGTCTCGCGTCTCCATCAGTTATACAATAGTACGTGGACGAAATTGTAATTTTTCCAATTTTCTCTCACGGACGAGGGTACAAATAGATAAAGTGGGGATCGCGCTTGATGTAGGTAATGTCAGATGATTTTATTAGTCTGTTACGTTTTATTCCGATCCATTTTAATTTATATAAAAGAACGAAATGAAATAAAACTATAGTTTACCTATAGCATTTATAAATTGTTTTGTCTATATATAACTGGTGATTGTGTGTATTTTTTGACAGTAATGAATTCCCTCGTAGCTTGGAATGTGTCCCGGATATCCGAGCGGTGAACTGTTAGTCTTTTCAAATATATCAGCCCAAAAACATCACCCGATAGTCTATTAACACGCCATTAGCCTTGATTACAAGCAACAGGTCCAAGTTAATTAAGGAATAAAAAAAAAACAAGTTAAACTAGCTTAAGAATTTCATTAATAATGTGTCTTAAAAATATATTATACTATTTTAAAAGCGTTTATTAAGTAATATTAACTTTAATGTGGGGTCTAAAAAAACAGCAAAACTTTACTTGGTGGTAGGGCTTTGTGCATGCCCATCTGAGTAGGTACCACCCACTCATCAGATAATCTACCGCCAAACAGCAGTACTTAGTATTGTTGTGTTCCGGTTTGATGGGTGAGTGAGCCATTGTAACTACAGGCACAAGGGACATCACATCTTAGTTCCCAAGGTTGGTGGCGCATTGGCGATGTAAGGAATGGTTAATATTGCTTACAGCGCCATTGTCTATGGGCGGTGGTGACCACTTACCACCAGGTAGCCAATTTGCTCGTTCGCCTACCGATAACATAAAAAAAATAATCAAAAGTACGCTTTTATAGAAGTTTTATATATACACAAATTGATTATTTAATCGTGTCTGCAAAATATATTATGACTTTTGATTTTGAAAAACAAAATACTTTTTCAATATTTTTGAAGACTTCTTTTGAAGAATTTTATAATGATTCTTAAAATCTAGAAAATTTAAATATTAACTAACGATAACTCAGGACAAATCATTACTATATTTAAAGAGTAATAACTTTAAATTAAGAAGGCGAAATAACTGTTGGCAATAAAACCATCCACACTAAAATAAGAAATACAAATTAAAAACAACACCAAAAGCAAAGATAACATATTTGGGGTGATAAAAAAATGAAAAAACAAATTCGTTGACCGATTCGAACTCCGCCGTGACGCGTACTGAGCAGCGGATAATTATGTAAAACCGATACTGCGACCTCACCGAATCGTTTCGAAGATACCCTTCACAGGGTAAGAGGAGAAGGTAAATATCCCATTCATCTCGTTTCGGTCCCATGTCGGAGTTTTTAGATTTTCCTGATTTTGAGTCATATGGTGAAGAAGCAGTATTCCGTGAAGTTCTACTCAGATATTTTTTCGTGTATTGATAGGTTTTAGGAAATATTTTATGTAATACCAGTTTTATTTTTGCCCCAGTACCTCAAATACATAAGGATCGCAAAGCTGTGTTAAAATTTGCACTTTATATCTTGACCTAGTACTGGATTGGGTATAGTCGTAGACATTTTTTAACCAAGTTCGAGGAGACCATCATTTAAATGATTTAAACAAATTACTAAATACACAACCGAAGTGTTGGTAAAAATAGATTACTTTTGTCACGATTTCCAAATAAAATAAAACGAGACACGTCAGTCGATACTTTGGCACTTCTGTTATTTAAAATTCGTCTTTCAGTGATCAATTAACACGCGATTAAATGCGATTACAGGAAACAGGCGGCGGTTAATCAGACATCCTCGGGTTGCAAACAAAAAACAAATTTATTTTCACTCTGTTGTTTATCAGAGCGGTTAATTCTATCCGTCCGTGTCTGACTATAAATATTATATTACGTCTTAACCGCTTGAACCCAAGAGTAATCTGTGTTAGATTCGTAATAAATTATCTCGTATGCGACTTTGAAATTATCATTTTCAACACTATACTTAAAGTTATAAACGTTTATCTATGTTTCATTCGTGGAAACCTCGACTGAGCGTTGTTATATTTCGCATAATATGTTCAATGATGTAAGCTGATTTAGAGTTTCTCTTTTCCCGGAAGAAGATGGATTATTTCAAGTTGATGGACGTACTAACATGTAATGCTTGGCGGTCAAGATCCCAGTGATCCCACTGAGGAGAGATCTGTCGAACCTCGAGTAGAAAGGCAATGAATGGGTATATTATATGTCCAGTTACTTCCGATCCGTGTCGGAGAATGCCATCATAGATTTTAAAGTGGTTAAAAATTCCACATACCTTGGTACCTCCGAAAGGTGTGTTTTCCGAAGATTTAGTCCGCGTTTCAATTGTTTTTATACAGGTCAATCGAAATGGCGCAGTGGTTAGAACACGCGAATTTTAACCGAAGATCCCGAGTTTGCGTGCTTTGTGTAACTTGAGTTCATAATTTATCTTTCGATCGACTTTGAAGAAAAAAAAATCCGATAAAACCTCGTTTCCTCATAACATTCAGATGCAGTTCTGGCACACTTGAATCCGCCAATCCGCTCTCTCAAGGTAGCTAGACTTTTGAGTAGTAACATTTTCAGGAATCATAGACAAAGTTTATATACTTCATATCATTTTATTATGCAACTGAGAAACAGATTATGAATGTGATTAATACTAAATATTAGTCAAAGATACACGATGACGACTGATTATGGTAATTGCAATACCTTTTTGAGTACTGCAAAGTATGTGGGAGGCAATAGCCCGAGGGCTCAGGATCGAACCTGCGACTATTACATTGCTAGGCGGCCTGTGAACTATTGCGCTATTGACGTTATCCATATCCACACGTTTTCATTAGAAACGGATTATGAGGTCAGGTGTATTTGCAGACGGTTTTATTAGAAGTTATGTTGCGGCCACGATGCATCTGCTTTTGTGACAACCGGTACGTTTTAATATATTGTGCTTTTAGTTTTGAAATTGTACTCGTTCGTAGTATTTATAGACAGTCGTAGAATTAAAGCATTACGTGCGTAATGTATAATATATAAATTATATTATACAGATTCAAATGTAGACTTTAAAAAAAATCTTCAACTACTTAATTTTTATTGAGTGTATTGTATACTCTGGTAACTTTTTTATAAATTAATTTATTTTGAACAGAAAATTATTGGTTGAGTTCGAATATAACTTTTTGAAAGTATTTGGGTTTACTACTATCAATTTCTACTAACTCCCGCCAGCGAACCTTATAGGAAACGTCATAATCATATGATAGGTGCGGCGCATTGCGCCCACCTGTCGCCGCGCGTGCGTCCCGCGGTGACGTCACGCCGACCGCGCCCGACCGCCGCCGGGGCCGCCCGACCGCCAGCCAGCCAGCCGGACCGGATTGATCCGCCAACACTCCACCGACACCTCACCAACTGCTAATCAAATGAGTAAAAATTCTCGAAATACAAAACATTCTACAACGATATAAGCAACAGCGGACTTAACTATCTGGAGGTTCGAATTCTCGAAGTAAATATTTTTCAGCCCTCTCCAAACCTAATAAGCTCAAATTAAAACACATCAGGGAGCGATCTCATGACATGTCTCGCTGGCTCCTTATCTAGTTCTTAATCCAAGATAAATATTACATCAATCGGGGGTGGAGACGGCGGCGCACGCAGGCGCGAACGTTGCCGGCCCAGTCCCGCTCCGGCCGCGCTGCCCGCCGCACATCGCTCTCGCGGGCGCCCGACCCGGCGGCGACTCGCTCGCTGCCTTCTAGGACTCCCGTAAATAATCGCGCTACCGTTATCGAAGTTCGGAACTCCGCTGAGCGTCGAAGTCGAAAACGCGCTTTGAAATCCGCCGCCGACCGCGCCGTATCCACGTGCCCATCTCGTTGCGTAAGTCGCGAAATCTCCGAAAACGAACTGAATCTCCTTTGACACACAAGAAAAACAAATAGCACACATCGAAATCGATCAATGTATCATTCCTGGTTTGTTATTGCAGCCATGTGTGTTTATATGGCGACCGAAGTAAATATTGTATCGGCCTGAGCGTGTTAGGGAGGTTAGAAGTGGCTTTCTTTTTTAATAGGTTAATCCGCAGACTGCGGGCGCGGTCTTTTTAACCTTACAGTACAAAAGTGCTGGTTGACCTTAAAACCGCGCGGCGACACCTGATTTGTTTGCGGCTAGAAACGGTTACAACTATGTTCTTTAATTGACGCACCAAACATTCAGATTTGCGTGTTTACATCACAAGATTACGTTTTATGTACGCTATAAAACAAACGGTACTCGTATGACATAGGGTTAATGTTTACGAACGACCTAATGTATATAAAAAAATTAATATCGAATCTCCCAATCATCACAAGCGGTCGTTAATATAAACTACATACGTATAAATAAATGAATGAACAAACTTCATTTGAATTCGGCACTTTCATATTCCGAACAGCCCACTTGAATTTTTTTAAATCGTCCTAAACGACTTCTTACGCTAATTAATGGCGTCTGACGCTTAAGGAATTAGAAATTTCGACAAAAATTTATATTAGCTCTTAACGCCGCCCTATTAACTTTAAACTTAACTCCATTTTATATTTAATTATGCTAATTTTATCTGCTTCTTTTGTTTTGTTTTTTTTTTTTTAATTATTTCGTTCAAATGCAGTGTTTTTTCCATTGTCTTCACTTTCTGTCCCTTCTTTCCTACAACCCTGCTATTGAACACGCACCGTTGCCAATTCAGAGTCAAATTAAATAACTGCAGTTGTAATAATGCTTACAAAAAGTATTTAAGGTTGTTAGTTGTTCAGAATTTATATCGATTTGGTTCGTGCCAGTATTGTTAGATTATTTGAACATATATCTTATATGCTATAAATAAATTGGAATAAATATATACTTATTATAATACAGTATGCAATATTTATGATTTGTATATTCGAGCCGCACGACACTGCCAAGAATAGACAACAGTTATCTTTATAATGAAATAAGCAATATGAAATATCTCTGACCGAATTTTGGCCTCGGCTTTAATCTCGAGGATCTAACCGCGCAGGATAAATAGTACTCAGATTTTCTTTTATTTCTCTTTAATCTCAGGATCAGTTTATACGTTAATCCGACACGATAACTTCTCAAACGACTTCAAAAATTAAAGAAGTTATCATTTCGGCTGTATATTTATTTTTATTTGTTAGCTACCTCATTCAATCCGTTGGTAAATTATTGTTTTCGTTTCGAAGGGTATACTCTCCTCTTGGTCCCAATTAAATTAAAAAAATATATATTTATCACCCATAAAGGTGAAAAATACGGGATGAAATTATTTATGGGCTCGAACTTTTACCCCGACCTTGGATTTTAGCCCAGGACCTGATCTGCAGCTTATATGATAATGCAGCAATAAATAATACATAAATATTGTACATAACTAACTGTAGCTTACTAATAAAATTCTCTTGATTGACGATAACTTAAAAACAAATACTATATAATTGTTCAGATCTACGTAATTGTAAGTAAGATTGATTAATTTTAATTAATTCAACCATAATGAATTTCTTACCCTCGATCTAGATCCAAGATAGATAGGATCTACGAGATATTGTACTTTTTAACATAGAGAAGCTAATCAATATCACAATATACGTCATTCAAAGTAGGCTTTTACAAGCACTTTTGAATCGTCGTTTTACAAAACTATATTAACTGAAGCTGTCACTAAGCTTGCTAATTTGTATTTTAACTTTTTATTGTATTTTGCCTCATCCTAGATACGCATATTATCTTTTAACAATTTTGGTACATTTTGGACTATAATCGTGCTACCAAAAATTTACAATAAGTGAAAATATATACCACGGATAATTCATTTCGTACAAACCTTTATAAAATAGAGAATTGTTTAAGTAATTAATAAATAAGGCTTATTAGGATACAATAACATATAGATTAATAGTTATCGCCCGCGTCTTCGTTCGCGTTTTAGGGGTTGGTCGTCAAGTGTGTGTTGTGCCACAAAAGTAGCCTGTGTCCTTCTTTGGGGTTCAGACTTATTTCATATCAAATGATAACAAATTTTGTTCAGTGGTTCGGCCGTGAAAGTAAACAGACACACAGATATACTTCAACATTTATAATAATAGTACCTATAGATCAGTATAGATATAAAAAAGTTTGGAGTTAGGATTTTTGGATTTTCTTGAAGTTATTGGATATTCATTTAATTGAATATGGTTCACAGAATGAGAATAAGTTACTACTTAGTTTCTTGCCAGTTCTCCTCTTTATAATATATTCAAATTGAACTTATTTTAAAGTGCGTGTTGGTCAAGACACTAACAATATTTCCAGTTTTTAAATGATGAGCAAAATCAGATTTCCTATTCTGAATCAATACTAAGTTTTTATTGGTCGGTTAATACCATCAGCTGCCGTTGACCAATGAGCATTTAGATTGAAGTCAAATTAGTTAATCCGACTTTGATTAGCTTAACAGAGACTGGAGGATAATCTCTTAATTATTGACAGACAACCGTGATATCAATCAGACTGAATAAAGATGATTTTGTTCAGACTGAAAATTTGAAATTAAAAATTGATACAGAAAATAATTAATGTAAAGTATTTAGGTAATAATGTTATTTAAATAATGTTTTGAATGGTTTTTACCGGACTTTAAAAATACTCGGGGGTTGTTTTTTTTTTGTTGTTGCCTCAGAACTCGTTCGTTTATGAACCGATTTGGGAAAATATTTATATGTTGCAGATCATTTAAATTTTAAGATAAAAAATATGAGTTAGTGATGTTCGTTGAATACATTTTTATGGAGTTGTAAATTATTTATAATTTTATTTCTCAGTGTTATTTGAAGTATTACTAGTGTTGTTATTTTTAATTTATAATTTTTACATTGGTCGTAAAAGAAGATAAGGATAACTTATCCATAATACGACGAGATGAAGGGATGGGTTAATTTAGTGCAATGAAGCCATTTCACAGTGTAGCAGTATTTCCTATATGTTTCCGCAACACAAAGGAACAATATATTCAAACGGAATTGCATTCCACCACCATCTACGAACCTAGGTTCATGTGTGTTCTAGAGTTATTGGTTACATCGTACATAATATTATTTATATAAATAGCAAATTTTAATTCTCATCAATTTTTCTATATAACTTTCCATAAACAAACAATCTTGGCTAGTATTTAGTAATTTTTCATTAAAAAGAGTATTGATGATTTTTTTTTTATTATGTATTTAGGCGGATTAAGCAAATGAACCACCTGATGGTAAGCAGTCAGCACTGTCTATATACATTGGCGCTGTAAGAAATATTAACTTCTTTACAACGCCAATGCACCACTAAGCTGCGGGACTGTGTTGTTATGTCCTTTGTGCCCGCAGGTACAATGCCTCGCTCACCCTTCCAAATGGAACATAAAAATACTAAGTATTGATGTTTGACGGTAGAATATCTGTTTTCGTTCTAAACTTCTATCACCAATGGTTGTCTGTGAGAGATCGCTGTATGCGATAAGACAGCCTTTGCGTACCATTTTTCAAATATTTTGTGTTTCTCTTATGTACTCGTGTGTTGTGCAATAAAGTATTTTAAATTTATTTAAGTATTTTATATTAAAAAAATAATAATAATCAAAATATCTGATGAGTGGGTAACTACGCAGACGGGCTTGCACAAAGCTCTTATTAGACTCATTCGCTATCACATTGAGTAAATTAAAATATATATTATTCGTGTCGATGCTCTTTTACTTTACTGTATTTAGTGAATTCGTATGAAGTATCGATTAGCTAAATATTTGCATAAGTAACGATTGAATATATCTATATATATCTGATTGGCAATTCAAACGACTCATAAATAAAAATAGACCCAAATGACGTATCTATGCGAGACGCTCGTCTATCTCTGTTTTTAAAGTCCCGTTCCCGATTAGGCAATTAACTCTTTTCGGTTTCTTTTGATTGCTTATTTCATTTGATTTAAAACCTCGTTTAAACTATACGATTTTAAACGATCAAACCATTTGAATACTTTGAACGAGCTTTCAGTTGAGTGAACAAAAATCGATTCGATTAAACTTTTAACTTTTGTTAATTATATTTATATTTTTCATTTGTTAGCTATTTCTTGCTGTGCAATAAATTAATTAACTTAAATCGAGCCGTATCATTCAACTCATTATAATATAATAACAAAACAGTAATTGTTAGTTGAAGTCGCTTTAGTTCAAATCCGATTGTTTATTGCGCGGTTGTTTGCGGATAGATTTTGTCTAAGGCTCATGATATTATCGTATCACTTTTAAACGGTGATTATATGTAGTTTGCACTCAATATACAAGATTTCGTTGCAGGGTCGCGATTCCGTTAACTTTGGGAACCACTGTATTCGACGATTTATTTCTGATGCTTGGTAATTTAGTACCTTATGTCCTCGTGTAATCTTCTTACACGATTCTACGTTAAACTTTCACAAACAACGCCGGTAACGACTTTCAAAAAAAAAAATGTAGGTACCTGTTATTTCCACAATCGAATGTGAAATTCGTGTTGATTAACTTTAGGGTTGTAATCAAGATCGTATCTTTTTAATTTCGCCCGATCATAGCAGCATCCGTTAGCAATGTTAGAATTAAAAAAAAACTATCCTTGTAATACCAAATGAGGAAACTTTTTTTTGTAATTGCCAACTAAAAATTACTTAACCAACATACGTAAAAGATATTACGTACAAGATTCGTATCGGAAAAGGTATAAGTATCGGTTATTAATTCATAATTAGCTGCCCTGCGCAGTTCCACCCGCTTTTAATTAGACTAGTGGTTGATAAGGCCACAGATTCCGAGGTTCTTGGTTGAAATTCACAGTAAAAACCCCGGAGTCTGAAAGTTGGAAGTGTGTGCGCTTCTGCGCTTCGGAAAGTTCGTAAAGCCGTTGTTCGTGCGCCTGAACTCTATTCGGATTATGAGAGTGACGGAACAGAGCGTGCACCTGTGTTTGCGCTCACACTTGTGCACGGTAAACTCAAACTCAAATTCCTTTATTCAACAAAGAAGCATTATACGTACTTATTGATAGTCAAATTAAACACTACCACCGGTTCCGAAAAGGAAACATCCTGACCTGAGAAGAACCGGCGAAAGAAACTCAGCGGGTCTTTTTTTTTTGTCAATCAAATTATGTACATATATTGAATATGATTAGAAATATGATTAGAATAGATAATATGTCCTACGTAGTTGGCTGGTGGTGGTTGGTGGTCTCCCTGGAGATTAGCTGCCATATCGGAAATCGGTCAGGACGACATCATCTATCTATGAAGAGTAAACAATACATTCAATTTAAAACAAGTGACCTCCAACAGTGACTCGTATTTACTTATCTTTATCTTAAATAGAGCAAATTAGTTATATTAGTAATTAGTAAGTATTTCTTCATCGTGCTTGAGTAATCAGATACGTTTTTATTATTATTAAAGTTTTCAAAAAGGCTAATGTAACTATAAAGTGAGTAAGTGGAAAAACTCAACCTTCAATGTTTTGAAATCACGAAACCCCGACAATGTATCGAACTACTGAAACGTTTCTTGAAAATACAGCAATAAAGTCTTAATGGCTCAACGATACACGCCGTCTAGCATATTAAAAAAAATCTTAGGTTCGATTTTGAACCCTTATATTATATATAACAGTGATTATTTTGATAGAAACAGTGACAGACATTGTATAAACACGACAAGTAAAGGTTTCCGTATTGCAAAGTCGATTCATCCTTCCTTGCTGTAGGTTCAAGAAACACTTATATCTTTAAAATTGATAATTATCTATTCTATATTAATAAGGCGTATTATTAGATGGATTATATAGATGATAAAAAAGTGTAAAGTTAGTATTCGTTGATTTCCATGCAGGATAAATAATTATGTAACTTATAGTCGGAAAAGAGTAATTACTCAGTTTCTCGCCGGTTATTTTAGGTAGAAACTACATTCAGAACCGATAGTAGTTTTAACATAAATGCAAACAATATTACATATTTAAATCCATGCGCTGGAAAATAAAAACAAACTATATAAGTCCAAAAAAAGCGTTGTTAGATTTTGTTGAAGTATGAAGTTTTATTAAGTAACGAATAATAAATAAAGTACCTACTACTTTTTGTAGCTTAAGAAAATATACAAAGATTATTAGCTTAGTATATCATTGTTAAAAATACGATTAAAAACTATTAATATATAATGAATACGTAGTTACATTACTACTGGTTGCGTGTAATTTGGTTTAAACAATCAAGCGCTTCGTCGTCAGCCACTTGCAACTTTTGGACACGGGAAAAAGCACCAAATCCTGTTCTTCTTTTCAAAAGAAAGCCTTAACTAAATAAAATTCATCTCCTTATAAAGTGATCGAGTAAATTTTCCCATATTGATAAAATTAACGTTTGTTAAAAGTAACGTTTCAAGTTCCGCTCAACATTAATTCAAATAAACTCGAATGTTTAAGACACATATTATAAATGAGAGACATTAAATGTAATGAATTTCTTGAAAGGGTTATAATTCCCCGCAAGCTGCTAATCCCGTTTAATTTCTAACAAAAGGCGTTTAGTGTTTAATTTAACGTTCTAGTCTAGAACTCGATGACGTTAGCACAAATTGAAGAGCTCTTTGATACTCTGCTCTTAATGAAATTTACTAATAGTTATGATAATATTCAAACACCGTTGAATATATTTCGTACATTGATTGTTTAATATTCACAGTTCTATGTTCAATTGAATATTGTTTTATCTGTATTTGTATCAGTTTGTTATGTGTTTATTAATGTGAGTGTGTGAGTTTATCTGTTTAAGTCTTATTTAACTTATTATATCCCCCAGCTTGATGGGTTTTTTAATTTATAGTTTCTTGATTCTTTTATTTTTATTGATTTTGGTTTTAATAACTTACATAGTACAAAAAAAAGTTACGATGGACAATTTTATGACTTACGAATTAAAAGTTTCCCCGTCGGTTTTATGACGTTTAATTTCTGAGAAAAAGCGCGACGTGCGTGCTAACAGACCGCCAATAAAACTAATTGAATTAAAAAAAGACTTATAATCCCTCACTCGAAGTATATCAAACTTTATTGCTATAATTTGTGAAAACGTTTAAGAAATGTACAAATTTATCTTCGAATTATTATTACTAAATAAAATTAATAAATAATGTGGTTTGTACAAACATAGTGTAACAAACTCTGCTACTCTTAGTAGGAAATGTAAATTAATGTATAAAACAACCAAGCCTTAGATACTTATCTCTGAAAAATTACTCATGTCTATTGACTGAGTTGTCTATGACGTGCAACACGTCAAACAGCAGACGAATCACAATAGAAACCGAATAATTATACATCGCCGCTAACAAATAATTATCAAAAAAATCATAGGTATCAGTGGTATTTTTATAAAATGAAACTTTACCGTACCTTTACTGTACTTTACTGTACCGACTCGAATTCGACATGAAATTGTTCCTACATAAATTTTACTTAATTTTTTGTTGATTAATACGCTTGCTTTATCCACTTTAATGATCAAGGCATCTAGGTATGCTAGGCCCCTATAAACCTAGGTATGCTACGATTACATAGTTCACCTGTGTTTTACATTCAGGTCAAGCGAGGGGATTACACGCAACGCGTTGCTAATAAACAATGAAGATTGTCTTGATTGGAAATGGTATCGAACAGTGTACTGCTGTATAAGATTTTAAATTAACATGGTTATTTTTATTACTATTAGATAATGTCGAAATATCGAGCTCCACCAAATAAAAATAAAAAACATGGTAAATATCCCGTTTTAAATACTGTTAGTGTACTGCTGATCTAATGTGTATAATGAGACTCAATTAATAGATACAAAAAATTAGATTTTTACTCAAATCAAAATATACATTTCAAATTGTCGTCATTATATTTCCTAATTGCACTCGATATTTTAATTGAAATAAAGTCATGAAGTCGATGACACGTTATTTGCCTTATTCAACAACTAAATTCCAATTGTCTTGCAGTTTTTTTTTTATTTTGAAACTATGGACTTAATAATATTATCTGTTAATTAATAAGCTCTTGTTTAAATAACGTTGTTATCCCTTGTGATAAGTCTCTATACCAACTTTAACTACACACAATCGACAGGGTATTTTTAATACGCACAGACAAATAAATATTTTCGTAAATGTATATATATATTTTTAAACTTTATGAAAAGGCAGACGGGCATATGGACCGTTGACGTTACAAGCAATATTAACCAATTCTCACATCGCCAATGTTCCGATAACCTTAGAAACTAAGATGTTATATCCCTTCAAACCGCATCTCAATAATACTTATTATGATGTTTGGTAGTAAATATGTGAAAAGTCGGTAGTACCTACCCAGTCGGGCTTGTACAAAGCCGTAACTCCAGGGAAATGTGCGAACGAATACAGCCATAGCTAATTAGGATTTATAAAAATGTCACATCCATTTTATTATTAGCTTAAAGGTAAGCTTGGTTAACCTTAGACCACTTTACAGCCTATTCGATATATGTACCGGTATACTATATAAACGTGAACGATATCAGTACATACAAAAGCAAACCCTACGGTTTATTTCACTTAGAAGCAAATTAGTAACAGGGTTTCGCATTTCTATTAACTAGTTAGTGTTGGACTCGGGGGCCATAATGATCGTGGAGTCGCTATTGATATTCACGACTATTGATCGGAAAACACGTGAGGAGTTGTGATACACGCTTAGTAGTTATTCTTAACAGTCAGTTGGAACTAATCATAAATTAAGCAACGAGTTTTTAATAAGCATTATTGTGCTGTTGATGTGTTTTTTTTTTTTTTTTTCTATTTTATATATCTGAACCGCTTTAAAGTAATATAATTGATTTGAGCTGAGGCTTTCACGTCACAGTTATAACTGTATGACGTATAACGAAGATACAATATAAAACATAAATTTGGAATACAATATGTTTTGATGAATTTAACGCGCAACAAAATGAATAATATATGTTATATTATAATTAAATAAACTAGAGATTAATATCAAATGATTATGTTCATTATTTAAACATTTTCATACGTTTTGACAGCAGACGCGTATCAGAACACATCCGACTTATTTCCTCAAGCGAGAATTGACTTACGTCGTAAAGATATCCCGCCAAATTGTTTTCACAAATCATTTTAAGAAAGAACAATGCTGGATATTTTTATCTCTTTCTAACAAAACGGGTAATAGAGCGTAAGATAAAGGACAATTAGAGTTTCACGTGAATGACTTTATTAAATAAAATGGGGGTTCCGTTTTTATTTGGGATAAGCGTTACGTTTCCGAGAGGATCCTTCAGGCTATGTAACTATGGCTTAAAATGTGTGTACAGGAACACTTAGTGATGTTGTATTTGAGTTTGAAGGGTGAGTGCGCCAGTGTAACCACAAGGTAATTTTAATCTCCAAGGTTGTTTGCGCATTGGTGATTTGTAAGGAATGGTTATATTTCTTACGGCGCTAATGTCTGTGGGCGGTGGTGATCACTAAATGTCAAGTGGCCTATTCGTCTGTCAGTAGTTAATAGGCAACTACCGTATAAAAAAAACTGAATAATATACATATATAGACTCCTTGAATTACTTAATGTTACATTGATATCCAAGTATGTCTGAGATTTTATCATCTCGTACTTGCATATTTCCCAAGAAGTTTAGAGGCATTTATACATTCCAATCAATAGGAAAGTTTGGATAAAATACGACGCATTTATATCATTCAACTCGTAGAAAAGCAGTTATTTTGCTTAACATGATAGATAACCTTTGTCTGTCACTGCGAACATCGCTGGATCTGATTTATTTGTGGTTTTTTAAGAGATCGTAATTACTATACGATTATGTACACATGTTTATATTTTAAAAACTACTGTACGTAGTCATTAAGCAGAAACTGAATGATCGTGTTTAGTTATAATGTGGAGCATTCTTTGATAAAATATGTAATATGTATTTGAAACCTGGACTAATGTTATTATGATCGCGACTGGTTCATTTAGTATAATATTTCTAAAGAAGGGAAGTAAGGAACTTATTAGATTCTTTTAAATACCAAATTTGCAAATGATTTTAAAATCGTATAAATAAAGTTAAACTTGTAATGTAAAGTTTTCGTCTTCGAAATGTCAATAGCTCCCTTCCCGGGGCAGAGCAATTAATTTAATATCCCGCGGAACATTTAACATTTACCAATAAATAAAGTTAGAGCTCATGTAAAAATAATCATGAATGGGGCATATCTTTTTGTACAGGATTTTATAGTTGATCTTGAAGATATACGATTTTCATACAGGTGATAATTTTCTTTCAGGTTTTCTTATTAGAGTCTAGATTCCGAGCTGGTCTAAGATTTGAATTATTTTTGTCTTTTAAAGTGACAATTCAAAAATACCTAGTTTTTAGTTTATTTTACAGTAAAAATAATAATTCGAAAATGCTAGAGCGAAGTATTGTTATGCCTACAGTTTCCGGATTATAAAAACCCGTTCAATATTAACCATATCGACTTGTCCTAACCCAATAACACAATTCCCATACATCCTAAATAGGACCACGAGCGTGCTGGCTCTCATCGCAGCCTTAATATTAACATACATGACATTTCCATTTGTTTGCGATGCCCGTCCCCTGGCCTTGTTTTATTATGTATAATGTAAGGAACTATAGGCCCTCGGCGTACCGCGATAGGGACGCAATTTCGTCTGTTTTTTATTTATCCTTAACTCCTTTGTCGATGTCCAAACGCGAGACGTAGAATAAATGTTTTGTAAATTAGATAGTGTTGAAGGGACTTGCGAATAAATACATGTGTACCTGCGTATGTATTTTATTCAGTTGGTATTTATGAAATAATTCAATTTAATATTTTTTAATAAATATCGTTTAAGTAGGCGGACCGGCAAATGGGCTGAAAATTTAAGAAATAATTTTCATCGCTCAATACTCATATGGGCAATGCGCCACCCACCTTAGGAACTAAAATGTTATGTCCCTTGTCCCTGTAGTTGCACTGGTTCACTCACACTTCCAACCAGAACACAAAAGGTATGCTGTTTGGCGGTAGATTATATGATTTTACTTTGTGGTAGGGTATGTCGTACCACCAAGTAAAAAAAAATGTGAAACTAAACATTATCGACGAAATAAACTAACGACACGTCTTTATACTAATAATAAGGTAATTAGTGTTATGTAAAACGTAACATATATGTAAAATATCTTCGTAGGATATGTTTATTGATCAATCATGAGAAATTCATTTTTTCCGTTCGTCTGAACACAGCTCCCGTGGGTACCAATGTCTGACTGGAGATGGATATTAATCAAACTCTCCACAGTGATATTTATCCTTAACATAGGATAGAATTATAAAATATTTCGCAATCCTTAATTTAATGTTAATGTGTATTAAATAAAGATTTTATTTTATTAATAAATAGTAATTATTAATAACTTTTCATAGCAGTATTATTATCGAGTAATAAATAGTCTCTTATTAAATTCGAATCTGATGTTAAAAATAATTTAAATAAATAAGGCATATTGCTGGATGGGGTATATAGAAGTTAAAAAAACATAGTATGTATAGCTTGATTTTAAGGCAATGTGATATATACATTTAATTATATTTTATAAACACAGCATGTTATTTAATTGGTGTTTTCTTTACAGTTCTAGTTCTGAGTATAGATAAATAACATAAGTTATTTACCATAGAGTAAGCTGTTACTTTTATTTTTAAAAATGAGTAGGCAGACTGATGGTAAGTGGTCACCACTATTACACATTGGACACGCTGTAAGAATATTAAACATTCTTGATAATGTCACCAACTTTGATAAGTAAGATGTTTTTTCTCTAACGTCTGTAATTACACTGGCTTGATCACCACCTAACAAACCTGAACAGAACAATATTAAATATTATACCTATCTAGATGGAACCACTGAGTAAATACTATAATTTCATATAATAATGAAAACGATAGTCTTCCAAACATTTTGAGGGTTTATTGATAAATAACATAAATGAAACGGAAACTTTAATAATAAGATTTCGCTGTACAGTAACAAAGAAAAGTATCTCAGTCACTGCTGTACAGTATAATCTTGTTTCAAATCGTGTGGGGCAACCACACAAGTCTGAAGAGGCTTAGTGTGTCAGTGCGATCCAAGCGGCTCGTGGCTTCTTAAACGTTTAACTTGTAGTACTTTATGATCTTACTATTTTGAACATAGTTGGAAGTTATGTGAAATATTTACCAAAAGTTATACGTAGCGTCTCTTTGGTCAAGTGGCTAGTTCATTCGGCTGCAGTTTCTGAAGTTCCGGGTTTATATACCAGGCCGAGCAAATCTTCATTTTTGCGGCTGTTTTTTTAATATTTAATGTTTTAGTTAAAAAAAAATTATGCAAGCGTAATGTAGAATTATTTATCAATCTTTTCTATTATTATATGATTGAAATTATTCAATCTCATCTTATAAAATAATTAGAGTAATTAAATTTTTTATAGCGTATTTTTTTTAAATTATGAACTCACTTCGTGTTTTCATTGGACTCTTTTTGAACTTTGTTAAGATTCAATAATAATACTAAAATGCGTAATCGAAACGTGTTTGAAACCTCCGTCATAAGAGCTTATTGCTTGAATTTGATTTACGTGACTAGCACACTTAAATTTAAGTGGTTCTTTAGCTCAAAGTGGGGTAATTTTGTTAAAATTCCGAAGCATTAACTTCGAGGAATTGCTAGGGATCAATTAAAAGTAAATGTCCTATTGCCTTGTTAGGGCCGCCTCGACCCTCTTAGGATTTTCTTTAGGATTTTATGCCATCACGCTGCTTCACTACGAGTTAGTACGTATGTACGTGGCAGCATGTATGTAGCAGAGTTTCATCTCACAAATGCAGGTTGGCTCACGGTGCGTTCGATTAAGTCCTTTATTTTCCCTTATAAAAATATCTACCTACGGCCGTTTTCCATATTCAACGATGCTGTACAGTCCAGTACCCGATTGTTTTTGATTCACGAGTAACGAGCCGTTGGAGTCATTCCTGTGTAATAATTCACGTTAACGTGTTACACAGATATTCTCACGATGTTTTACTTAACCGCTGAGCATGAGATGAATTAAACATAAATTAAGCTCATTAAAACTCGGTTTGGCTCAGATTTGAACACGTCTTAACCGAATTAAGATCGTCGTTTTCAATCCACTGCGCCTTCACGGCTGCATGCTCGTGACACATAAATATATCTTTACCCACTAATTTTACAATATATTCCGAGTTTTTTTTTTTAATATAAGGTTTATTTAAAAATTTAATAGTTCGTTAGTATTGTTTAAAATTAATGAATCAACATATTCTAATTAACATCGCGTAACCACGCACCCTCCTCAAAAGGGTCTTAATGTGTCACTCTAATCCATGGGGATTCCCGCCGTGAAACGATTGGAAAACTTTTTTACATATACCTACTTACTTTCGTATATATTAATTATAATTACAACAATACTACAAAATTTAAATGTACAAGTGTTCCTCAAAGAGTACGTATGTATTTTATATATTATTATAAATAATTGTGTTTTATAAAGCAGCTTAAATTTAATATAGACAAAACAGTGGACAGGTTATTAGGATTATATGTGCTTAATACGTCTTTACATTTAATCTTGTAGATATCCCTACTGTGAAAAAATATAGCGAGAAAACATGTGTCAGATAAAATGTCACAATGTGTATGTAATCACTGACAGTCATGGCAAACCATCTCCCTGATAGCAAAGGAGGTCCCTTTTAACTTTGGGACAGTCTGTTACTTATTCACTGAAACCTTTTATAGCGCAAAATTAGCGTTGTTTCACACAAAACATTTGAAAACTGAAATTTCAATGTGTATGTTTATCTATATAGAGTCGAAACGAACTTGTTCACAGATTAAACTATTCTAATACGGCATAAGCTATGGGACCCAAAGGTTACGCACATTAATATGAACTTTACTTAAACGTATGACCGACACTCAAAGGTTAAACATTTATAAATAAAACTATTATCATGCACCAAAACTATAGTAGTAAATTAAACAAGCTTGCTGTATATTTTTGAATACCCTGTACATATATATACACGGTGTTCAAACGATTGAACGCCAATGTGCAACAATTAACTTAAAACTCCATTAAATAAGAATTAACTTTCGAAAACTATTTTGTCTTTCGATATAAGTATGTGTTTAATTTTATATTGTTTCTTGTTAATTATATTCTGTGTCTACCGAACTGCTATTCATGCGTAGTTGTTATTTATTTCTTAACTAAAATGTACTAGTAACAGACTTCACGATAAACATCAACCGTGTAACTCTAAAATCGATTCCACGCAAACAAAACCGCCGGCAACATATGTATAGTTGTATAATAGAAACGTAAATAACATCCAAACAAGTCCTCGTAAAAATCGAAGGACAGCGTCCAAATTGCCGAGCTATCACGTATCGATCAAGCGTATCAATGAATAGAGCCGTCCCTTGTTTATCGCCAGTATCGACGAAGTTTCCATCTCATTTAACGTGATCTGAAACATGCCTGGCATCGTTAAAGACGCGTATACGTATTACACAAGGTTATAAGATTAACTTACTAACCAAGATTCACCTCAAAACGATCAGTTAGTGGTGTATTTGGTGGTAGAGTTTTGCGCCCGTCTGGATCCACAATACCACCCACTTGTCATATTTTCTACCGCCAAGGAGTAATTCTTTGTATTGTTGCGTTCCATTTTGAAGGTTGAGTGAGCCAGTGCAACTACAGACATAAGGGACATAACATCTTATAGCTCATACATAATGTTGGTGGCGCATTGGTGATGTAAGGAATGGTTATTATATCTTACAGGGTCATTTTTTATGGTGCTGATGAGTCATTTGCCCGTTATAACAAATTAAAAAAAAACACAGCCTCTATTTCAAAGTGACTGAGTCAGTTTTGTTTGTAGTTACAACAGACGTAACATCTTATATAGCGTGGTTGTACGTTGTGCACCAACGTCTTTGTGAAAAGATGACTAACGTCTTCTCAATCATCAATTGATTCATTTTTTTACAGTTTATTAATAATATTAAATTGTAATTATATATACTTTGTGCGTGATTTGTGTCCCTTTGGAAGTGGGGCATTGTCGAATACAAGTTTGTGCTATTTGTTTCTTTTCGGATAGAATAATATCATCGGTTTGACAGATCTGCTTTTCACACTAATCATACTGTATAAATTGAGAGTTAAAATTGTATTACATGTGAAATTGTTCATTACAAAATGGCGAAACAAAGTCATTCGTGTACGATCATAAATGTATACAAGATTTTATTGTCGCTGTTGACACGAATGAGGTGATCGAGTGTAATGAATTTCCATCGTTTTTGATTAAACTATTTTGAATTATTTTCGGAATACTTTAAGAATAGAGTTTTAGTACAAGTAATTAATTATTTATTTCTTTACGGCATAAGTGAGTGTGTTCAACACTGGGCATAGAAATTGGCGCCGTCAAAAATTAACCATTCCTTTTATTGCCAATGCGCCACCAACCTTGGGAATTGAGATAATATGTCCCTTGTGTCGTAGATACACTGGCTCACTCCCCCTTCAAAACGGAACACATCAATACAAAGTATTGTAACTTGGCAGTAGAATTGTCATCGTACGCAAACGTACGATGTCGGATATTCAGTTGAACCAAACACACAATGACACAACTTAATAATTATCATCATCAGCCATTCAGATTCTACTGATGGCTGTAGGCCACTTCCAATGTTCGGCAAAGCACCCAGTTCTTCGTATCGTTCGTTCTCCAAATCATTATAATCTCGGAGTAAATATTTTTTGCATTCTCAAGGCAACTGTAATTAATTTCAATTGGTCCAGATTGTATGGAATTGAGATTGGAAAATGTTTATGAGCAAAAAGTTTCCGTTCTCAATAACGTTGTTCGCTAAATAACTTTATAATAAATCGATAAACATAAGATATTAGATATTTGACTTGAATTATTGGGTTTGAACAATTGAAATCTTTTTTTTCGATACACCAATCTATTTTATTTTTTCTTTGCATGTGTGAGGTTAAATATGACGCATTCGTACAAGGAGACTCAATTTAACAGCAAACGCAGTTAGGAAAGTTAGACCACATGTATTAAACTGCCCGATTAGTAAATTTTGAACAGTTTCCTATACAGACTGTATTCTATTTGAAAAATAATAGGGATTTTCCGTCTGCTGTTCGAGCGATTTGCAATCTCAGACTAACTTTGAGATATTTTTATTAAAGTTAAAAAAATTACTGTGACATGTTTATTTACAACAATGCAATGTTTATTAAAAACTTTAATATTGATTGTTTGATAGAATGTTTGTAACATTGTGTAAACACGAGAAGTAAAGATAAACCAACTCGTAACACCAAGTTTCCGTCTTCGTAATGTCAATACAGCCTTCTTTGGATAAGGTTTACAATAAAACCCTGCTTTACCAATTCAAAAATTGAAATCTCATGAATAAATACGGCGTTATACAACTATATAGTTGATAGAAAAGGTTAGAGTCGGTATTCGTTGGTCTCGATGAAGAACACATAATCATTTAATTTTAATAAACATTACATTACATTACTTGCCTGTTAATTTCCCACTGCTGGGCTAAGGCCTCCTCTCCCTATGAGGAGAATGTTTGGAGTTTATTCCACCTCGCTGCTCCAATGCAGTTTGGTGGAATATACATGTAGAAAAAATTCTGTTGAAATTAGACACATGCAGGGTTCCTAACGATGTTTTCCTTCACCGCTGAGCACGAGATGAATTATAAACACAAATTAAGCACATGAAAATTCAGTGATGCTTGCTGGGTTTGAACCAGCAATCATCGGTTAAGATGCACGCGTTCTAACCGCTAGTTCATCATAATAAACATGCCTATTTAAATTCATTAGTGGTTAATGTACTGATATTAAAACGCGAAAGTAAATCAGTCTGTTACGCTTTCCTGAATTTTTTTGTATGAAATAAGCTTTAACCCCAAGAAACGACATAGGCAATTTTTTTATACCTAACCCTTGAAGACCAACCCCATGCGAGCGAAGTAGTGGGCGACTACTAGTATGTCGTATTTTATAGTTAATCGATTAACGTGAATTTCATATAATACCGAACTTGATATAAAAGTTTTGTCAGTCAGATCAATGTCATAAAACTGTCTGGTTGTTTACGGAGCTCGTGATTGATCAACGTGCGTCCGCATCAATTTATCTGCAACTATGCAAGGCAGACGTCCTACAAATGCTTGTTTTGACAACCGTATACCTATTTTGTAACATTAACATTTTATTAACTAAGAGCTAATGAACTATAGACTAGAGTTTCTAAGATATGTTCTATCTTAATTATCATTTTAATAGTTATATCGTTTGGTGATTTAATAACAAAATAAGTTACCGTTTAATATAATATCCTGAAACGTATTTACTGTCGTCGTAGGCGTAAGAAAGTTTGCACTACTTTTTTTAACGTTTTTACAAATAAATAGACAGTATTCGTTAATTGTTGCAAATTTCAGTTTAATGTTTCGAATAGTCGATAAATTTACTATTATATTGTGAATCAAACTATTACCAGGATTAACCTCTTTCGGTATTTTCCAAACCGTATAAAGCGAAATATCACTCGATTTTATCAGCACAATGAGATATAAAATGAGGCTCGCCGGTCGTGAATGGAAGGATTATTCGTGTGCCCGAATTAATCTCATCGCTACTGTATCGCTAGTTTGTTCTCGGTCATTTAGAGCGTTATATCTAAAATTGCGTTAGCGTTGAAGCTCTATATATCCCAGTATACATAAAGGAATTTCATCAAAGTCTATCTATTCTATAATTTATTTTGACTGAAACAAATCAAGATGAAAACACTATTTAAATAAATATATAAAAGCTATGTAAAATGTTATCACAAATAAACGCCACAAGAAGGAGCTCCTCTAACAAGTTTCATTTGTTTCCGTTACCGAAATACAATATTTGCGTCTCGATTACGACCAAAAACAGACACGATAAAAACGTATTACGCGGTCTAAGGGCGCCTTTCGTTCTGAAATGTAAAGGCACCACAACGGAAACTTCCGCAACGAAACGCCAAACTTTCCCCATTCGGAAGCTACGATCGTGCAATCAATAAAAAACGTACTGATTGAACGGACCGCCACGCCCGTACAACTCGGACTCGGGGATTAAAGAATAATAAGAATGGTTATTCATTTATCTAGTTTTTTTTAGTATTTCCTTTTTTATATTGAACGTCCTCGTTTGTTATATTAGCTTATAAGATTGCATTTTTCGAGGTCCTAGGTTGAAATTCTTTGTCGGGTCAGTGAAAACAAAATTAATAATAAGTTTGTTGTCAAGAAATTCTGAATAAGTGTCCTAAGAGGTGCTTTGAAGTTTGCCAGTAAAACGGTTATATAGGGATTATAGAGCGTATTTGTGTTTGCGGCACACATTTGCGGACTATAAAATTTCTTTCGTATTCGGATTGTCTTTGGCAACCAAGGCCTTTACTCGGCCAGAAGTATCAAATCAGGAAAAAAGAAAAAAATGTAAACATTATAAATAAAAATGTGCTTACTTATTTATTAACGGTATTTCCATAACGCGGTTAGAAAGCTTTGTTTCGATTGAGTCGTCAAAGGAGATTAGGTTCGCTTACATAGTCCTCTCCCCGCTCTAATGCTTTGTATTCTTATAGTCAACTAAGTCTTCCTATATATGGCTAGTGGTCAGTGCTAAACGGTGAATAGAATATATAAATTAAAATGGCGTGGGGATATTGGTCGGCATCTTCTGTCCTGCCCGATCGCGGTCGGAGTCCGCGCCGAGCTGGCACTTCGGTGGTACACTCGCACCCTAACCCGCCGACAGCGAGGGAAGTTATGGAAACACACGACGAAAGCATAATTCACACAGCCTCAACGTCTAGGGACAGCCGTGACCACTCCGCTTCCCCACACTCGTCGTCAAATGGTGGTCACTCGCACCATCACGAAGTGCGACATGCGGTGCCCGCCAGCGCTTTATTTGGCGAGAGTTATGGAGAACTTTCTAGAAGGCCCTCACTCGATCTCGGGTCAGTGCGAAGTGCTTTAGCCTCGTGTTCAGGCGGGGGAACGCTAAGTGCAGGGTCTACTTTGACGCGTGGTGGTACACTCGCCGATTATCTTCCACCGACGCCCTGTCCTCACCACCACAGAGTGTACGTGGACCACCACAAACACTACGAACAACCAATTCAACCTGTCCATGTGGGTGTGCCTCATCACTCACATTCTCATGGCTCGAGTAGACATCACACGGACGACGAAGACGATCTCGAACCGGCTTACGCAACAGGTACGCTTTTGTAGAGATTTGTATGAAAAAAAAATCCTCTCCTTTTCATATATGTGTCTGTTAGATAAAATAAGTTTTTCTTTAGATTTTTCTGTCATTTGTGTTACTGTTATGAAATTCGATCGTTAGTCGGGCGAGGACGAGGACGCTCCATCAGGCGCCGAATGAAAATGCCGCGATGAATGGTCCAACGGAAGTAGGCCACAGGCCACGAAACACATTAACGGAGTAAGCCCGAAGTTTAATTAACACGATACTTGGGAATTGTCGCCAAATTTCTGAACTTTTAGAACGCTAGCCCACGATAATGTTCTTGAATTGTAAGTAGTGTAGCTGAAGTATGACCATCATAAAAGCTAATTTCATCAGACTCGTCCATGTTTTTTGGCAATAATTAATTATTATAATTCCTTAATAAATAATATTTTATTACATTGTTATGATTTATATTTTATGCAACTGTTTGTTTGAATAACATAAGGAATCTGATATTATTGATATCAATATTACTGATACTGACTATATTATATACTGGACATATAACAATGTTATCAAAATACTCATTTATCACATATTCACGGATATTAATTATTCATCTCATGCTACGATCGTTTTAATAATTTTACAATATATATGTTATTAAATGTATAGTTAGTTATATAATTATAAATATTTCCATTTAAAAAAAAAAAAAAAAAATATATACTCGAGTTAAAATGCGTAATTTTTTATATTTTTTTTAATTAGATTTTTATTAATAGGTTATATTAATGATTTGTATTATCGAAACAATGTCAAGTCAACGATATTACAAAAGCGTAGATCGGATTATACAGTAGACACGCTGGAGAGACATAAGCGACGGTGGGCCTTGTTACGTCACTCGCCGTACTTTCCAATGACGTCAGATAATTTCTCTTGAATGCACAGGATATGGATCTGTGTCGTATTCAGTTAAAATTAGATTAAAAGTAAAGATTGTTAATTTTATTTATTTGAAACAATGTTTTTTGTCATTCATTTGTTATTTTGACCAGTTCCCTTCGGTGCTCTATCGAATCTTTTAGGTCGCATCGTCCCAAAATTCTCCTAAAGTTGATTGATACATTTGCGATAGAAAATATATGTAAATTTTTAGTGTATATGAATTTTACTAGGCATAAATTAAAATAATCCCCTTTGAACACTTTCATTTAAAATACTGTTTTTTTTTTTCTTAAATTTACTTTTTGAACAAATCATATATAGTCTATAAACACCTATCTTATTTACATATTTATTATATTTCATCGACATAAAACAATACTTTGCAACCCCCCCCCTTGTTCTTACCCACAAATACCCACGCAATTTTCCCACAGCTGAATTGAGCTAAACATCTTTGTCCTCAATAAAAATATAAGAAGTGAAACGAGTCTTTAACGTAACGACAAATTTTATTCCCATAGCACAAAAGGCAGCAAGCGAAATTACTTCAAACGGTTTAACATTGTTCAGGTAACATTGTAGGCGTCCTAGCCCCCAGCGACGTAGGCCTCACTTCGACCTACTTTGAACTAGTACCTATTTGTACGAACACGTTAAAACTTTTAAAATGTTTCTTCGGGCTGTGTAAACTGAACTATTTTTACTAAGTGAAGGCTACATTCTTTTTTCAGTCTAGCTGAAGTCATTAGCATCACTGTCCCCCACGTGTATCTCTTATCTTTTCAAAGTTGTTTTTTTTTTTTTGTCTATTCATACGATAGCATCAGTATGATGGATGCGGTATTTTCATTCACGAATGAAATATTTATAAATCAATCTTTTCAATTCATTTAATAGATGATGTGTGCTTTTGAAATGTCTATTGAAGTTATTGAGTACTATTCAAAGTATGTATTAATTCATATGTTTAAAAGGACTATTTTATATTAATATTTATCTTAAACAAAATCACTATTTTTATACTTTTATTTTATAAATGCTTTTCGGTTAGCAACGTAGAATTTCATATGTACTTAGCATCGTTCTTAAAAACGTTATAATTTATTTTCTATTTAAAATATGATTTTAAATAAGGAACAATATTATCATTTAAGACATTAACTATAATTTAAAGCTTTTTTAACTAAGCAATGCTGTGTTTTATTCTTTCAAACGTCAAATCAATGATGACAAAGGGAGAAGACAGTGTTTAACTAGACACTGCTTATGAAGGAAGATCGTTGATATTTACGTTTAATTTATGACATAAATAAAACAACAATACTAGTGATGTTTCGACAACATTCGAAGACATTAATATTAAACAATTACCAAAGTAATGTTGAACTAACTACTAAAACTAAATGTACAAGATAGAATTTAACTAAGTTTGGTCGTTCTTCAAACAACAATAAGCTTATTTGTGAAGTATTTTGTAAATTAATTCTTGTAAAAGTATCGCATAGTATTGGTGGCAACGAGGTTGATGAAGCAATTTGTAAAGCCATTGTACTAAAACCTCATTTGTAGCTATAAAATCGAATTTTTTTTTTCTATCATTCGATATATATATGATATGAAAGTAACTGCCTGTGTATGTGACGGCGCTGGTCTTTAGCTTTTTTAGGAGATGGTTTGGAGTATTCCTCGACGCTGCTCCATCGTAAGTTCGATACATGTAGGTTTCCTCGTGATGTTTTTCTACATCGTTGAGCAGGAGACGAATGTAAACACAAATTAATCACATGGACATTCAGAGGTGCTTGCCCAGATTTCAATCCACAGTCTTTGGTTAAGATTCACGTGTTTTAAACACATTTTTTACACGCAATGGAAATATTGATATATTTGTACTTGTCTTATTGTTACTTCCTACTAAAACCACTGCGAAGGCCGTGGGCATGGATCGAAGAGACTGCAGGATCGCATGGATATAATGCACGCCTCTGGTGTTGAATTTTGCTCGTGGTTCAGCGGAGCTCTGCCCATGAAGCCAAGGCTAATTCGTTTCCCTGATACTCCTCGTCAGTGCGTTTGCTAGTGGGGCCTCCGGCCTTCCGGCTCCTCTCCTCTTTTAGGCCGTCTAGGATACGCGAGATCCTCACGCATCCTTGGCCCCCAGGGCTATGCCTTGTTTTTTAACCTAGGACCTCCGCCGTTTGGGAACGGCCCTTTTCCGCTCCCAGTCTGCTGTCCTTGTGTTTGACACAAGTATTTTCCAAAATAACCACGACCGGTCGTTGCCTGTGTATGTCGGAGGGTTACTTGACAGTGTTCTAACCATAGTAACACAATCTTTGATAAAGCTACATCCAATTTTATTGCTATATTAAAGAAAAAACTGGAACTTCCAGTTTCAGTCTGGAATAGATCAATAATAAAAATTAAATTCATAAGCGATCCACATTTTCATAGCTGAGATATGAACGGTTGACTGAATGAATGCAAGAACGTTTCGCGGCGAATGTAATTATTCTCAGTCACCTGCCGGGTAAGTTAACAGCGACCGAGTTGCGACCTACTTCACTTCATTCAATTATTTATTTTACGCATTTTATAAACGGGTTACCATTTAAATTATGATATATTGTCTTGGAAAATTATTTTTTTAATTTTTATTGTTTTAATGGGGCATTATGAGTTTTGTATAATCTTGATCTTTATGTATATGATAAGCTTAAGTTACTCCTTATTGCATCAGCTATTTGCCAGTGAAATTCCTGTCCAAATCGGTCCAGTCGTTCCAGAGATTCGCCGGAACAAACAGACGGAAAGACGAAAAATATAAAAAATATTTTAGTAAATGTACCGTGCATACATATGCATTCAGTACAAAACGGTTATTTTAATATTACAGACTCCAACTTTATTATATGTATAGATTAGTAATAACTTCATTGGTATACGCTTGAAGTAAATTGACATCCATTAAATATCTGGGCCGGGCAAAGGTCTTCTTCTAAATAGAATTAGAAGCTTATTCTATCACGTTAATCCAGTCCTGCACAAGAATAATTATAATATATAATCTCTCTCTTTCTCCCTATACCATCGTCATATCTTTCTTCTCTCTCATGTAACGAAAGGTTCAATTCTCATCCACCTATCGATTATAGAATCGCGCCTATAGGTGTTACTTCAAAAATACAAAACGAAAATCATACAGAAAAAAAATACATAACTTCGAAACTTAAGAAAAACCCTTTACAATTCGTCGGTTTATAATAAGCAACTGAAACACTATGTATAGAAACGTTGGAATTATATTCGATCAAAATATTTTTTTGGGATCGTACTCGACACTTGAAAACTAGGTAGGTATAGTGCAAATCGTAAATTCTATTTTCTCATTAACCACAATGCATTTGTTATCTAATAAAAGCTATAATTGGAAGTGGCTGTCCGTTATATTGACTGTTGTACGTTTCGGAACGCGCGTTAATCTCTCGAATGTCATCACATATAACATTAGACGACGGTATTATTATTATATCGAATATACGCCTCATTAGAGTTGAACACACGTTAGTTCCACGAATTCCACCCTGGAGACGTTTCGCTCGAAACGTGCCGTACGAAAACACGTTGTTCGCTTAAACAAAATTGTTTATTATTTTTGTTATCGTTATTAATAACTGAGTTAACGTGCCAGCAGATCAATAGTTTATTCCAGCAACGAGAGGACAAAAGCCAAATAAAAAACATTTGACGTCGAATGGTCGAGAGCTTTAATAATCTATGACATTCATTATGGATTTGTGGAAAAATGGCGTTTTGAACGTCGACGAAACCGTTATAGGAACTTTAATTTTATTAAAGCGAATATAAGTAGAAAGTGGAATAGTGTTGAACTATAAATAAAGATATATTTATCAATAACTGTTTGTAGTGCACAATATATATGAGTTATTAGCAAATCGTGTGGAATACGTAAATCTAAGGTATATTTATTCCTTCTTCGATTCGATTAGAATAGACTACGTCAAAATAACAATTTTTAATTCTTTGTTAATGCATCGCCAATTAAAGATATGTAGGTTCAATGACTTCTTGTAATTACACCATCTCACTTACACTTTTAAATGAATCACAGCAGCACAAAGTATGCACAATATTGGTATTTGACGGTAGGATATCACCAAGTCTACCTCGATGAACGTCCTCAAAGTCCTATAATTTAACTTTGTAATTTAAAATAATTGATATTTAATTTAATTTTGATTATACATTTCTGAATAAGTTGACATATAAAAAATCACTAACGTAGATTAAAACGTTAAAAATATAAATTTAAAACGCAAGTATTGTTTAAATACAACAATGAAATTTTTGCCTGTTTATAAAATTATTCACTAAACAATATATTAGCGTTATTTACAATTAACTATCAAAACGATGTTATTAATCGTTCCTATAAATTAAATACTCAATTTCGTTGCGGAAGTGACTATTCATACCGAAGTACGTATTTATACGTCATATTTATGAAATAAAAGCAACTTTCCTGTAAATTATATATTAATATTCGATTATTATAGGCATTGTTCCGAAATGAATTAAAATGCCCCACGTTTCGCGTGACTCAATACATTGAACGTAGACGATTTTTATGTATTTAATTAACTGGAATTTATTGTTCGTAATTTAATGTGAAGTAAGCTTTATGCGGCCAATGTGTTCTTCCAGGAAATATTAACCACTTGTAATTGGATATTTTTTTTCGACGTGCGATAAAATCTTTGTATAAATGGATTCATGTTAAAGAAATTTTCTTAATCTTTTCTCTTCTAGGAACTATTAGTTACAAGCCTTTGAATAAATGTATTTGGTGTTCAAATCTTTTTTAATTAATTAGACGTTTTTTTGCGTTGCTTAACTAAAACAACTACTTAACCGACATACATACATATATTAGGAGATGCAGCCATTTCAGAAAAGTTTTTTGTTAGTACATATATAATACAAAACAGAAAACTTGTTACAAATATAAATGCATTATAAAGGATCACTGTTGAAAAAAAAAAATGTGAATACCACTGTTTCTTTCGTAGGTTCTTCTCAGACCTGAGGCTTGTTTCTTTTCGAATCGGTAGTAGATTTTAGACAATCAATAAGTAAGTGTAATACTTCTATATATAATAAAATTAATTTTATATTTCATTTTCCATGAAATAAAATATTAGAATTAATTGGGTCCTGTAAAAGGAATGTTCTTAATCAGGCGAATATTTTTTCTTAACACTAGCTTTACCAAAGGAATACTAGTAATTAAGTTACGTAAGACTTATTTTAACGCTAATATTTTAACCCTTAATTTTAATAGGTATGTTCATATACTTGTATTTTAGTAATGGTACGGTTTGTTAATGGTGGTAGCGCGAGATTGGGTTGACAGGATGTCATTAGACGAGCAATGTGCAATGACCTGAAGCGATGCATCCGTAATTATTATATCGAAAACCTTGACACCAATAGAAACCTCCGGCACTTAATCAACATCTATACAAATAATTTTATTTATAATGGTGTCTATACATGTAATATTTATCTTATTAATATAAACATATATGTAGGTATATTTGTTATAATGTTGTAATGGTTGTCGCTTTAATTCTTACGAGTCAATTCTTGAAAATCAGCGTTGATGCTCGAGAGCCTGTTATGTCGGCTTTTAGGTTGCGGACAGGCTTAGTGAATATCCTATTTGTGACGTCAGACTGCTGTTAAAATAAAATGTAATCTGCTTTTGTTTTATTTTTATAAATTTTATTTTTTTTATCTGTTTTCTCATAATAATAAAAAGTATCAATGTTGCTATTATTTTTGTTAGCAGAATATATCCTCATAAAGACAATTTATATTCTATTATATCTACAAAAAATAATTTAAAGACTGGATAAAATAAGTCATACGCTTCCTCGTAACCTTTTGAGTAACATCAAACGATCGCAAATATTACTTCTAGTTTTGTCTTTATGAAATATAACATATGTCGATTTTAACGCCTCTATATTTTCTTTTCAATTATTTTCTAATTTCCAAATTTATGAACGAATTCGTCCTGTCTTTGTCGTGATTATAGATCTGTCATTAATATTATCTCATTTGTAATTTCTGTCTGTCTATTCTCACATTAGTCATTACCACGCACATTAACACATCTTAAACGCCTCGTCTATATGTTTTAACGTTATTTGTATATGTTGTAGTTATGTATCATAAATACACTATTGTTATTAAGCATAAATTATTAATGAGTAATATTTGAAGTTTAAAAAAGGCTTTTTGGAATTAAAAATAAAACGTCTATCAATTCATTAATTCCGCTTTGATATCAGTTGATATTCTCATTTGATTTGGTTATTTATAAGTAAATAAAATGCGATTACTTGCGATGTAAATGTTAATTATCATAATTTTACGTTATTGAAGATTTTATCAGGAATGAAAGGCGGTCATTCGAAAACGATCCAATATTTGAAGTGAATGGCCCCAGAGATCTATCTCAGCACTCACCAGATCCTATCTCACAGCAACAAGTTCACACTTTATTGTTACCATTGAAAAATCGACTTTAATGTTTGTCAAATAAATCTCAAAATCAGTTCTTCAATCGCGTTCGAAAATCGTCGACAAAGAAAATTCAACTTTACGCCACGTTGCTTAGGTATAAATTCGGTCAGAGGAATCTCGGTACAATAGATCTTGCATTTATACGCGGAAATAGAAATTACTCTTCAGGTTGTTATTTTCATTACAAAGAGTTCCTCCCGATTGAGTTTTTCGATGTTGGCGAAAGAATTGGTCTGTTGATACAGTTTTATTCATCACAAACAAGTTCGAAATTTAAAAATTAATTGAATTAAAATAATAACTGAATTAATTGTATTGTTTTCAGACCCTTATGAAATGGTTCAATTGATCAAAATATCTAAGAAACATGTTTTTCAAATATATGTTTAAGTACAGAGTAAAATTGCTAGCAAGCTCTATTATTAGGCTTTATCATTTGTGAAATAAACATTTCAAAATGTTTCTTAAGTTTTCAACTTCTAATTATAAATCGAAGTCTGAACACAAAGGCTGTTTTTGTACTAATTAGTAAGTATTGAAACTACAGTGCTCTTCCCTAAGACTTTGTAAGACTTACTTCGTGACTTCATACTGATTCGGGAAATGACAGTAAGTAACTTACAGTTTACTTGATGGTAGGGGATTGTGAAGTCCGTCTGTCGGTACCACCCACCCATCATATATTCTACCACTAAACAGCAATACTTAGTATTCTTATGGTACGGTTTGAAGCTGAGTGGATTAGTTAAACAGACACAAAAGACATGATATATCATAAGGTGGTGAAGTTAACTGTCCGCCTAACTATTCCGTAGATAAAAGTGTTATGCGACATCCGCTACAATGATTTTGGCTTGTTAAGTAAACACGAAACAGAATATATCGCCGTAAGTCGGTTTTAAACATTTCACGAACGAGATACAAAGTGAATAGCACAGCTGAACACTGAATAAGGATTAAATGTAGGATATGATAAACATAAATTAAACACTATGACCTATTTCAAAAGATATTCCAAGAGCGATTATTAAGGTCAAACTGGATTCGATCCAAATAAAATTGGAAGCTATTCAGCAAGTAACATCGCGTAACCTAATTACTTTGCGAGCACTCGGATACTAGATCATACGAACAAATAAACATTTATCGAATCGATACGACGGGCTTCGTCGGGCCATAATGGTTCAGTTGATAGAAAACTGCGTCCTAAGTTACGTTCGTGGGTTCATATCTTGGTTAGATGCAAGAATCTTACTAAAAACAAATCATAAAAGTTCCTAATGTTAATGTTATTAATAGATCTGGCAAGATTATGGTCGCCTTTGTCATGGGGGTCCGACTGTCGATGACGTCATTCTACCGGTTACGCCCACCAAGGCAAATTTCCACTTTATAATTATATAGAGCAGTCCTTGATAATAATTCTTAGCGAAAACAGATTCATTGATTACAAATTTACATGTTTTTCAAACACGAATGAATTAGTACTTCAATTTTAATTTGTATTATACCGTAATATTATGGGATATGTCGAGACCGGTACGTGTCATTTCATTTCTAGACGTGTTGTTTAAATCTGTACCCGATGCTCATTAAATAAACAGAGAAACCTCCGTTTATAAAACACCCAGCGGGAGTATTTAATTATTGATTATGATTATGATGTTAGTTATTTATAAGTGTTTGTGATTATAAGTTTATTTCATTTGTGTTTGGTATAAAATAACAGTATATATAAAATACAGTTTTTTTTTAAATGTATTTCTATTTATACGTTACTCGGCCGGATACAGGATATTGGAGTTGGGCATCAAGCGTGAAACGTTATTTAACTCAAATAAATATACCAAATATAAAAAGATAATAAAAATAAATTATTGTCCACGCGCTGCGACCTGCTCGTGTCGCTAGGCGTATATTAAAATACGTTATTTTGTTTTTTATGTAATTGTTTTTCTATCGGTTGATGCCAACATTTTTTTTGTTTTTTGTGACGAACGGTCTGAATGTGTAACCGTTGAAATTAGACACATGCAGGTTTCCTCACGATATTTTCCTTCACTGCTGAGCAAGAGATGAATTATAAACACAAATTAAGCACATGAAAATTCAGTGGTCCTTGCCTGGGTATGACCCCGAAATCGTCGGTTAAGATGCACGCGTTCTAACCACTGGGCCATCTCGGCTCAAAGTCAAGA
This sequence comes from Vanessa tameamea, assembly GCF_037043105.1. Classification (NCBI taxonomy): domain Eukaryota; kingdom Metazoa; phylum Arthropoda; class Insecta; order Lepidoptera; family Nymphalidae; genus Vanessa; species Vanessa tameamea. The sequence goes on from NC_087325.1 coordinate 9,740,590, forward strand.
GTTACTCTAATGAAAAAAAATCTAAGCAGAATTGATTCACATACATATATTTATACTAAGAACTTTAATATATCTATTTGTAAAAAAAGAAAGATTAACTGCTAAAATAATTATCCAACTCAATAAAAACTAAGAGTAACTCCCCTCCTTTTACAATTAACGGATTATAATTACCGGGGCGGTCACGTCGTCCGCCCTCTGCTACGCCGACTGAATATATACGAGTCATACTCCTCGCGTACCTGGGCCCTAACTCCTCGCCAATATGTTTAGTTATCTAGATTTATCCCGGTATATGGTCTACGGTTATGAGGTACCATTAATTTGTTACGTGAGTAAAATATAAAAATAATGTTTACACGAATTTTCGAGCTAGACAGTCCGTGTGAAGGTTATGACTTTAATATTAATTTAGACTTTGACTTGAAAATTAATGATTTTGTCAACTCACTCTTAAACAGAAATAACATCAATGTATAATATAATATATATTAGAACCCGCTTTTTACCCCTGTTTCTTTCCTCTACCTTAAGGTTGCCTGGAAGAGATTGCTTTCTTGAATGTGATTTATATACGTGTTTATCGGTGTACAATAAAGAGTATTTTGATTTGATTAGAATTTAACATACCTGAACCTGCTCATATTGCTGTTAACGATAAATTTTGACCAATCGGATTAATTATCGTAACCCTGATGATCTTCATTACGCTTACACTACAATTAAAAATTGTTTAATATTTATTTTAATATAATATATTTTTTTAATGTAAACTTCATTGTATTGTTACCAGCACTCAAAATTTTGCGAATATTCGGCTTAATCCCTTCGGATGAAACTGATTTTAATATTCAGTTGCAAGATTTGCCTCACGCATCCATCACCAATCGCAACATCGGGTATTAAGTAAATGATTAAAAATTAAAGCTTTTGTTAAATATGTCAATAAAAATGAAATTTAAATATATTTGAATATATTGTTTTTAAGGATAATTTATCTTCTATTTAAATGGCTTTTAGTCAAACCAGATATAAGGATGTACACACAGATATTTAATATTTTTAAATAACACAGACACGATTATTTACTTTGACTTTCTTAAAATGAAGTTTAAAAACCTATTGCAAGAACCTTACTTCAACCTAAATAGAAATTAGAATAAATTCATTAATAAAAAAAAAAATACAAATTGATATGGTTTAAAACACGTCTTTGAAGTAATAGATATTTAATTGTAATTGTAATCTTGCTGTTGCTGACCCTAGCCTACTAGCAAAGTGAGTAGTTTGCTTTGTAGAACCGGCACGGAGTAGAAGTCACACGTCTACATTATTGAACAGAAATAATTAATGTGATAGTCAACAAAAAAAGGACCTTGCCGAAAGTAGCATTGAAGTTTTAAATTAAAAAAAAGCCTGTCTTTCTGCTTATAACAAATATAATGATGGTGTTATACATAAGTTATACATATGTTATACATGAAACTGAACTAATGTCTTCCCTTCCTCTTTAGATGTAAATACTTGTTATATCTAAATGATTACGTATGATCTTTCAAAATAGCTGTAAATGATTTCAAAATTAATCTATCGTAGTATTATAAATGAGTTTCTAGATTTTTGTCAGCTGTGTGTTTTTCTTAGCTGCTTACATTACCATTATTAATAAAATTTGTTTAAAGTTGCTTTAAGTTGTAATTGGAATTTTTTAAGCAAAACGTCTTTTAGCGAACATTTTAACATGTCAAACATCATGGCACCTCAAATTGTTATCGAACCTTGTAGCGGCAAATTTTATTTTAGTCGGTAACCGTGTGCAAATCTCGAACCCGCAGCTGTGGATAAAACTCGCCGACATCATGTAACCACATCGAGTGCTTTGAATATGCAAATACTAAGTTGGCTCTAGCCCGTAGTGCTCTCGTCTCGGGTTTCGAAAGCGAACTTCCATCTCTAGTGAAAATATTATCTTACCTCCCGTTGTTATATTTTGGAGCTCTTTCTGAAAGGTTTGGAGTATTGTAGCGTATGTTTATATGATGCATATGTTTATGTATTCGGTTTTATAATCAGTGATATTTATTATATTATACGAAATGGACCAGTGCTTAGCATCCGTCGCTCATTCTCAGTGCTTGGGGTTTCAATCCCAGGCAATTTTATTTTTATTATTTTTTTTTTTCATCTCGCGCTCAGTGGTGACATAATGTATTTGTACCAACATGTACGGGAGAAGCATAGTGGAATAAGTTCCAAGCCTTCTCAAAAAGAGAGGAAGCTTTATGCCATCAGTGGGATATTCACAGGTTGGTTTTTAGCGTCCCGGACCCAAAGAGTAAAATGGGACCCTTTTACTAAGACTCCGCTGTCCGTCCGTCCGTCTGTCACCAGGCAGTATCACATGAACAGTGATAGTTAGACACTTTACATTTTTACAGATCATGTATTTCTGTTGCCGCTATGACAACATATAAAATAAACATTTTTTTGGCCGTTTTTTATATGGATTTAATATGTGCATGTAACAATTCTTCGATTATATGGTGGAACATTTTAATTTTTCAATTTTACAAAATAATACTTATTATAATTATAATATTTATTAATATTTATAATATTTATTAAAACAATACGTACCGGCAACCAATCAGTTACGTTAGCAAACATCAAGGTTTGTTTTATTGAGTAAACGAGCAACTGAAATTTCATACACAGGAACTATAACAATCTATGCATCGTGTCCGGCAGTGCATTGCCAGCCAAACAGTTAATATCTTTTGTAAATAATAGTTGCGTTAGTTGGATAACAATATTGTACGCCCGAATTTACGAACTCTGATTTAATTCAGACGTTCTCAACACTTTATAATATAATATTAATATTAAATAATACATCACACACGTAATTTTCTAATGCAGTAAAATGGTTCTATTAAGATGTTTTTTAAACGAAGTTATAAACACACGTAGCACTGAGATGGCTATGGATGCGTTTCATTAGAACGGATCTGTTTATTTTCCGCTTGATCATCGCTCGAGTCTTTAGTGTCTGAGAATTACAGGTAAGCAAACTGCCGCGCGATTGAATAACTCTCTAGAAATCTTGACTGCGTGGAAAAATATCCCAGTCGTTGGTAATATTCTCATATAACCTAACCACACCTTAATCTGTCAAGACCCTGGCAACCGCAGGGATAACGTCCTTTGTGTATGTAATTACAATAGCCTACTCACCCTTTATACCGAAACACAGCTATTCAATGCATTATTGTTTAACGGTATAATAACTAATGAGTGGGTGGAACACACACATACCGGTCTATACTGGTTTCTACCGGTTATTTAAGTAAATACTTAATATTGAATATAATTAATGAACATACAAAACAATTTAATTATTACAATATAAATTTAGTGGTCAACTTTAATACACCCGAGAGCATTAATACGTATAGTGATTATAATAATTTATTTGTTTGTCTGAAAACGAAGGTAGGTGTACAAGTGTATTATTAATGTACGATAGAAAATATTTTATATCGTCATTTCGATTTTATGTAACATTTACCAGACATTAAATATTGTCATAATAGAAATTAACTTTGTAATTAAAAATACACGAGTATTGAAATTTTAATCGCGTTTTCATTTTCGATATGATTATCGGTGATGGTGAACTTGTCATTAGATGGACCATTTATAAGTCCTGTCCTTGATATAAAATGACAAGAATTTACAAAAAACCGACTATGCATAAATCATAAGAAAATAATTATTCGTTTAATTGTTTACGTGTCGTTTACCATTGAATGTAGTTATTACCTTTGTTACAATAATTTCTAAGTAAACTCGTGCTGTTACCGAAATTGAGTTCCTATTTGGAAACAATCTCACGGCTAAATAAACATTACCAACGTGGAAGTTAGATACCAAATAACAAATATATTTAGTTTCAAGTTGTTTGAACTTGAAATAATAATATCAAAAACGACGATGTCGTGGAAATAAAGCTGATTATGAGATATTGAAGCATGTAGGCCAATTCTATAAAAGCAACATCGCAGAACTCGATCAGACAAAATTAATAAATTAATCTTTTAAATCATTAAAATAATACTTTTTTGGATAAAAACACTTAGATTTAGGCTCGGCTACCTGTGGATACTAATATTATTGTAAATCTGCTTATTTAAAAGAGCAACTATGCGAGTTTCTTGTCATTTCTTCTCGCTGAAGGCTGCTTTCTGTAACAGTGGTAGATTTGAAATATTAGCAATTCAAAAATGCTTTTGGAAAGTTTACTTGAATAAAATTTGATTTGATCTAAGAATTTTAGATAGATAATATTATTATTTGATATAAGATGTTGACTATAATTATTATAGTCAATATAAATAATATAAAATAATAATAATTATGAAGTATGAAAAAAAATCAATATTAAGTTTATTTAAAACAAAATAAGTATTGAAAACACAAATAAGTCACTACTATACATTGAAATCATAGGATATTTCTTATATACTTTAAAGACAGTTTCGTTTTATTTTGATACGTCTAGTTTGTATTTGTTGGGTTGGTAGTGAACACGATAACAAGATACACCTTTACCCGCCAATTTAACTTGAACTACACGTAGAGGGTAACTTCCTACATACGAAAGTAACTTGAGAGGTGAAATTTATTTACTTTATTTTACTGTATCATTTATTATTTCGTGTTTCTTCCAAGCCGAGGTAGTCCAATGCTAACGAGTGAATAATGACGAAGACTGTAGGTTCAAATCCGGTTCAAAATAAATTGCTTAACTTTTAGGAATAATCAGGAATCACAGCTTTAATGTATTAGTACGGTACATAATAAGGAATTATTTACAAAGCTATGTATGTATTTCAAATAAACAAAAATTTTAACAAAAAAAAAACCGACTTCAAATAAAACAGTATTCCAAAACAAATTAATATGTATGCACTAAAAAGTAAAAAAAATAATTGCGTATTCTTCTACAACTTAAAAATCAATTTACATTTTCTACTCATCAATATGTAGGTACGATCTATGAGTTTAGCTCTCTAGAAGATAGATGGGTACCTACCCACTTTAAATCTAACTCAACACATTCCTATGAATAACAAACAATGATCAAAATATTTTTTAGAATTCTCATATGTAAAATGAAATGAAAAATATTAGAATACCTAAAGTCGATTTACGATAGTATAATGTAGTTACAATTATCGCTAGTTTTGAAAAAAAATACAGATGAATTGATAACCTCCTCCCTTTTGAAATCGGTTAAAAAATAGTCATATTTTATGGATGTCTAATCAAATTCACGGTTACTAAAATAAGTCTTCTAGTGTTAAGTCCGGAAAAATTGACATAAGAACAATATAAAAGTGTTAGTTAAACAGAAAATTCGAATCTATTTACAATGAACAAGGTCTGTACGGCATTCTTAATATTTGATGACCTATTTAGACATTCGAGAGAAACTAACTTCACAACTTAACGGTAAATTTATTCGGTGAAACGACTTACTATTTATAGTCCACGTCCACATTTCGTGCTGCCTCAACCGTGAGCTTCTACTGGGTAGAGACAATTAAGTTATATATACATACATAATACGGTTCTGTATATTGTACTATGTTACGTTATGAACATTGTACAATTACACGGCCTTGTCTAAACATAATAAATATAAAACAAGTTACAAGTACAGCCTATTAATTTGCCACTTCTTAATTTTGGTTTGGGGGTTTGGAGTCCACCACGCTGCTCCGATGCGAATTGTGGTTATACATGCTGGTTTTTCTTCGCCGCTGAGCACAAGATAAATTATAAACATAAATTAAGCGAATGAAAATTCAATAGTGCTTGCACAGGTTTAACTAACCTAATCACTGGACTACAACGGTTCAAGTATAATGTAGTTCCTATAAATTCATGTCATGACATTAAGCAATTAAGTCAATGTCAATAACAATAATTGATGCCAAAAATTTGTCTGTAAGTACACTGCAAATAAAAGCTTAACAATGTCTACAGGTATTTAGATGCTCAGGGTCCTTAGAGCTGTGTTGAACCTAACCCACCAAAAAAAATATTTTTGTATGGGTAATACGTTGACCGACATGCAAATGTACCACCTGGTGGTGCGTGGTCATTCCATAGACAAGTTTGGGGTAAGAAATATTAACCATTCCTTACATGGTCAATGCGCCACCAACATTGGGAAATTAGATGTCATGTCCCTTGTGCCTGTAGTTACTCTGACTCACAAACCAATACTAAGTTTTACTGTTTGGCGGTAAATATATTTAGTGGTATCACCCAACCGTATCACCAAGTAAAAGAATGACATACATAAACTGAGAACCACATTTTCCCGAAAAATCCACAACTGAAACGTATACTATGCAATAAATAAAGGAAGCTCCTCACAAATGCAAACCGTTCAATAATTCAAATCAACAGCACGTCTCCAGGTCTCCAATTCGAAGGTAATGCATGAATTAATGTCGATTACCTATTAAATCCTGACAAAGCTCTGTCGGCGCAATATACACGCCTATTACAAGCATGCATGTTTGATCTCAAATATCATCTATTGTCACGCAACACAATATGCCGTATTGTGTAAATGACAATTTTAGAATCTTGTTGTTGTCACGTAACGATGGATAACGTTATTTCTGTGCACTAGTAATAGTTTTTGATTAATGTTTCACTATTAAATTCAGCACGTAACTACTTGTGTTCACTTACAAACTTCAGATAACAGCTGCGTCGACGTTCAGAGCGCTATTTTTTTTCCAAAATCCATAATGTAAATCATACATTATTCGAGCTCTCGACCAATGACATAGCGTCATTTCGATATCACGTTTTGTTTATTTGGCTTTTGTCTTCTCGTGGTTGGAATAGACTTAACATAATTTTTTTAATAATAATTTTATTTCTTGTCTTGTTTAATTATTTTCAAAAGTTGTTTTCATTTTATCCGTTATTTAATACATAATATAAAGCAATATCGTTGCAGCCATTTTAGCATTTTAGTTTCCAGCTCTTTTTATCTCTTATTATTCGTAACTTTATAAATATTTTTAATATAAAATATATATTGAACGGCTATTTTTTATTAGCTGTATTACAAGACTGTATATATTTATAGACTAATTGTTATTACAAGCGAAAATAACTTTCTAATATATATCTTACGAATAAAAATCTTTTATGGTATCATGTTTCAAACGTAGTAATTGAATTCGAAATACCGTGCTCTCTTTTCCGTTTGGTATTTCGCCCATTAAAATCATCCCATTGGATGTAACGGGTATAGCTGAATACGAAATAAACAGTTAAATTTACTTTCGATATAAATTTACGATTTTTATTGAGATACAAAATTTTTAGTTGAAACATTTTCTATTTCATTTCTACTCACGTAGCTGAAGATAATTGACAATAAATAATATAGTACTATTTTGATATCGCGGTTACTTTTCAATATTACAAAATCTCAATAGTTCAAAGATTTCAGAAAAATAACATGTTCAATCCTGAGTTTTCTATTATCACCCTTTCTAGTATACGTTTCACAAATTGGAAATATCTGTATGAAAATGGATATTTTATTATAAACGCAATATTCTCACGGTCTAGCCAATACAAGTTATTCTAAAAATGTTTCTATGTAACGTTACTTATAAAAATGCTGAAACCAAATTCGAATTTGGAATTTGAGTGTCATTGTAATCAAAACGATTTGAATAACGCGAGGTAATTTCTACTCTATCTTCTCCTTTTAAAGTAATTTAACATAAATACACGATCAATACATAATCTTCATTAGCGACTGTAGTCGAGTAATAAAGCGTATCCTTATCTGACGTTAATGGTGCTTCGCCATATAGAACGACATACGACCCCCACTTGAATAGCTCTATATGATCCTTTTGGATGTCCGCCAAGCATTTGTTTATATACGCGTTTGTTTAAATACCTCGTCGGTCCAGTGGCTAGCTTATAAAGGTTTCAGATCTCGAGCTTGAGTTACAGTCCCGGGTCAGGTCGATAAAAATAATTGGATTCTTATCAAGAAATTCTCATCGGCTTCCTTAAATCAGGTAAAGTCATGAATCCTAATATTTTTTCGATGATGTTGGATTTCCGACCCATTGAACTATGATAACGAGGAAATAAATAATACGCCTTTTGCGTGCTATAACATCTACTTGGTTTGATGTGATTATTTATTATAAGAAACCAGGCAAGTTTTAATACGCCCACGCATTTGTAGTTCGCATTCTGCCCAAAACAAAAAAGAAACAATATTTATTTGTATAGAGCTTAATGTAAGCGGATTGTGCCACAGTTCGCAGTGCAATGAAAAATGGTCAATACTTATACAGCCTCGGTTCAATCGCTGACGATTTTTCCTTTTGTCGATGAACCGAGGAAATCTTCGATAGCATTTTTAGCGGTTGGATTTTGTTTGAATAGTATTCAAGGGAGATACTGTAAAAAGTCCGGTTGTTTGTTGACTTCAAACATTTATTTGCTACGTATTCATTCAATCGTGTTTCGTTGTAGCGTTTGTTTTAGTCTATGATTTTTTTTTACTATAATGTGCTGAAAATTTTTTACCTTTTTAAACATTCGCCTTTGTTAAAAAATAAGTTAGTACTGTAGCTTAACTCTAAAGGGAATCATAAAATTGAAGTAACAAATAAAACAACGTAGTAACATTATTTATGATCAACCAAATTTACGTAACGAACAAAAAGGAGACTAATATCGAAATTGCTTATTTTCTGTTAATCTAACAACTAGGTAACTTAAATAATTTATTTGAAATCGCAAACACAGGCATACTTCGCTTGCATGCTTACTAAGAAAATATAATATAAAACTTTCACCATTATATACATTTTGTTATATATACAAATATCCACTAAACATACGTGATGGTGAGGCTTCGCAATTGCCTCGTTAGTCTAGTGGCTAGCTTAAAAACATGCAGATTCCGAGGTCCAAGTTTAAATTTCCGGGTCAGGCCGATAAAAGTTACCGGGCGTTTCCGTTATAACTAATGAACCATGTAATGACATCACAAAGCTCCTGACGTCACTTATAATCGAATGTTGGAAAAATTAAATGAGGAAAAACAAGCCAGAAGCTTAAATATTTACGCCAAGGCTTCACGTTACCCATTTATACAGCATGTCGTTTATTGTATTTTACCACAGTATTCAAATTACTCGTTAGTGATGTGCGTCAGCGGCCAATTGTATTGGAGCTTTTATTTTATACACATTTTAAATTATTTTAAACATTATATTATTGTGTATGTATAAATTCACTAATGAGTGACAGATAGGCTCACCTTTTGTGTAATTTAATATTATTTCTCAATAATATATAAATGCGTATAATTAATATTATATTGTATTTAAGATTTTACAAGGAGCCGAGATGGCCCAGTGGTTAGAACGCGTGAATCTTAACCGATGATTTTGGGTTCTTGCCTGGGCAAGCACCACTGAATTTTCATGTGCTTAATTTGTGTTTATAATTCATCTCGTGCTCGGCGGTGAAGGGAAACATCTTGAAGAAACCTGCATGTGTCTAATTTCAACGAAATTCTGCCACATGTGTATTCCACCAACCCGCATTAGAGCTGCGTGGTGGAATATGCTCCAAATCTTCTCCTCAAAGGGACAGGAGGCCTTAGCCCAGCAGTGGGAAATTTACAGGCTGCTAATGTAATATATGTAAAAAATTTAAGATTTTAAATTAACATGGTTATTTTGATTACTATAAGTATTTGAAACGGGATATTTACCAGGTTTTTTATTTTTATTTGGTGGAGCTCGATATTTCGACATTATCTACGAATTTCTTGTTCACGAACAAGTTTCCGTTACGTTTCGAATACTTACAGTGATATTGTATTTATTTAGTAATGCGATGTTTTGTTAATATCTATTTTATAAAAAAAAATTGTAAGATATGCTCGATTTCATTTTTTATTATCGAAACTACTAAAATAAACCCATGAGTTTTTGGTTGTATAACTGTTAATTGTGCATTTTTGCTATTAAATTACCAAAGCCAATTACAGTCGGTTTTATTAAGTGATAAAATCAATTGATAAAATAATGGTTATTATTAAATTATGTCACGCTAGATCCGGTTATTCAGTATATTTGTCATTTGGAGTGGTCGAAGTCCTGATTTCAAAAGTTCAATTAATATAGTTTTTGAGTCTTTTATCGAAAAAACATCAAGTAGCAGCCTAAAAGTGTTTAAAGTAATAGAACGACAGTGTGCAGTGAATAGTTTAAAGACGACAGATGTGTATTGAATATGTATAAAAAAAAATGATAACATATTTCACATTTAAATTTTTAATTTCGTGGCAAGTAATGCTAATATAAAGGTTTTTTTTTTACAAATATTCTAAAGTATATCCACAGAATGACTACATTTTCCAACCGCCCCTTTGTTTACGCTGTAATTTAAAAACGTGATTCAATTCCGATGCACTCTAAAAATAGGAAGCGACGAAAGCGCTTAAAGTAGTTTGAAAGAGTGAATTAAAATTTGCATAATACTCGTATCTCGCTACCGTCGACGGAATATGCTTTGACGAAATATTTCGAAGCTCACCATCCCAGATATTTATTTACCTGCCGTAGGTAATGAGAAAATAAAACGGAGAAACGCGAGAATTTTGAGAAAATAGAGAAATCCATTCATCAAAGGGTCGCCCAGAAATACCAACGAATGTTACACTTGCAGTGCGCCTGTACCTGTGCCTTTGATTCGAGGAATTTTGTAACAAACACTTGAAAAATGTTTCGTATAATTAATTCGAGTCCGGTTACGCTGAATGTAGAAATGGGATATTTTCCACGTGAAAATGAAATGTATGAAACGAGAATAATTCGCGTGTTGGGTTTATGTATTCCTTTTATAATGTTAAGTTAATTACATTTAATACACACACATACACACACATGATAATATGCCATGGCATATAAGCAGTAATAAAATTGTAAAAAAAAACGATATGAATAGATACTAATATTCATATACATATGTATATAAGTATATATAAACGCTGCTGACTTGATTAGGTCCAGACTGGTCTGGAGCTAGGCTAAGAATTATTTGATGGAACTTAATTTTTTTACTGGAACCGGAATTTGAAACGGTTGACTTTTTTACACTCGACTAAATTACAAATAAAGAATCTGACGATCTCTCCCTCAAAGAACGACGACATCGATTCAATAGATACGGAGCTATCTGATAAAAAGTAAATTATAAATCACTCGATACTCTTCTCAGAGGGAAATTGATCTCACCTTCATTGTATACTGGTCGATGACCCAGTCCGCACATCATAAGTCACTGCTTCGCGTCCTATATTTTACAAAGACATTCGTAAAAAGAGACTTGACCAATCATTACCACATCCGTATCAACCAAACTTAGAGTGCTACCTTCATAAGCAAGCCAAGGCGAGGCGGTTAAATACAACATATAAAAACGTAATAAATTATACCAATTTCTAAGGAAAAACTAAAACATAAATTAAACTAAATCCGTTTGTCTGGATACCCCATTCCGTGGACGATTAGAATGCTCGGAAGGTTTTCTAGAGCAATACGAATTACGATACTAATTGCTTTAACGTTTTGAATGTATCGCGTATATTTGTTTTGTCCATTAATCTTTTTATTTGTATATTTGAATTTAGAATTTGTATTATCTAGGCACGCATTTATATCGGGACCTTAATATAAGAATATCAATAAATGAAAACCAAATTCTTCGTAATATATTTATTTCTTTCAAATATTAGTGTTAATAAAATACCATTCTGTATTAAAGTGATTTGGTCTTCGGTCGTGTTTAAATTTTAGTATAGGTTTAGTCGATAAAAGTGTTTTATCTAAATTATATTTTATAAACCGTTACTTTAATCTATCCTTTTTTTTCAGGTAAGTGCTGTTTCATCCTTCGCGCTAAAAGCATCATTTGTGTAAGTCGCTTCATTTCTAAATATAGTAGTCTAGAAGTGAGAAATTATTTATCACTTTAAATATGTACGTCTTAGGCGGCAGACTGATACTCTTATAATCGTATCAATTTATAACACTGATTGTGGTCAATTCGATTAATGGAAATCCCTACTTAGTAGGAAACATATATTTATGATATTCCAATGTGCGCGTGTTAGTAAGTCACCCTTTCTTAGTACTTAGTAGTACTTAACGGTAACGACTAAATGGCTCCGAACTGTACTTGGAACTGATAGGTAAAGTTGTTAACGGCATCCAGATTCCGACAACATTTTAATTTTAACAAAACGAATATAATCTTAAGAAAATGTATTCTTTCGGATTTCTTCAAAAAAAAAATCTCTGAATATTTTTTCTTCATTATTTAGTTACCCGTATGATGACGGGTTATTAAGAATTAAATACTATATAAATAACAAAATATATATTACAGTCGTTTAAATTAAATTATATAACTGATTCTATTCATCGCATGTCGCCACTGCTAAACAAATTTAAATACTGATTATGTAAATAGTTCTAGACAAGCGTGACACTTCAGCGCGACCCATCACCACGTCAGCAATGCTCTGTATATCAGGCACGCTTGACTCGCCATCGGACCGATATAGAATTGTAAATTTAGATTTTAAGCGTTGAAATTCTTTCATGCCTTTAAAATACTTTGATAAAATCAAATGCAATGTTTTGTCATAATTAGACTCTATTTACAGAGAATATTTGTACATGTTTATGTTCTCTATACATGAATTAATCTATATTTTAAACGTAATTAAATTAATTTGTTTGTATCGTATGCGTTCTTAATTTGAAATTTTAATCATTTGTTTGTTTGTGTGCGTATTACTGACTGCAACAATAAAGGACAATGAGGCGTAAGGGTTATTAGTTTAAAAAAATAGACTGTAACACACGCCGAGCAAAAAAATAGTTTTAAAGAAATACAAAAACAAAAAGCAATTATTGTTTACCAATGCCGGGCATTAGGAAGTAATAAGTAAATATTGACAGACCGTACCTCTTTTCATACTGTAGCTAAAAATATCTTCACAAAAATATCAATTTGCAGCGTATAAAGTGACTAACGAGCGCACCATTCGATCACCACTAATGTCATGAACAGAGGACGGTGTTTAATATAAGCGATCGTGGTCTATAACTGTCTATTGGACCACTGAAATCCATCACGTTATATGATATAAATGTGAGGAGATTTTGACTACGAAATAGGCAATAGAGAATAATTTGTTTTGAATATATCAACAGTACTTATTACGTTTCAATCTTGGGCATTTTTGATGAATACATTATTTTATTTTGAACATAATTTTGAAACGACATGTTACAAATAAATGTCGAATTTGACTTATACATATAACTGAGATGTACTTTTTATGTATATTTTTTTATAATTTTTACTATAATTTTTACTATAATTTCTCCACAGACGTGCTGTCCGTACCGCTGTTATTTCATATTGTTTTTAATTATTAATCTTATTAAGTTATTTTTTATTTTATTATACCTGCATTTTATAGCCAGACAGCATCAACTATGAGTATTTGCAAATCTTTAGCAAAAACTATTTTGTTTTTCAAAAATATATTTTTATTTAAATTTCGGAAAATTATAGAGTATCTAAAATATAGTCTTCATACTGTGTAAATGATTTCCAATCTTCTAACGACTTGAAGGGTTAATGAGACAATATTATTACAGGCATGAAGGATATACTAACTTAGTTCGCATGGTTGGTACCTAAGATAGTATGCTACCTAAAATAGAAGTAGCACATTCCATCTTTAGTACCAATGTGTATTGGCAAGGGATACGACACCACCCTTCATTCTTATAATAACTTAAAATTCCGCCGTATAAACATGCAGTATAATACACAACAACAGTTTAATCTTTCTCAAAACTGAGCATTGTTTTAAATAAATGTTCGCTCAGAGAAAGCGGCTTCCATCAAAGAGTAAAAAGAACGTTTTTGTATCGTTCCTCTTGCAATCTATCAAACTGTCTAAATTTTCTGCACCGTCGCTTTCAAGGCATCGTCTTTTATTAGAATAGGTATACATAATCGTGAATCTAAAATCAGAAAATGACGTTCAATGGATGACATTTAGTTTTATACTTAATAATGTATTTATATAAACATTTTTAATATTACATAAACTCAATTGTAAATGTAATTAATGAGCTTTAATTAATTTAAATATAGTTATTGTCGAGTATCTTATTAGCATGTGGTGGTGGAATTTTTATTCTTAGCTTTTTAGTTAACTTAGTCCTGTATAATATCGATTTAATAGCGCTCTCGAGAGCTTACTTCAGTAGAGTTTGGTCTGACAAACTGTCGCTTTTGGAGAAACATAAAACACGTGTAAAATAAAGAGTACCTACCATACCGTATTCATACTTGTAGTTTACTTGTAACCAAGTTTTTTTTTAATATATGTCTTCTAAATCTCTGATACATTTAATGTGAATGAAAACTTCGGTCGCCATGAATCTTTAAAGCGCAAAACCTTTATAAAAGTTTAGAGGATAAAACGACGCCCATTCATTAAAGTTATGATAGCGTTTAAAGGCGTTCCCGTAAGATTTTCTTTCAACGGTGATATATTATCGCTGGCAAGTTGGCGAGGGTCCTTACAGCGTTGAGCCGTTAAGTATCTTGCTCTTTTTATTGTATCGAAAAATTATCGAGCATTTATTTTAAGAGAATGAACGAATAATGAACGACCGTTGAAGTTTGTACATTAAATGGCTTAATACGTGTTCGTGTCGTGTTGGTGTAATTTTATCATAATTGCTCTGTTTGAGTTGAAAATGTATAGGAAGACGGTAAATGTATGTTTCAAATATTGTGAGGATTAATAATTATCCGCGTAAATGACATATTGAGTGCTACTACAGATTATCGTAGCACTCGTAGCGATGTAGCTACTGTTTTAGAGCGCGTAGCACCAACGTAGAATATCGTAGCGAATTGTAGCTTGTGAAATTATTTAAAGATTATCAATTACATTTGTATTTAAGGTGCATACAGTTTATATGATTAAGGATATATGTTAACTATAGGGTCACGCTTCTGTTGATACAGTTTAAGATGGAAAGCGTTTGTTGAGAAGATTCACTATCAAGCCTTGGAGATATTTGGTTACGAACGATATTTAACGCTGTACTCTTTATGAACAGTTTGTAGATTACTTTATAAATCTCTGCACAAATATTACAGGACAAAAATTATACACAATAATTTATTTTAAGAAATGCATCTTTTATTTTATAAATGTTTGTTATTAGTATACACGTCACACGTGTGCATTAATTTTGCATGTGTTTAATATATTCGCGCAATAATGTAAGCCGTTACAATCCTAATGGCACAATCAAATGGTATTAACTCTAGCGTTCCACAGCTGTGTTGCCTACACGATGCTTGCAGTAATTATCACTGCGCCGGTAATACTAACTCAAATACAATACTTATAAAGGTATCGAACATTGCAGATTTTTTAATTTTTATTCAATCAGATCCCTTCTAATGCGTTAATATTACGTTTATATAGATTTCTGTCATTAGGTATAATATAAGAGTTTTTAAACGATTTAACTATCTGTAGCTTTTAATGTACAGTGTGCGCCAACAGCAGCGTACCGATTCTCCGCCGCCCCTCGCACTCATTTAACGTATTTATAATATAAATTTATCGTTCATAATGAAGCGATAAATTTATACGGTGTTAGAGTCTCTCTTATAAATTTTGACGGGCGGTCGACCTGCGAATTCGTTTTCTTACATCCGAATAACGAAGACCTATCTTCGCTCAAAAAAGGGCGAAATTAACGAGCGTACGAAGACACGGATAGGGACGGTCGGGAGCTGCTGGATACGGACAATTTGCAAACTCATTTGCGCTATTAATAAGTCCAACGTTAGTGACACCGAGCCAAGAACGCGGCCACGGGTCGCTTATCACCGGTTTTTAATAGAGTTCTCGCTTTAAATAAAGGACGGTAGGACGGCAGATAAGGTTTTGTGACGTTGCCAACAGGTGTCGCCGGTGCCGATAAGGTCTGAATAGTTTTTGCGGTATCGGTGTGCCGAGATAGCGTGGTGAATGGACGAACAGTAACGCACTTCGGAAGAGGGCCCGTGTTCACGTCCTTAATGTTAAGTAAACTGCCTTTGTTACGCCTTGTGCTGTTATCGGCCGGCATTCGAAATGATAGATAATATTTTAAAAGAATTTTGTGTTTTTTGTTTTCTTTTTTTATAATGACTATATTTTATTCTTCAAGCAATTAAAATTTTGACATTGAGACGTAATTTTAAAATACATAGTATCCGGTATAATGCTTCTGATATTTTTTTTTTAGCATTAGCAGCCTGTAAATTTCCCACTGCTGGGCTAAAGTCCTCCTCTCCCTTTGAGGAGAAGGTTTTTGGAGCATATTCCACCACGCTGCTCCAATGCGGGTTGGCGGAATACACATGTGGCAGAATTTCGTTGAAATTAGACACATGCAGGTTTCCTCACGATGTTTTCCTTCACCGCCGAGCACGAGATAAATTATAAACACAAATTAAGCACATGAAAGTTAAGTGGTACCTGCCTGGGTTTGAACCCGAAATCATCGGTTAAGATGCACGCGTTCTAACCACTGGGCCATCTCGGCTCTTCTGATATTTAATAATAATTAAATTCATATTAAAAAAAAGGATTTTAAGAACATTTTGAATAAGGTTAATAATAATTTTAACTGCTCGAACATTTTATTATACGCACTAAAAGCACATTTACGGTCTTTCTAACATTTATTCAATAATTAAAAACTAACTTCCGTGGAAAGAACCACACTAGAATATTTTAAAATAACCCTGTTAAGTTTTATGTATGAAATTTTCAATATTCTTCGTTGAATTGGCCACCCGACTGAAGAGTTCTTATATAATCGGCTGCAGCCTCCGAAGCGTCTCGAACGCTAATAATGAGAGTCCTCGAGAAACTTACCTCTAATACTGCTTTTAAAATGATTATCTACTTATAAATTGTCTTTTAATGGTGGCCGTCTCCGTGTAATAGCTGTTTTACTATCGCTCCTAGAAGTAGTTTGCGGGCTTTTGTGTTTAAAATTTGCGGATTTTACTTCGACTTTATCAGATTAGCTTCGTATAACTTTATGGGTTAATTTGCATTTCGTACTGTTTATATTTTATAACATTTTTTTATAACAAATTGGGTCTGTTTTGTATATCTTTTGTAACAGTAGTTTTTGTTTGTTTTTTTTTATTTTAATATATTATGTATGTATGTATAACGCATGTATGTACAAGAAATAGGTGGCAGTTTATAATTATTTGTAATTTATAAAGCCGTTAATCAAGTCATTTGAAAATTTCGGGGTGAGACCATCTACCCTTCGTTTGAACTGCATTTTCATGTTCTTTATTTGTGTTAGAAATTGGCCACGTGCTCAGGTGTGACGGAAAATATTGTGAATAAATCTGCATGTAGATTATGATCATCTGCATGTGCTGGTGCAGCAACCCGCATTAGAGCTAGAGGAATAAGCTACAAACCTACTCTTTAAACGAAATGAATTTAAAGCCCAGCGATTGAATTTTACTATTGTATTTTAAAATACCAATTTTACAACTTATAATTACAAGTATCATAAAAAAATTAAGACAGCTTTACAACAACAATTTAGTAGAACGATAAATTATTAAAAAGGGTTCTAAACTTTGATGAACGTATTACATTTTAGTTAGGGCACTCGTTTGTGTATAACACACATTTAGATGTACTAAATGTTTGGACACACAACATCAGCTGAATGTAATATTAAATGTTAGCCAGTAGTTGGTATGTAACATATGTCACGTCATCTCGTACCCTGTAGAACTATTCTGTAAGAAGACTCGAAACTCACCGCGGAAAGACAGACATTTTTGCCGTTTCATAGATTCAAGTCAATTGTAAAAAATACATTGGTAAAGAGGGCATATTATTCGATACAAGATTATATTGATGATAAAAAAGCGTGGAGTTAATGCCTGTTGACTTCCAGGCAGGAGACATAACATACATATATAATTGTATTTAACTAACATGACTGTATTTTTATATGTTGAAAAAGAGTAACTACTGAGTTTCTTGCCGGTTCTTCTCGGTAGAATCTACATTCCGAACCGGTGATAGCTTTACTTTAAATAATTTGTGGAATGACGATTCAAAAGTGCTTGTAAAAGCCTACTTTTTGAAAGCAAGAGTGTGAAATTTCAGTATATTATATGTGACATTGATTATAATGATTACATAATTTATGGGACACACGTATCAAAATTGCGTATCAGTGTAAGTCGGTTGTGATGTCTTGAGTGATGTACGAAGTGAAATCTTACATATTCGCACTCCTGAACTATGTAGTTCACCTACAATATGGACGTAATATCACATTTTTGTCGTGATAAGATTTAATCAACTAGTTTTATAGCATTGACTTGTTTTATTTCTCGTAATGAAAATATACCAACTATGATTTATTAAGATATACATATATATATATGTGAATTACGAAAATTGGTCAATTTTTTTGAGTGATATATTTATGAGATAAATAAAACTCGACGCCAATGCTTAATAGACAAAAAGTTTATAAATATATTTGTATTTGGCAGAATTTTTTTATTATCCAATATGGTGGCTCTGTAGCACATCTAATTCCATATAGTTTAAGCGAACGCCATGACTATACTATAACAAAGGTTGTAAATCATCAGCCGGGATTTGTTAGTTTCATTTAAAAGAGGATGAATGCATTTACATTGCATGCATTACTTGTGCTAATAGTGTTTACATATATATAGTGTATTTGTTTAAATTATATAGATTTGCATTTAAAGTATTCTTTTAAATTTGTATTTTATAATTTCTAGCTTTCAGTAAATAAAATGTCATTGTTATTGTAATCAATATACTTCTTTATTTGCTTATGCCATGAATAAAGTGACGTCACTTAAATCGTTATAGAAGTCATGATTTGACCTTCGTAATTATAATTAGAACTAAGGCTGTGACTGTTTCGTTATTATTTTTTTGTTCTCTGTAGATTAAAATATGTACACGCTGTATAAATAATAAGTAAACTTAATAAACTAGTAACAGAATAAAGTAAAATATATCTAAATTTAATATTCAATGAAAGTAGCATCGCACTAAATTCAATGCGAACGCGTCGGCTAATCTAATTGGAGAAGTTGAACTTCGAATAATCCTTGTTTAGCTTATTGCATGCATTAGACAATCATCGCATTAAAACAATAGAATGGTTATGAATGTTTGAAATATTCTATATTTTGTAATGTTTACACGCGTTCGAATTGTGCAAATGTTACACACATGGGAAACTTAATAACTTAAGATTTAAGTAATTCTCGTGTACTTTTTACAAGCTTTTATTTAACTTGTAATGTTTGTTAGTTTGTTTAGGTAAAAGCTGAATTGAAACTATCTCTTGATCGATTCAGTCCGATGACACTCTATTTTTATGGTAAACGTGATCTGATTCAACACCAATCCTGGGTTCCAAGTGAAAGAACTGCTGAACGGTCAGCAGTAAAAATTATAATTTTGTATTTTCATTTCAAAATTTCGTGTCTTTGTTGCTTGTTTAAATGATTTCTTACCATTTTGTTTTTGGCTTCGTATGTTTAACTAAATAAATCATGAAACTTATATTTTTATCATTAACATCACGTAACGCTTCTACAATAATATAAGAAATATTTAATGATGGTCCGCTTGATTCTATCGCTATATATATTTTTCATAAAATTTAAAGCACCATCTTTCAGTGCCAGGTACTTTTAACGTTAAAATCTAAATAAAAAATATTTGTGAGTTCTGAGAAAAACGAGCCGTGCGATAATAATGTCTTACGGCTTTTGTAGTTCATGAGGCTTCGATGCAAGCTCCTTGAGGCAACTGGCACTCGACAATCTTTATATGGCTAAACATTAATACTTTGCTGTTTTCCAACTAAAGTCAAGTTACCGAAATAATAGCATAATAATAAATGTTTTATTTCAGACAAAAATAAAAACTCTTTATATTTCATATAGTTAGGCGGATTGGCAAATGGGCCACCTGATGGTAAGCGGTTGGTGACCACTTACCATTAGGTGGCTCACACACACTATACACATTGTTACTGTAAAAAATATTAATCATTCCCCATATCACCAATGCATCAACCTTGGTAACTGAGATGTAATGTCACTTGTGCACAGACACAGTGCGCCAGTGTAACTACAGAGTTACACTGGCTCACTCACCCTAAAATTGGAACACAACAATACGACTTTTTGCTGTTTATATTTATTATGTTATGTTGTATGTTATATATAACTATGTTAGTATGATGTAAGTAATAGCCTATCGTAGCGACGCTTTGAGCCTACTGGCAATATCTATCAAATGTTTAATCATTGGACATCCTAAACCTGAACAGGTATAAGATATTACGCAATAGTTCCCGTGATTGCAATGCATTGATGTATGATGTTATAAGGAATGGTTTATACTCCCTACAGTGTATATGTCTTTGGACATATTGACCACTTATGAATTGCTAATTTGAAATTTAAAAATGTCTGTATTTATAAAGCTTTTTTTTTTTCATATACTTTTCCTACTAACATTCCATATATACTTCAACTAATACTATAATTAGTATCTGCAAGTTATCTGTCAAGTGGTTGTGGGTATTATTGAAACTATTCTCCAAGATTTAGGTAGTTATTGAGGGGTTTTTAAAAAATACTGATTATTCTGTTAGAAAACAAATATAGGATCATAAAAAACGTAATATTAGTCGAAGTTAGAAATAAATATTTGAGCTTAATTTATCTTCATGTTTTCGACGAAATTAAAAAACTTACTAATAAAGTTTTACGGTATAATAAAAAGCGAACTTCGAATATATTAAGCCTCGACATACAGTATAGACTTCATAAAGATAATAAGTGTATGCAAACATCCTTAATGGCGCAGTGGTTGGAACGCGTGAATCTTAATCAATGATTGCGGATTCAAACCAGACAAGCAACATTTAAATTTCGTGTACCTAGTTTGTTTTTATAATTATATGACAAATTCTGACACATTATTTGTTTTAATAGGTAAATATGACTAATATATAAATATATATTATGTAACTGAATTGCCGTTATTGTTATGTGTGTATAAGATTAAAGTGGATACTTGATTAGTTTATGCATAAATTAATTAATATTTAATACATATAACATTCGTTGTTTGCCCTTACAAATATAAAAAAATAAAACATGCATTTCCAACCCACGTTGAAGCACTGTAGTGAAATAAGCTCCAAACATTTTTCTGAAAGGGATAGTACTCTAGCCCAGCAGTAGGACATCTACAGGCTGTTATTTATAAACACTTTTTTATTAAATTAAAATGTATGTTAGCAATTATTTACGTAAACTGAGAGCGTATCTTCTGTATCTTATTATATTATCATTGCATAGTATAAAACAAAGTCGCTTACCGCTGTCTGTCCCTATGTATGCTTAGATCTTTAAAATTACACAACGGATTTTGATGCGGTTTTTTTAATAGATAGATTGATTCAAGAGAAAGGTTTATATGTATAATACAAGCACAATATAGCATAGAAACACTTATAATTTTAGAGGTTTCTGAAATGATGTCGTAAATTAACTCATTTTGTGCGCTTACATTGTAAACGCTGGCTGAACCCTACGAGATAGATCAAAATAATGTACTACAGTATTATACATCTTAAAAAGGTCTTCAAAAATTCATCAATGGTATGTGTCTACCTCTTAAGGATAACCCACAATAACCATTTTTATCCTTTACTTTTTACTAAAAATAATGGCTTATTTTCGTAGCGATTTTACAGCATGTAATTTAAATAAATATTTTCGAAGATATAGCAGATTTAAAACGCAAGGACATAGCGGTTTGTATTGTCTAACGATTGAAAACCTTTGAACGTTGTAAGACATTCTGTAGTATATTTAGTATCAGCATTGCACCCGTGCGAAGCAGGGGCGGGTCGCTAGTTATTTAAAAAAAAAAAAAAAGCCGAGATGGCCCAGTGGTTAGAACGCGTGCATCTTAACCGATGATTTCGGGTTCAAACCCAGGCAGGCACCACTGAATTTTCATGTGCTTAATTTGTGTTTATAATTCATCTCGTGCTCGGCGGTGAAGGAAAACATCGTGAGGAAACCTGCATGTGTCTAATTTCAACGAAATTCTGCCACATGTGTATTCCACCAACCCGCATTGGAGCAGCGTGTTGGAATATGCTCCATACCTTCTCCTCAAAGGGAGAGGAGGCCTTAGCCCAGCAGTGGGAAATTTACAGGCTGATTATGATTTATGATTTTATTGTGTCGATTTTTTATCACCATGTGTCCGTAAAAAGAATAAATATAAATTCTTGTTTATCAAATGTACGTAAAATTTATTTAAATTCAAACGAGTAAGCCTAACCAAGCGTAAAGCATGAAAAAATTGTAAGCTCAGTAAGTTTATTACAATTTAAAACATTTGAATGGACGCGTCAGGAAAAAGATGTGGGGCATGTTGGAAGCTGTACAAGTATTAGCATAGAATACTTTTTAAATGTAATACGTAAATCTAGCGGAAGATTAAAATTATTTTTAAAGATATTTCATTACTAAAAAATAAATTACTTTTCACTTGCTCGAGCAATAATATAACTTAGCAATTTCATTCATCGCTTCGACGTGTACAATTAATTGATGGTTATAAATATTTGACTCCAACTATTACAGATTATTAAGAAAGGTAATAAGGATTAGGCAGTTTTACTGTAAGTAGTCTATCCTCAAGTTAGCGGAGACTTATATTGTGAACGACGATAAGGAATGCATTCGTTGTCACAGCTTAGAAAAATCAGTAATTAGAATCATTTATTTTGAATTTAAAAATGTTAAATGCGTTTATACTCCTTATCTGTGGGTAAATTATTATCGATTAGTACTACTGCAAAGATATTAGTTCTTCTATCAAGAGCGGTTCGGACTCGGGGAAGTAAAATATGGTCCAAAATATTTAATACGTAAAATATATTTTTCATTCTTTTTTTATCTGACGTCGAATAAATACAGACGTATAAATGAATATTTTTTCGCTATTCTGTCTAGTTTTATAATGATTCATACAATGTTGTACGTCACTCGAATATATGAATTGTGTGTTTTAATTGAAAAACTGGATTTGTCCTTACTTGCACTTTTAAACTAAAACTCCACACTGTTGATAAAACTCGAACTTTATTAAAGTAAAGAAATGTATTGTACAAATTATTAAACAAAACTATTGCGTGATCTAGGATTAATACAACGCCATCTAGTGATCGGATGCGCAAAGCAAAATTAGTATGGGTGAGTATGATGTTGACGTGAGCGAAACTATACCGCGATTCAAGAGTACACTAGCGCCATCTATTACGCGTATGCTTAGTTATAACTTACGATACTAATAGAATATAATTTATGAATTTTTTGAATGGCAAATTATTATTGAATTAAACATTCCGCCCACCAAAGAACTTGTTCTTTTAGTAATTTATATAAAATAAATAAATTCTTAAATGATAACTAACGTTTACCATGCTTACCGCCCACCATGAAATACGGAAGCAAAACAAAGTACAAGAATATATCAAATAACATATAGGAGTCGAATTAAAAATAACTTAACCTAATTTACATACGATGTTTCTGTTATGCACATACATTAAATGGTACTTGGCAGAATAGAAACCTTATTGAGTGGACGTTTGATCAATCCATTCTTAGTTTTAATAGTCAATACTCTAGTGAGTCCATCATGGCCAGAATGTTTTTGTTCTATTTTGCCAAGTAACCATTTTGTTGGTGGTAGGTTATGGTCCTTAATCACAACAATATTGCCTATTTCCGGATCTTGCTTCTTATTGAACCACTTGTACCTTTGATTGAGACTAACTAGATATTCTTCTGACCATTTTTTCCAAAAATCATTTACCATCTTTTGTGTCATCTTCCATCTCTGCAAGCCAGTTACATGTACGTCAGTCGAAGCCTCATCAGGAATCGCAACCATTTGCTCACCGATTAAAAAATGACCGGGAGTTAATGGCTGTGGATCTCCGGGATCTTCACTCAAGTATGACATGGGCCTTGAATTAAGGCAGGCTTCAATCTGGGTCAAAATAGTCGAGAGTTCCTCGAAAGTTAAAGTAGAATCTCCAATTACGCGTTTAAGATGTGTTTTGGCTGATTTTATGCCTGCTTCCCATAGACCACCAAAGTTGGGTGCGTTTGGTGGGATAAAATGCCACGAGGTTCCGTCGTTTGCGAGTACCTGAGCGATTTCTATAGGGAGCTTTGATTGTGCATTGAGGAACATGTCTCTTAACTCTCTTTCCGCTCCTATAAAATTAGTTCCATTGTCACTATATAAATCGACGCATTGTCCTCTTCGGGATACAAATCGACGAAATGCAGAAATGAAGCCCTTTGATGATAAGTCCGATACTGCCTCTAGATGTATCGCCTTGGTGGACATACATATGAAGAGGCATATGTACCCCTTATATGATTTTGATCCTCTTCCAGGTGAGAACCTAATATTTATAAACCCAGTGAAGTCAACACCAGAAGATTTAAAGGGTCTTGAAGGTTTCAGCCTACATTTTGGAAGCTGACCCATAAGCTGATTGTTATTTTGTTGGGAAAATCGTAAACATTTAACACATTCTCGATAACATTTTTTGACTCTTTCTCTAGCCCGTACTATCCAATACTTGGAACGTAGATAATTTAGCATGATTTGCGGCCCACCATGCATCGTTTTATAATGAGCATCAGTTATTAATAATGAAGTAAGATGGCTATTACTCGGTAAAATAACTGGATGCTTCACATCAAATCTTGCTTCTGACTCCTTAATACGACCACCTACTCTTAAGACTTTATTTTTGTCTAACATGGGGTAGAGAGTGTGTAGTGAACTTTTTCTTTTAACTTCTCCATGAGACCTTATCTGTTGTATTTCTTCCGCATAATAAATATTTTGGGTGTTTCTTATAATTGTTCTAAGAACTTCCTCCATTTCTTTCACAGTAATCATTTCAAACTCCTTGATCCTTCGTTCTTTTGATAGTATTACTCTATTTTTCTTAGATAACTTTAATATGGCTATGTATCTCTTACAATAAGCTAAAATCCTGACCATTCTTGTTAAGTTTGAAAATCTCGTCCAGACCAATTCCTCTTCTGAATGAATGATGGCTGTTAAAGTCTTTATGGGTCGCTCCTCAATAGTGGTGGAGAAATCATCGCGTAAAACATATGTACTATTGTGGTGAAGGCAGTTTGGACCGTGCCACCACAGCATGAGACCAGCTAAATCAGCGCCCTTTATACCTCTCGAAGCACAATCTGCAGGATTATTAATTGTTTCGATGTGACGGAACTGACTGGAATCTAGCATGGTATGAATTTCAGAAACTCTGTTACTAACAAATGTATTCCATCGCGTCGGTTCTCCACGGACCCAAGCTAATACAACTGTGGAATCTGACCATGCGTATAAATCTTCTTTAGGTATTTGCATAATTTGCGAAACTTCGTGTATCAATTTAGTCGCAAGTAAGGCGGCGCATAATTCTAGCCGAGGAATGCTAATTTCTTTCTCAACTGGAGATACCTTCGTTTTGGATGTCACTAAATTAACACGAATATTGCCAAAACCATCCGTCACTTTCATATATACAGCACCAGCGTACGCTGCTTGAGATGCATCTGCAAACGTGTGTAGTTCTATTTTGTCACCTTTATGAGACTGTAACCATCTTGGTATAACTATATTTCTTACGTTGTGCAGATCTTGACGAAATGAGCACCATTCTTTGTACAACTCGGCTGGTAATTTCTCATCCCATTCTAACTTAGCCTTCCATAATTTTTGGATGAATATCTTGGCTGTTATAATTACCGGCGAAATCCATCCCATTGGATCATATAATCTAGCAATTTCAGATAGAACCTTGCGCTTCGTAATACTTTCACATAAATTTGGTAATTGTAGTGTATATTCGAAACTATCACTGTTTTTATTCCAACTAATACCCAACACCTTAATCATATTATTGATTTTAAAAATTAAGGGTTGGTCTAATTTCTTACACTCTTCTTGAATATGATTCATTAATCTCTCACTGTTACTACACCATTTTTGTAAACAAAACCCACCTGCACTCATCAGGTTATTCATTTCTTCAAATATCTCTACTGCTTCCATCTCCGTCTCACATCCTGTTAGCAGGTCATCTATGTAATAATCCTGAAGGGCGATTTTAGCTGCACGCGGATACTGTGCTTCCTCATCCTTTGCAAGTTGTTGTAATGCCTTAACAGCCAAATAAGGAGCACAGGCTGTACCGAATGTAAGTCTCAAAAGTTTATAATGTTCAATTGGATCATTAGGGTTCGATCGCCAAAGAATGCGCTGAAAGTCAGTGTCCTTCTCGTCAACTCGAACTTGTCTGTACATTTGTACCAAATCAGCTAGTATGCAAAAAGGATGACGTCTCCATCGCATCAAAATGTGGCGCAGATCTTGCTGCAGCTTCGGTCCAACAAGAAAACAATCGTTTAAGGACACTCTGTTAATACCTTTGCATGACGCATCGAAGACAATGCGTACCTTTGTAGTCTCTTTATCCTCTCGGACCACTGGATGATGAGGCAAGTACACAGCCTTTGTGTTATGTATGTCATCAATTTTCTGAATCCGTACCATATGATTTTGGTCTTTGTATCCATTAATTACGCGTTTATATTCTTCATATAGTGGTGAATTATTTTGTAATTTTCGCTCTAAGTAGTAGAATCTACGCAAGGCTATATCTCTTGTCTTACCTTCAACACATCTTGGCTTATGCTCTTTGAAAGGTAATTGCACCACGTATCGACCTTCGTTGTCTCTTGTAGTAGTGGCTTCAAAAAATTGTTCACACTTGAGTTCTTCTTTGGTAAACTTCTTCGAAATTGCATCAGGCTCTCTTTCAATTTCCCAGAATTTTTTTAATAGGTCATCCTCCTTTACTCGTATATGAAAACCAACTAATTGGGGTTTTGTTGAAATTAAGTTGGTTCTTACTCGACCTGATAGAACCCAACCAAATTTTGTCTCTTGTGCTATCGGGCCCTTCTCTGTTGGATGTTTTAAGAGGCCCTTTAGAATTATGTCTTCATATACTTCTACTCCTAGAATCATATCGATTTTTGCAGGTGATCCATACTCAGGGTCAGCCAAGCTAAGGCTCTTAATTTCTGGCCAGTCGGTAATCTTTGTTTGACATGTTGGTAAAAATGATGTCAACTTTCTCAATACGTAAGCATCAACATTTATTGTGTGCTTTGATTTTTGGTTGTGAATAGACTCTAAGCTTAATGACACCATGTTTCTTGATCTTGCTAACTTATCACCTATACCAGAGACTAGACCATTGATATTGGTTCTCTTTAAACCCAGTGATTGTGTCGTTGCTTCATTTATAAAAGAACCCTCTGAACATGGATCAATAAGAACTCGTACAACTTGTGAGTACCCATTGGCAGAACTTGCTCTGACTATTGCAGTAGCCAACAACATCTCCTTCTGATTTTTTTTAGTAACTAAATGAGCTACCACTGGTGTCTCCTTTTCAATATTGTCCTTATTGATAGATTGAGCTTCTGCTAAACTTGGTAGTTCGCTCCTCTCCAGATGCAACAGTGTGTGGTGTCGTCTGCCGCAGCGGCGGCAGCAAGTTGACGATCGACAATCTTTAACGGAATGTGTAGGTGCAAAACAATTGAAGCAGAGTCTCCTTGATTGTATTATTTCGGTTCTCTCTTTAGGAGTCTGCTTTGCAAATTTTTTGCATTGATACAATAGATGCTGACCTTTGCAAATAGTACAAGTAGGATTTGCTCGTTTATTATCTTCTTGGGCGGTGGAATGAAACACTTTTGGTTTGGTGTTGTTGTAGTGCATAGTTGGGGATTTTACGACGGACTTGTTGTTGCCACTAATCATTTCGAATGTCCGGAATCTTGACTCTAAGAAATTTACTAGTTGATTCCACGTCGGTAATGTGTCCGAGTCTAACTCACTGACCTTTGCTTCCCACAACTTTCTTGATTCTGAATCAAGTCTTGAGACCACGATATAGTTAACGATTACATCCCATGAGGTGGTATCTATGCCCATGTTTTGCAATGATTTAAGCGATGAAGATGTAACATCCAGTAGTGACTTGATGGAACTTGCAGAATCAGTGGAATTTCTTTGTGAGAGTAAACGTTTCATGATTTCGTTGCAGTTATAGCGTTTGTTGTTATAACGGCGAATCAATTGCTCATAAGCGTCTTCATAATTAGAATCTGTTGTGGTTAAATTCCTTAGTAATATTTCCGGTTCCCCTGTTAGACTACTCTTTAAATAGTGCATCTTCTGTACTGGACTCAATGCAGTATTTTGATGAATTAATGAGGTAAACATATCGTGAAAGGTTTGCCATTCCTCATATAGTCCAGAAAATTTTGGTAATTGGATCTGTGGTAATTTCACCTTTGTATTCGATAGGACCAATCCTTCAGGACCATGTGCTTGTGGTGAAAAGGCATTTGCACTAAACAATCGGAGATCATCTTTGATTCTGGCTTTATATTCTGTATAAATATCTTCAAATACTGTGTACATATCTTCGGTGAAGTATGGTAATTTAGCCTTTTCCTCTCTCTTAATACTGCCAACTATATCACCGTGTATATTGATGAAAGCTTCGAACAATCTATTTAAGTTTTCTAATTTTGATTCTATATAAGAAGCCTTCAATCTATCTTTGGATGTTTTTTTATAATTTATAAAAGCTTTCTTTAATTGCTCTAATGTATCTTCCTGTTTCATAAGTAACTTCTCCATTGTACAATTTCCAAAATATTTCTTAAGTCCTTTTTAAATCAATTTTTTCTGAGTCAATTTTTAATCCAAATTTTCTAAGTGTTTTTAATGCAAATTTTTCTAAGTCAATTTTTAATCCAAATTTTTCTAAGTCAATTTTTAATCCAAATTTTCTAAGTGTTTTTAATGCAAATTTTTCTAAGTCACTTTTTAATCCAAATTTTTCTAAGTCAATTTTTTATCCAAATTTTCTAAGTGTTTTTAAATGCAAATATAAGTCTTTAACACAACTCACCGTAGTCCACAATTTTTTATTCCGAACATACACTATTCATAACACTGTAATCCAAATTCCACACAAGTCCCGAACATACACTATTCATAACACTGTAATCCAAATTCCACACAATTCCCGGGTTTCGGCACCAGATGTCCTTACTTGCACTTTTAAACTAAAACTCCACACTGTTGATAAAACTCGAACTTTATTAAAGTAAAGAAATGTATTGTACAAATTATTAAACAAAACTATTGCGTGATCTAGGATTAATACAACGCCATCTAGTGATCGGATGCGCAAAGCAAAATTAGTATGGGTGAGTATGATGTTGACGTGAGCGAAACTATACCGCGATTCAAGAGTACACTAGCGCCATCTATTACGCGTATGCTTAGTTATAACTTACGATACTAATAGAATATAATTTATGAATTTTTTGAATGGCAAATTATTATTGAATTAAACAGGATTTTTTATTTTACTTTCAATAATTCAATTCAAATAAATGAAAATAATATAGAAGCAACGTAATTGGTCTTTTTTATTTTTATATATTGTAATACTAAGTATTTTAATTTCCCAAAAATCTCTCTAATGCCTTCTTCGTTAAAAGCATTAATCTAGATGTGTACATAATTAATTTTGATTTAATTTTTATTTTAAATTCAATAATAGAACGTTATTAATGAAAATATTATTTTATTAAGTTAACTATGAAATCAAATCTTGACCTCAAATTTATAACAAAGAATATATAATAAAGTTCAATCATTTTTTATACGTAGACCTTTGTAAGGTATAAAGATTTATCTCAAAAGGCCGGGACCGCCCCTTCCACGTCGTCGCCGCAGCAAAAACAGACGTGACCTTCGAGAAGTTTTTGCACTATTTTGTCAACGTTTAGGATGCGGTCTAGCACACATATTGAGTAATTTAATATCACTTAGGGGAACGTAAGCAGGGAACGGGTAAGAAATATATTCATTGATTTAATTTAATCGTTTTATCGTTATAAGACGTTGTTTAGTAACTATTAGTTCCGCACGGGTATAATAAGGGTCTGTATAAATGTTTATATTGAAAGAGAAAAATACAAAAAAACATAATAAATAAAAATATTTTTTTATATTTATGTGAAGGTTGTGAGCCAGGGTAACTATATGCACAAGGGATATCTCAATGTTGGTGGTATATTGGCGATGTAAGTAATGGGTTTTTTTTACGGCCCATATTTCTATGGGCAGTGATGACCAGTTACCATAGCGTGGCCCATTTGAAAGTGCGCCTACCCATGCCATATAGTTTTAGCATGTAAAATTATACATTAATGTTTAATATTGTCATTGAAGAATATATGAAACATTTATATTGACTATTTAAATATGCTTTATATTGTGAAGTATAAGAATTTTTAATGTAATAGTCCTAAAAACAATCCAATTCACAGTTAGTAACAGTCGTA
This sequence comes from Vanessa tameamea, assembly GCF_037043105.1. Lineage (NCBI taxonomy): Eukaryota > Metazoa > Arthropoda > Insecta > Lepidoptera > Nymphalidae > Vanessa > Vanessa tameamea. The sequence goes on from NC_087325.1 coordinate 9,771,463, forward strand.
AAAATATAGAATAAGAACCACTACTAAAAATTAATATTCGAGTAAATCAATTAAAAATGTAGAGCACCGAGCTTAAAGGTTCTCAAATTAAGTGGTTTTCTCTCGTGTCGTCTGAGTGCTCTCTACATTCTTATGGTAAATACTTCCGAGAATCACTTATGATAATGTTGAATTAAACAGGCGATGATGATGGATTGATCACCGTCTTTTGTTTAAAGAGCAATTATTCGATACGACCGGAGAGTTCAGTTACAGGACTAATGGTTCTACTTGCTTTCTAAGGCACGGTAGTAAGTTTAAAACTGCTGTTTTTAAAGCTGCTACTGAGATTTTATTAGCAGAATAACCTTATATCAGAAGGCAGCTAAATAAATAAATTGAATGTAAATCATATATATTTTTATTAATTAGTGCCTCGTTTTGTTTACAACTAATGAGTTTTTATTAGATAACCAGATGTCTTAAAACATCCGAGTCTTATAATGTGATGAAAATCTCTCATAAAAATCTCTCTAAATGATTTGAATCTGAGCCTTACTACGAAAACTTATGAAAGTCACACACAGTACAGTCGTACGCCTATATACCACGCGTTTACAAAATCAAGTATATTTCGTTTGCCAAAATCGGATATCGAAACCATGACCGTTAATGCAACAGCAAGTAACGTTAGCTACTACGCTCAATCAGTCAGTGATATTAAAAGAGTAGTTTTTAAGTTGATTCTAAATTCTTAAAATAAACATTTAAATTAGACTTTAAACATTTTGTTAAACAAAAAGTTTTAATTAAAATCTAACGTCGAATATAGTTCTCTCTTCGACCGCAGGCTATTCTTTCTGAGATAAAAATAAATATTTTCCTAATTAGGCTTTTGAAGTTTTTATTGCTTTTGTTTAATTTAAGAATACAAAATGAACGAAATCTCGAAAACTGAAAATGCCTGTTTGTAGAGCACTCAAGTACACGAATGGCGAGGATTAATTCCTCGTGCATTTTATTTAAAGGAGCTAACAATTTTTTCATTAGTATCTTAGTGAAACGGTTTTCATAAATAATATTATTAAATTGTGTTTTATTAATGACATTATATGACATTGATATTAAAGGATAACTACTAAGTTTCTTTACGGATCTTCTTGGTCTAAAATCTATATTCTAAAACTGAAAATAAATTATATTAAATTATAATTTAAAAATTCTTACTACTTGTATGTATATGAATAAATTTTATTTTGATTTTGATGTAGTTAAATGGTAAAGGATGTACGAAATTTAATAAAGATAAGTATGGACGCTATGTATATAGAAGAAAACTAAATAATATACATATATATAAATGAATTATATAAAATTTATTACGCTACATTTATTTAATTTTTAGATATAGACACTTTGGACGCTTAAGTAGTCTGACTATTTAGTGTTAAAACTATTTTTGTATTCGTTTAGTTACCCACGCTTCGACCTACTTTATATTACATAGCTTACTATATATGTAAAATCGGTAGTGTGCTTGGAGCCACTATATTACTTATATTGATACAATATCTTTATATGCAATCTATATTAAAATCCTGGACAATTTTTAATTATAGTATATTTCTGAACTATCTACATTTCTAACGTGTAGTAGCTTTACATTGAATTTATTCCAGAAACAATACGATACCTTTGAGCGAAGACAATGTCGATGATGTGTTTACATTTCGCACTAGCCAGCCACGACTTTTTAGGAGTCAATTTCATACAAAGTTACTGTTTTAATTTCTCCCTAGAAATTTGCAAAAATCATCATTGAGTGTCTACGTCGCGAAATTTCAAGTCAATCGTATCTATAATTTCGGACATCGTAATCAGAGGCATTTCGCTTATCTTTTTTATAAAAAAATTAAATTTTTATTTCCGTAAGAACCTTCTACAAAGAAATCCTTACAAAAAAGATGAAAAAAATCGGTAGTCGTTCTCAACTTACGGTGTGACCAGGGGATATTGGAATACATTTTTAGATATATAAGATAAAATACATACAGCGGAAAGAGCAAACGTCAAATAGAAGCTTCGAGTTAATTTAAAAAAAATTGGCATCGAGTATATTCTAACTGAAAGGCAAACTAATATAGCCTATATTCATCGGATAGAAAGTTTTGGACTGAAATGGTTTTATTTTTTCTTTTTTTGGAATCAACGCGCTAAGCTTTTACGTGGACAGTGAAGTGTGTAGTGGATGGATTTTTCGTATTTTAAAAATAAAATATGTCGCACGTAATAAGCTAGATGATGTGATGAAAGATTGGCTTTGATTGGCCAGTAAAACGCTTTCTATTAACTCCTACTGAATAGGATTTCTATACTAAAAGACAAAAAAAAGACAGACAGACATCTAGAGTGTACTGTTTTAAGTCTAACACCCGATAACTGACCGCGACATAAAATAACATAGATATAATAGCGGCACTTATTCTATTACTAAGTAATACTTACTAATTACTATTACTATTAAGTAATTAGTATTACTTAGTAATAGAATAAGCCTTAGTATGTATACTAAACGATACTTTAAAGTAATCGTGATCCAACCAACGTCGAATGCACTATGGAGGCCTATAAGTGTACTTACAAACCTTTCACCGAACAATAAATACGAAACGTATTCGCATTTAACATTTTTAATTTATAGCTGTAATAATTTAGCGGCTTCTACTCAATAATCAAAATGCACCGCACATTCGTTTGACTTGTCGCTATTTACAACCACATCGCATACATCGAGGAGTCAAACATCCGAATTAGGCCGGCAAATAGCCGACCGCAATGTTCGTACATTGCAGTATATCACGACCGTATACCGCAGTGCGCATTACATCGACGCTCGACTTAGCTGCCACGGGTCTAGCTTACATGGTAAAGCGGCAATGCAGTCGGAAATTAGCCGTTTAGTCGCTTACGAGGCTGAGCCTGCCAGCGGCAGTGACATTATGCCTCGATTTTGGCAGCGTTAAGACTGTAAAAGTTAGTGTAATTTTCGGAACAACGTCATATGTAAACAGTAATGTACGAAACGCGTTGAAATTCAAAATTAAATACAAATGTAACGCTTTAAAACTATACAAAGATAGATATATTATCATAGCTCAATATCGAGTACCTGATCGATTTTTTTTTCTTTTTATGATATCGGTAGGCGGACGAGCAAATGGGCCACCTGATGTTAAGTGGTCACTGGCGGACAATGGCGTTGTAAGAAATATTAACCATTCCTTACATCACCAATGCACCACGAACCTTGGGAACCAAGATGTTAGGTCCCTTGTGCCTGTAGTTACACTGGCTCACTCAAAACCGGAACACAACAATACTGAGTACTGCTGTTTGGCGGTAGAATATCTGATGAGTGGGTGGTACCTACCCAGACAGGCTCGCACAAAGCCCTACCACCTAGTTAGTCGAGAAGTTGTTATGTTGTTTAGAAAATTGTAATGTGATAGAGAAAATCGTAGGACCAACAGAAACAATCTTATGACATTTTCTCTCGATACGACCGAAGCGAGAGAAAATTACGTGCCTTCCGGGGCACTATGGCGTCAGTAAGATGATTACTTTTTTTTGCTCCGGACAGAAATAATGTTTTTTCTTTTATTGTGATTATTTATTTATATTAAATATCAAAAAGTCATAAGCAAGCAGCGAGCGACACTTTTATAATTAAATATATTTTTTTATGTTTAAATTTTACAATTGTTTGTATTGCAAATTTCAGTTCTCAATGATTTGTAAACGAAAATTGGTTTTCAATTTTGTATTCGAAATAATTTAAAATAGTATGTAGAATAATTGCAAAAGCGATTGTAAATGTTTAAGTTTTCGACGTCGCAGTCGTTTCCATCCTTCCTCGCAAAATATTCGCCGTCGATTCGTCGAAGATCGATTCCATATTAAATTCCGTAGACTGTTTTACATTAGCCTGTTAATAAGCTTACAAAAAGTTATATTTAAAAAAAAAAACACAATATAACTAAATGTATGTATACATACATTAAATTGTATAAAAGAGTAACCACTGAGTTTATAGACGTTTCGTCTTAGAATTTAAATTGTACTTTTATAAATTATGTTTCAGAAAACGTTTGTATTCGTAATAGTTTACTTTGAATAAAACCTAAAATGTCACCACACTAATAAAATTCAAGCTATTCCCGTAGCTATGAATCAGTCGGCTAAGCCATGATATAAGCTAAGCGCGTCACAAATGCTGTTTGTCGTCTTTGAGCTTATGCTAATGTTGTATAAAATGGGAGCCAATGTGCATTCGTTTATCCATATTGCTTGTGAAATAATGTAAAGTATTATACCTCTATAGATATGTGACCAGTGAGGTTATATATTATATATTGATTCTTTAATATATATAAATGATGAGGTGTTGAAAGAAAGTGAGTTGTTTACGTTGATAAATATTGGACAACATCGCATACATTACTCTGATCCCAATGTATCCCAAGATATCACTTTCTGCTCCGACACTGTCATAATTCGATGGGACGGCATATCCGACAGGACCGGACACAGTTCAGGCGCATGACCAATGCCCTACGTGCTTCCGTGGCACAGGATTCACACACTTCAACTTCCAGACTTCGGGATGGTATTGAGAATCTTTCGTCAGAAAAACCCAATAATTTGCTCTCGTTATTGGTATATTAAATAGTTATTATAGATCGTGTTTGATTGTGATCGTGATGAATATTTTTTTTATGGTTACGTGGCAAACGGGCAGGAGGCTCATCTGATGGAAAGTGACCTTCACGGCTCATGGACATGTTCAACACCAGAGGACTTGCAGATGCATTGCCGGCCTTTAAGAATGGTGTAGGCTCTTGTTTTGAAGGTTCCCAAGTCGTATAGGTAATCATTATGATGATTATTAACCACGACTAACTCTTAATGTGTAATCATAGACACTATTTATACGATATATATGTACATAATATGAATAATAAAACCCATGCACATAACTTTAAACGTCAACCAATAGCATTTTGTATTACAAGTTTGTTACACAATCTATGCAAATTTTCATTAAAGTCGGATCCAAATCCGAAATGGTATGAATATTCAAAACTCTAAAGATTCAAAGTGAAACCATTGTAACATAACGCAAAACCTTTAGGTATTTGAATAAACTATGTAACTGTGTGCCGTTATAGGTGAGGGCGTTTTGAATTTTTATATCGTTAACTGGTTTTTATTATGGTGACTACAAATTACTTTACGTGAGTTTTAAAACATTTGAAATGTTTTTCATGTAACCTACACGAGAGATGAAGATGTTAAGATGATTATAAATTATATGATGTAGTTATATTGTTTGATAGTGTTATAATATATTAATTTGCCAAATATATGTCAGCTAGATACTAGCAAATCCGACAGACGTCTATGTATATAAACACAAATTGACAAGGCGATCGGTTAAACGGTAGACGTGCTAAAGCGACATCAGTGGTGAGGTAGCGAGCTAAATAAAGGTGTGTTTTATGTCCATATATAAAACTAGCTGTGCCCGCATCTTCGAGCGCGTTTGAATTTAACAAAAAAGTTATTGTTAATTTCGCAGTTTTTACTACAAATATTATTTTTGTATTAGGCAGCTTTTGTGATTTTAAGTCGTTGGAGGCACTCGACGTGACGGCGGCGCGAGGGCGTGTGGTCCTGGACAGTATTTGGACATTGCATCGTGACTTTATTATTATTTTATATATAATTCTAAAACAAAAGTAGCCTAAGCTACTCCTTATTTGACCAGATATCTGCCAGCGAAAGTCCCGTCAAAATCGGTCCAGCCGTTCCAGAGATTAGCCGGAACAATCAGACAGATGTCTGTTTGTTCAAAAATTGTAAAAAATGTTATTTCGATATATGTACCGTGTATACATACATTTGTATTTAGTAAAAAGGGGTTATCTTAATATTACAAGCAGACACTTCCGTTTTATTATATGTATAGATAAAAACTTTACCTATGAAAAAATACATTTATTACTTATCCTATTTCCTATAAGTATATAGATTATACATTCATTATTGTTTAATCTATATACTTATAGGAAATAGCTATTCGGACAAATAGTTACATTAATAGATTCTTATTTTGTTTTTTTAATATATATATTACTAAAAGTGATTTGTCATTTTTATGTTACGTTTTTAATATCGAATGGAGAACAGACACGAGCAAGATTTCTCGTCGCAATCGTAAAATATCCAATCGTAAAGTAACCTCGTAAACCACCAATCGTTAAGTTTTATGGAACATCCATGCTTTGCCCAAGAGTTCGTTTCCGTGGAATATCGATTGAAGATATATACGTATATTAATTTTATAATGTATGTCAACAGACAACAAGATATGGTATGATATATAAGAACTAGGTGATATTTCTTATCCAACCTGGAGCCGTATATATTGTACAAATACAATTTTTTTATACTTAACAGATTTTTTCTCTCTTTCCTGCAATCTGTGGGGTGTTTTCTTGAAAAAGGGACGGAAGAGAGTAACAAGATTCCAGATGGAGAGAGGCAGAGCTAGTTAATTTAACCAATAAACGCAGTCCTAGAGTTGACTGTCAGATGATACCAACCCATTTTCCGAGGGCTTTTTTTTTAACATTAACAGCCTGTAAATTTCCCACTGCTGGGCTAAAGGCCTCCTCTCCCTTTGGAGAAGGTTTGGAGCATATTTCACCACACTGCTCCAATGCGGGCTGGCGGAAATATTGTAATGCTCCGAGGGCATATTGTAATGTTAATGTTCCTAATTAACAAGGTGACGTGTCATTTTACACATCATCTATGCAATTCTAATGCAATTTTATGTAAAAGTAATTTATTGAACGTTGTCCCTCAACAATATTTAACATTAAATCCATAACTTTGCACTCTTGTGGTTGGCTAGACACACATTTGACTGAATTTCAATTGACACATGAAAACTTTTGCCCAGGTTTAACCTCCTATTGTACGTGTATACACGTGTTTTAGCTCCTGGGCCAGCCCGGCTCTTGTATCCTCTATTGTGTATATTATTAAAGTTGGTACGGATGGTAGAACCACGATTTTTCAAAGTTTTGATGAAAACTGAAATTGATTAATAAAACCAAGTCTGTTTTTCCGCCTGATGTGCGGACAACGATATTTTATAAATACTAACGAATGATTTGCATGAATAAAATGAATCTTTTTCATTAATTATTCATTAAAAGAAGATCATTGTCAAACACAGCGCTGAAAAAGTTTAATTATATGTATAGAATCGTAACTTGCGAAAACGAAATATAAATGCAGTTCGGATATTTAAACTCTGCCATGTTTTTCTTTATTGTATTTTGTCGTTTTTTGTCCGCGAACATGTTGCTAATCGCTCCGCAGCATGCTTTAAAATATTTGATACTGATTTTTTACCGAAATGTAGCTATTTCACTTTACGTCACTGGTGAAGTTTAGATTGTAATACATTTATGGATTTATTTAAATAATGATTATTTTACTGGATAAATGCTATGTAATTTCATGTTTCTTTTAAATCTTAGCTAAATGAAAAACCCAAAACTTAAATAATTTAAATAATATGCATAATATTCCATATGAGTTAAATATTAGTAAATATTTTTGTATGACAAAGGTATCTTAAACTTCACGACTTAATAGACGACATGTGTGTTATTCTGTAAGAACTCACTTAGTATGTCACTCGTGTGTATAATATTTAAAACTAAATTGGCGATAGACTATTGTGTCAATCAACGCGTCATATTACGTTCTGATTCTGTACTTACAGAATAACTCTACTATATAAGAATCGTAATATAATATTATTGAGCGTTTTAAATTTGAAATTCTTGCTTTTTATGGAATTATAAGTGCTTGTGCATGACCACAATCACCTGATAGTTAGTACTGATGTGAACTAAAATGAAGCAACGCTTTGAGGATGGCTATTGAAATCCGTCACCTTGAAAATAATTGGATTATATTACTCAGGAAGCACAGACGCCACATACTTGAATATAATTGTAAATGTAAAAGTGTGTTTATGGCTTTCTTTCTTTTAAGCAGCAACGAAGCAACCGATTGATTTGTTTTTTTGCATAGAGCTCATTTTATCAGACCGTCTACCACAATCAGAATCTAAAAATGTAAACAATGCACATATATATCACCAGCGTAGTATGACCCGCTTATGAGCAAATGCTTATCTGCCTCCATTCTGCAATCTAATGTTTGCTAGACATTACCAATTCTTCGGAAAAGTTAAAGCTTTTATCGCCATCTTTGTGATGAAAAATATAAACTTTATAATAGGATATATAAAATTCAACACGCACTAATACATTATTTACATACTAGTTACCGTTTCTTTACGCCTTTTTTCTCCATTTAAAAACATTTAAGTGGTATGTGGGACTCACCGGCGAGTGGAAAAACCAGCGGTACCCATTCGGTCTTTTCGGGAGACGTCACGGGATCCCTTGAGCATCGGTAGTATGCTGCCATCTTGTTCTTTATCCCTGAGAATGTATATTCAAAATCTAATGATGATCGTTTGAGTAAGACGGGTAAGCGTAATAAATACAAACTCACTTTTGCAATATTGCATTACATTAGCAGCCTGGAAATTTCCCACTGCTGGGCTGAGGCCTCCTCTCCATTTGGAGAGGTAGGAGAAGGTTTTGGAGCATATTCCACCACGTTGCTCCAATGCGGGTTGGTGGAATACACATGTGACAGGATTTCGATGAAATTAGACACATGCAGGTTTCCTCACGATGTTTTCCTTCACCGCTGAGCACGAGATGAATTATAAACACAAATTAAGCACATGAAAATTCAGTGGTGCCTGTCTGGGTTTGAACCCGCAATCATCGGTTAAGATGCACGCGTTCTAACCACTGGGCCATCTCGCAATATTAGTGAGAATATAATTGCCAACAATAGTTCCACTAAAATTTATGTTTTCATAGAATCACTCAAAACTTTACAGTAACCGTCACTCGGATTCGGTTTATTCAAAACTATGCACTGCATTCGTCATGAAACACGTCTAGCTTTAAAATAAAATCGAGACTGCCGTCTGTGCACTTCCACGTAACCTCACTTCACGATGTATAAACACGTTTTTCCAATTACGCCGGCAAACTGCGAAAGCCATGCGCCCGAAAACTGTAAGCTGTGTTTCGTGTTTCAAATTGTTTTAATTCAGCCGAATATGGAGGGAGTCCATTTATTAAAATATACTCATGTGATTCATATGTAACCTACGGTCGCTTTATGAAATCATAGTTATGTAACATTATTTACTTTTAAGGTATATAACAAAGTTTATGTTTCAGATAATCTTTACTTTTTAGTTAAAATAATTCCATGTTTCAAACGTTACGTAAAAAAGGTTGTATTCGAATACGACCTTGAAGTAATCTTCGCACACGTAGGAGAGATTCATAAAAAAACCAATCTCGAAGCCAAACAAACAATCCAAATGTACAATTTTCAGTCATATACAGTGTATACTTTAAAATAACAACATTAATTCTCTTCATCTTTTGAATATTTATAATTTATATTTAAAAAAAAAATAATAGGCAACTTTTGTATTAGTTCTGCTGTCCAGAGATTCCTGAACTAAACCACTTGCTACAATTTCATATCGCACTTGGAATATCGCAACCTTTTTTATTTAATATATAATGTTTCGGGTTTGTTTGATTGAGCGTGGTATAAAACATTAATCATAAGTTAGGTCTTAAATATTAAAACATTCAGGCACACGTTACATATCGTCTTCCCAAGGTTGGTGGCGCCTCGGTGTTGTAAGGAATGGTTAATATGGCGCCAATGTCTATGAGTGATTGTGACCCCTTATCAAGTGGCTCTATACCTTATTCATATAAATAATAATAACATAGCCCTTTCTACTCGTAAATGGAAAAGTATTTTCCTTATATTAAAAGGATTAAAAATCAGTATAATAGTTTGTATATATATAATAAACACTAAACGTGTGTGCAAAGTTTTGACTCAATGGTTTAGAACTGGTTTAAAATTAAATGCAGGTTCTGTCCCTAACATACTAAAAGTTAAATAAAGCATGAAAATTGGCGAAATTTTCATCGTTTATACACATTCTATTATCTAATTGTGTCCCACGTCTTCGTCTAAGTTTATTTAAGTGCTATAGCATAAAATTACTAAACAAATGATACGTATGTATTCATTGACGTTAGTATTACTTTTGATAGACTCGTCGATTTTGACAAAGAGTAATAAATACCCTTTGATATTGAACTGATCGTTTTATTTTGTTAAGTAGAAAATGAGTACAAAAATATAAAAAGTACATTTAATTTTAAATCATACACGTAGTTCAATTTCATGTCAATTAATAATTTGTTATACTAATATTATAAGTGCGAAAGTGACTATCTGTTACACTTTCACTACTAAATTACTGAGCCGAATTTGATGAAATTTGGCATGAAGCAAGCTTGAATCGCAATGGAAGGTGTTAGACTTTTTATGATGAAACCCTAAAACGCAAGCGAAGTCACGAGCGACGTCTAGTTATACAATAAAAAGGTAATTCATTCAATAACATATTACTTGACATAAAACTAAAATATCAGACATACGTCTACCTTTACAAGTGTTTTACTGTAGGCTGGAGACGTAAAACGCGGTATAAAAGAGCAATATCTTAACACACTCCGTTCGTTACTTAAGTTACTCCAGTAATAAACGTCGGGTATAACATAATTCCCGAGTCGAGTGAAAATTTAATTTTTACCGTCGACCGACGACGTCGCGTGATGAAAAACAAGAAGGGTTTAATATTATTACTGAGCGGGGTCCGTGCGGTAATCGAAATGTCCTCATAGCTCAACCCCGAATCGACGTTTCCAGTCTTTGATTAATTAAAATTTAATTTTTTGTTTAGAATTATCTTTTTTTATAATTCGTTTGTGATTTCCGTATTTTTAATTCGGGACTTTGGTAGCGATAATATTCATATTCTTATGTACCTTAAATAAATCACAAATACTTTGTTAATAATGTATGCAACAAAGACTACATTTAATAACTGTATAATTTAGGTGTTACCGAGTTTTTCTTCAAATAAATGTAATGTAATGTTCATTAATCAATCGTCTGTTGTGGATTAACAGCGCTCTGCAGTAAATTTCCAAAGCAATTTTCCCAGCAGAGTTTCTTACCGTGAAATTAATGTAAAAATATATTTATAAATGAATATTTCCAAACAGCTACCGCGAAGATTGTTAGAAACGCAAATATCACAGCGAATCGTAATGCCAGAGATTTGACGGCTCTGCACTGTTATTGATTTGTGAGAAAACCGCAATTCTCGCATTCCAAACATTCATGTTTAGCCGTGTTCGAATTATTTATATAATTTCATAACTGTGTTATATTGGCTATGTATATATATATACGCTATTAAACTGAAATTGTTAAATTCCCGCGTTTAATTCTGAAATCAACCACTTATTTAGTTTGCGTAATCGTTTACCAGCTCGAATAATTACTATACCACGCCCCGCAATCAGGATATTTTTCGTTCGAATAGCTTTCAGTGAGAAATGTTCGACATTTAAAAATATTAATAAGTGTGTTTTATGTTTTTTTTTTTTTATTTTGAATGAATGTTTCTATTATTTCCGCTTTTTTATCGTTGTTTATTGATTACCCACTAGAAACTCTGTAGTTCCAAAGTCAAAAATTTATCAAAGTGAAATTTGCAATTTTTTTATATACTAAGATGACAAATGGTGTATTCGAATTCGAACATTCGAACCTTGCTGTTGGGTTGTAAACTCAATGCTTAGTGTACGTGTCACCCACACTAAAAATTACACGTATGCAAGGCCATACAACCGGTATATATATATATATATATATATATATATATATATATATATATTTACCGGCTATATTCTATGTAAACTTTTAAATTTACCGGTGGTAGTATTTGCTTCTGATATTTTTACATATGTAAAGCCAAACAGAAAGTAATGAATATGCTTATTTTCGATAATGATGAAATCAATAGATTTTGATGAATTTAACACCAGCACAGTGGAAAATTTATATCTACTACTACTATAAATACTACAACTACTAATATTATAAATGCGAAAGTAACTCTGTCTGTCTGTTGCTTATCGCACCACTGAACCAAATTTGATGAAACTTGATATGAAGCATGCTTGAACTTCAAGGTAGGACATAGGCTTTTTTATGAATAACGCCTGACGAACGATCCTTCAAGCGTAAGGGAAATCGCTGGCGGTACGAGTTTAATATAAATTTATATAATGTCGATTAAAAAGCCTAAGTAGGCTTATGCCAGTATTTTGACTGGAATCAAAATATACTTTCAAGTGAATAAAGTATATTACAACTCATTCACTACAAATTATTTGTTGTTTTAAATAATACGTCATAATAGAATGTGTGCTTCCTCACTATAAACTTGTATCTCATACGGTCTGCGAAGCTCAGTGTGATAATTACACTCGCCCTCAATCTGGACATTCGTCCTTCTCTGAATTTAACGGCATTTATACGAATACTGTTGGAACTTCTCTGTGAGCATTGTCGACTTGATCACTCCACGTGTAACTAAGCTATTTAGGAAAATCTGTTTCGTCTCTATACCAAAATCGGCCGTTTGATTTATTGCATAAATATTCTTTCGTTTATATAATTAATAATTATAATAATAAAATAAAAATAAATTTGTTTTAAAGCGAAATACTACTCAATGATTAATCACGAACTTGAAATTTTCAGGTAGATTCCCTATAGTGTGTAGACATCCGCTAACAACGGACTTTATGAAACTCCATCCCTAAGGGCGTAAAAGGGAGGTTGGAAGTTTGTGTTTTATAAATTTCGCGCGGATAAAGCCGCAGGTTCAAATCTAATAAATTTATTTTCTTTCTTACACATTATTAAACCTTTTTAATTAACATAATTTATTTTTTAGTCGTTCTCTAAGTTTATTTATTTCAGTTCTTACTAAAAAAATTGTAAGTCTATACGTATATATATGTACGTTTGAAATTATTTCATTAAATATGCAATGGTATCGATTAGTGATCGGTAATAAATAATAAATAATAATAAATATTGGACAACATCACAGACATTACTCTGATCCCAATGTAAGTAGCTAAAGCACTTGTGTTATGGAAAATCAGAAGTAACGACGGTACCACTTACACCCAGACCCAAGACAACATAGAAAACTTATGAACTGTTTCTAAATCGACTCGGCCGGGAATCGAACCCGGGACCTCGGAGCGGCGTACCCATGAAAACCGGTGTACACACTTCTCGACCACGGATGTCGTCGGTAATAATATCGAAGAAGCAATTTGTCTTTCGTTACGTGTAGTAGAATTGAGTTTTTTTTTTTTTATGGCATTGGTTGGCGGACGAACATATGGGCTACCTGATGGTAAGTGGTCACCACCGCCCATAGACAAAGGCGCTGTAAGAAATATTAACCATTCCTTACATCACCTATGCGTCACCAACCTCGGGAACTAAGATGTTATGTCCCTTGTGCCTGTGATTACACTGGCTCACTCGCCCTTCTAACCGGAACACAACAATACAGTGTACTGTTATTTGGTGGTAGAATATCTGAGTGGGTGGTACCTACCCAGACGGGCTTGCACAAAGCCCTACCACCAAGTGAGTTGCAATAAAAACGTTTTGTTTCACATGTGACGAAAAAATTTTAGGACTTTATCGATTCGTTATGTATAAACGAGCATATATAATAATCGACGTCAACTATCAAATAAAATTTATTTCAAGAATCATTGTTAGTAACGTTATCATATTTATATACATATTAATGGTACTAAAACCGTCGTCATCATCATCATCATCGTCGTCTCAGTGAGCCAGTGTAACAAGATATAACATCTTCCGAAGGTTGGTGGCGCATTTTTCATGTAAGCAATGATTAAAATTTCATACGGACCCAATGTCTAGGGCAGTGGTGACCACTCATCATGTAGCTAATTTGACCGTCCGCCTAGTGATGCCAATCTATACTTTAATATTGTAAATGTGAAAGTAACTCTGTCTTTCTGTCCGTCTGTCGCTCTTTCATTGCCAAACCAATGAAACGAATTTGATGAAATTTGGTGTAACGCTAATTTGACCTCCAAGGAAGGACATAGGCTACTTTTTTGCCTAACACATGACATCAAATCCCCCAAACCAAACCCCTAAAACGCGAGCGATGCCGCGGGCGACGACCTAGTAGTAAATATTAAGTAAAGATATAAATTTAGTAAAGAATAAAATATCTAAAATGACTAGGAATATATTTATCATGATTACATTATAAGTACGTAAGTAAACGTGACACTAATATCGTCGCTATGAAATTTATATAATAATTATTACACAATTTTGGTTTAGTTTCAAAATAGTTTAGCACTAAATTCCAGGGCCGGGCCGACCGCGACAAGTCCGAACTAAAAGGACTCCATTAGTTTCTGTGTCTGAACTAATATGCTCTAATGCATACTCGCTTTTAACACGCTTAAGTAACATCCTTATATAATGAAAACAAATCCACGTGATGTTAGAGATTTGTGCAAACCCGTCTAGGTAGGTTAGGTAGTACTGGGTAGGTAAACTCCCCAGACGTTAAAAATTCTACCACCAAACAGTAACAGAGAGTTAGTATTATCGTGGTTCGGTTTGAATGGTGAGTGATCTAGTGTAACTCCTAGTCACTAGTCACGAGGTACATTAAACATCTTAATGTCAAACGTTAGTGGCGCAGTGGCGTTGTAAGGAGTTGGGTATTTTTTTTAAGTGTGGTACCAATTCCCCCTTTAAGGAATTACTAATAGTCCTATTACATAATTAAGGTTTAAATATTGATTACAATGTCAGTGTGTATGGGCGGTGGTGACCATTTATCATCAGGTGGTCATCTGATAACCGGCATTTGCCAGTCTATCTTCTCCAATGTAACACAAAGAAATAAACATTCGTATGTATTTTGTTACGCGAATTTAGTTTGTGTGGTGTTACGTGAGTGGATAGAGTAAGAAATGAGTACATAAGAGGAAGTCTGAAAGTGCTACCGATAACCGAGAAGTTATGTGGAAGCTGGCTATCATTGTATGGTCGTGTTATGCGGAGGAATGAGGACCATGTTGTGAGGAAGGTCTTGAGCATGGATGTGGATGGATATAGAGGAAGGGGACGACCGAAGAAACGATGGACGGATTGTGTGAAAGACGATATGGCTAGAAAGTATGTTACTTGTGAGATGACGTCTAACAGAGAAGTATGGAAGAAGACATGCTGCGCCGACCCCCAATAAAATTGGAATAAGGGCAGAAGGATGATGATGTATTTTGTTTAAAAAAAAATAACATCAAAATGTACTGTATAAAAAAATGCTCGTTCAAGCGATCTTCTCAGTTTAAAAGATTAAATAAAAGGATTAAATTCTTTCATACTTATTAAGCTTATGTAATAATAGCTTTATGTGAAGTAACAGCAGGTTGAGTCTTTAAAAGTTTTATTAATACTCTTTTGTAAATATTTTATAGGTATATTTTAGCGAATTCGATCGGTCTGCGTTAGATTCGTGCTGGCTAACGTATATTGCCATGTACGTGTTTATTACGATTATGGTAATTACTATTTGCGTGCCCCGAAGGAGACGTTTAGCGAATCCGTCCTCTATCGCAGAACAAACATTTGGTATTAATCGTTGGCAATAGGTTCAAAGATTAACAATACGACACGTTCGATGTATGTGCTTGTAGAAGAATGCTACGAAACTGACGTTCACGATAGAGACCCTCATTTATTGTTTTTTTTTTTTATATGATGTCACTTTTAGATGTTGTGTGTTGCCGGAGCCTAGGTATATGTTTTTTTTATGATATCGGTAGGTGGACGAGCAAATGGGCGACCTCATGGTAAGTGGTCACCACCGCCCATAGACAATGGCGTTGTAAGAAATATTAACCATTCCTTACATCACCAATGCGCCACCAACCTTGGGAACTAAGATGTTACGTCCCTTGTGCATGTAGTTACACTGGCTCACTCACCTTTCAAACCGGAACACAACAATACTGAGTATTGCCCAAAAAAAAAAAAAATATATATATATATATATATATATTTGAAAAGTGTATTAACACACATAATAAATCCAGTCGAATTAATCTATATAATTCGACATCAGACGTAGAACCAACATCTTTGCGTGTTTTCTCAGGTTCAGTAACTACGTTAAGGCGTTAGTTCTACGTCTGTTGGTTTCCAAGTTCCCACTAACATTTCCAACTCTTAAATTTCAAGATTCTACTGATCATTTCCAAGTGATAATCCCGATAACACTGATTGACCCAATCTGGAAAATGAATCTTGAACTTTGATGTCTTGTCACTTGACAAACGAGTCAGTATCACATTACACAATACGTAATTTCACCGGGGCTTGTTGTTAATTATAATTTTAAAGAATTGTAGAGCCTAACTTTTCCAACAGCGCGTAATTCTCAGCCAACCGTTCAAAAAATATTCTTTTAACTTCGCCAGTCGGCACGTCCTGTTACTAAATATAGACGAGACTGTTTCGGCGACCTGAGCTTGGATTATGATAAAGAGTGTTACTATTTTCAGAACATATATATATATATATATATATATTGAACTTTTACAACGAATTAATTACTATATTAACAAGAAATATTTTTTGACTAATGAATAAACTGTTTCGTCTTTGAAAACGAATATTGGATGTAGTGTCATAATAGCTCTATATAGAAATTAGTAATTGTATTACTACAAGCGGCATGGCCCAGTGTTCCCGACACTTGAATCTTGCGAAAATTTTCATGTGCGTATATTGTGTAAATAATTATTCTCGGATGAAGTCATATGTCGAATAAAAATCTTCCACGTGTGTTGCGTTGGAAAAAAAACTCCAAAACATTCCCCTTAAAAAAGTGGATCTTCGCCCATCAATACACATTCTTTAAACATTCGGACGCTTTTATTATTTTTAAATTTAACCCTGTCATATATTCTGAATTTTATACAAAAAAAAAAAAAAATACGTTTGTTCTTTTTTTGAATATTTGAAACAGAACTCTGTCCCAGGCCAAATTGTTTCCGAGGCGGCAAGGATAGACAAAAACGTTTTTCATTAAATCTAAATAAAGCGATGTTTTTTCGGGACGGCCTCGGATGGAGAGTTAACTTTCAGCGCCGTCCCTCCGCTGACGAGTTGGAGAGATTTTTTTACTCCACATATTTCTTTTGAGCAACGCTGTTTTTTTTTGTTCTGAAAATTAAACGTGATATATTTTTATGGAAAATTTCATACACCGAAGCAATCCATATCGACAAGCAACATATAACAGGCATAGCTATGTAAATAAATCAGGGGACGTTAGTTTTTGTACTTCCTGAATGAAAAATATATGGCAAAAGAGGTCTGTCGGCCTTTTTGTATATTATATATATACTATATTTACTATTATAATAGTATATATATATGCCTTGATGGTTCAGTGGTTAGAACGCGTTTGTATAAATACCGTGTTAGTCTCTCTATATGGATTTTTGTTATCTATGTTTCATCACGAAGTAATTGTTTATTGTCAATGTATCATGAAACGTTAAATTATGTTCAATTTCAATTAATTTTTATCTCAAGATAAGTCACTCATAAAATTAAACCACTAAGTAAAGAATGACATAAACATTTATAAAATGCACGTAAGAAATTATTTCGTCCTACAATCTTATTTATTTCAAATACCCAGTGAAATGCTCTTTAACGCAGAACCCTCTCGAGCTCGATATGTCGATACGCGAACCGTATTCTCGTATCGTAAAATAATGAGTTGTTCCTCCATAAACATACATATCCTACACTCTAAGGACGTGTCGAACTCCGCTCATATTTCGACCTCGTTTCGAGAATGTCTTTCTTCCCCTAGCATTTTATCTTCAGAAACAAAAGAGGATGCTTTTTGTTTTTTTTTTTATGTATACAGTTAGGACACGTTGTTCGTAGTTCTCTTCAAAAAATGTACAAAATCTAGCTTATAAACCGCAAGGCGCCGTTGCGGTTTACAAACATAAAGAAATACTTTTTTTAATAAACGTTTGTGCTTCCAAAAATGTTGTACACTTAAATATAAAAGACTCTTTTATTTTAATCTAATATAATTATTTATAATATCTTAAAATATAAGCTCAAATTTTCATCGCATATAAACTGTTAGCGTGTTAAGTAATCTTCTATCGCGGCAGATATTACAACATTTTTCGTATCCTTATGCGGGCCCTAACCAAGATTGATTTCGTCAATAGCTGGCGGGTTGAGCATCAATCAAACTGACGGCTAGTAGAAATGAAGGGTTCCCCACTTAGAGGCGCTATTCCACGAAAATAACTACTCGTACTAACTTCATAATCTTATATGTTAAGATGGATGTGGCTTTCTTCTGCTTGCGATGAATAGACTTTGACACTATTTTACGGATCACTATGAAAGTTTGCACTATGTTTGAGTGTTGTCTGCCTAGTTGGCCTTGTGGCTAGATATAATTGATTATTAATATTTATAATAAATATATTGATTGAAATATAATACTGAACCAAATTTGATGATAATTATTATGAAAGAAAATTGAACCCTAAGGAAGGATGTAAGCTAACGACTAACCCATAAAACGCGCTGCTGCTGGCAACTCGTAACTATTAAAGTTGTATAAGAAATAAATGAAAACGATCATCGAAAGAGAATTATGAATCAAAGTCCGACATCCCCGTCTGCCCTGTGTCTTGATACAGTACTTCGTATATTTTGTTACGATCTATTTTCTCTCCTAAGGCATTACTACGACAAATACTTACACGACAATATGCACGTTATATAATTTAAGAGTATCGATTCGTTATATATTCCAGGGATCTTACTAGTTTATGTACTTATTTTAATAACTGAATGTAAATTTAGTACTAAGTTTATGTGTACTAAATTTTATGGTTCCTAACCACACATGAATTAAATAAAAAGAAAAAAATGTGTAGCAAAATACTTCGAACAAAACTACTTCACACATGAAGTGGTGCCAATGCAAATCCGGCTGTAGAGGATGGTAAGTGGCTGGTGAGCCGTTTACGCAGTATATAGTATGTAATATAAATGCATGCTCAGACGATACCCGCTTCATTCTCTCATTCTTATATACCGATGGGAAGTCAGTCTGACAAGCGCGTATTTTAAGACATATTCGGCCTCGCACAACCTCTCTGTTGAAACAACTTTCGCCGGCGGTTTTTCCGAACCGATACGACCTGGGAACCTTCAAGAAAAGAGCGTAGTCCGTCCTCATAGGCCGGCAACGCACCTGCAAGTCCCCGAGTGTTGCAGGTGTCCATGGACGGTGGTAGTCACTTTCCATCAGATGAGCCTCCTGCTCGTTTGCGACCTATCACATAAAAACAAAAAAAAACACGATCAGGGCAATGTTAGGCGTATCATTGATCTCCAATAAATTATCGGCAGTAAAATTTGAACTAGACTTAGGAATATACCGACGAGCAGTGATCTCGTGGTGTTCGAAAGGACGGAGAGAGTACCGCTGGTTTTTTAGTAAGTATTTCGGCAATTATGTTGCCAATGAGTCCCGCTGTACGTGATGATGATACGTGTAAATTCGTTTTTCCAGCTAATAAAAAACTACTACGGACTACCAACGAGGCGATTAATTTTTCGACCTGATACCATGAATATTTTATTTGAATAATGTATGTAAATTATATGTATCAGTTATCCAACATATGTATAGTCGGTGTTTGGTTCGAAACTACTGTAATGATGTTTACAACACTGGCACACGTAGGCGATTCATCGACGCTTTTGTTTTCACCGCAGAAAATCGTGCCATTTACGGCAACAAATGGATTATAACTTACAAATAAAATATATTAATATTATTCTACATCATGTCAACTACAGCTTCATATATATTATAAGGCTCAGTATTGACTGCTTCATTTTTCTAATGGGTAGATATTAGGCGATAGATCCCGAGGGTCTGGGTTTAAATCTCAGATCAGGCCGATAAGAAGTTATTGGAATATTCTGTAGACTTATTTTCTTAAACTCATAATTTTACGTATCACTTTCACATGATTAAATTTTTTTTTTATCAGACATCGTAAATAGTCATGTGAAAAAGGTTCTAAAGGTATATATTTCATTAAAAAAAAATCATATTTTAGAACTTTTGGGTCATCGAAGAGTAGATTACAGATGTGTATATTTACAGATGAAATTCTCGGAAAAGTTTATTTATAATAGATTCAATGTAATATTTATATATAAAAAGTCGCAACGGCTTAAAACCAGAGCGTCTTTTCATAGCACGGCCAGAGACAGACTCCGTATAAAGTGTCGTTACATAAATTCTTTCATTCAGGAATGACATATTTTTCAATTTTTAATTTTAAAGTGCAGAGGAAAATGCTTTCAGCAAGAATTTTAATTTTAAAGGCAGTATGCAAACTTAATTAGAAACTGCTGCGGGCACTTCTAGGTCTTTTAGACCCACACACGAGATTAATTCGCCTCGAAAATTTTATACATAAATGGACGTTAGCAGTTGTAATGAAATAACATCTGAGTGTTCCGAATGATACGAGCTTGTAGGTAATTAGGAAGTTGGGCAGTCGATTCAAAGGAATTGCCGGATCAGATGGCTCGATAATTCGTACGACCCTTCTACAATTTGTCCTAAAGGCGGCTGTACATAAAAGGTATTAATTTTAAACTGCTTTATATGTTTCATGGCCAATGGTTCTACTTTGGTAACATTCGTATTATAAAGTCCCAAATATTTACAATATTTTTAATCCAAGATTAAGGCCATTCTATATCGTTCTACCTAAGCGAAACATATCAAATAAACAAATTCCTTGTTTTGTTAAGATATATCATATAGTTTTATTACAGACTTACAAACAACAACCGATTTGTTGAAAAGTGTAATTTAATTTAACAAGCATAAACGCAGAATTTAAATATCTTCAATAGAATCCATTTGAAACTCTGACCGAATGAAAATATTAAGTCATATTAGATACATTTCCGTGTCAATGAAAATCGATGCCTTTATATACCTCCAAAATAAAAAATAACACTTAAACCATACAATCAAAGGTATTCAACTTAATATAACGTTCAACGTCATAAAGGAATTACACAGTTATTTAGGGTTTGTTTCATCCCATTGTGTGCACATCAGAAGTGACAACGGCCTGTGGGATAAGCCTCTTCTCGAAAAAAAAAAAATCCTTATCATTCTATTTTAACCCTAACAAAATACCAATATAACATGACTCTTAATTATAGCGTTTTTTTTCTGCTTATTACAGTCACCGGTGTAATCTTAAGTAATTAATAATACGTAACAAAAAGTTACCGAAGATAATTACGAAAGGGTTCCAGGTGCGGGACACTGTCTAATGTAAATAAATGAACGTAAATTGGTCTGAAAGGCCTCGTGTACGTTTGAGTGTTATAATTTACTTTGTATAAAATGTTCTGCTTTTATGTTTATTGTACACACATATAACGTTAAAGTGGGACGAGAAAGTTTTGAGAGTAGAATAAATATTTAAAAAGGGAGAAGTGCCTATGTGTGTGTGTGTTGGTGACGAATCACTACAGGTGGTACATTTGCCAGTCGGCCTACCTATTATAATATTAAAAATTCATCTTGGCATTGGCATTGTGAATTAAACGTGTAGTGTTTCATTTAACCATCTTCGTATTACAGGTTTTTTGTTTTACATAATATTTTTCATAATTACTTCAAACATTGTTTTAGAAAAAAACATTATTTTTTTATATTAAGTTCTACGTCATCCCTCGATTTACTAAAATATGATTTTATATAAATATACAAATAATAGTTGTAATATGCATCGAATGATTAATAAGTAAACAATACTCTGTAAACGAGTATTTTATTTTAAAAATTCTTGGATCGCAGGGTCTACGGTAATTATAGTAATCATAGTCATCTCTATTCAATGATACTGACAAAATATAACGCCCTACCAACCCTATAAATTGAATTTGAACGTAGATATTCTGGCTCACAGCCATCGACGGAGAAGAATAGAGCCATCCCATCTCAACCCATCGTCGTCGTAAGTGGCGATTGATGGATTTTGCGTTAAGTGTATTCAACAATCGGACACGACAGTGCCTCACATGGAAAGTGATGGGAACAAATACTGTACCAAAAGTATCCCCGAATAGATCTGCTGTTATCAACAACAGGCGGGCCCTAAATTTCTGTCACAATATTTTCTATCTCTTTCATATAGACACACAGCGCTGGCGATCATAACTCAATCTATACCCATGAAACATACATTAATGACTAGTATGAGATGTCTCTTAAAATCTGCCAATTTTAGTTATAGATGCAATAATATAAATAGGCTGAAGGTCATATTCACCAACGCCCATTTACATCGGCGCTGTAAGAAATATTAAGCAATCCCTTACGTGGCCAATAAGCCACCAATCTTGGAAACTAAGACGTTATGTCCCTTGTGCCTGTAGATACACTGGCGGACGAACCCTTCAAACCAGAATACAACAATGTAGTAGAAACAAGTGTAACGATTTTTATTAAATAGCGGGTATTGCAACGCAATATTATGCAAATGCGGGAAGACTGCGTGCCGGCGGCGATTTGGCGCCGGTCTCGTTCTGTTTAGCCTCACTGAGAGCGGAATGAGCGTAGTTTGATGTAAATATTCATATATTTTTTATTTCATTACTAATCTATGCTAATTTTCATTTGTAATGCTGCGTATCTGAAATATTATGTAACACATTCCGGCCGCGGCTTTGCCCGCGTGTAAGGGGAGGGTGGAGGTTATATGTAACTAGACTAGGTTATGACTCGTTTGTTCTTTTTATATGAGTATTTATTACGACAGTACAGGGCGATTGTGATAAACACCATTCAAAATGTTATAATTATTTAATTTAACTTTTGAAGCGGATTATACAATTTTTTTTATATTATAAATTCGAATTTATGTTCGTTTGATTAATCGTTAATCCTAAGACAGATAATAATTAATTTTGACCGTGAATTTTAGAATGTAAAATATGTTTTAGATACTTTTTTTGAGTCATGGTAAAATTAGATTCAATACTATGTCGATCAAACGGGTTAAAAGCATTATATAATTAATACTAGAACCTGTAAATGCTTTACTGCAACGCAAGGGTCCATGTGGCAGATTTTTATACGGTCGGATAACTTTCTGTTGTTGTATATATGTATGTTATACTTTACCGTCGAGCACAAGACGAGTTATAAACATGAATCGAGAACAAAAAAAAAACAGTTATGCATGCGTGGGGTTTGATCTCCTAATCTTCATCTAAAATTCACGTATTCTGGCTACTAGTCTATTTTACGTTATATTGAATAAATAGGGCTTAACAATTACTTTTAAGTGTCCGCTAACATTGTGGCCGCACATCATCACTAGCGTTTGCACCAGCTTTATGAAAATCCGTAACCCGAGTCGTTCCGCTGCATTTCTCTTAGCTCGGCGATGTTTGTTTATATGCATAAAACATGTTCATATCTAAGCTATATAGGAGATTTATGAAGAAAATGGAACATAATCTTCATATTGTTATCGTTACTCGTTACCAACGTATGTTTGTTCTATTGTTATACAAATATACAATATATCGTGTTCGTATATGAAACTAGCTGCTCCGTGCGCATTCATCTACGTTTAACGTTACTACTCCGTCGATCGTAACGTCATCGTATAGACTCTTAGAATCAAAATCAGAATCAAAATAGAAAAAGACGATTTTTTTTAAACCGCATATATACGAGTAACATCGGCTTTATGTCAGCCCGTCGGAGTATGTACCTACGACTCGGTTATCAGATGTTCTACCGCCTAACAGCACTGCTGTTAGTTTTGTTGTGTTCCGTGAGTGCGCGCTAGTGTAATTTCAGGGTCATAACGTCTTTGTTACCAAGGTTGATGGCGTATTGGCGTTGTCAATGGGTGATGGTGACCACGTACCAGGTGAGCCATTTGTTCGTCCTCCTACCTATATCATAAAAGAAACACAAACCAATTCTTCAATTCTACATTATTATAGGATAGAGTTAGCCCAAAAATAAAGTTTCCTGCTTCTGACTTCAAAAATGACGGTCTTCCCGACTATCCTATATACGAAATGTCAACCCCTATTTCCCTCCTTAGGCGTAAAATATCTAGAAACGCTTAAATAGCACATTTTAATCAGTGGCACAAAAATAAAATTTCTTGTTTCTAACTTCAAAAATAACGGACTTCCAGACTAACCTATATAAAAATGTCAACCCCTATTAAACTCCTTAGAGTTTGAATATGCAGAAACGCTTAAAAATGTATCTACTCACTTTTAATTAGTATCCTAAAAAATAAAGTTTCATGTTTTTTGCTTAAAAAATGACGAACTTCCATAAACAAATTTCATCCCTTATTCATCTTCATGTATCTAATTTAAAAAATTACGGACTTCCATACAAACGTTCAACCCCTATTTCACCCCTTTAGGGGTAGAATTTCCAAAATTCGCTCCTTAGTGGGTGTCATGATATGTTAGTTTATAAGTGTACAGACAGACAGAGTTACTTTCGCGTATATAATATTAGTATGGAAGTATGGATTTGCAAACATATTTTCTGAGGTGTGTTATCTGAATAATTTTAACAAAATGCAGAGACACGATTTTATTCAACTTTAACCTGCAAACCTAATTACGAACTAAAAAGAAACCAACTAAAAATAAATGAAACCTAAAAATAACTATTCAATTGAAACTTACCTACCTAATAAAGTGCGAGTCGGACTCATGGACCGAGGGTTCCATATACATATTTATAGGTATGTAAATAGCTCATATATCTACCAAAAGGGAACGATGCTTGAAGATATTTCCCTATTTTCAAGTATTTAAAATTTTCCAATGTAAGCAGAGCCCTGCTCCTAAGCAAAATGTACGCAGTGTGGGATCAATTTATATTGGATAATTTTATAAACAAATAAAAATAAAAAATCATGATTTATAGTTTTTTTTTAGTTATTGTGCTATAATAACTATCTTCATGCCAACTTTTAAGTTTCTAGGACTACGTACTTTCGAGAAAAAATACAAGTCCCGTTTATTCCCTATCCCTTAGGAATTCCGAAATATCCTAAAAAAAAAGTTTTTAGTTGTTGTTATAACCTACTTGCATGCTAAATTTGAAATCCCTAATAATTATAGTTACGGAGATAGAGTTACATTGGTTCGAAAATATAAAGCCCATTTATTCCCTATCCCGTCGGAAGTTTGAAAAATCCCTTCTTAGTGCACCTCTAGGATATTCAAGGTATACGTGTGTCAAATTTCAAGTCTCTAGGTCCAGTGGTTTAGGCTGTGTTTTGTCTGTCAGTCACTCAGTCACTCAGTCACTCAATCACTCAGTAACGGAAGAGTTTTATATATATTGATATAGTTGACTGTAATATAAAGCTTAAGAGCCGAGATGGCCCAGTGGTTAGAACGCGTGCATCTTAACCAATAATTTCGGGTTCCAATCCAGGCAAGTACAACTGAATTTTCATGTGCTTAATTTGTGTTTATAATTCATCTCGTGCTCGGCGGTGAAGGAAAACATCGTGAGGAAACCTACATTTTCTCATAAAAACAATAATACTTTTCCGTACATACAAAACATTACAGAATATATATTGAGAAGCAACAGTCAATATCTTAATTTCTTTAAATTTATACCTTAATGATTCCTTGGCTCCTAGGTTATAGATTGCGCGAATAAGCTTTTAACGCTTAAAGTTTTATTCCATATACTTATACAAAGGTATATCTTAAGGTAATTATTATAAAATTATTCTTATCGGAAAATAAACTCCACACTCTGGATTTAAAATTAAAATGCATTAAGTACCAATACATTACATGTAAATTGGATGCATTTTACGTTTCCAAGACCTCCTGTTTAACACTCGAGTCTCGGCCACGTTTTTTTTATTATAGTAATTAGTTTTACTATTTCCATTCGTTTACTGTGGGATTAAATTATTTGTCTGCATTTATTCCGATAAAATAACGATATGGTTCAGTCGATAGTTAACGTTACTATTGACCGATAATCGCAGATACAAATTTGATACCTATTGAGTTTTCGGGTTTTAAATTAACCTCCCGCTCAACTGTGCAGTTGTCGAGTGAAATTAATAGATTGCAATGAAGTAACGGTGGCTAAGCTCTAAGCTTGAAGAGAAGAGGAAGCTTTTGCCCAGCTGTGGGATATTCACGAGT
This sequence comes from Vanessa tameamea, assembly GCF_037043105.1. Taxonomy (NCBI): domain Eukaryota; kingdom Metazoa; phylum Arthropoda; class Insecta; order Lepidoptera; family Nymphalidae; genus Vanessa; species Vanessa tameamea. The sequence continues at coordinate 9,797,983 of NC_087325.1, forward strand.
TGTTACTTTTTTAAATATTTATAACATTCAATTTCGTGATCGATGAGAAAAGGGAATATTTATTTCTATCTAATTGAAGAATTTTTGAATCATATATTTGTTCCAGCGACATATAGTGGAGTACCCTTTCCTTTGACGAGAGGAGTCTCCTTAACGATCTCTCAGCAGCGAAACAGCTAAGTAGTCTTAAAGGATAATCAGAATTTATTCGTCTACAATTCCGAACGGTACGATATTGATTTAAAATACTTCGAAATGTACTCGTGTATTACTTTTTGAACTTTTTATCCTCTAGACTGTTATAAACAGTCTTTGTTACATGAGATAGATACATTTTTATAGTTGTAATAACATTTTTATCACAAATATACGAGTATATAAGTTATCTACCTCGGCTTCGCTCGCGTCTTAGCTGTTAGACAAATTAGCCTTATGTCTTTCCTTGGAGTTCAAATTTGCTTTGTAGCAAATTTCGTTATTCGGTTGTCGGTTTGGCCGTGAAAGAACAAAAGACAGACCGTCAGACTTTCAGTTACTTTCGCATTTATAATAGTTTACATTTTTATTAACTAAATCTAATTTATTTTCACTATATCGAAAAAAAAGAATCATATCTGAAACATTTTAATTATTAAAATAATGTAAGATATTTGCAAGACAGTGCCTATAAATAATAATGATCATTACTGAGTTTCTTGCCGGTTCTTCTCGGTAGAATCTACTCTCCGAACCGGTGGTAGACAACGGTGACAACGATTCAGAAGGATCTTTATGAGCCTAATTTAATATAGAATATTTTGATTTTGATAAAAATTAGTTCCTTGTTTGTGGTTGAACTGATTAGTTAGTCGAGCTCCCCCGAAACAGGCCTATATAAAATCCTACCATCGGTAAAATACATATATAACAAAACATCAACAGACACGTAATACGATTTACTTGAATATAACGACTGCGCAAGTGAAGTTAAGCACTTAACAGCCTGAAATAAAATACAGTTTAACAACTTAAAATACCGACATTATTTTAGCTTGAGCTGTAACGTTTGTATGTGAAAAATGGCAACATAATTTTCACACATTTCCACTTTTCGTTTTGCTTTAACTATGTAATTTAATTAATTGCACTGACATAATCATTTTTATGGTGTTAATTATTTGCAACGTTTAAAAAAAAAACGCGTAAGTATTTTGCGTAAGAGTTTCGTGTGGATCGGAGTAAAACGATCGGAGTAATCGGTTTAAAATTAAACACAGAATGCACTAAGACGGTGGCTGTCGTCTTGTATTAAAGAATAGAAAATATGAAACAAATCTGTACTTCTCTTTGTCCTTTTTATAATACAGGTAGGATCAGAAAATGGGTCACCTGATGGTAAGTGGTCACCACCGTCCATAGACAATGGCGCTGTAAGAAAGCTTAACCATTTCTTACATCGCCAATGCGCCACCAACCTTAGGGACTAAGATGTTATGTCCCTTGTGCCTGTAGCTACTGGCTATCTCACCCTTCAAACCGGAAATAGAATATGTGATTATTGTGGCTCGCACAAAGCCCGTCTGGGTACCATCAAGTAAAACTATTTTTTATTAAAATTACATACAATACAATATACAATTAGAGTCTGTAGCTGGTCCACAAAGCGATATTTTTAGATAATAATGTATATTGTATTTAATTCAAATCAAGTCTCAATAGCATCCTAATGGCCATGGCACCTTGTAATATATGTTTGCAGGTAGATTAAAATAACGTACTAATATAGATAATACAACAGGTATGTAAAGATATACAATATATCATAGATTCAATCTGAATTGTTGATCATCCTCATTGACGCCATCAAATTAACAATGAGGAGCACTTAGTATATAGACTTAGAATATAACTATACTAATATTGTAAATGCGGAAGTAACTCTGTCTGTCTGTCAAAATGACTGAACCGAATTTTATGAAAATAGATAGGAAGCAAGCTTGTAGCTCAAGGGAGGACATGGGATACTTTTTAATACCAACCTAAAACCCGAACGAAGCCGCTGGCGACGAGTAGGCTTATAAATATATCAATTTATATGAGTGATTGTTTACAATATAATGCTTTATTTTTTTATCGTCTGGACTGCATACAATAGTAGCCTGCTAAATAAATATAAAATGTTAAACTCCATAACAGATAGGTAGTTTTATTTGTTTCCGATGTTAGGCATCTGCCGCCGAATAAATATTGTTATTTGCCATTTTATCGGCTGCAATAAAAGAGTATCTATATTTTTGTAAAATTTAAAAAGAGAAATAGTTTTCAATGTAAAGGAATATAAATATTTTCATGTTTATCTCAGGGATTAGGAATTTCTCTTTCCTACAACTCTTCTTTACCGATGCGGTAATCGGCTTAAACTCTTACCTTCCTCGTTTGAACGGATAACCTTATCGATATTAGAGTTTAAAACATATGGATACAAATATAACAAATTTTTCACAATGCAGGTGAAATCCTTCTGAATTGAATAGGAAGAATTCCGGTTCGACTTTTCTAATATGCCTGGCAACATATTAAGTTTCCTCCAGATTAAATAGAAAGTGAATTATTACACTATATTTTTACTATTGTCTTGGATAAATAATTTTCTTTAGATAGAACATTTATTGTAAATGGTGTAGAGTGTCTTAAATGAATGTGACCGCAAGGACCTTCTTAAAAACAACCGTCCAATCCCGACTACAATCGCCTGGACCGTGAATTACAATATAACTTTTGTGTGAATCTCCAGGAAATGCTATAACTAGTTTCGTACTCTAGTGATAAGGGATATAAAGTTTCTTTTTCAGTGATGATTACACGAGTTGTTTCGTTTTAAAATAAATTGTTCAATCGTCTAAATCGATACCACGCCCTCGACAATCATATCAGTGCTAACAGACGGTTCTATACAAAATAGGAAGATAACTATTACAAGATTTTTATAATAATAATTATTATTTATTTATTTCAGATAAGGGTTTATATTTTTACTTACAAGAAAAAACTCACGCAATAATTAAAGTTTACAAAGATAATTAAGAGAGCAGTCTAGTCATACTATATTATGAGACTTTGTTAGATTTGTTAAGAATGGCCCATAGATAATGACGCTGTAAGAAATATTAACCATTCCTTACATCACCAATGCGCGACCAACCTCGGGAACTAAGATGTTATGTCCCTTGTGCCTGTAGTTTCACTGACTCACTCACCCTTCAAACGGGAACCCAACGATACTGAGTAGGTACTGCTGTTTGGCGGTAGAATATCTGAAGAGTCGGCGGTACCTAACCAGTACCCAGTAATTCTACCTAATGTCTTAATTAAATTCAATGAAGTATTTTGTACAATAGTGCAACGGTTTTATATTTTTATTATATCCATATCACATAGATAAGCAAGGCAAGAAGACATTAGTGCGTCGTAACAAAGTTACGTAGAAACCTTTGAAGCACTGCGCGCTAATTTAATCTTAAGTGTTAATTACAGTTTAAAGTGTATTTAATTAAATTGTATCGTTTTATTAACTTATAACTTGATTAAAACCATTTCGTCTTAATGGTTTGGACTTAATAACTAAATCAAATGTTCGATTTTTCAATTTATTTTATATTCTATTAAAGTTAGTAGTTATTAGTTGATTGTGTGTTCATGTATGTTCTTCGAGTAGAAAAAAATCTCGTATTGAAATGGAACCATGATTGATTTATTGTATTTTTATTTCAACATCTTTCCAAATACTTACAAAAAAACTTTGATATATTTATATCACAATAACATTAACTAATTTTTGCATTTTATTGTATATTTAAAGTTTTAAAATATATATCTATTATCTTTCAATGCAGAATTTGATTGCAATCTATGTTGTTTCTTAAAATCTACCGTAACCCAAGCGCAACAAATAATTCGAATTGGAATTAGAATGACGTCACAATATTTTTCGAATTACTCTCAACAAACGCTATCATTTTATACCTATATTGTAGAAGTGCATAAAGAATAACTATTCTGCCATCTCGAATGTTCCACCATATTCGACTTATAATGACGTCAAGCAGCTTATCGTGTATTGTCATCCAAACTTAACGTGTATACAAAATTTCAGCCAAATAGGTTAAAGATATCAAAATTAAGTAGCAAGATTCCACCCGCACATACATATATACATACATTGCAAGTTAAATAAAAGCTTTTAACAAAAGACAGATGGTGCGCGTGGAACATTAGAGTGAAGCAACAAAGCGAATACGAATTCCCAGTAATGGGTAAAGATGCGTCTTTTTTAAATCCACCATTTAAAATTTTAAAATAATTGACTAACATACTACAACCGGTGGGTAGTTCATCCCGTATCTTTTAATACATCCCGTATTTTAGCACTAAGAAAGGGGTGAATTTTGTAATAAAAAATAATATGTAAGGGGATCAAATAGAGGATGAAAGACGGTATGTAAATTCGTATTCTATCTTTTACTTAATTATACCTATAATGATATAAATTAATATAAATTTTCGTCTAATTAGTAATGTTTACTTAAACACAGTAGGACATAATGATAATGAATAGTTGATATTTTTACGTAAGTCGCTAGTTCTATTTTTATTTTGTTGTGTAACCGTCGAGAATATACAGAATTAACCACACTCTCGCTTTATAATATAGTTTAAGTTTAGTATTTAACGTGACCGGATGTGTGGCATCTATTTTACCAGGACATTTAACGCGTTAGTCCGCATGCCGTTATCAAAAGACTCCGGTTGAAATCCAACCGGTTTTCCGGTCACCGTATTTGTAAGCTAGATACCGAAATTGCCTGCAAAGATTTAAATGTATGTTAATTTTATCGTTAAATTCTATTCTTAGATTTAGTTTTCGTATATGTTTTATTTAAATATTACACTTTAAAGTTTGCATTGTGCATTATATTTGAAATTAATCTTTGAGACTCTGAGTTAAAGATTCATAGAGAAATAAGTACATAACCAAAATATATACTTATTATGACCAACTCCTCTTATTTATCTTCTATGGAGACATATTTCTTCTCTCCTGTTCACATGTCCTAATACGCTTTGATTATTGTAAGTATGTAAAGTATGTACTATACATTCATGTAATTAGTATGAATACAAAATATTTTTAAGTAATTATTTGTCGATAAATATGTTTATTTTAATTCCACATAACACAAATTAAACTCAACTACATGACATTATTATGAACATATTTAAACGTGAATAGACTTAGGTTTTAACATTGGTAGTTGAATTAAATCGAAAATCGATCAAGCCCTCACTTCGCCTCGTAACACACGTTCAAACTAAATTGATATTTTAAACAAAACGTTTACAGTAATTTAGGTGACTTTTTTAATGGATGCGATGACGCGCGGACACGAAAACAATTTAGGGGAGCTCTGTATCGGCAAATTGACTTGGTTATTTATGTCCGAGCGATCATGGAGCCCTTTGTGTGTCGGGAATTTAAATTAACTTAACGCTCAGACTTTTTTAAATATATTAAATTATAACATGGATACTGGTAAGCTCTTCGTGTGTGTAAACAAATAATGGGCAACATCACATACTTGTATTATGGAAAATGAGAAGTAACGACGGTACCACATACACCCAGACCCAAGACAACATAGAAAATTAATGAACTTTTTCTACATCGACTCGGCCGGGAATCGAACCCGGGACCTCGGAGTGGCGTACCCATGAAAACCGGTGTACACACTACTCGACCACGGAGGTCGTCAGGAGGAGGAGGTGTAGTGCGCTGGCCTTGCCGAGTGTTAACAATTCGTTTTTTAACAATACATCAATAAGATATATTGTTGTGTTTCCATGTGAAAGGTAAGTGGGGAAGGGCGGTACACGTAGTATAGTTAAAGCCACAAGGGGTCGACCCGACCACGGAGGTCGTTAGTGTCGTTACGTAATAATATTATATTAAATAACATAATATTGTGTCCCATGACTTACAGCTACTGACGTTCTTATATCTAGGACAAGTTAAACATATTATCTCTTCAAGGATATCATATTTGCTGATCTTATATATTTTTGAAGGAGTATTGAAATTCTGAGTAATTTGTTTTTGAAATATTTTATTTTACATAAGTAAATATTACAAGAGATATGTTATTCTGTGTGAGCCAACTGGATACGAAATAATTAATTAGCCGTTACTGATTTAAGTTAAACTAAAAATTTATGAATATGTGTACAATATACATCTCAATTATTCATTATGTTAATTAATCTTTTGTAATTCTGAATCGTTAATAATAATCCTGAAAGAAATAGAAATGACTTAAATAACATATGTATATACCAAAATTGTAAATAATAATATTTTTTTAAATTTTCTCAAATATTATAAGTTAGTTATATAATAAAATTATTAACCTTTGCATTTAAAATGTATACGGAATTATAATATATTCGCAATATATACGGAAAATACTTTTCCTAACATTAACATCGGAAACAATATAGTTCCGTTTTCTATGAATAAAAACTTCTCTATCAGTAAATAACTTTGAGAATTTCCTTTCCAAACAATATGGCATATTGAAAACAATCCATTTCCCGGTGGAACTGGTTCAACTCATATAAATAACGTTACAATTAGAATTACGTATAACAGGTGCTTTTAGAAGCCATTCATCAAAACAGTAACGAGTGTTGGCTATCAGTCACGCTGCACGCAATAACAGACCTTATTAACGACTGTTTTCTCTTTTTAATGAGGTATATTGTTTTTCCTCAATATGTTGCGTATATTTCGACGTAGGTATATTAATTTATGCTAGCGATCATGCGATTTTACGACGTTATACAAGAAGATTCTCCGATTTTAGACAAATATGTACAGCTAGTTGTCGCCTGCGGCTTCGGTCGGAATAAATTGTAGCCTATATCCTTCCTTGGCGTTCAAGCTTACTTCATACCAAATATTATCAAAATCGGTTCAGGAGAATATAGACTTTACTCCCTTGCAATTCTTCAGTGCAGATTTGTAATTACATATGTGCTAGATTTTCGTCCGACCCATATTCAGATTTCCTTCGGGCTCGAGATGAATAATAAACACGGATTAAGCAGATGGAAATTCTCTATGCTCGGGTTTGACCCTGGGATCTACGGAAGATTAACGTATGTTTAACTGGGTCATCTCGGCGTCATTGATAAATGTAATAAATTTAAATTATCATATAAATCAGTAAATTTGAACCCTTGGGACACGTAATATGATCACAAAGCCCTCTCCTCGTGTACTCATATATATATATACAATTATTGAGTAATCAGTGTATAGTATCTTAACTCCTCCCCGAGCGGTCACGCACGAACTGCTATCTAGAGCTAAACGCGCCTCATGTGATCCATTAACTCCCTCCCGAAGCTTCTTCGACGATACACACGAACATTGCGATTGTGCTGATCGTTTGGAGTATAATATACATATACATATATACATATATGAGCATGTGTGAGAGAGAGATTGAGATAGTATAAGTTGCTTTTCAAACATATATATGTACATTATATTTTATGTTATTACATTTAAATTGAAGAAAAGGCGTCACTGTTGAATATTTTAAATTAAATTTAATGGATTAATTTTATTTATATAGTATAAAAAAGTCGTTTCCCGCCGTCTGTAGTTTAAACTAAGATTTTGTGTGTCTTTCTAACTGTGATTTAAATCCGTTAAATCGGTTTTCATCAAAACACAGAGTGACTCAAAAAGTGAAGTTAATGTTTATATATATAATACGTTCAAATTATAGTAACCGAGAATTTCAACTACCTTAACTGAAAAAAACAACAACTCAAAAGTTCTAAATAAACCCTTATTGTACCCTTAAGCCGAAGAATGGGTAGCTAGTTATCTTACAAAATAAAGATTTGATAGCGTTTGGAATATCTTACTTGAGTAAAGTATGTTTTGGATTTCGTGTAATATTTCGAAAGAACTGGATGAATACGAACGGATATAGAATATATGAATATTAACCGAAAATTGCGACCTTAAATCCGGGCGAGATTATGATTCATCTTATGCTCTGTGCTCAAAGAATACACAACGAGGATCCTACATTAATCGAATGAAGTTCAACAAACCCGCAGTGAAACGACACAATTAATACTTATCTATCACTACTGATATTATAAATGCGAAATTATTTCTGTCTGAATGTCTGTTGCACGGCGAAACCACTGAACCGAATTTGATGAGATTAGATATGAAGCAAGCTTGAATTCCAATGAAGGGCATAGGCTACTTTTCTATCAATTTAGCAACTGATGACCAAGCACTAAAACTCGAGTGAAGCCGCGCCTAACAACTACATACCTAACATAACTCCAACGATTTGATTCCGGATATTAAATCTTCCAACAAGTAATATGAAAATGGTCGCTACTTCCTGCAAGTTTTTCGCGTGGCTATTTCGTGAAATAATAGTTATTGGAATTTGGAAATTAATTTATATTTTGAAATAGTAAATATTCGACAATCTGTAGAGTTATTCCGTAAAATCAAACTAGAAACACGATCGTGTTATGTCGGAACGTAATATGTGTCACTGATCATAATAATCTTAACATTTTAAGCAGTATCAATATGTATTTCACTCGTGAGTGAGATACGAAAGTGAGTTCTTAACAAATAACTACTAGATCTGCTGGTCTAGTAGTTATTTGTTTGCATTATGTTGAGATGTTTAGCGCAGGGTAATAAACGTATTCGACTTCGTATTTCAATTCATTTAACTTTTGATTCCTATCGCGACAAATTTAAGCGATTACCGGTTCGCAACGTATGTTTTATCGAAAAGATCCAGTTCCCTCTTAAAAACATTTTATATATATGTAAAATAAGTCGATTAAAACTATACTTCGACTAATTATAATATCCATATGTACGAAACATAGTGCCTTCGTTGAAGCGAGGACGGAGGATGCGGGGGCCGAGATTAATAAGTTCACCGCGTCTCACATCCAAGTTGAGTCTTAAAGACAAGTTTCGACAACTTGACGCTTTCGAACCGCACGACTCGCGACTCAATTCGAGAACAAGTGATCTCGTTCATAATGAAAGTACATGGCGTTCTATAGAAACAAGATTTCACTGTCATATTATTAGCTATTTTTTACATAAAGTACTTACAGGCTTTACTTAAAGGCTTTACTCGCGTTTAAGGGGTAGGTAGTCTGGTGATAGGTATCAAAAGCCTAGCCTAGTCTACGTCCTTCCTTAGAGTTCAAGCTTGCTTTATTCTAAATTTTATCAACTTCTGATTAGTGGTTTGACCCTGAAAGAACAGCCAGACAGACAGATTTATTAACTCATAATATACTATTTATGTTTGTTTGTTCCTGGAATTGAATCAAGAACTCTCAATTTGATTTGTATAGAACTTTTACATTAGATGTAATAAAGATTAATTTGGACCAACAGAAAAATGACTTGAGAATTTGTATAGGAGGCTGAGGGATCATTCAGTATATTACTATTAATCTTCTTAGATTTATTATTATTATTACTCATATTATACTAACTTATTTTAAAAGTGTGTTGTGTTGAAATTACGTGTCACTTTGTTAGTTAATGAAATTTAATTTTGAACACATACATTTCTTTAAAGAAAAATCTCAATTACGTTAATATTTCGTTTTTACAGCGGGAAACAATATAAATGTCAAATGTTTCAGCGAATGAAAGACTATCCGTTATTATAGGGCTCAGGCTCAGGTGTGGTTGCCGCTCCAGTTGCCGTTGTGTTGATGTGTGAGTGACACCGAGCTACGTGCGACGTGAAACCAGCGTGACCATAGACACTGTTTGAAATACACCGAGGAAATATTTGTTGTTGCTCTGTTTTTGGCTACTTGACTTTTTTTAAAAAAAGAATACTAGCAATGCCCCAAATTAATTAAGGAATTACTAATATTCAAATTTACCCCGTCTTTTAAGTTTATCACTCGTGTTAGGAGTGGGTACGACAATAGCCCAAGGGTCACGATCGATCCTGCGACTTTTTACATCGCTAGGCGGCCCGTTAAACATAGCGCTATTGACGCTCAAAAATTCGATACCAATTGTGATAAGACTCAACTAACGGTTTTTTTGGAACGAAGTTCTTATACGCGGCTTATAGTATAGAGTAAACGATGTCAGGAGAAAGCCTAGCGCCCCACGCGACCTTCCTTTCTCTTTCTTTCCTTTTCTTTCCCTATCTTTCTTTTTCTCGCGATCCCTTTCTATTATAAAGGGTTTTGTATGACGTTATTTAAACTTGTTTTACATACGCGGGATTTTAAATAGCAATTTAATTACGTGTCATTTATATATTCTCAAACTCAGTTAATTTTCTTTATTGTGTCTGTTGTTAATATAGTAATTGAGAAAATAACTTCGTTTCAAACGGGTGACCAACGACGCATGTTTATTTTCATTTCATTTTCATGTGCTTAATTTGTGTTTATAATTCATCTCGTGCTCGGCGGTGAAGAAAAACATTGTGAGGAAACCTGCATGTATCTAATTTCGACGAAATTCTGCCACATGTGTATTCCACCAAACGGCATTGGAGCAGTGTGGTGGAATATACTCCAAGCCTTCTTCTCAAAGGGAGAGGAGGCCTTTAGCCCAGCAGTGGGAAATTGACAGGCAGCTAATGTATTTGAAATATTACATATAAAATCATTGAACTTAAATTCCATCACGAAACGAATCTTAATATCGTCATTATGAAGTTGAAATCACAATAATATTAATGATAAAATTAAAAAGTCAACATTGTCCAAACGGTAACTTATATATTATTAACAATTTAAAATGTTCAAGTTAAATTTATGACGCAGGTGTGCGTCCTGCCCTAGTTATAGTTGCCAAAATATATCGCGTTAATATGCAACGTTTAGACTTTGTTTTTTGTCTATGCGGAATATGAAATTTTTAACACTTTTATTTACAGGAAATATGTATTGATCGAGTTTCTAAATGTATTTATACATATTTATTACTTAGTTCTAAAATAATACTAGACATCCTTTTTTTGAATTTCGACAAAAAATTAAATTGTATGCGTTATCGCTCATATTGTTTGTTTGTTTTTTGAATTACCTGTACCAACAGAGAAGTTATGTCATAGGCAGCCTGATGGTTCATGGTCACCAAGAAATATTAATCATACTTCGTATCAACAGTGCGCACCTAACCTTGGAAAGATGTTACGTCCCTATAACTGTAGTTACACTGGCTCACTTACACTTCAAATCGGAACACGATAATACCAGTTCTAACTGTTTGTCGGTAGAATATATGTTTATCACCAAAGACTTACCAAGTAAAGATATAATAAATATTTTTTATTTTTTTTTAATTATGAATTTGAATGGTTTGGAAACGTTTTCGACTCATACAAATAATTATGTATTAATACATAGATTTTGCTTTCCAATTTGATATAAAATCCTCGAACACTAAATCATCTCAAAACTTCGCTTCATATTCTTCATCGTGTCACTTTCAGAACGAATTATTGTAACCTTTGGAGCAAAATTCGCTCGGCAAAAAAATATAAGCCTTTGTACATGAACTCGACTTGAAAGCATGACCAGGCCCGGGGATAAAAATAAGTAAAATATAACTCGGACTATTCCAGCGCTCGAGCCTTAAGTGACTTACCTAAAATTTTCGTTCTGACATAAATTTTAAAAGACCTCTATATTCGACCAATTGCTATGCAAACTTAATGTTTTATTCACCGAACCATTTATTCGAATACTTCCCGAGGCCAATATATTTACCTTTAACCTCGCGATGGGCACTTTTAAAAGTTTGGGTTCAAAGGAATTTTCGTAATTCGTCCCTTATTACATAGTTTTTTCTTTCTTGCGAAAGTTAATTTCTGTTTTATAGTAAACTAATTTACGACCGCGGCTTTGCCCGCGCGTGATTTATGGAAGGCAGGTGTTAGGTACCCTTTATCTTTTTCTGTATGTAGTATGATCGGTTGTGTAGTTAAAACGTCAAAGCGTAACAAATAAATAAACTGAAAATCTTTACATATTAAACTTGTAAATATTTCTTTATTAATTTATCTATATTCCTAAACCATGGTTATTCCTTAGCTGAGCCTTCAAAGTTTTTAAATTTTCAATGTCGTAGATCTAATAAACTCGTATAGAAGTGTGCTAAGATATATTTTTCTATTGGACTTTCTCTTGATATTAGTAAAAATAATAATCGCTAAGAGACAGCACTACATTATATTACATAACATTATCAGCCTGTAAATTTCCCACTGCTGGGCTAAGGCCTCCTGTCCCTTTGAGGAGAAGGTTGGAGCATATTCCACCACGACGCTGCTACAATGCGGGTTGGTGGAAGAGACAGCGAAGTAAAATATTAATTTAAACTTTTATAAGATAATAAAATAAATACAAAACGTATAGAAATACAGAAAACGGCCAACAATAGAATCTGATTGAATTAAATAAATAACACACCGTCATGAGCGCGAGAAACATCAAGCTTTATTGCTATAAGGGTGATTTAATAATGCATTAAGGCGACCACATACGTTCCGTCTTAAACGACTTCGCGTTTCTTCGGCCATGTTATTCCCCATAAAAAAGAAAATAAGAAAATTGCCAGTTAAAAAAAAATCGTTTATAATTTTTGAGGTTCTATATACATTTTATACATTATTACATATATTATTTTATATATTTATTTTAGTGTAACGTTTTATGTGACGTGTCAAAGATTTCACTTTGAAAATATTCATTTTTTAAATTTACAGATATGTGATTCTTTTTTATCTTCAGTTTTAATGTTAAACTGACTTCTATACGATTTTATAAATATGAACATGCGTATTAAATATTACTAAACGTCTAATAATTACTTGTTATGTGACTCCTATAACGAAACTGTTATGTGATTAGTTACACGCGATTGATTCGATTGCTTCGTAACATTGCTAATAATACTAGCACGACATAAAGTAGTAGCAACTACTGAAACTAATAATCCACCTGTTGTAATCGTGATCGAGATTAATAAACAGACACGCCATTAACTAAGATACATAGATAAAGATTTAATATTACACGATCTCGTTACAAGACTAAGACGGCTACTGTCGCAAATTATACACACAGTCTGCAATCACCCTAAAAATTTTAATTTAAATCGTCTTGCGTTGAATTATGCTAATATTTCTCAGGCTCTGGCGACACGCGTTATTCATTAGCTAATGTTTCCAGTACAACCTCCGAGGGAGACGCTTGGAATCTTATAAAGGTTGATGAACATTTCTCGATTAACACGTGGAGCCTTTTAGCCCTGCGGCCCTTATTGTCTATTAAGGGACCGAGCGAGCCTCACGTTCGCCATGACGGCTTAATGGCTTGGTTTTTGTAAAGCAACATTGTCGTAGCGTTGTGTAGACTTTTATCTTAGGGACTTTTCAGTATTTTATAGTTTTATTAAAGCGTAGATGCAGGGGAAACCTTAAACTTCTCCGGGGGCGATAATTTATTGCTCTGATATTAAGTTAGAAATTGGCCCCAATATATAATCGAGAAAAAAATTACTTTTAATAATAACAATAATTGCTGATAAAGCTACATTTGTCTGTGATATCTCGCTACAAGCTTTTATATCATATAAAGTGTGGTGAAATGGCGTTATAAATTAAAACTAAAAGTTTTAGTGTAAAATTTGATTTATTTTCTTTTAAGCGCATTTAAATAAAAGCATGTTTTATACTTTTAATATTTTTTTTAATCAAATCTCTCGTTTTCCATCTGTTTTATAATAGATGAAAATATGCAAACAGTATCACGATATATCGGAACGATATTTTTATATTGTTACGATCGAATGTAAACAGACGCTCAAGTAAGACAACCACGATGATTAAAGAGACGCTTTATGTAATCGTCCACACATCTGCAGAGGAGGCCGTGCTGTAGGATTATTTTTGCCCTGATTTTAATCAACGTAATGTATAAAAATTTAATACTTTCCATCGTTATCATAATTTTATGTTTGAATCTAAGTTTATATAATTTGCGCATACTTTTTGCAACTATTGCTTTTGACAGTATAATATAATAGTTGTTTTTTTTTTAGTACATGTATTGGTTTTATATTTGAAAGCATTTTAAATGGACGCATCAAACAAACGTGTATCGGATTTCATTCGTTGTATAAATAAATCCATTATAATATGATGCAATATTTATTTAGTTTTCAATATATACAGATATAAACCTAGCCGATGTCGTATGATAATGTTTTATAAATGACGAGAGAAAGCGAATAAATCAGGCATACCCCGTATTTTTGTCTTGAACCCGTTCCATTTGTTATTTCCTTAACTTATAATAATAATAATAAATGCTATACATTAATGGTATTATTACATGTAAATTATAAGGTGGATAGGCCAACAATTTTTGGGACAACTGAAGTACCACAGACAAGCCCCACATACATTGGTACTGTAAGAAATATTCAATCACCCCTACATGCGACACCAACCTGAGAGACTAAGATGTTACGTCAATCAAACCTATAGTTACACTGGCTTACTTACTACACCAATTATCGGAACACAACGATACTACGTTCACTGTAGATAATTTCTGTATGGCAGTAGAATAAATGATGAGTTGGTGGTGTCTACGCAGAGTACAGAAAAAGCTCTACTACCAAGTAAACTTTACATAAAAACCGTTATCATAAATTATAATAGTTTTATATCGGATTAAAACTCATAAATATTTTTATAAACGTACCGTTTAAATAAACAATTTTTAATTTAAATAATAATTAAATTTAATTAAATTCAACATTAAAAAATAAAACATCAGACTGCTTACTCAATCCGATATTAATTTCATTAAAAACTTACATTACGAGCGCGCTGTACAATCAAGAGCAACTTTTATCTGAAAAATATTTATTAAATATTGCTACTCTCATTTTATTTATTTATATACTCTTGCGGAAATACCCGATATCATACAAAAGGTCTACTTTGCTAATTGATTGGTATCGTTAAAATGATTAGTTATTTTGAAGCCTAGAGTTTTTTTTGTAATAAAATAGGTTTTACTTCTTTCTGTCTAATATGGTTTATATTTTTTTGGTCTGGCCATTACTTGTGGTATCAATATACTCGCACCTAAACAAGCTTAGATACCCCGCTACTCGTTATTGGAATTTACCGTAACAACCGAGATGGCCCGGTGATAGAACGTTGGAATCGTGGGAAATTGCCCCTCTGAATTTTCATAGCTTAATTTGTGTTTATAATTCTATATAATAAGATTCTATAAATAATAACAAAACCTGCAAATGAATAGCTCAGTGATGCAATCTCAAAAACTTATCTTCAAAACAGGAGAGAATGCCTTAGCCCAGCAGTGGGAAATTTTGAGGTTGTTTCTTTACTTACGGTGCATTTTGATACCCCGGTTCTACAAACTCGACGGTTTTACAGAAAATATTTTTCCTGCGTGGAATTTTATGTTGAAATTTTGTATTTAAATTTGTAATCGTCGTTTAAATTATAGTGTATAAAGATGTTTGATAGTATTGGAGTAAAAATATGTTCCACGTTAACTTGTCCGTGTGATTGTACCTCGCGCAAACAATATACGCCTCTTATAAAATTCCATCGTCATGAATTTTTAATACTAGAGTTATGCTCCCCGCGTGTCGTTCCCAACGACTGTTTTGGGAATCACGTGATTTGCATCATTCCCACCCTACATGTGGATGTGTTCGGAATATCGGATATATGCTGTCATTTTGTATGGCATCAGGGGAGTATTACGTGATGTAATAAAATACTATGTGTCAATTTTATTTTGGTTTTAGTAGCACATATCATGCTTTTCTTTTAACCGGAGTCCAGTGTTCGATATAGAATTACTGACATCATCATTGTGAAATATAACAGGAAAATATCAGAAATATGAAATTGTTTTTTTTTTTTTTTACTTTTTTTTTTCTTAAGGATTTTTATTGATAGCTCCAAAGGTAATAACAGCCAAATAAGAAAATCGTTGGACAAACAGAGAAGATAAAGTTACTGACCTGGTTTATTTATAGTTTATTGTTATATTAAAAACATTAAACTTTTTGTATGGATATAGCTTTTTAATGTTGCCCCTTTTTGTATGGACATAGCCCATTTAACAATTATGAATATATAGATAGATATACAGATAAAGTAATGTAACATCCTAATAATGTGCTAATGCTGGGCAAAAGGCCTCCCCTAAGTTTACTTCACCACGCTGTTCCGAAGTAATTCTCATCCACCCCGTGCTGGTTACGTCACATTGTTTTCCTTCACCGTCGAACACGAGATGAATTATTACAAATTAAGCATATGTATTTATTGGTATTCGAACTCTGAATCAACGGTTAAGATCCATCACTTTTTTGTTCATTAGACAAAATAACTCATTTGACACGTAGGACCTGTTTTTTAATAATTCTTATAAAGGTTTTTTTTTTAAATCTAACAACTTATGTTACTTTAAACATAGTTGATTGTTGTTGTTAGTTAAAAGTTAAAGTATTGTCGTTAAAATATATTTCCCGGCAATATCGAAAGTAAAAATGTACATAACATATTATATAGCAATATGCCTATTAAAAATATACTATTGTATTATAATACATTTATGTATTTTTAACATTCATTAACACATTTTGTGAAGTACATAGAAGTTTATACATTTGCGAAAAAGGCGGTGATATTCTGCGTGGTGGAATATGCCAATCCATTTTCCTCAGAAAATAGCATGAGGCGTTATAACTGAAATGTTACGCTGTCTATTTGTGTTGGTGACAACATAATTTATTCCATTGTATATTTTATTTATTTTATACGTGAATCAAATGTAATTTTTATGGAAAAGTCCAACTTATTTTTAGCATTTTAAAATCAATGAGACTGACTATTTGCAATCAGCATCTATATCTTTACATGTATCACTAATCCTACGTGTATTTAGTGACATAATTTTCAACATGCTGCAACGAAAAGAGACTGAAAAAAAAACGTTAAAGCTCGTTCAACTCAGTACTCGCGACAGAGGTGAAGCTTTATTGCGTCATATAAAAACGGTGCACTCAAGTTTGACCTTGAACTGTTACACTAGTTGAAATCAGACGTTTTTCATTAAAAAAAGTTATTTTCGCTATAAACATATTATGAATAAATTTAATATGTAGTTATGGAAATAAATATTACGCATATACGAATGCCGTTGGTGCTCTACGTCTATACAACTGATATATGTACGTTTATATGTTACATATAAAAAATACGCTTGTTAAATGCAAACTATTTATATAACAATATAATTTTATATAAAATTTCGTGACGATCGAAGTCTCGAATTTCGAACTAGCTGTCATTCGCCAAGTTTCAGTTCAGATTTTTAAATGATCGCCTTATACTAAATATAAGATACGTTGTATTAAATAAAAATCAATGCACATGATTACACAAACGGTAAAGTATTCTTATAAAAGATTCGAGGATTCTCATGTTTCCGTCGCAATAAACCGCTTCCATTTTAAAAGTCGCGTGGTGTGACAGTTGCCACCGTCGGACTTGGGTCGCCCCCGTCGAGACTGGCGTTGACTCTACAACACATTATGTATTTCTAAAAGTACACACGATTTATGGAATATGGAAGATTGTTATATTGTAACAGAATAATCTAACTGTACTTTTAATTTTTTGTACCCCTTCTCAAATATGTATGTATTTATATGACTATTCCACTGGCCAAAGGTTGCCTGGAAGAGATCGTTGCCTTAGCAATAAGTTTCGTGTTCCACTAAATTCAACTTTGTACATTCAATTTATTGTGTAAATGTTTTGTTTATTAGAGTGCAATGAAGTATAAATAAATAAATAATGAATATTTCGTTATTTTCAGGTAAGCGACTTATGAGACTCCTTCATTTTCCCGTCAAGATCCGTGAGTATAAAATTCATTGTTCAAATGGAAATCCTACAGATTCTTGTCCAATTTTTACCGATAGTATTATCGCCTTTTCTGGTACAACTCAATAGTTATTTCACAGAAACTGCACTGCAATATTCAAGAAGAACATAGCTGTTCGTAGTTCGCAGCTATAAATATTTTATATATTTTACTGTGTCGATTTGTGTGGTCTATCAAGGAAAACACTACTAGTAACTAACGTACGTACCAATATATATTTTAGTAGGAACAGGAATAATCCTACCTTTTTAAGAACATTTGGATATTAATACGCGTTACATATGTATATAAGCAATGTTTTTAATTTTAGTCGAATTCATCTCATTATACCTCCGATTACCGAGCGATCCGAACGATGTTCTTCCTTATCACATTAACACAATTATTACGTTTCCCTGTATGTATTACTAGCTGTCGCCCGCAGCTTCGCTTCTTTTAGAGGTTGTTTTTAGGCAAAAATGTCTATATTTTTCCTTGGAATTCAAGCTTGCTTTATACGAAATTTCATCAAATTCTGTTCAATGGTATGGCCGTAAAAGAGCAACACACGGACAGAGTTACATTCGCATTTATAATATTAGTATAGATGTACTACTAAATATTCCGACGTCATTTAGATAAGTATAAATAATGTGTTTACTTGAATAAGCTTAATTAAATTAGCGAATCAGTTATATATACTAGCTATCCCGAATTAAAAATCCTGGAATCAAATCGCCGCGTCCCATATCTAGAGTTCCATCTAGAACGTCCATATCAAATCAAACACACAAAAACAACATGAAAATTAATCCAACCGTTTAGGAGTTCGTACAGAATATAAATATATAAGGAATCACTGTAGACACTTTTCTGATCGCAGTCTACTTGAATACGTTTGATATATTGATGGTCATATGTCAATTATAACAGAGTTTCGGTAAATCGATCATCGCCGAACGTCGTAATAGACAATTCTAAACTTGACGTCCTTGGTTGTTATCGATAGAAATCTAGGGCAGTTGATATGTGCTCTAAATCAATATTATAACGATCATTCACGTCTCTATCTCCATACTAACTACAACAAACTGTTACATTTTGTGCTGTACTAGTGAAGTGCTTGCGTTGGTTTTGGTGTTATTGTTCCAAGGAAGGCTGTCGATATTTGTGAATTGTTGTGATTTCATGTTTGCGCTTTAATTGGACTGATTTATTTAACATGTGAACTAAAATATATTTTTAATATTCCTTTTAAATATAAATAAAGTGAATTTTTCGAAACGTTAATGAAGATATTCGATATGCAAATTTTTAATTATTATACAAAAAAGTACTGGTTATAAAGTTTAATCATTACGGGATAGAATCAAAACAATATCTGAAAACGAGTAATAAGTTCTTATTCGAGCGCTTCCTGAAAAATATTTAACTTTATAATTGCTCGGGAATATTCAACGTTCATATTACAAAATTAAAGGTACAAAAATATACAGACTCAGACCAATACATTACGAACAAAGAAACTCGAATACTGCATATATAAAATATATGTAACTGCAAATATTTATTTTTAAAGTAACAATAGTGATGGCTATATCATAACTAATTTTAAATATTGTTTTAAAATTGAACAATGTAGCTTCAGTGACAGTTTCCATGTCATTTAAATAATAAGAAAAAAGTTAATACTAGCATTGTGAAACTGTAAAGACACAGACTAATGATGGTTCAGAGCAAACACGACGACTGTCTCATCGAGCTGTTAGCTCTACTCTGTGACCAGAAAAAACCTTTAAAAAGGAAACAGACGAGGGTCGGTAAGTAAAGAAACTTAATTAAACAGAGTTTTCTCTCAAGATCTTTATTGTCTTTGTATAAGATTTAAGTTTTCTGAATCAACTTAAGCTTGATCTCGCTTGAGCTGAGTTCCTAAACGTTTCATTCATTTTAGTTCGCTTCACATTTAAAATGAATTATTATTATTAAATATAATTACTGTTATTTTTTTATGATGATTTTTTTAATGATGTAAAGTATTTATCGTGACCTACATTTACAAAGGTAGTATCATTTGTCATTGAATAAAATTACAAATCCAGTTAATTGTAAACAATCCGAAGAAACAAGTGGTGATTGTTCAATAATACAAAGAACTAATTTATTGTACAAGGGAAATGACTAAAGGTTCATTAAAAAAACAACTAATCAAACCACTATATCCCGCGTAATCTATCATTATCAGCTGTTTCACCTAATTGTTGTGGGTGAAACTTATCAATGTGATAGCGACTACAACCTGATAACGATCCTCGAACAGTCGCCCGTGAAGTGGCGCGGACTGCTTACACTCAAAACTAATATTTATGTCCATTAAAAACTTTTTCCTCTTGACCTCTATATTGTGACAAAACAATACCGCGCTTACACTGTTATATTTAATCTGTGTCGCTTTCCCGCGTTTAATTTATTTACAAACACTGACCGACGAGACGCGCGTAATAATATTTGCGAAAAACAAAACCCGGCGTAAATTTAATTCGAAGGGTTATTTCGAAAATCTGTTGTATATTCCATTTTTAAATTTCAATATTGTAATGTGCGAGTTGAGTTAAGTGATGTGCATGATGTCGGTTATCGAGTTATCGATGCGCGCGTGATCGCGGGTGCAAAATGAGGGGGTTTTGGAGTGAGATCCTGTATGCGGCTGCAAGCCACCCATTTCCGTCGGTGCCCGGCGATCTCATATCGCCTTTCGATTTGGATCGGTATGACGACTGTTAGTATTCTGTTTGCAAATATTACCGGTTCTGTTATTGTGCGGACTCGATTGCGGCTTAATACGATTCCTTTGTGTGTATGACATGGAGAAACTTGTTAGTTTTGAATTGTATTTTCAGTTGCATGCTTTGTATAGCTTACTATGATTTTTTTTTGTATATCATTAGTTATATAATTTCATGACTTTTGCGTTGCATACAAAATATGAAACAGTAGATATGTAATCAATTTAAGATTGTCCATTGGCTTTTATGTTTTTTTTTTTGTGGCAAATGTGGTATTTAATAGTATTCTTGATGATATTAGACACCTAAAAAGTTATCCTTTCTAAATAAAATTCTTTGTCTCTTTCGCGCAAAAATGCTTTTTATGTGAACACATTCATACTTGCTTCGGTGTTTTAAAAGCAAAAGAACTTGAGAACGTTAGTCATATAAAAAAGAGAAAAAAATGGCGTCTTCTCTTTTTTATATGACTATTATAGATTAATATATTGTGTAGATGTATCTTCTTATCTTATGAATCGGATTATATTTTTACCTTTTCGTTTGAAGATGAAAAAGCGATGCAGAAATGTAATATGAACAAAACATAATTGACGTTATCAAAAGGTTATTACTCGTTGCAGTATTTTTTGCCACTCAAAATGGTTCTCTATGTCGATTGCCGACTGCATAAGTTTAAATGATAATGTTTTAGGCGCTTTTTACATTTCGGTATTGATATCTACCTTTAAAACGAACTGAAACAAATGCAAGCGTTTCGATCGGAAACTATTTCTATCGATCTTTTATGAATTTTTAACTACGTGATATCTTTTATTTCTATACCGAGCGATTTCAAAATGTTATGCGAAATTGACCTTAATAACGATAACATTTAAAGGAAACTCGCTTCATAATAGCGTATCACTGTAAGTTGGTTTCAATATTTCAAGAGTGAAATTCAAAGCGAATTCTTGATCTTTGTTGCCTGCAAACGATTTCGTCATTCGATATGTAATGCGTCTACGTCTGCGTCTGCGTCTGCGTCTGCGTCTGCTATATTTTTATATACGGATTTATTCATTGTTTAATTATTTTATGGAGTTTCACTTAATATGGCTATCGCATGCTTGCAATTGAACAACAATACGTTATCAGTGCAATATTGTTACAACTGATAAGACTCAGTAAACCGCGTTAGTCTCATCTATGTTCAATATAAGGTGGTTAATGTTTTGAGATAAAGCGTCTTATAGAAAATAAATAATAATAATATGTATGGTATATTGAATCTATTAAATAATAATAAATTATTAATAATACAATTAGAACGATCAATGTAAATGTTTTATCACAACATACACTAATATATAAACATGTAACAGCTTCAAGATACAAAAAATACTTACTTGTATATACATAATTATTAAGTCTTATATAACTATAATTAAGTTATATATACCATATAATTAAAATAAACATAAAATAAGTACAAATAATTAGAAAGATAAAAAAATTTGGTGAAAAAAACAGCCTCAGCTTAAATTGCATTTTAGCATACGCCCTGCTTGCTGCACGTTTTTATTAATTAATGATCGTAAAAAATACTTATTATCCTACATCACGCACTTTAAATAGTCATCTATTTGACCTAAAGATTGACTGGCAGAGAATGCCTTCAGGCATTCAGGCAGGCAAACGGAATAATGCGGGTCGCTTCAGGCGAATGGAACGAAATGCGGATTAATTCCGCATTACTTTGTCAATAAAGTCTTTAAATAAAAATAAGATAAAAATATAAATAAAAGAACAAAAAGAGAAAAGAAAATAATGAACAAATCTTTCTAAAGAAAGGCTAATACTTTATAGGAGTTATACTTGTTATATATTACTATATATATATATACTATTATACTTTTGAAAAAATACACATGAAATCAAATTTAATATTAAAAAATTAATATACGTTAAGAAAATCTACATAAATGGAAGTGTAATCACGAGACTAATTAACTAATTAATTAATGTATAACTGAAACTAATATGTTAATATTACGAAATAATCAACTTAACAACCAAAGTCTAGTTTGCCTCTGGCGAATATAATTATATTGAGTATGATATATCAGTAATTAATTATCATTAATGGCGAGACGTAATTGCTTATGTGAACGTCATATACTTCGTTTAGTTTCACTTAGTTAGTTATTCGGTTGGATTTATAGTAATATCTATTTTAAGTTTGGAATGTGAACTGTTTCGTACTGAATATATCACTTTTATAAAACGTACAAAGCTATCGAGTGTTTCAGAATGCGTTTGAACTGTCTTATATGTAATATGTCCATGCGAAATTAAAGTTCCCTTCCTTCTCATCCGATGGGAGGGGGCGTCAGCTCAGTTGTACGTTTACAAGTTATTTACTTTTTAGTTTCACCATTCAATCCTTTTGAGGTTTCGCCTTTGATGGGTTTGCTCGAAAAAACATTTTATAGAGTAAGCAATAACAATTATTGCTGTCGTTGTAAATCTTTTCTATTGTACGCAACTGATCAAATAAATAAAGTCAAATACATCTTTACTAATATTATAAAGTATTTTTTTTTATTTGTATATAGGATTAATCTTCGGAACTAAAAATCCAATTCAATTTTTTTATCACTAGATGCTTGTTTATTAATAAATAGCACTCGTGCGACGCCGGGGCGGGTCACTATTGATCATTTAAATATGTTAAATATATTAAAAAAATATATTGTTCAAAGAGTTATTCAAATAATTTCAATGTAATGCCGATACTTTTGATTATCAAAATTTGTTCACAATAAATGACTATAAAATATTAAAATCTACCAAAATATAAGATAAAATAACGAATAACCTAATTAACCATATATATAAGTGTAAATTTGTCGTATTTGTAATGATAACGTTACGAAAACTGAAATTTCACAGCATTATCGCTCCAATGGCTCTTATCTCCGTATAAAAGATAATACGCGACCTTCCTCCAACGCAATGTACTCGTTTATAAAGCCAACGATATCAGTACCATTTCCAACTCAGATGAGCTATCATATTCCTCAAGCCCCATTATCTTATCGATATAAGAAATATCGATATACATTGAAATCACGCGCATTGTTGAATCGATTCTATTGGATCGCAGTTTATCTAATCTTTAGTTCAGTCAAATTTTTACTATCGATTCGAATAGAACGTGTTCTAAAATCGAAAATGAAATTGTGAAAATGATTTATTTATAATTCGAATCTAGTGTTGTGCGTGTTTGTCGATATGCGACTGCCGTCAGTGTCGTGGTCGGAAACGGCGAACTGTTTGCGCGATTGTGCCTGGCAGTCGATGTATTGTGGATTAAGCCTGTGCGAACGGTTCGCAGTAGCTCAACATTTGCTGTCGCAGCCCTACCCGATCTTCGATGTCGTCATTGGAGCCCCCACTTATAATCAGAGACGTTAGTAACCAATAGCGAGTTTTTGATTTACATCAATTATTACGTATTAATAATATCAATGATTCCGACATGGCCTAGTGGTTCGAATTCATGGATCTAAATCGAAGAATACGAGATCAAATCCGGACATACATGTCTAAATTTTCATGTTGCTAATTTGTTTTGCGGTGAAGGAAAACTGCATCGGTTATATTTTTTACATTTGTATGCACGAACCGGCATTGGAGCAGCGTGGTGGTATAAACTCCATGTCACTGCCTGAAGAATAGGAGAGTTTTTACTTCTATAAATAAAATGATTTGTTTTTTTTTATACAAAGTCGAGTCCTTTCTTCCTTGATCCACTTCACGCCTTAAATAACAATGATGTCAATTTACAGTGAAACGTTTCCTGCAAGCATTCGTACTTCAACCTAATCAGTCTACAAGTATAGCGTTTTCGATTGTCTTTAAATGTTATTCAATGGATTACAGCTTTATTACGTTATAAATATTATTATAAATTAAACATAGTGGGGAATTTTGTAGGTAACGGATGAACACTTACCATATGTGTATGCATCTTCCCGTAATTTCCTGGGAGGAGATCTTAACCCAGTTGGGGGGGTGGTAACATTTGTAACATGTTACATACTTGTACTTACTTTATTTTCAACTAGTAGTAGATAAAAGTCTACATAAAATATATCATAACATCTATATTGCTGAAATCTTAGTGAACTATACACTAAACCCTTACTCAAGAATCACTCCGTTCATACGTGCAAACTGCAGTAAAATATATTTAGTTTTTGAGTTAATCGCATACAGATGCGGCGATATGACTTTATTTTATAATATGTACAAATTAAAATCTATAATTGGCACAACAAATGCTGGGATCCCTTGTTGAAATGTAGACGTCTTCTAATAAAAGAGATCCTTACTCTTTGTGTTAAATAAAGCTTATATTTCTTGAGAGATCGGTAACATTCCTTATTCATGTTCTTAATTTGTGTTTATAATTCATCTCTTGCTCGCGACAACATTGTGAGTAAACCTTTCTGTGTTGAATTAAATTTCTTTTCAATTATAACTTATAGTAAAATATGAGACATACTCCAAACTGTATTCTTAAAATGATAAAAGTTCTTCACCTAGCAGTGAGACTTTTAAATTTGTACTGTCGTTTCGATAGTAATGATAAATTTGTTATCATTGGATAGTCCAGTCATTGTATACATTTGGCAATGTAAATGAACCGAGAAGGCTGATTTTTGATACAATAAAAGTTCTATACATTTTTAACCGACCGTTGATGGTTATGGAGATATCGAGGACGTACTGAAAAATAAAGTTATCGTCCATGTTCATTTGCATTTCTCGGCCTGTTATTGTATAAAATTACTGGACTATAAAGCTTACTACTAATTTCTATAATTACTATTCACTATAAAGAACTTAAGCAATACACATCGTCATAGACAATTTTCCCAACTAGAAAAACCTTCTTGCTATCTACATATACCGCAATTTCAAATTCTATTAAATATAATATTATTTGATTAATAAAATCCATTATAAATATAGTCGATACAATTTATTCGATTGATTTAAATGCAATCACAAACTATATTTAAACATCGGAATTTTCAATCAGAACAGCAAACAAATAATTGAACAGTTGGAAGGCAATCGTCATTTGTTTATTTGTAGAAGTAAAAACGAGAGGTAAATGATTGTTTACTTAGTTAACGAGCCGAACCGAATTACTGAATGCTGTGCAAACTTAAACTTAATTTAACGTTCAGATCTTGTTTCTAAAGTCAAACATTGGGACGTCTCGCCCTATAAAACATTATTTCGGTATTTCATGAGTTATGTTATAGATGCAGCGTCACATCAAAAATCGTATCGTAATCGTAATTGAGAAATCGTATATATTTAACCGAAATTTAAATAAAAATGTAATTAAGTTCATTTTATTATTATATTTATATATAACAACAAAGTATATACGTGCTACGCAAATGCAACAGTCTAGAGAACGACGGTCATCGTTGTAAAGCAATTCTTTTCAATTAAGCTCACAGAAAAACATTATAATTTGTAATTAAATATAACAAGAATACATTTATAACTGATGCTGTTTATACAAGTCAAGATTTTATTCGGTTTTATATATATATATATATTTGTAGTATATTCGTCTATTCAAGACAAATATTACAACAATGGGTTGAAGCGTTGAGTCGAGGAAGCAGGAAAAAACAATGAAACTTATGTTAAGGAGGAGAATGGTTGTTATAAAAGAAAATGCCCTAAAAGAAAATATAACAATACAAATGTGTACGGACAGAAATAACAATTAAGTTCGTTGTAAATGTTCATTCGTAATTCATGAATATTATTTGTTTTGCAAGCTGTGTGTTAAATAAATATAATTAATTATTGAATTATGTCATTTTTTAGATAGGTTTTTCAAAGAGAGTGTAAAAATAGAGTAAAGTCAGCCTTCAACTTGCCACAGCTCCGCAAAGCCTTTCTTAGTGTCGAGGCGAATATTTGTATCTTATTACACAATGGTTCTCTAAGACGCTGTTTGGTTGCAGTGTGATGTAGTATGGTTAGACGACCTCCGCGGTCGAGTAGTGTGTACACCGGTTTTCATGGTAACGCCACTCCGAGGTCCCGGGTTCGATTCCCGGCCGAGTCGATGTAGAAAAAGATCATTAGTTTTCTATCTTGTCTTGGGTCTGGGTGTTTGTGGTACCGTCGTTACTTCTGATTTCCATAACAGAAGTGCTTTAGCTACTTACATTGGGATCAGAGTAATGTATGGGATATTGTCCAATATTAATATTAAAAAAATGTTACTACATGTAAATTACATTTTTCAGCCTGTATTAGTCCACTGCTGGACATAAACCTCCCCCAAGGCGCGCCACTGAGCCCGATCTTCGGTCCTTCTCTTCCACTTTCTACCAGCCACCTTCCGTACATTATCGCTCCACCGTGCCTCTACCGCGGTCTTCATTTTAGAACCTTCTTGCCCCAACGGCTATCGGTTCTTCGACAGATGTGACCGGCTCACTGCCACTGCAGCTGGCTAATCCTCTGAGCTATGTCGACCACCTTGTTCGCTGTCGGATCACCCCGTTCCGGATTTGATACTTCTGAGAAAGTAAAGAAACAACCTGTAAATGTGCCACTGCTGGGCTAATCTTTTCCCTTTGAGGAGAAGGTTTGAAGTTCCACCACGCTGCTCCAGTGCGTTCTTGGATATGCTACACACGTGGCAGAATTTCATTGAATTTACGCAAGCAGTTTTTCTTACGATGTTTAAATTCGCCGCTGAGGACGAAATTATAAACACAAATTAGGCACATGACTTGATAGCCGCAATCATCCATTTCGACTTTAAAGTAAAAATATTGTTTAAACTAGGTACTTGAATTCCGACCACGAATTCTCTTTACTTTACTCTGTCATTTCAAGCTGTATAACTTTTATTTCGTAGTAAAATACAGCTCGAATATTTTTGAAATAATATAACTCGTATTTTAATTAATAAAAAAATCACGAATATCTCAATTTCAAACTTTTCAAATAATCCGAACCAATTAACAATAAACAGATCGTAGAAAACAATGGAACGAATTCCTTTTTTTTTATGTTGTATTGTAAATTTACAACAACTGTGCAGCACAGCGCGGTCCGCGATTCCACGATTTGAAATTTTAATATGAATTCCGTGATATTTTTAAAATGAAATCGCCTCCGCTGTCACATGCGTCGTCTGTTTGTTTCGAATTTCACTGTTTGCGATTCTCTTTGCTCGTTTCCTCTATATTTTTATTTTTTAAAAAATATTTTTGTACGAAATATTCTTTTGATTTAACACATCAGTTTTTTGGATACGGTCAATGACAAATATTAATATTGGAAAGAGTGAGAGGTTCCCTCTTTTCGATGGAGGTAATGAATCGTATATATACGGTTGCAGTATATAATCGTGTGCAAGTTCAATTTAAAACTTGAAAGCTTTTTAATTAAATAAATCATGAGCCGTGATGGCACAGTGGTTACAAGACGTGGACCGATGATTCTGAGGTCGAACCTGGGAATACCGCTGCATTCATGTGCTTAATTTGTATTTATAATTCAACTTGTGCTCGGCGTTGAAGGTAAATATTATGCGGAAACCTGCACGTGGTGTATGAGAATCTGCCACGTGTGTTTATCAACCCGCAATAGGGCAGTGTGGTCAAGTAAGCTTCAAACCATCTGCTCTAAACGCGGAGGACCAACAGTGGGAGTATTTTCTTTTTTTTTTTTAATATTGTTCATTTCCTACATACGAACAAAATAAAGCAAAAAGCTGTCTTGTTTGGCCAGTGACTAGCTTGTAAGGCCATAGTACTTATGTAAAGTAAAGAAAAATGTTCCATATCCATATCCACCAATCCACCCGCATTGAAGTAGCGCGGTGTTATAAGCACTAACATTTCTTCCTCAAAAAAAGAAGAGGCCTCACCCCAGCCTCAGGACTGTTACTTTACCTTACTTAATAATTTTTAATATAATAATGGTAACCATACATATGCATTGCCTTTGTTAAATCTAGGTAACGTTATAACAAGAAACGCTTATCGCTAGCTTGTATAAACCAGTTTGCCCAGTTAAGCGCGTTTATGCTGATACGGTAGCTAATATAAGCGCGACGGGTCGTAATCGTAAAGATTTTGCCAGCACGGTATTTGAATAGTAGGTAGCTTTACACTAATACCAAGCAAAATAATATAGGACTCGTTTTAATCGTGGAGACAGTATGAAGTTATTCGGTGTATTTAGGTGAGCTATTCCAGGCATAGAACTGTTAAATCGTTTATGTTCGAATTTTTTTTGGGTTTTATTTAGTGACTTGTGATTTGAGCACAGTGTTTTCAGATAAAACACAACTATATAATATGCTTGATTTGTGGCCGATGTTCAACCCATCTTACCTTTAATTTTTTTATTTGGATATTTAACATGATATATATATATTTTCTTAGCTTCGTTTTAATTACTTTCAAATTAACTATCAAATCAAAATAGTATTTTTTCAAGAAGGCTCGTAGAATCACTTTTGAATCGTAATGTTACACTGTTAAATTAAATTTAAAGCTGTCGCCCGTAAAGTAGATTCCCCCGAGAACGAGCGACAAGAAACTCAGTAGTTACTCTTTAATATAATATAATTTACAAACTGAAAAGTAAACAGAAAAAGACAAAAAGCACAATTCACAAGCGTAATTGAACTATTTTGATAAAAATATTCGTACAATGCCTGTTATACAACTAAGTATTGGTCGTGAATACAGTTTACATGTTAAATTGGTTTAATTGAAAATGATTTTAACATAAATACATTAAAAAACTTAAAATAAAATATTTTTATCGCCATACCATTTAATGTATAAAATGCCAAAAAATTGTTTTCTAAAACTCCATGTAATTTCTCTGTAAACAAATTCGTTCTGAATGAATTATTTTGTATGACTCGTATAAAATATCACAGGTATTTCTCGCTGTGACTATCTGCACTCTTACAGAGGACGTGATAAGATAGGGCAGTGATAAATATTGTTCTGCCTAAAACTGAATGATTTTAACGATTTTAATCATTCGATATTACAACGTCGTCTAAAAGTAACTATTAAAGGAAGTAATTCTATCGGCGAAGGTTGCATTGTATGCTTTTAAATATTAATTACTCTGTTTTATTATTATCTTTCGACAAATACTGACATACTCGCAGGTGTTTCACAAACAAAGACACAAAAATGATTTCGAAAATGTTGCACGAAAATTACTAGATAAGTTTTTGTATAATACAAATAAATAATTATTGTACATTTCAATTATGTTAGTTTTGTATTTAAATGTAGAATAATAAATAATTAGGTAATTTATTCAATAACAACAACAACAACATTGTTGTAAAATATTAATTATTTACCGTTATATACTATGAAGTACAAATAAAACGTAACAAGACTAGAGACTATTATATCGTCTTCGTATAATACAGTGTTATACCAAAATCAAATAACGATACGGTTAGGTAAAGGGAATACGTAATAATGTGAGCTAATGCTACGAGGTACGTAGACCGCTAGGGGCTACGATGCTACGCGCTACGATATTACATTCTACGCGCAATACTGTTAATCTTACATTAGGCGAACTATTTACATAATTTATTAAATAATACCTAGATTAATTTATATTTTATAAATAATTCTTATTTCGATATCTGATGGTAGAATATCCACTATGATTCTACTAACAAATTAAATCAAAATATACTTTATTCAATTCATTTTTGTCTACAGTTAAATTTATATATATATTTAAAAAAAAAACAATAAACCTATGGAAACCTGTTCTCCAATATCAATAAAGAAATCATGTAGCTAGAACACTTGTATACGAATATAATTACAGTGCTATTTTACAAAGAATGTTAAACAATTTAAATCTAATATTTCTAGCGTATTTCCAATGTAAGATGTGTCTAGTATCACATACAATATAATGCTTACCGCTCGTGCTGGTAGATGGCCAGCTATGCTCTAAACAATATTTAACAAACTATATATTAAACTTTGCGTTATTTGAAGTCAAGGCCTCGTTAGCTGCATAGGTCACCGTCTGGGTGGCAATGGTGGAATGCGCAAGCGATCCCACGACGTCCAAAACAAAACATAGTATTGTGTTGCTTCGGTTTGAAGGATGAGTGAGCTAGTGTAACTAAAAAACATAACATCTTAGTTCCCAAGGTTGGCAGCGCCTTGGTGGTGTAAGGAATGTTTAATATTTCTTACAGCGCCAACACTTACAGTCTAGTGTCCCATATGCTCATCTGTCTACCTATTTTATAAAATAAAATGACATTCCTATCAATGTTTGATGACGTGAAATAAATACTATTGATTTTGTTAATTATTTTGTTTAAGTTTCAAATAATAAGGTACGTACAACAGAACATGATAAATGCAGTACTTCATGTTTAAAGTAGTTGGAAATAACTAATGTTATATCGAATTATGTGTTGTACGAAGTAAATAACAAAAATAAACATGCTATCGTATCGATGGCATTAAAACTTCGAGACTTGGAAAATTGTTAAATTGTTAAAGTAATGACAATAATATATAGTATATATGTATATATATATATAATGACTATATTTATTAAAGCTGAGATATGTTACATAAATGTGTATGTATGTAGCTTATAATACTTTATAACAACTTGTAATATAATTTTGACTTTACATGTCATAAGAGTAGTTTGTACAGAACACCCTCGGGCTCAAGTCAATATCGTGCGTTGATTATAAATGTATTTTTATTGAATATAAAGTAACTGGTGATTTTTTCAAAACTTTGTCTATCTAAAATATTTGTTATTATATTTCTATTTAATATGAAATTCAAATAATCTCACAGAACTGTGATGTTAAAAAATAATAAAAAGAGATCCAAATAAAATAAACTAACCCAATTCTACCTTACCATACCTGAGTGCATTATCATAAATATATATATTTATGGTAATGCACTTATTATTTCGCAGTATAACCGTACTTATTATTTATACTTAAATTAACTTTTTTTTGCCCGACTTTACCAAGATTTGAGTCCTGAGAATCGGCATCTACAGCCTTAAAAGTTGGCCACTGTACCATAGATCAGTCATATGTATATAAAAGCTATAAAGCATATATCAAAACGTCGTCCTGTTTGTTTCGAAGCAATCTATCGTTCTAGAGCTTGATTTACAGTTTGTGAGTTAAAGCGAATTGTGCGAGCTAAAATGTTTGGAACAAATGTTACACATTTCTGGACTTTCCATTATTTTTTACTGATACGACAGACAAAATTAGAATATTGATTTTTTCATGTATTTCGATCTAAATCATTCGATATAAATTATGTATATATATATATGTGGGATTATATTGAGTGAAACGTTTTAAAAAGAGTGATATTTCTTTAATAACTTCGGAACCAATATAAACACGTCTTACATCGAGTTACGTTATATAACAGCTGTCTAGTGTCGCCAAACCTACAAAAAATAAATCCTCTAGTAAGGAGGTGTAACATTAAAAAAAAACAACCTAACTTAGTGTACCATATGTGTATGATAAATAGTGGATTTTATTTTCGTTGAAACAGTATAAATAAATGTATTTGCAAATAATTATTATAATGATCGTTCGTAGTATAGAAATTATGTGTGCGAATTTATGGATTTCAACCGATGATTGCACATGGCTTTTCGTGTACTCAATTTAAATATATCCGCGTTTAACGGTTCAAGAAAATATCGTGATGTACTCTAAATTTGTCGAATTATATTCTGCTACATGTTTATTTATAAAACGTTTGAACAGCGTCGTTAAATAAGCTTCAGACCTCATTAAGAGCGAAATTATCTTTGTCCGTTTGTGGGTCATTTACGAGCTGTAACTTTAGAACAAGGAAAAGAGTATGTACTGGGTTTTTAGATAGTTCTTCACCAAAGAGGTCACGTTTCGAATGCATGCTTATTTTATTAAATTTTTTTGATAGATTCTCATTTTCTAGCTCGCCAGTGATTAGCGTTACAAAAATTCCAAGTCTTTGTTGTCTTTGTTTTCTTTAGATTCGTTAATTCTTTATTTATGTGGGCTGTTTTAAACTTTTTAATCGACATGTTATTTTTAAGATACTATTTACGTTTTTATATCATCTATATAGTACCTGTAGTTTTGTTATAATACATTCGATATTGAAATATTGTAAAACCGGATATTAAACTGGACGTCACGTCGCTGGTTCGAAAGCATAAACCAATAAAAAAGACATCCATTGAAACGAAAACCTTATTTTAAAACTTCTAATTTCTTAACTTCTAATTCTATCTTTCTAGATTTGGTATGCTATTCGGAATTCAGTTTTTATTTTCTGTCAAAAATTTATAAATAAACCAAAATTTTTATTGTTATACTTTTATGTTTTTGAGCTTTCTACATAGTTTTGTAAATACATATATAAATATGTATTCATTTTTGTATTTATTTAATTTACGTCAGTACTTCGATCCTGACCTCTTAGGCATAATAGTCAAGTCCATTATAGCAAAAAATCTACTAACCATCATATTTGGTTCCACTTAACCGATTGAGCTAATAATAATGTTGCACACGCTGGCACTAGTTACAATATAACCTTGTTACTAAATATTGTAATTTATTCAAAATGGCCGCTAATTCAAGATGGCGGATAAGCTTTTTCTTTTACATATTTTTTTTTAACTTCTGCTAAATCAATCTTAATATATTTTGATATAAATAAATATATAAAGGTTTTTAACAAAAATATAATGATGCTACTAATTTAATTTTGAGGATTAAATAATTATGGTTTTTATGACAGTTTTCATAGAATATGATATACATATTTTACTTTAACATATCTATCTATCTAATCTCAAGTGGGAGGTGTATGTATCTGCCGTAACTAAAGTTCGAAATAGCATTAGACTGCGGGTAACTAACTCAATTCTAGACTGATGAGGTAAACGGAACGTGAACAGGAAATAAGACGGTGTGGATCACCTTGGAAATACGATACCGTATAGTCGTGTAAGACTTGTGGTGCATTTTCATAGCATAGTTGGCAAATTCTATTCGGAATATCACCAATATTGTATTAATAGTTATTAACAACTTACGTTTTTTGTGACCAACGTTTGTTTTGTGTTGCCAACGTCACCACAATACAAACAAGCCACGTTGGCCTAGTGACTTGATATAAGACCACGGATTCTGAGGGTCAACCAACCCGCATTGGAGCAGTGTGGTGGAATTTGCTCCAAACCTTCTCCTCAAAGGGAGAGGAGGCCTTAGCCCAGCAGTGTGAAATTTACAGGCTGTTAATGTAATGTAATTCTGAGGTTCTAATTTCAAACCCCAAGTCGAGCCGATATAAAGTTCTTGGGTAATTTGACGAAAAGTGTGTACGCTCCTGAGCTTCGCACGTGAAGCAGTTTGGTCCAGCGCCTGATCTCTCTCCGGTGGTGACGGATTGGCCGTCCTATCGGATCATGAGAGTAACGAAATAGAGAGTGTACCTGCGCTTGCGCACATACTTGTGCACGATAATATATCCCGCGTAGTTGGCTGGTCTCCCTGGTGATTGGTCGCCGTACCCGAAATCGGTCAGGACGTGGATCATCGCAATGTTCGCAAACAACACATCGGTCAATCGAAATTTAGTTACACTTATTAGTATGTAAAAGCACTTTGTCATTGTATAGGGGTTGTATCCCGTTATTGACAATATATAGGGTTGGTAGTACATGAAATTATAAATAGTTTAAGGTTTTCCGATTTTTTAAACAGGAAAACGTAATCGTAAATATAAATCATTAGTTTATATAATCGTAAATGACTTCGTGTCTGTGTTTGTTTATACCACCAATACAGTGTTTTGACGAAAATTTGACATCACAGGGTTAGCTGCCTTAAAATATACTGATAAAATATATAAAAAATAACGCCTTATAATACGGGTCGGTGGATACACATGTGGCAGAATTTCATTGAAATTAGACACAAGCAGATTTTCTCACGATGTTTTCCTTGAACGCCGAGCTCGAGATGAATTTTAAACACAAATTAAGCATAGGAAAATTCAGTGGTGCTTCCCTGGAAAAAGTATTATTGTATATTTGCGTACAGTTGACTGAAATAAAACCTTTTTGGGTTTCAAACGTTACAAATTAAACATTGCACTCATCATGCACGCCAAACTCGCTCACGCCCAAGGTACTTTCACTTCAAGTCATAATGGTGAGAAGTGAGATGTCAGCCCTAGCTCTCGATCGCATTATATCATGTTCACAACACGAAAGGTTAGTTATTCAAATACACTAATGCATCGTATAATTGAACGGTTCCGAATTCAAATTTTCGAATCGATTTTAGATATCATTGTATGTGAAATAGAAATTTCTTATTCTTAATATGACCGACTATGATATCGCGTTGTCTTCGTTCATTCATCATTTAATTCTTATCTCTAATCATTATATTTAATTATTTTTTTTAATACGTATTGTGCAATATGATAGTGCATGGTGAGACTACCTGTAAATAGCAGAACATTTGCCAGGATAATTTTGAAATGTAATTTTTCATTTTGTGTCTACTGTTGGTTGTCTTACTGAAAATAAAATAAAATAATGAAGCGGATTTTATAATAAACATTCTTGTCCCGACTTTGTGGATGAAATAACAAGTAAACTTACCGGCTCTGTGCAAGCCCGCCTGTGCAGGTACCACCTACTCATCAGATATTCAACCACCAAACAATTATTGTTAACAGATAATCAATAAAATCAATCCTTTAATGTAGCGTAATCGTGCTTTTAAATAACAAGGATAAAACATCGAAACGGCTTCCTAAAAATGCTTTTCAATATCGCTGTAAAAATTCTACATAAACCTTATTTCGAAGGACATAGGGTAATATTATTTAAAACAGGTTACTTAACCTGTCCAGGTCTTAAAAGGTCCAAAATTGCTTATCATATTAACTATATAATAGTAATTGCATTAAATAAAGGTGCAATTTAATAGCGTTTGTTAGTAAATTGTCATTTTGTTAGCGTCAAACAGCAATTCTTAGTATTGTATTAAAATAATTATCTTATTGATTTTCATAGCGTTTTTTCGACGAATATTGACGATGATCGAAACTTCATTATTACAAATACAGTTAAGTCTAGCACTTTTATGTATAATAATTATTTTTCCAGATTAGGTCATGAAAGAGATCATACACTTGAAGTAAAAATATTTTTGTCTCATTTATTAATTATTTTTAATTAACAAATACAAATGAATGTCATACGCAGTTATCTTTTGTCCTTTACAATTCTATATCCGTCTCAACAATTAAAGCGTTTCGTTTATGTAATCGTGCGATCTTCTTGTGATAAAACTACGCAGGATAATGAAACGGAACGAAAACGTCACATCCAATAAATCGTATTCTTTCGAAAATAAGGATAAAGAATAATAATAAAATGCGCGCCATTTTCTCCGGATTTCAGCAAAAGACGAATATATTGTCTAGTTCTCTTGTGTTTTTATTCAATTAATTGTTGGTTTCGTAAAGGTGCCGTTTTAAGACGTTTTTATAAATAGCCACCCGTCATCAGATAATCTACCGCGCAACAGCAGCACTGAGTGTTGTGTTCCAGCTTAAAGAGTGAATGACCCCGTGTCTAGGGCATTGTCGTGATGTAAGGAATGATCGTTATTCCTTATAGCGCCAATGTCTATGGTCGGTGGTGACCACTTACCATTAGGTGGTCCATTTGCCCATAAAAAAATATGAAGTAGTTATGGGGTTGTATCAAAATGAGCAATGATCAAAACCACTTAAACCATCTGAAAAATAAATATTTATCTATGACAAAAAAAAAAACTTGCTAAATAAATCAAATAAAATAAATCCTCTATGTAAATTCTGCAAGCGAAACTTTTTATACCCGTCCCAAGACGTTCCGAACTAAAGTTATTAATAAAACTTACGTTCCGCTAGTTTCCTTGTTGTTCTATTTCAAATGCATTAAACTGATTGCTCTCAGTTCTCGTCTGCGTTTTTTTTTTTTCGTTCCTCGCTGTCAGCGAAATTAACTTTGCTCTTACAAATAAAACTCCCGTCGTGTTCCTCGTCTAACGTCTCTTTGTGTCTCGTCGCGTCCTTTAAGAATTCCGGGATAAGGTGCCTGTGAGCAGTTTATTATGTACTTAACTTAGTTTGTATTAAACTAGCATTTAACATTTTCAAGTTTACGTCACATTTTATAAATAATCTGAATAAAAATTCTTAATAAACATTATACAGTATGATTTATTATTTCTATGCAGTACTTAGTCAAAGTCAATATCCCACAGCTGAGTTGCCACATACTCTTGGTTTGGAGATTGTTTCATCACGCAGCTCCAATACGGTTTAGTGGATTCACATGTGGCATTTTTGTATTTGAAACGTGTAGGCATCCTCGCGATGTCTTTCTGTACCGCAAGTCAATAAGTACAAA
This sequence comes from Vanessa tameamea, assembly GCF_037043105.1. NCBI lineage: Eukaryota > Metazoa > Arthropoda > Insecta > Lepidoptera > Nymphalidae > Vanessa > Vanessa tameamea. The sequence goes on from NC_087325.1 coordinate 9,835,431, forward strand.
TTACGCGCTTGGAAATTCAGAGCTATTGTTATTCATTAAAATTATTTGCAAAAATATTGTATGAAATGTTAATATATATTTTTTTCTCCTTATTATATATATTAATATACAAAATAGAAAAGGAAAACGAAGGTACACATCTACCGTAATAGGAACTGTTATGTATCATTGCGAAAAATACAAGAAAATATTGTGAGAACTGGCAGCTAATACAGACATATTGTGTTTACTGCAAAACTAAGCCGCTATTCTCTCCAACAATCGTGAGCGAAGTATTACATAATCAGCCTGTAAATTTCCCACTGCTGGGCTAAGGCCTCCTCTCCCGTTGAGGAGATGGTATGGAGCATATTCCACCACGCTGCTCCAATGCGGGTTGGTGGAACCCGGAGCGAAGTATTAGCAAACAATATTTAAAGTTAAGGTTCTCAGCGTAGAAACTCACACAGAATAAATTTTCTCGAAACAATCATACATATGTGAAAAATAGAAATAACATTCAGTAATCACCTTATTCAATGTAAGCGAAGAGCCGAAACGGATCAGTGGCTACATTGATACCAGATATCGCGGGTTTGAGTTGATATAAGATTAGAAGACTTTCATTCGACCTCCACCCATTTTGTGAATACAAACATAACTGTAAATCAAAAATGTTTTATTGTAAACTTTACTTGAATATAATACATTTGATTTTATATTTAATAAATATGCAATCACCCCCCTCCGATCTTTAGCTGCAACCGCTTTTGACCACTTTATTGATTGACAAAAATATACCAGCGATTCGGAAAGAAATATCTCGAACTTTTAAGAAAAAAACTAACGAACAGTGATAATAAAAATGACGCATTTCTGTTAACTTGTTCAAAAGTTACTTTGTCTTATTTGTAAATAGACTATCTCGTTGGTAATTTTGATTAACATGGAAAAAATTTCATTATTTTCATCTCATAACCGATGTATGTTATCTACCTTCCTTTATTAATTATAATTAAATAAACCTCAAAGTATTAAAATAATTACCTGCTATTATACAATGATCTTATTACGGAGTCGGTCAGCTAATGGCACTCGAATTGTCCGAGAGGTATAATTGTCCGGCGACTCAGAGGACACTCGACGCGGGGGCGAGCCATCGCAATCACTGTTACCGACACTCGGAACTCGCCAGTATCCTTAACAGCTTACTTTTGATACCGAAAGAGCTACATGGAGTTTTGCATTCCATTAAATATGTTTTATTAAAATGTGTGATCTCGTAAATAGTTTTGTAGGATTCAATTTAATTTTAAATAATAATAAATATTGGACAACATCACAGACATTACTCTGATCCCAATGTAAGTAGCTAAAGTACTTCTGTTATGGAAAATCAGAAGTAACGACGGTACCACAAACACCCAGACCCAAGACAACATAGAAAACGTATGAACTGTTTCTACATCGACTCGGCCGGGAATCGAACCCGGGACCTCGGAGTGGCGTTACCATGAAAACCGGTGTACACACTACTCGACCGCGGAGGTCGTCTAATCATACTACATCACACTGCAACCAAACAGCGTCTTAGAGAACCATTGTGTAATAAGATACAAATATTCCCCTCGACACTAAGAAAGGCTTTGCGCAGCTGTGGCAAGTTGAAGGCTGACTTTACTCTATTTTTACACTCTCTTTGAAAAACCTATCCAAAAAATTACATAATTCAATAATTAATTATATTTATTTAAATGTGAAAGTTTTCATACTACTTATGATAAGGTATTGATTTCAGTGATGTAACCTTTTAAGGAAGATTAAAACACTAACATAACTGTGACACTTTTTAGAAGCTTTTCAGAAAAGAGTTTTTAATTCTCTACTGTAGCCAATTCCAAACGAAGTAGGAATAATTATAAACAAACGTTAGATTTACGTATTTCATGCGATTTGCTAATAACTCAGCTATATTGTACACTACTATGAGTTTATGATTAATATATCTTTATTTATAATACAATATTATAACTACTTAAATCCACTTTAATTTTACTTCCAAAATTCTCATAACATTTTCGTCGACGTTCAGAACGCCATTTTTTCGCAAATCTATAGTGAATATCATAGATTAATCAAGTTCTTGACCAATGATATCGCGTCAGTTTGCTGTCAAATGTTGTTTATTTGGCTTTTCTCCTCTTATGGTTGGAATAGAGTATATTAGTGAAAATGCATATGCAAAATTATCAATATCTTTTTATTTCCAAATACAGCTTGAAACAAAAAGGTTAATCAGTATTTTAATAAACAAAAAAACATTTAAAATATTTACCAGGCAAAAAATATTCTTACATTTGTGTACGACTTATCACCACAAACTTGTGAATGTATCGTTTAACAATAATAACATTTTAATTTTGTTCCAGTGTTTCCCAATGTCCCGGCGGCGCCGGGGATGCCCTGCGCGGGGGAGGACCGTAAGTACCGCCTTTGTTTTAATTTAATTGCATCGCAAACAAAACTCCGTAATGAGGGCCCTTACTCACTCATTGAAGAAATGAAAACTGCTCAACGGAATTGCAGAGTAAATACGCTCTTTTGTACATCAGAATCGGAGAATGTTGGGTTGGGTTGGATTACTTTCATCGCGTTAAGACATTTATGTAATAAATTTTTTTTACACATTAATTTCACGCTTGTAATGACGTCAATAGTTAATCATTCGAAATTGCGAAGCATCGCTACTGATATAACATTACCATACACTAAACACTTCTCCGTAACGCGTTGCATTCTGTTATAAGTTTTACGCATATTGGCGTAGTTAATTCAGTCAGGCATTACAAAAAATATGGCTGTGCAGTTATCACTACAGACAGACATCGTAATATTTATAATACTGTATAAATGTGTATATGTCACCTATACTCCTTCGTTAAGACTTTAAAAATTACTGTAAATAAATAGCCGCCTCTGTTATACTTTAAGCGTTAAAGTCGATATTCCTTTTATACATATATAGTATATTTATACTCACGTGTATATAATACTTGTAGTGTTTTATAAGTATTAACTTCAATAACTTAGAGTTTTAGTGTAGTTTACGTGTAGTACACACATAATCTATACTAAACTTTCTTTAGATTTTACTAGAAGAACTGTCTTCGTAACGATACCATACCATAAACTGTTACTGTGTATTGAATTTGTACCCCAGTCGCACCATTAATAAATCATTCACCGAATGTTACAATTTTCTTCAGAGGAACACTTGGAAAGGTCAAATAAACGCAAAAAAAATTGCGTACACGTAGGCGGGAATTTTTTACAATTTTTTACCTCGAACATAAACGTTCCGTATTTCGTATCATAACGCTCGGAGAGTACTCAAACAATCTACACGAGAGGCGAGAGCGCCCGCTTGCCGCATTACCATATGAATATCGCCCTACACGGCTCCCGCTATTGTCCCTACCCACAATTTGCTTGCCTTAACAATACCACACGATTCAACACGTGTACACTCTCGATGGTTGTGTTACCACAAGGACTATTTTCCCGTGCACGATAAAAGTTTGAATTGTTCAAGTTATTTATTATTTAAAGGAATGCGTGTGAGATACTGTCGCTCGTTCTAGGTCAAAGTCAACGTTCTCACTGAAGCATAATAGATCCCTTACATATTAATAAACGTATGGGGCTGTACGACACACTGGATTCCATTGTATAACTTATATGAGGATTTACTTTAATTTCTCCAAAGTTTGAAAGGCTTATAGCCCAAAACTATATTTTAATATCAGTACATGATAATTTAGTATTTAAACTAGCGGCTTTCTTCGATTATTTATTGAAAGAAAATATTCAATTGTTCACAATTTGACACATTTAAATGACATCAATATCGCCTATTGACGCGGTAAGTTTAGAAGTGTCAATGCGTCACCAACTTTGGGATTTATGATACTATATCCCTCGAGCCTGTAATTATTGGAAGCTATATTTTGTTTTCTATTTTACTCTGTAAGTGACTTTTGGTTCCAGGGAGAGTGAGTGACTCGATTCCCTTAACGAGATGGGTCCGTTCGTATCGTAAGCCCTCTTCACAGTCGCTTTCCGTAAAATCCATTCTTATCAGAAACTTATGAAGCATAAGGAACTTGCGTACCAAATCTAGTTTGTAGGTTTTATAGTATCCAAGTGGTACTCGACTTGTAGTCCACCCGCCTTTAACCTCTTAAGAGTTTATTGCCGTAAAATTAATTCTTCTCGAGAATGCTCGTGTTATATATGGAAAATACTTAATTAATTTCGAGACCGTAGATCTTACGTTTCAAAGAAACTTTGTTGAGTGAGCGATTGCTATCTCGAATTAATCTATACTAATATTATAAATTCTAAAGTAACTCTTTCTGTCTGATGCTCCTTCACGTGCAAACGACTGAAGAGAATTCGATGAAATTTGATATAAAGCAAACTTGAACTCCAAGGAAAGATATAGGCTACTTTTTTATGACTAACAAACTCCTGAAACTCGAGCGTAGCTGCAGGCGACGACAAGTATATTATATACAGCAGCAGATCATATCCGCATTCCAACAGCAACATATTTTACCTAATATGTTACCTCATTTCTGGTTCCCGAATCGTCCTATTTAACCTCGAGCGTAGATGTACGTCGGAAACTACTTAAATCATCTCTTGTATGGAACAGGACGCTTATAATGTTGGTGTTCTTTCGCTCGCCATTATCCCTATAATGTGTCGTTGACTCAATATGCTTCATATTATTGCAAGAAAACTATTTGTTAGATTTCTATTACTAGCCTCTTGAGTAACGTCCTGATTTTGTCAGTGGGTTGCTATCCCGCCGCAATAATTATTGTTGAGACGCTTTGCACAAAACAAAAACTGGAATTGTGTTGAGATAAAATGGTTCTATGCTACCCCACTGGAAACCACACGGAAAATATATTAAAGTCATAATTATTTCCCGGTTCTGATAATATTGTCGGCCATATCTACTTCCGACCGACATAACAAGCTATACTTTTGAATATATATTTTGTGTGTACTTGGTATGGCTTGGTATAGTGCAAACGAATTATAGGGCTTGCGCCCGTCTGGGTAGGCACAAGCCACTCATCAAATATTCTACTGCAAACAACTATACCTGGCATTGTTGGGTTCCGGTATGAATGGTGAGTGAGCCAGTGTAATTATAGGTACTAGTGACATAACATCTTAGTTCCCAAAGTTAGTAGCGCATTGTCGATGTAAGGCATGGTTGATGTTTCTAACAGCGCCAATGTCTATGGCGGTGGTGACCACTTAACATCAGGTGGCCCATTGGCCCGTCCGCCTGCGTGCTACATATAAATAATGTACTTTAAATTAAGAGAATAAATATGTTATTGTAGTATTGAGAAAAATTAAAATCGATACCATTAATATTAATCATACGTGAGTACTGAGTGAGCTATATCTACGACACGTTGGTTTATAACGAGATTTCAAAGATTTATAATTAGCAATGATTATAATGGTAATTATTACTGATAAATATTCCTCGAAATGTATACTCATTCGTCAAGCGCGAATCTAGTTTCGATTGTTAGTCGTGGAAATTCGTTCAGTTGATAAGATACCGATAAATATGAACGACAGTCGGTACCATGCCTCGTTCCGTCCATGTCTTGTTCGCTGGATATTGCAAAATTTTTGACAGGTCTAACTGGTTTTTATTTTTTAAATGGTTTTTAGTGCTGTCAGGCACAGATAATTTCTGTTATGCCAAGAAAAACGTCGATTTGTATTAACAGTGAATCATTTATCTTTTACGGTGCCGAACTGTCACTTGGATATATTTCGTTTTATCGATATTTTTATTGTGTGGCACGTGAATATTCTAATCAAGTATTTATTATAATGCTTTATCTAGTACCCTACATGTGTTATGTAGTATTTATTATATTGTTAAATATTAAAATTCTCCAATGTTTTTTTTAAAGTAACCTAATTATTCATTTCGATTTAATTTTGTGGTATATACTTGCTTGTTCAAGTAAACAGTAATTGCTAGATATCAATGTGTCTTAATTGTAAATAATATTTAATAAACTTCTTTATTATATTGCAGGCAGCATCTACAGGCGAGGCGCTCGTCGGTGGCGGAAACTGTACAGAGTGAATGGTCACATATTTCAAGCTAAACGTTTTAATAGAGTGAGTTGAATAAATTCTACTATACCATTCTTTTCAGAAATGTCTTTCAAAGAATTACTTATAGTCCAATTTTCCAGTTAACCTTGGTTGATAACAGTCCAAGGGTTCAGGATCGAACGTATGACTTTCAAATCACTGGAACCGTTAACCGTTGAGCTGCTGAAGTTTTAGTTTAAACCAGTTTTGAAAATAATGAAAACGAGAAAGTGTCATTTTCTGATAACTGCATGTATTCGTATACCAATTTACAAATTAGTTAGATTACCCATTAATCAGATTTTATCACGAGACGGCACGCGATGCAGTGTTGTCTTTCGGTGTGAAGATTGAGTGGGCGCAGTGGAGAGATATCAATTGAGGTCACCTTGTTGATAAACCATTGGGATCGCAAGGCGCGCTTAATATCTCTTACAATGCTAATCTATAAAAGAAAAAATAATCCACTTCCTATCGGGTGACCCATTTCTTGCGAACTTTGCTATTAAACGTAATCTGATTGCTGATATTTCTTAAACTTCAGCGAGCCTTCTGTGCCTTCTGCCAAGACCGCATATGGGGACTGGGACGGCAAGGATTTAAGTGCATCCAGTGTAAGCTGTTGGTGCATAAGAAATGCCATAAGCTGGTCCAGAAACCTTGCTCCAATGAGCACGTCGATCCCATCGAGGTCAAGGATGACGCTAACGGAGAGAGTACGCTTGGCAGGGCTTCCTCTGTTAGGTAAGATTATTTTTTAACCGTTTGCGATAGTTACTAATTTACTTTTTGTAATATTTCAAAGATATTTGGAGTAATTTTTCATCATCATTTATAAGTTATTCTTTTAAGATTGTGAATATTGTTATGTATCAATTATGAAAACAATTTGTTATTGTGATTTTAGGTCCCGCGCAGATCCCGAGCCACCGTTACCGGAGACTCCGCCGGCGCCCGCCTCGGCGCCCGTTCGCAACGAGGATCTCGAGCCGGGCTCGCAGCGCCAGTACTCGCTAGATGACTTCGAGCTGATTAGAGTCATCGGTCGTGGATCTTACGCCAAGGTATATTTTACCATCATCATAAATAATAATAAATTCGTAATTACAACCTATAGACAAGCGTCCTCGTCTCGTAAAACTAATTCAATAGCGTGTCTACTAAAATTACTGTCGTCCCTTTCATTTTATAATAATTACAATTGTATTTAAATCTCCAGGTGTTAATGGTGGAATTGAAGCGAACGAAACGCGTCTACGCCATGAAGGTGATCAAGAAAGCCCTGGTGACGGATGACGAGGACATCGACTGGGTTCAGACTGAGAAGCACGTCTTCGAAACAGCTTCCAACCACCCGTTCCTGGTGGGCTTGCATTCGTGCTTCCAAACGCCGAGTCGTCTGTTCTTCGTCATCGAGTTCGTGAGAGGCGGCGATCTTATGTAAGTGGTAAAATGTGGTATTATTTAATAGCGTTAAGGTGCAACATTTTAAACATTTAATTATTTCATAAGGGTCATACTGATAGATTAGAAAGGCGTCTCGAAATATATATTTAATATGTTACTGAACAAATGCTAATATTTCAATATCAAGGAACTGGTTTTCTTTTTCAACAACTTGACCAGTTTTTTTATCAATTTAGAAAAAACTCTTTTTGAATACTTATTTTTATATGAATTTGGAGTTTTGGTAAAATAGACAGCGTGAGTAACATCTATCCCGCGTGCGTGTATTCACTGCGTATACGATGGCCCGGCAGGTTCCACATGCAGCGCCAGCGCCGCCTGCCGGAGGAGCACGCGCGGTTCTACGCGGCGGAGATCTCGCTGGCGCTGCACTTCCTGCACGAGCGGGGCGTCATCTACCGCGACCTCAAGCTGGACAACGTGCTGCTCGACCACGAGGGACACATCAAGCTCACCGACTACGGCATGTGCAAGGTGGGCGCCGGTACCGATGCATATACAAAAAATCTGTTTTCTTAGCGACAAGAGGAACCCCAGTTAATTATGGTTCCATTGATCGTGAAGTTATATCGAATATTAAAATTATTCTAAAACTTAAACATCCAACTCGTATCAGGGTTTACCATTTGACATAGGCATTCGATCATATCGGAGTCGAGCGTCTGATCCATCTCGCCGCAGCAGCAAACGCCGTATAACCCCCCTGTCCCCAGGAGGGCGTGCGGCCCGGCGACACGACGTCGACGTTCTGCGGCACGCCCAACTACATCGCGCCGGAGATCCTGCGCGGGGAGGAGTACGGCTTCTCGGTGGACTGGTGGGCGCTGGGCGTGCTCACCTACGAGATGCTGGCGGGCCGCTCGCCCTTTGACATCGCGCACGCAGCCGACAACCCCGACCAGAACACCGAGGACTACCTCTTCCAGGTACGCCCCCGGCCATATTGGCCTTTAAACTTTTAACGATCTGCTAAATTTTGTCGTTAGATGTATCATGTGAAGTACATTTCCAAACAATAATTGAGCTATTATAAATGACATTCCCCGAATTTCAGGTGATCCTAGAGAAGACCATTCGTATTCCCCGATCTCTGTCGGTGAAGGCGGCGTCCGTGCTGAAGGGCTTCCTCAACAAGAACCCCGTGGAGCGACTCGGCTGCGGCGAAGCGGGCTTCCTGGATATCGTCAACCATCCCTTCTTCAAGAGCATCGAGTGGGAGATGGTACGTTACATATTTATTAGTTCTAAAAATGGTAGTTTTCAAAATAATTCGAGTACCATTATTTACTACTACTGTTTTGTAACCATTAACGAAGGAAATGTATTTTCACAGTTGGAGCTGAAACAGGTGGTGCCACCATTCAAGCCGCGCCTGGAGGGAGAGCGCGACCTCGCCAACTTCCCGCCGGAGTTCACCGACGAGCCCGTGCATCTCACGCCCGACAACGAGTACGTAGCCTCTGCCTCGCCCTCCCATACGACCGACTATTGACCGATCATGTGGCAAAACCAGTGCTCCCTCCTCAATTATGGGAATTAACATCCTGAAAAGCACTGCTAAGCTAAGGCCTCCTCTCCTTTTTGAGGAGAAGGTTTTAATCAAGCAACCGAATAATTATGGTTATATAATTGGTGGCAAATTCTTATCCGCCATGAACAGAAAATTATAATTTTTTTATTGTATTATAAAGACAAATTAATCACATGAATTCTTAGTGGTTCTTGTCGGATTTCATTTCAGAATGATCTGTTAAGATTCACATCTTCTAACTAGTGGTCTATCACGGCTCCGTTGGGTCCATGTATGGTAATTAGAATTTGTAATGGGAGCTGGATATCACATGGATCCCAATCGAATAAATACGGGCAAGAACTTCTGAGTTTTCAGTTGCCTTGTTCTTCATTGTAAAAAACACCAACGGTTAACCTGCTTGGTTTGAGTCATGTCGCATGTTGTGGTAGTATAAGCTCCAAGCTCCAAGCGTTAAGCGGACTGTGAATCGTTTTGGTCCTAATGGCATCACAGCAAGTGCAGAGTGCATCTGTCTTTTTGCACACACTAGTGCACTATAATATCCTCTGCGCAGTTTGCCCGTCACCGTTGATATAATCTCTGTGCCCGTCGGTCAGGAGGACATTAACATCATGATAATCGTACTTGCCCACAGTACCGTGATCGCCGACATCGACCAGTCCGAGTTCGAAGGCTTCGAGTACGTGAACCCGCTGCTCATGTCACTGGAGGACTGCGTGTGACAACACGCCTGCCGACTGCACCCCCACCACCACCACCTGCACACACTACACGCGCAGGTATAGCCACGACCGTAACTCCGCCCTAGCAGAAATAAAAATGATATCTCGCCATGTAAACATTAATGCATGCAATGAACGTGTGGCCCACGATCACCAACCGAGTGTTGTCGCAGGCCTACGGGTACGCTCCGGACTCGTCGTCGTCGGACTACGACTCGGTGTGCTCGGAGCTGCCGCGCAAGCCCACGCTGCTGCAGCACATGTTCTGCTTACCGCTCAACTGACGCTAGACGTGCTCGCGAGCCCCGTGCCCCGTGCCCCGTGCCCCGTGCTCCGGCGCGCACGGCCTCGCCGTACGCTCGCACTCGCTGCTCATACATTACTGAACGGATATTTGTCGAGTGGACGCTCGTTCGTTTGTTGTACGTACACGTAATACGCCACCCGGTGACTCTATTCTACTCGATATCTCCCTAGTGATTGCAGTCCTTGTGACACATTCGGATGTGTGTATATTTATTTACTTTTAATCTGTAAGTTAATATTATTCTCAAAAAAGTATTATCCGTGTAAATGATTCGTTAGGTTCAAATTAATTTCGTAGATTTGTAATTTTTAATTTACGTAATTCCTGTAAATAATGAGAGTTAAACTACACATAGGTATAATAACGAAAGCAATCCTACAGTTCTTCCATGGAAATATAGTGAAATACGACGGAATTGATTCGATTGGCTCGTAGAGTGGACGGCGGTCGGCGCTCGGAGCGGCGCGTCTCGGCGCGCTAACGACGCGCGAGCCTCGTGCAGACAATCGGCAGGCATTTGTCAAAATTGTACATACGATACTCGACCTTAACGGGTCGTAATAAAAACGATATTAGAGATTAAAAGTTTCGCTGTTCGTATTCGCGTTGTATCCTTTTGTTATTAGATGAACGTAATCGGTTTAAATGCTTGTGTACATAAAACTATATAATGTACTATACGAAAAAATATTGTATAAATAATTTTTGATTATCTGTAGTGTGTAACACTTTGTTATCGAAATTATTTAATAATTAAAACAAATTAACGTGATGCGATCCTTATCCAAAGTTTTTTATAGAAATTCCGAAATATATTTGCGAATAAAAGTATTGGATACCCGTAGAATACAATCCGGTCGACTCACACTTCACCTCTGTGCCAACTGTGATCAATAACGAAACGCATCACGTTTCGAAACATTTGCTAAAACTTACGTTTTAAGCAATAATTGTATGTTAGTAGTTATCTATATTGGAGACAGGCAACCTGCTCAACGAAAGGCACGTGAGGAATTAAACGTAGTGAAAACCGCCCCGAAACGGAGCTAGTAGCGAACCGGTAGAACTTCCCTAGTATAGATTAAGCTAGTTCGTAGCTTCACTTCGAGCACGAGTCACGTGGCGTGTACATTTGCAAAGGTCGATGTTAAAGTTTAACCCTTCGTATTACCGAAACTAACAGCTTCTCAAACGATACGACACGCGCGACGGTCGTGACGCGGTCGTGTCGTTTTAAAACTTGTTACTTGAATTGAATGTTGCGCGTGAATTTGTTAGCAAAATGTAATGCATATTAACGAGGTCGTACGGAACACTTAAAGATTCCTATATATAATATTTTTAAAAGGCACGTTTCATTATCATGCTAACGTACAACGTAGAAGGTTTAGCGGCATGAAAGTTTAAAATTTATAAAAAAAAAATATTTTTAATAGCGACGCCGACGTCGATGTTCCGTGTTATCACATCTTTAGAAATCCTATCGCAACGTGAGATTATTCTTATTATATTAATGTAAAGTATATTCCCTATCGTAGACCCTATTCTCCTCTCGAAAGCTAAATCACTCCTCTAGGTAGCCAACGAATTTTATACAACGTTTACTCGAACGATGTTATCATAAACTGCACTGAGAAAAATTTAAATCGTGTATATTATTATAAAATCTCGGAATTATAAGTCGGTTATCGAATATTATAACAGATTATTGTTAACGTAGATGAAAAGACTTTATATATTAAAAGTATCGTAACGGGTCGCCGTCGAAGCGTCCACGACTATTCTAAATAGTGCGTAGAAATATCTATTAGACATTTTGCACCTATATTATAGTGATGTTCCACACGCGCGTCGATTCTTTCCGCTCGATATTATTGTATTGTTGAGTGTTGTGGTTAACTTCGTGCGTCGCGATGTCGATGTCATCGACGCTCGGAGCCTGCGTGTAGAGTTTGTGTTATTTTAAGTATTTAATTAATATTTTGATACTTTTAGGTATTAACGTTTTAGTTTTTATAATTGTTAATCATTCCACGGTCCGAATGCGGCGTTGTATTGGTGCATTTTGTATTATTAAAGTGACATCACATGGCGGCGTGTTTAAGCCAAAATAATATTGCAATATTTGCGTTTTATTGCATTTCTTTGAATGTATTAAATACTGTGTATTAATTGTTTAGTTTCAATTTCGTTTAGGATTCACAACCAAACATTGTTAATCGTATGTAGATCACTTACTAACTGCATGACAAATGACATTAACTATTATTGTAATGATAACAAAAACATTGTAATAGAAATATCCCACAAATGTAACATTCGCAACTTAAGTTCGTTCAGAACAAATATTGTATTTTAGTTTTGTGTTAAGTTAATTTAGTTACGTTAACTCGCATGGAACAGTAACGTTGCAGAAGTTTATATATTATACATTTATACGAGCTGTAAGTGGGTTTAGGTGTCGTATTTAATTTCTGTTTGTGTGTGTATTGTATAACACCAATAAATAATGTAACTTGTTACGATTTCTCTGTGAAATGCTTGGTGCGTGAATGCGACGTATTGTCAAATTAGACTGGAGAACTTGTGGTACTGTACTATTCTATGCTTAACTGAAAATAAAGAATGATTAATCTGATCGAGGTCTTTTATTATATTCCCCTTTGTCATATACTTACCCACTACATAAGAAATGAGAATATTCATTTTATTGATATTGTAATGTAAAGTTTGTTTGGCACAAACAGACCCAGAGGACTAGACAGATTATTTAACAACAACAGTCTACTATACTTATTGCTCATCCCACAGTTGGAGTGACGTAGATAGGCAGATTTGCAAATTCCAATTCATCCACAATTAATACCATTAATTTTAGAATTCGACCAGTGATATTATGACAATTCAAGGTCAAAATTCATTTGTCTTTACTTCTGCCATTTGAATAGGATTCATATTAATTCAATTAACATTAAATTAAATAAATCATTCATAACCTAGTTCCAGCCGAGATGGCCCGGTGGTTAGAACGCGTGCATCTTAACCGGTGATTTCGGGTTCAAACCCAGGCAGGCACCACTGATTTTTCATGTGCTTAATTTGTGTTTATAATTCATCTCGTGCTCGGCGGTGAAGGGAAACATCGTGAGGAAACCTGCATGTGTCTAATTTCAACGAAATTCTGTCACATGTGCATTCCACCAACCCGCACTAGAGCAGCGTGGTGGAATATGTTCCAAACCTTCCCCTGAAAGGGAGAAGAGGCCTTAGCCCAGCAGTGGGAAATTTACAGACTGCTAATGTAATGTAACCTAGTTCCATGGTATTTCAATAAAAAGATGTTTTATTTCAAGAATAAGTTTTATTTCAATATAAGTGCATACAAGTAAAAACAACACATAGCCTTTGGAAATACTACATAAACATATTTTTGTTATTCTTAAATAATCAAAAATAAAAAATAAATACTATGTAACTGTCCTACCATTGGCAATAAATAGCCTCGCTTTATTGTTTTCTTGCATTTATTTTTCCTAATTTTATGCAACAATCAAATATTGTAACATTTGGTGTAATTTACAAAAGCATTCTAATTGTACATCAAACTGTTTTTTTTATAAGTATCCTTTTACTTTTTCAAATGATCTAAATCAGAGGTTTGTACAAATTTTTGTAGGATTTATTTAATAAGATTCATTTTTTTTAACATATATCTAAATGTAATTCTATAAATGCATTTACACAAAAAAAACTACATTATTAAATACTGGATTTATCTAATACATCAGATTATTTTTTAATACTGTTTCCATATTAAAGGAGATTTTTTGAGATTAATAAAATTATACTAATTTTTTATTTATATTTTTCCCATTGGAGTAGGCAAACGTTTTGCACCATACAGGCTTGACTTAGTAATAAAGATCCGCAAAGAATATATTAAGTTTTTATAACTTTAATAGTGTATAAATATAATGTTATGTTTATAAATTTTCTATAAAAATATTGGCAGTAAATAAAGATTTCTGAACAATCTAAACAGAAAGTAAGAAAATTTTATAAGATTGATACTTGGAACATGGATTTTACATTTAGGCTTTTATTTAACAATATTTTAATTTTTCAATATTGTTAATCCATTTCCCTGTTACAATTAAAAACATTCTTATATCCCTAATACAAGCACAAATATTCTCTTGATAGGGGTTCCAAATGATGAAATGTAAAATATTTTGCAAGTGATGAAATATAACATTTTTCTTTTTATAATTTATTTGTAAAGACATCAAAATATAAAATCTGTTTTATTAGCGTTCATTTATAATAGGAAAAATATATAATATATAACTTCTAGAAAGTTTTCGAAAAGTTCTAGAATATAATATACACATACATACAACGAATGAACTTTCCTTCACAGACTATTTTGTTCTATGTAAATGAAAACAAAATGATTCTATTTTTTTTTTATTTTTTTTGACAAAATAGGAATGTAAGCGAATACTACGCTGGAAACTAAACTAAATTATAATGTTTTCTATTCGAAATTATAAATCACTAATACACAGCCGAAACAAACAACAAATATTAACTAAAATACTTCTATGTATGATTAAAATATCTTGTTTTTACAATTTATTTGAATCATGAAACTAAATAAACTTAAATCATAATACAGTTATCGGTAAATTTCTATTTCTTTTATTTCTTCTTTTTAAAACAGACAGCTTATACGAAAATCACAACTTAAAAGAATACAAAGTATCATATTGAATACTGTAAAAAATATAATATTTGTGTGAAAATGTCACGCTTCCGAAGCGTCCAATCGTTTGTGCTTCGCATAACTAAGAAACGATAAAAATAACTCTGAGATAAAAACACATAAATATTATCTTCTAGAATCCAAGGCTGTCATATATATATATATATATATATATGTATATTGAAATATTCTGTTACATATTACTTATCGCCATTTTCTTGAGTTAACTTCTGTCTCTTGGGAGGCGGCGAGGACTCGAACATGACGCCCGAGCGCAGATCCGACATCAGAAACGGAATCTGGAACGGGATGTATCGTTAGTACTCGTAGCTTCACCCAACAGTGAGCGCGTATCGGTCGGACGGGCTACTCCACCGGCAGGAGGACTAAAGACAAATGAGCAACCTCGAACTCGAATCGACCGAGTGGAAGTAAGCTTAGATCCGGAGGCACCTTGTGCTCGAGGCGCATGCGGTGCGCGGGCGGCAGCGCGAGGCAGGCGCGCAGCAGGTCGGCGAGCGCGGCGCGCTGCACGCCGAGCGCGTGGTCCACGGGCGCGCCGCGCGGCACCAGCGGCGCCTTCAGCAGGTAGCCCAGCGCCGCCAGCACGCCGTGCATCGGGCTCCACTCTGCGGGGCGGTGCTGATTAATCTCTGTCCGAGTTCTCGTGCAGGGTGCACTAGTCGTTGCCGAACCTTCCTGACAGACATTAATTTGAAAAAAAATGACTAGGCCCCCACCCCTCCGTGGCCCCGGGGCCTCGAAAACTTTAAATCCGGCCCCGATTCCACGTGTCGATAGTGCCATAGTTACGTCGCAGGAACCGTACCGATTGTAGATATCTCTGACACGATGACCAGTGATTTGCCGACTTCAGAGACTATGTATCTTTTATCTTTAGGTGTTACATTCGAAACGAATACCAGTAACAAAAAGAGGACTCAAATCGATACCCATGAACCACCACCGCCCACTTTTTGTATCTGTAACGTACCTTCGGATTCGTTCTTGCGGTAGAAGACCCTGCAAAAGAGGTCGGTGAGCACGACGAGGTCGAGTATGAGCGGCACGGCCAGCAGGGAGTCCTCGCACGTGTTGTGCACCACGAGCGTGTTGGTGCCGTGCAGCAGGATCTCCGACGTGTACTCGTCCATGGCACGCTTGGAGTCTCCTGCGTCGAAACGTCGCAACATCGTATCGTAAACGATTTAAATACTAATTCAATTTTTATAAAAAAGTAAATACATTAATTCTAAAAAGAAATAACAATGTTCGAATACTGACCGACATAGGGCACGTACTTAATGACGACCACGTGGTCGGGCTTCTCCCCGGGCGCGTACAGCTCCGAGTTGGAGGCCACCATGTCGTCCACCACGTTGCTCTTCGATATCTGAAGCCAGAGACAACATGTGTTATTTATTATTTATTTTCTATTTCTACGATAACGGGACATGGGTCGCGTTCGATGGGACCTTTTCTGTACCCCTGACAATGTCAATATTCAAAATTTAACAATTATAGTCGAGTAGTTAACTCGTCAAATCGTTACAAATTAACTAACTTTTGCATTTATATTATTTAAGTATATTTATTAGAAAGCTTTTCGTATTACATGTAATATTAAAAAAAACACACAAAATTAGATTACAACCCAAAAATATGAATAAGCGAACAAATACTAGTGTTGCTAAGAAAATACAGAGACAAACAAAATTTGCTCAATCACAGTTACAACATCTTGCAACGCACTTGTGTAATAAATGCAATGACTCAAACTCCTACAAACACACCCTTTAACTCTGCATGAATTTAAAGCGAAAATAATTGCTTGGCTTAAAAGTTTGAATTATGAAGATACTGAATTATTACTTTATCATCTTTTGTATATTGAATTGGATATCTATACAGTTAGCTAAGTTACATACGTACTTACACTCACACACACACACACACTCAAATACATACACAAAAACACACACAGAGAGAGAGACACACAAACACGCGCGCGCGTTACTACCATTACCTATTTTCATTAGTATTTTTGTAATTCTTAGCTTGTTTCATCTTATAACTTTGAATTAAACTATGAGTGCTTTAATGAAGAGCGACAAAAGAAGAAGTCAACCTTTGTGATGTTATTGCACTGTGTTGGTTATTGATGTAATAAACATTATTATTATTAATATTATTAAGTTTAATCAAACCAAACATATATCAATCTCGCTAACCTTCAATAACATAGAAACGAGACATATAGAGACCCCTAATGTATAACTAGTGAGGTAAGACAAATCAATTTATCGTAAAAGCTTTTTATCATCGTTTTCAGCGAAAGAAAAGTTACGAATAGTATACAAAAGTCACTATAATAAAAAATAAGTTGATCGCTACATGTAAATTAACTGAATGACTAATATAATAAAAATAAATACAAAAAAAAATCGTATAATATAGAAAGATTAAAAAAAAGTAATGGCAACATTTTATTGATAAAACAATAAAATTAGTGATACCGTATTTTTGAAATTTCAGTGGCACTAATGAGAGTCACTCGACGGTCAGGTCACCAACGCCCATAGACATTGGTGATGTAAGAAATACTAGTCATTCCATACACAACCAACGCGCTACGAACCATGGGAACTTGGGTACACTTTATGCACTATGGGCCTGCAACATAAAAACAATCATTACTCGGAACTATTAAAAACTCCTTTTGGTTACCTCCTTGGAGCGAAACTGTCTCGGGGCGGAGAGGTTCTTGCCGTCGTTATTACCGAGATGGTTGTAGCTCACGATCGACACTGGCTTCAGACCTGTTCGCGGGGACAAATTTTTACACACATATTAAAAGTAATTTAGGAACTGGTCTATTTAGTCAGTTTCCAAGGTACTCCCTTAACGTGGCAGTTTGTTTGGTTAAATATATACAAACTTTGTTATTGTCTTACATATTAAGTTTAAAAATCGAATTATTATTATATTTAAATATTTAAAAGTTAAATAGATATTTAAAGATGATTTTTCGGTATCGGTTCGCACTCAGAAAATTTAAAGTAGATTTAGTATATATTTTCGTATGTTACTGCAAATTCGCCTTTAATATATATATTTCTGCAAATACAATTATTCGGCATATCCTTTGATATAAATTCACATTAAAATCCTGACATTTTTGTGCGTTAAAATTTCCTATTAGTTTAGCCAGAAATCTTCGCTACACAGTATCTATCTGATACAAATCATACAAATTAATACAGTGACAAAGTTCAACTAAATAACTAAGGCATACATTGATATACCGTCCAGTGATATAAAATCGCAAATCCGATCACGATCCCTCGGGCCGTCCCCTCCCCACTTCGAGGACGAGCTTGACACTTGCATGGAGTGACAAATTGGAACATATTCAATATAAAATAATGTTATTAAATTTCATATATAGTGGCTATCACTACAAATATGGTTTTCTCTTTTAAGCCTTAATATTTTTTATCTGTGTCTCTGTCTGTCATTCCTGCACAACGTGGTCTATTAAAAGGCAACCTTTCCCTAACGGCACTGTACTCACCCGCCGAAACCAAGAACTCAACGAGAACAGACTTCAGTTTAGTCTGACCAGACTTGAAGTCATCTCCGGCTACAAACACGCCCATTTTTTCGGCTCGCTCGACAACACCATCGACTATCGTGTTTTGCGGCGAACCATTGATGTAGCAACACTGGAATTTACTCAAACTTTAATACATACAATAATTTCATATGTTTCACGTACATACCTCACCGACAAAGTCAATAATTGTAAATGTATATAAATAAAATCAAAAGACAGACAGACAAATAATTCAATTAAAACTTATTTTAAGTTACAACTATATCAGGCGGAGAGAATATTATTGCACTTTTTCGTTTCAACTGTTTCTTTCTTTAGAGATAAAATATTTAGCTTTTATTATTTTACTGGAAACGTGAATTTAAACCTGGATTGCGAGTTAAAATTCAGAAAAGTATTATGGAGTCTATATTTTACTTAGTTTAATAACATCTCGTACTTGGCGGTGAGAGCAAACATCTTTAGAAAACTTGTTTCTGTTTTCTCATCGAAATTTTGTCATTTCACGAGTTTCATCTTACAGAATACCTTAATATAGATCGGAAACATTTTCCCAGCAATGTGAAATTACCGGGCTTTAAATGTTTTTAACTCACCCCTTCGTCGATGGCAGCCAGTGCGAATATCGTCGACGGCGATATCTCGAGATTGTTATGGCGGAGTGCGCGCTCCAAATTTTCGGATGTGTCATGAACTCCTTTGGTAACTTCGCAGAACCTATTAATTTAAACATTTATTTAATTGTATCAATAAAAAATCAACCAAATCAACGCACGGCTGACCGTTTTAGTGACTATAATAGCTAGCTAACCTAACTCATAAGTCTCCTGCGAGCTTTAATCGGGTCGGGCCAGGAAAACAAACTAGGTTTGTTTTAGTTCTGTCAAGAATTGTTGCTGGGCCTCGAAACATACGTAATAGAATTGGCCTTGCACCTAAAGTCGTTAAGTCCACGTCGGATTGCCATATCGAATTCCATCGTCGTATCCTAGTCCATACTATATTACCTGCAGACCTGACTAATCTCTGTTAAGAATGGTCACCGTGACGTCACTTTTGTCATAAGCTTACGTCATCCGTCTATTATGCAATTTACCACCTCAATAGCTACACATATTCAATACCTACGTGATAGTCACTTTTAGACAGCTTAAAGCAAATAATAAGTAAAAGTCGCCTGTTACTCGAAGCTTGCAACATGCGGATTCAAATTCAAGATGCCGATTTGTTTTGGTAGAAGCTATATTCTGAGCCGTTTGTATATATACAACATACATATATTCAATTAAATCTTGTTACATTACAATCGAAAAGGGCTGTTAAGAGAACTTAAACAAGGTACATAATGATTTAGTATTATATTTATTTATAACAAAAACTTATTAAATTGCCCTTATAATGTTTTTCAAAAGATCTCATTAAATGAATATATCCCCAATAAACAATAAAAGACTCGATAATATGATAACGGTGACTTTATTTCTGCTAATTTGTCGTGACATCTATATTTGCGATTTCTTTCGATTCCGCATATGAAAGAGCAAGTTATTTACTACAGTCAAAGAGTTAGTAGCACAATACAGAAGGGACAACGCTATTATTAATTCTATTTTACGTTCATATTTAATAACGTAATGGGCGTGTCGTAAGTTTTAGGTACAAGAAGTCCGTCCTTAATGTCCAAACTTGCTTCAACAAAATTTCATCAAGCATGGTTGAAAGCGTAACGGACAGCAGTATTTTATTTATTTAGTCTTTAATGCAAAAAATATATTATATATGTATATATATATATATATATATATATATATATATATAAAAGAAAAACCGATAAATTAGAAACTATACAAAGGCGGCCTTTTCAGTAAGTTGTCTTTAAGGGAAGTTCTATTTAATAATAAAGCAGTAAAAACCGAGCATTGTTACAACTAACTTTAGTAACAAAAGAACTTAAGCATACGATATATTATATAATTAATACGTATACCTAAATACATATTATTGTACATATAAATTCATGCACATATAATAATGTGCTATGGTATAGTTATATACGTAAACTACGCAATAAATTCGCACAGTTGCAAGCTCATGGGCGCGCCTCTACAGCCGAGCGTGCGATAATCGCTATGATTATATTTACACTGTATGCACTTCTCAATGGCCTTTGAAGGGCATTCAAGTATAACTATATCTTCAGATTGAAATTTATCCGCGACTTCCCTTGTCTCAATTTCGTTCGTTTCAATGCAAACTTCAATGACCGCAAAGTAAATTGCAAATGTTACTCCTTCATATGTAAACATGAACAGTTTTATAATATCAGATTATGATGCAAGCGGCAGATGGAACGAGCGTAACATTACAATTTACCAACCTAAGCTAATACATTTTTTTTTTTTTTTTATATTAGAGGTGGCAAACGAGCACGAAGCTCACCTGATGGAAAGTGACTACCACCGCCCATGGACATCTGCAACACCGGGGGGCTTGCAGGTGCGTTGCCGAAAATTACCGGTAGTACAAAAAATTATTCAAAAATAATTAGTTCAATGAAAATCATTTATGACGTATTAACAAAGCAGGAAACGGGAACGCACTCCCGGGAATTGATATTCTCCATCAGACATTTGTTAATACTCTGAGCCCGTAGTGAACACGCTAAAGGGGATAGCCGTTCTAGCGCTGGGATATTTTTTATCTTAAACTGACTTGATAATAAACTGGGCTCTCTATATAGGTTTTAAAGAATACAGACAGACTAATTTATAATAAATTACCATGGCACTAGTTAGTACATTACAGCCCAACAACTATTAACACATATTATTTAAATAAGTATTACCAAGTTTATAATAGAGGCTAGCCAATTTGATTACAGATTGGATCCAACTTTGATTTATATCCAAAGTTGGGCCAATAAGGGGCACCTAGTATTCTTTCGTCAAGAAACTCTCAACAGCAAATTTAAAATTGGTTTACAATCTTATTCCTGAATCTGAATACACTCCTGGTATATTTTTTCAGTCCCATTAAATTATCAGTCCCATTTAATTAAAAGATATAGAATCCGTACTTGCGCCAACTTTTGTGCCCTACTACTACTACGAAACAAAAATATATACCAAGGATATAACTTAATAGCATCCAAGACATTACAAAAGTAAGCAACGGACAACGGGACAAGGTAGACGGCATAAAAACAATAGCAGGTTTTACACGGAGAAGAAAGACACAAGTTCGTACTTTGTGCCAAGCTTTAGGGGAGGCCTATGCTGGGAAGCAAGACAATCTTGGCGATACTGGTGTCAAATATTAAAATTTAGTATTTAAGAAAGAAATGTATTATGTAAGATTGTTAAATATTACTACCACGACTATCTCCTGCGTAATCGGCGCCTCCGTTGGCTACATGTGGCCGTCGCACGAAACATGATCAAAGAACGTTTGGTATGTATAACACGATATGTCATTAACCAGAAGTTTGCGTGTTTAGTTTACGAGTATTAATTAATATACTATTTCAAATTAAAGTTAATCTGTGCCTGTAACATAAATGTTTTTGGAAGCAATGTAGTATTCTGTTGAACTATTACGTGCGTCTGTGTGTAATAAAATAAATTAATTATATGATTACATATGCAACAAAACGTCATATAAATTACACGACAATAACAAAAGCTACACCGTATCGTATAATCTTGCATGCGTGTAGGTAAAAACCTATTAATAGTTAACCTCGAAAACTAATAGCAACATCGATAGGGCTGTTCAAAACGAAACAAAATTAAAAAATTAGAAAATATTATTCATTCTATTTTATAATCATTTCTTTGGGCACTTATATTTTCATCTATATAAATTTTTTTAACCGAGGTAATCCGATTTACAGTATTAAATGTTTCTTTTTCCAAAATCAAGGTGTTGTTTTATCATCGGCCAGGATAATAAAATTATGAAAGTAAACAGTATTCAATATTAGACGTAGAATATTATTTCAATATCTAAATCCAAAAATGAAAATAAAAAAAAATAAAAAAAAATATCATAATCAAATTCAACATCTCGGTGCTATTCGATATATTGAGCCGAAGTTGCACAATAGATAGAAAACGTCAAAACACACAAATTAGTTCAAATATATATTTTAAAAGGAGATTAAAAAATCAACCCTTATTGCTATATATATATTTATATGTTTAGGAAGTCAACGTAATATACATAGTATTTAATTATATAAAAACATCAAAGTAACAGTTACAGGCTAACTCTTCGTGTAAAAACAAAAGAAACAAAAAAAACTACTACTACAAAATTAGGAATCAAAAAAAGAAAAATCTATTCAACTTACAACTTAAGTAATAATTAAGTTAAAATTATATTATAAGAAAAGAACAAAAGGGTTATATTATATAAAAAAAAGATTCATCAAACAAAAAATATATTATAAATAAATCTCATGACAAATATAAAATATAATTTAAGTAGAGCAAAATCCTAAATGTGATTATTCGCGGAAGTCTTGCTTGTCTTAAATAAACGGATTCTGATTTTAGATCTACCTTTCGAGGAAAACATTATTATTTTTTTACTGATACAATATATTTCACTAAATAAAAATAATTTGTGCAAAAAACGTAAAAAAAAGTTTGAAATCATTTGAACACGTTCGTAAATCGCTTCATGAAAAATTAAAAGGGTAAAAATTATTACATAGATTTGTTGAACTGTAACTACACGGTACATTAACCTATAGAAAGAAAAAAATAGATTCGAGTGTATAGAAAAATGAATTCTATTGCATTGTTTCATGGCTCAAAGTTGAATAATCTGTGGTCGTATGATCATTGTAATACGATACTGTGTTAATGTAACACGGTTGCAAGTTCAATGTCATTGGAGACGTTAGGTAGCGGAAAATTAGAATATGATGTGATGCTGATTGCAGTTTGTATAATCGTAGAACATTATAGCGTTTTATTAAACAACTAGCTCAACCTGCGGATTTACACGCGAACCCCATTGTACAACCAAGGGTGAACAAAAAAGCCACGGGACTTAAATTATCTTCATACAAAATTTCATCAAAATCGGATATATAGATAATAACAGATAGAGTTACTTTTTCATTTATAATTTGTGTATAGATTCGATTCGCTTCAGTAAAGTCAGTGCGTGAAAATTAGAAAATATTATTCATTCAATTTTCTAATCATTTCTTTGGGCACTTATATTTTCATATTTTTTATTTTTTGACCGATTAATCCGATCTACAGTAAAACATGTTTCTTTTTCCAAAATCAAAGTGAAAAATTTTCAAAATAGAATTGACTTTAGCCATAAAACTCCTTGAAGCTTTTCTTCGCTTAACTTGTATATATATAATACCCACATAAATATCAATAAACTTCGTTCATATTTTTTCTATTTATTATAAAAGAAGAATGAAAATTGAACAATTCGAAAGGTACTAAGCTCACAAAAAACAGTCTTCGCTTCTTCGGTAGTGGTCAGCAAAAAAAAAACATTACAACCACAGACCATACTAATTTGAATATATACGTTTTAAAAACATATAATCCAATTTACACAATACACATAAACAATTAACCTTGCAATAATATAAATAGACCATCCTAGTAAGAAGTAAGGCGACAGTGCGATCAACACCAGTTTCCATTCTTTCCACGATGGCTTTGTTACTAATCCATTCTGAACGTCTACAATTAACCTTTATATCGGTAACACAAAAATATTATAAAAATATATAAATAATTACCTTTCAGTGTTGGCCGTCCAAAGCACAATGACCCTGTCCAACTTATTCTTGTCTCGCAAGTCCTTGATGTCAGCTCGGATTTGAAGATACTGCTCATATCTAGTTCCCTTGATGAGGTTGACTGCGCGATCCGCCTGTAATACATACAAAAATAAAAACAATCAGGAGAGCCCCTCTTAATCTTCGCCGGTGATGGTCAAGTTGAAATATTTTGCACTTAAGATGGGGTTAACAACCACTTTGGAAGATTCTTAACCGAATCTAAACCGATGATTGCGGGTTCAGCCACCACTGCATTTAAATATCCCCAATTTGTGTTTATAATACCTCGTGATCGGCGGCGAAGGAAATTATCGTGAGGATCTGAAGGAGGTGAAATTCTGCCAGATGTGTAACCACCAATAGCATTGGAGAATTGTGGAATAAGCACCAATGCGTTTCGTCATAGGGAAAGAAGGCCTTAGTCGAACATATACAAGCCGTTACTTTACTTTTTCTTTTTTTTCATCTTACTATACAAATTTTAAAATAGACGTTTGTAGCGATTAGACCAATCCTAGTTTAAATATCTACATCATAAACATTTACAGATAAAATAAGGCTGTAAACAGTTTAAATCATTGTTCCGTATATTATCTAAGTCCTATAGTCCTATAATACTAATCTGAAGATTAATAATTAACAAAATAATCCTTACTATTATGTTCGTCTACATAATGTAATTAATTTTGTAAAATCAATCCCTTCTGCTTCTCTTCCGCGCGGATTAATCTATTTCCTATAAATAAATTAGTTGCTCAGTTATTTTCTTTTTGTTTAGTTATAACTTGCAATACCGTTTCTTTTTTAATTTTTATTGTTTAGTTTCTGCTATAAAAGTTTGTCTGGAAAAGATCGCTGTAGCGAAGAGCAGTCGCACGCTTTGAACGCATACCCTACTATGTTTGTTATTTTCACGCAGTGGAATCCTTTAGGGAAAATTCTACTAACAAAATGTCATTTTATCGCAATTGATTCGAAACATAATCCTTGCCTTTTAGCCGTTTTCCTATGCTAATTACATAACGTTGTAGTTGCGGTTCAATCGAAATGGGATCGAAACAGGATCGGGAACAAAGGTCCCCAATTAGTTGAGAATATTTGTTGTGAAAAACAAAAGAAGTTGGATCGGAATAGAATCGAAAACGTATCGGAATCGTTACAGCTTAGTAGAATTGGACTCCAAAAACAATTCCTCGCTAGGGCGTACGGCAACACGAGATCTACCCAGCTGCCTTTCTCCTCGGGGTACCCTACTATGTATCCTGTCCTATGATGTGCTTGTGTTTATGTGCAATAATGTCATAAATACATACATTATGTCCTGTTTAGCTAAAGCCTTTGAATGAGGTATTGAATTAATTATTAAGTCTTAATTAAGCTTTCGACTTCATATACGTATGATCTACGTGTATGTATATCAGCGAAAAACCACTGACCGACTGACTCATCACAAGATCTCTGAAACTATATGTCCGATTGACTTGAAATTTGGCATAGTTACAACTAACGCGGTATAGACGCTCACTAAGAAATTGTTATTGGAAATATCAACTTAAATGGGGGAAATTTTGAATGGAAATTTTACTTCTACAAAACCGCGATGGACAACTCATGCTGATCGAAGATTTAATTATCTAAAAGCAAATTAAACGAAATGTGACTCTTGTTGCTACAAGTTTATTTTTTTTTATAATTTAAATTAAAAGCAAAGTATACTCATATTATAACGTCATTAATGGCGCTAACATCATTTTAGAATAGAATGGATATCAAGTTCGATATCTTTCAACGTCTCGCTATTTAATATATAACAACTTATTCTCCTTTATATATATTAACCGACTTCAAAAAACGAAGGAAGTATTCAATTTCATTGTATTTTTTTTGTGATTAATCACAAACGGAGGTCGTTCGCTTCCGTCAATTATGAACCCATTTTTATTTGTATTTTTTCATTTTATTCCATTCCTTCGAATATAATAATTAGATACGATGTCAATAAAAACATATTCATTCACCAAAGACTTTTTAATAAATTAATACTACACTACAATTAAAAAAAAGTTAATAATAAGAACTAATGACTTGACAACGTTTAATATTCGAACTGAAAACAAACGCTACAAGAAAACCACAAACGATGAACAACAGGAAAATTAAGTACAATCTATTCCGATGCCATAAAATGTATTCCAATTTATTTCATTAATAAATTAACGTTTCTACGAAACTGATAATATAAATCAATCTTATATCTTAGCAAAAAGTTCATACCAAGACAAAATAATTCTCAGTTTTTTATTGTAATAATATTATAAATACGATAGGAACTTTTATCTGTTATCTGTCCACACATATACGGCTGAAACGATTGTGATGAAATATGGTATGGAGATAGTTCCGGGGAAGGACACTTTAAATTCACCCCTCGAGGAGGGTTAAATGATAGTATATAGGACAATGGAGAAATGATTCACGTAAAGCCAAGTGTAACCATTGAAATGAGAATTTAGTTCGTAATGCGGTCGGATAGTCAGCTTTACCGCATAGTCGCAGACTAGTCGGAACATCTTTAGTTTATATTGAAGGATTAACTTACAAATAAAAGAAAACAGGCCAAGAATCCTTGACCGTACGGAGAACATCTGAGCAAAGTTTCATCACAATAAAAATTGGTATTAATTATAATTTTTAAGATTGCTATCTTAAAAAAAAATCATTTTGTATATCAGCGAAGTTATTATCGGAATAGAAATAGCTTATACCCCGAAATAACACAAAGGCTACCTAACACCCCCCCCCCCCCCCTCCACAGTCGTGTGCGGAGGCTGGTGTTTGATATAAATTACTCTTACACACACTGCATCGTTGTATTTCAAAAAACCACTGGAAGGTGCAAAACAAACGTGATGTTTTAAAACTATTAAAGATCGAACGATGTTCTAATGACACAATATGTACATGTTTGTAAAACATCACAACGTATAACTTTGTAAACATACACTCACATCAGCGATGAACGATTGACCATAGTTAAACAAGTCCTTTGTGACACGATATTGAACCAACTTTAACAATCATTTAAGTGATAAAAATCATCAATGAAATGTAGCAATTTTCAAAAAAAAAAGTAAATTATACGAAATAATTGCAAATCGATTTCGTATTGTATTCGTAAAAAAGATTCGAATGCATATTTTGTTCTTCTACAAGCTGATCAGCTAATAGCAACTATGTATATATTCAGTTATATTAACTTTAAACGTTGTAAAATTTGACACAAAAAACCCGTAAAGATCATTCCAATGAACTCAAATACTATACCAGTACTGCAAATTGCTGAGAAGTTAGGTATCTTGCTGATTTCAGATCATCATCTTAGGAACCATATCATTGTTATAACATTGACGTCACAGGATGCTAAATTTTGAATCTCTCTTAGATTCAAAATGCTGATATATTAATATAAAGAACAACTCGAAAACATTACCTTCAAACAGCTGAACTAATTTTTTTAAGCGTATAACATTCTTGATCAAAACACATTTCTAACAAAAAAAACAAAATCAAAACCCACCACAGACAATCACACAGATACAAAACGTTAAACCTATACCACCGCTCTTTTAGCACGGGGAAATAAAAATAAAAAAAAAGAATTCCCCTGTTAGAATTGTAACATTGAAATTAATATTTCTCAAAGTAATAAACAAATCTGTCGAAACTTTATTCAAAGGGACAGGCGATTTAATCATTTACAAATTTTATTTATCGACACAGTTATTAATAAAAAAGTAAATAAAAATTATAATACCTATATAACCCATTAAGATGATAAGCGATCATAGACATTGCTGCTTTTTTTTTAAATAATTGCAGCAATGTCGCATTTTAGGAATTACTAATATTCCCATTGACCCCTTCAATTAATCCTAAAGCTTGTGCTCGGAGTGGGTACAACAAAAACCAACAAGGGTCAAGATCGAACCTGCGAGTTTTAACATCGCTAACCCGTAAACCATTGCGCTATTAACGATACAAGCGAATTCCAAGTTCATCATGATGACTGTTTTGCCATCAGATCTCATATTCTGTTTTCCATGAGCCATTCATATACATTATAACGTATGAATATTTCATGATCAAGAAAAACGGGTCGGTTGCTGGTTTATGCAAAACGCTCCGTATACGATCAACGCCTAGTGGACATGAATGATTTAACATCTGCAGCGGGCATTACAGTATAGGTATTTAATACACCCGTAACGTTACACGACAGCGTTTACGCAACTGTTCCGCTTCCATTTGCTATTTTTTATTATTATCAAAACACGTTAACGACATAAAAAAGTGTATTACATATTCAAAAGTAATAACATTATTTATACAAAATAAATCAAATATTTGCATGTAATTTAATTCGAAGTCATTTTGTTACTACCCAAACCCACTGAGGGCTGTTAGATACGTACACTGTACAGAATTTCTTCCAACACATTTTATATATTTTTTAGCAAACAGAAGCGAGGTAACACAAAAGAATATCACAAACAAATACTGCAAACTTCAGTAATAAAATAACATCAGGTAAAATCAAAATGGCTTACGTGACCTTAATCACGACCAACACTGATTGTGACCATCGTCGGTACCATACCACCGATGACAAGCAAATGGCGCGTTACTTCCGAGTTAGTTTTCGTCGGGTGGTTAATGACGATGCATGAAAACTCCTTACAGATGCATGAAAACTCCTTACAGATGCATGAAAACTCCTTACAGATGCATGAAAACTCCTTACAGATGCATGAAAACTCCTTACAATATAATAATATTAAATCGAAACGAATCCTGTCGGTCTATCTATCTGTTACGCTTTCACGGCTAAACCACTGAACCGAATTTGATGAAATTTATTATGAAGCAAACTTGAACACCAAGCAAAGACGTAGATTACATTTTTATATCTAAAATCTACGAAAACACCGACCCAACTGAGGGGGGGCTCCCCCCTACACGCGGGCGAAGCTGAAAAACTTATTTCTACTAGAGAAGGAGTAGATAATAATGAAGCCCAAATCGAGCTCGTAAGAACTCACGAGTGCTTTGTCGAATTTGAATCTTAGATTAAGACCTCACAAACATCAAACCAAACCAACAGCAACCCACTGAACATTACAAATCTTCAACCGACTAATTAAAAAATATAAAGGAAATAATAAAACGACGTTAACGAGATGGAAAATAACCAAATTACCAATCACGATTTCAAAATTTCACAAGAAACGAATAAGTAAAACAATTTGATTATACAATAACTCTCAACTTTGTCAAAGTTTAATGAGGCCTTAGACATTTCAAGGCTCTCTCTAGTTCATGTTCTGAAACGTGCCGTAGCAGTTCAACTAAGGACTAAAATTGATGCGAAACTTCGTAATGGGATTATGTTTCTTATTCCTCGAACATTAGATACGAAAATCGTATTTGTGCCAGTTCAGTGTGAATAATGTCGGGTACGCTGTAACAGAGCACGTTGCACTGACGTAGGACATAGCAATTTACACGCGTTTATCGCGTTCAGATTTAAACGGAATTTGTTGGTTTTGATACAATGTATTGCGGACGACTGTTACTAAGTTATTATATTTTTTAACTTAAAGTGTTGCACTTTTTTTAAATATAGATACACATATTTAGTACAAAAGGCATACTCTTAGACTCGAATCAAGGTTAATCCGCCTAGCGTTCTACTTCATGGTTACAGGAAATACTGTTATTTTTTTTTTTTTTTTGTATATAGAAGCAATATTTCTATTTTTTACATATATTTCAATGAATAGCCCATTTTAAGACTTAGAGATTTGCAGTATATAATATTACCAAGCGCTTGAAATTAAAAAAATAAAATTAACAATTATATTCCTATTGATAAAATCTAACTACACCGATTGTTTTATCATATAACGATAATCCTACCAATATATATTATGTATGTTACGATGAGTAAGTACAGGTACAAGGAATATATTTCACTTTGCAATTGCAAATATATGGATAATAATTAGTATAGTGCCCCAACGTGCCGCGTTTGGGAGAACTGTCCCCATTTTTAGACCAAAATTTTTGACTTATTTGACGATGCTCAAATATATGGAAAATAACAAGGATGCATTTTTATTAAAATTTTTAATGACTTTCTATAAAACAAAAACCTATTTTGAAGCTAAAATAAAAAACCTTTTTTATTAAATCCCGTTTTCTAAGTTAAAATCCTCGTTTTTATTTACAAATTTGAAACCCGTTTACCCAAAAATAAATCTTGATATGCTGACAACAGTAATGTCTAATTACAGTAGTGATACATAAATGAGATTGTTGGTATTTTCTTTTTGCTTTTCCTACTTCCAAAAAGACGTACGAACGTCAAAATTATAAACTGTTATTGCAAAATGTATTTACCCACAACCAAAGGTGTGGGTAAATACATACATGCAATTATACAACATCTCTAGTGTCTTGCTTTAGGTACGATCATTTACAATTTAGTTTATAAAAAAATGATTTCTCAATTATAAATAGAAATACAAAGAAACAATGTTCGATATAAAATACAATAATTGGCGATCACACGCAGATTTCAATAGGATGTGCCAAAACCAAACGTCATCAACTCTTATTTGAAATACGTAAGCGTTTATCTAGAATTATTGGCAACAGATCCAATATAGCAACGGATGAGAAATTATGAAGACTTTTCGTCACCCAAACAACATGAAGATATCCTTTGCCAACACGCCAACGTCACCCAAACATGAAGACATCCTTTGCAGATCCTTTGGCAATTGTAATTCAAAGGGGCTATTACGGTTAGAGCATAGCAATTGTGGTAATCAAATATTTGTTGCCGTTTGATAAATGTTGCAGTCGATAAATCAGTAATATATCCATAATATTGATTTATATTTTTTGATTTGATATCACTTATATTAGTTGTTAAACTAATAACGTTAGTTTTAAAGGATATGTAAAAGTGATTTTAGTTATCTGTTGCAAAATAAAAAAAAAAAATAGGTAAAAAATAGAGATAAAAAGGTAAAGGATTCCTATATAAATAAACTAAATCGCATATATGTTTGTTCATTTTGATGATTGTTACTTAATCATGCATACAAAGCTTTTTATGGACTGGACTCCAATGATTTAGAATACAAGTCGGCTACGTGGGTAAGAACAAACGATACTTTTGATTAAATTATATTATACTTTTAAATGTAAAGCGAGCTAATAACAACTAGTATCTCATACAATGGTAATACAGGAGTCTATCAGACCATTTAGTAAACTGCTTTACAGCAAACAATAAGGCAAACGGAATGGAAGAGTACGAGTTTATAGTCAAACATAATTAAAAAATTCTATAAGAAATGTTTATTAAATAACCTATAATTAAGGTCACGTAATTTGAGTACCAATCCTACTAATAATTGAAAATATAAAACAAAGAAAGAACTTAATACGGACACGATGTTCTTAATGTGTAGGACAAAATCAGAAGCTATTACTACACTAATATACAAAATAAGCCAAGAAGAACCTGTGACAAAAACTCAACGAGACTTTCATTTTTTTTTTTTATATCGTTCTTTTTTCTATTTAAAACGGCTTGGAGATGATTATTTTAATGCCGAGGTGTGTTATAATTTAAAAACACATTAGTTTTACAAATGTTCCTAACCGATTTTTTTTGTACTTTGCATTTGAATAATTTTTTACATTTTCTGGGATGATTTTAGTTAAATAATCTATACATCTATTCCACGTTAAATTATTATCGGTGCGCATTGTTATGAGTGACGCTTATGCTGACAAGATGTTCAATACGCACGAGGCGACAAAGAGTAAAGACAGCAAAAAACAAAATTGATTATATTTGTTAAGATTATTTTATTAATTAATGAATCTAGCGTTGCGTGCCTCCTTGAGTGAATAGATCAATACTTCAACCAATCACTTTAAGTGGAAGAAGAATTAATGTCCTACAAACCAGTGAGTTATAACCTTTCATCCTGTTATCGCTTTCTTACATTGAACCAATCAATAAATTACAGAAATACATTAAATAAATATTTACAAATAAATCATATCAATTCGCATAAAACTGTATAATTATAAACCCTTTGAGTAAAACAATTCATAAATTAAATTGTTTACGACTATTGTGATGAGTAACATCTTTCATCTCGCTTCCCGCAATCTGTGGGAGTGATTTCGTGAAAAGGGACGGAAGCGTGTAACAGAAAGCGCGCGCTATTTGATTTGACCAATGAGCGCGCACGGTGCTAGAGTTGGCTGTCAGATGGTACCAACCTATTTGCCGAGTGATATAATGTTATTGTTGCTTAATGCTATTGTAACTTGCTACTTGAAATGTGCGATGTCATATGTAGCTGCTCGTTTTTAGTATTTTAGATACGTATGATTGATTAAAAACTCCTACCGTTGTTATTTGCCGATACATCTCAGTGAAATCTACGTTCGTAACCGAAAACTAACACGCTTCAGATATAATATAGTAATGTAAAATGACGATTCAAACCTTCTTGATAGTCTATTCGAATAAACATATCTTTTGACTTTAAATTTTTAATTACAAAGTTCGTACTGACCTGGTTCGCTGCAATGAAGTCGGGGTCGTATATCGCGGGACGAGGACGCATCGTCGCCATTTCCTTGCGAAGCTTCTGCTGGAGGTCGTAGTCGATGACCTTGGCGCGGACCATTGCGTCTGCGAGATTCAATGGGCTGATGTCCCATCCGTCGATCACTATTGAGATACATTTCAAATTAATGATCAAACTACGTAACTTAATATTCAATAAAAATTGACGTTAAATAACCAAGTGCATCTCATAAAATAAATACCAGTGAGTTTGCCGTATTGGGTTATGAGTACTGTTCCGCCGCTCCATAAGGTCGAAGGGTGAATTTATACAGCCTATAGATAGCCTTTCCTCATTAAACTCAATATAAAATGTAACGACCTGTAAATATACCACTGCAGGAAGACACGTGGAGCTTATTGCACCACATTGCTCCAGTGGACGATGTCAATCAGTTTCAAACGCAAAAATAATATAAGTTATAAGAATGATAGTGTGTGAGGAATATAAATCAGATCTAGATATAGTTTAGATGTTGAGATATATCACGTTCAACGAATGGTGTTTGTTTGCAAATTGCAAAAAAAAAATTAATGCATTCAAGTCATAGTTCCGATTAACCGGCATCGATTTTACCCGCGTTCCATTTGCTATTTGCGCGTATTCGATACCTGCGCGACGGAATCAGGACAGTGGCTAATAGGTCAGGGGCTTTGTGATATAAACACTTTTGTTTCACATACGGTCACCTTGTTTCATAATCTATACTTATAATAAATCTGTAGAGAGGGCAATTCTGTACATGAAATATATTTCCAAAATAACTATCAGGGGGTGATTAGGGATCGATACTGATAGCAAAAATGCGATCAGTAAAATTTTTGTCTGTCTCTCTGTCTGTATGTCTGTACAACCGTTATAGAAACAAAAACTACTCGACGGATTTTAACGAAACTTGGTACAATTATTTTTCATACTCCTGAGCTGGTTATAGTATACCTTTCATCACGCTACAATCAATAGGAGCAGAGCAATGAAGGGAAATGTTGGGAAAACGGGAGAAGTTACTCCATTTTTTAAGCTTCCGTCGCGTGTACAACCTTAATGGTTAAAGCTAAACAGAAATCATGTATGACGGAAATGTTCTCCTTAAAATTATATAAAAAATTTCCCACGACAGCATAATGCATATGTATATCTTTTATGGTTGACTCACAATAACACGTGTAACTCCCGATAGCTTAGCAGTTCGAAGCTTTCTGATTATGTGTGTCTACTCCTACGTTTATAACACTCTCAGTCATCCCTAATTAAAAAAGTTAACAGTATTAACTATTCCATAAAAAATAATCATAGAAATCGGTATATAAACACCAAAGTTATACAAAAAATATTCAATGTACACCTACAGATTCGGTCGATTTACTCCTTAATTATATGTAAAGAAATAAATTTTCGGTACATCCATGATCTGTATAGTGTTATAAAGTTTTCATAATTTTCGCAAAGTTTAAAAAATGCATCTTCTTCTATTTATTTAAAAAAAAAAAAGATTTTGTATCTTTATGGGTTATTTTGATTTCCGTTTGAGATACGCAATCCTGTCACAAATCCGAAATCTACGCGGACGAAGTCGCGGGCAGAAGCTAGTCACGTAATAAAATCATAAGAGCCTCTACACACATGGGATCCTCACATGTTCATAAACATAAACAAGAAGTGTTCGTTTTTAATTATTTAATTGGTTGCGACGACTGAACGAACTGCTGCACTTGACCCCTAGGTCCATTACAACATTCCAGGCTCGTCTTAAACCAAGGTGTAAGACACAAAAAAATCAGGCGCCGCGTGTTGGGGAGCGCCTGAACGATATTGGTGAGACGCCCTAGGTCTCTTAAAATTATTTAGGGGGAGGGGGAAGACCTTCAGAACACTACTTGCACCCGGCCACTTGTCTTCTTTAAAACGGGATTATAACATTCATAGAGACTAAATATATGTTTGACGTGGTCTGTGTTAGGCTAGGTCAGGCCTTTGTGTCGTGTTTGTTTCAAAGCCCTGGGGGCACATATTGCGCAATGGGGCTCATTTAATATAAGAAGCGTTTAATAATTTATCATCTATCATATTCATTATATGATATGAATGATTATTTCATTGATAATATTTATGGGTAGAGGCAAGACAAGAACGAAATCATTCCTTAACATTAAGCGAAGTGCACATTAACTTACACACCCAGAAATTATCAAGTCCTCATGACAATTTTTTTGAAGTATTAACACTAATTGTGCGCAAAGTAATTCACTACTTAATACCTACATATAAATGTCTCAATTATAAAATATTTGCCGCCCAGTAGTCCATATTTTATCCACAATAATTTTTAGTTTTTATAACTAAAGCTCGTCAATTGAAAATTGTTTTACGAATACATGAGAAATATTTGTATGATGTATCGAGGATGTTATGGACAAACGAAACTATCGAAACGAAAAAAAATATGATGATATCATTTTTGCATAGTTTTATACTTAAAGAGAGTGGCTAAAATTTTTCTTTATTATTATAAACAATACGAAATAATAGCCTACAAATAGTATCGTATCCGTATCTTACACCAGTAAAATAATATTAATACATCCGTATCCATTTCCAGATCCGAAATTACATATCCATAACATCCCTGATTAACATATACTCGTATATAACGCTGGAACCACACCAAAGGACCAACACATAATATCGCAATACTGAAATAATAGAAATGATTTACAAACTGATCAACCAATAAGTGTGTGATACGCTAGCATTTAACATTTATTGCCCATAAATTACACATAATTTCAAACACATAATCATTCGAAGTGATTAAATCAATTTATATTTCAATGTGACCAAAAACAATGTCAATCGATATTAGTATCGCTATCCACTTAAGCAATAAAAAAAAAGCTCGAAATATCTTTAAACTGCCAAAAAAAGCCGCGACCGGAACTTACGACCTACCGACTACCTCTAAGAACAATGAACGCTGTTACGATATTAGCTTATAATACGCTTGATGCAAATACGCAACAATTATCATTACATTAAACCTCAATATGGTCACAAACTATAGCCTATTCCAATCGAGGTAAGATTTGCTAATAACTCAGCTATATTGTGCATTACTAAGGGTCTATGATTAATATATATTAATTTATAATACAATACTATTACACTTAACAACTCATATCGACTTTAATTTTACTTCAAAAATACCAATAACTGTTTCGTCGACGCCATTTTTTCACAAATCTATAGTGAATATCATAGATTAATCAAGCTCTCTACCAATGATATCGCATCAATTTGCTGTCATATTTTGTTTATTTGACTTTTCTCCTGTTATTGTAGGAATAGATAATACACAGCTACAGTATTGATACGTAACTAGCAATTTTCAAGGCTTTTGATGTAAGGGTTTAAATTCCGTTTCGAGCCAATAAAACATTATCGGGTTTTACTCAGTAACAGCCCTAAATATAGAAATTGGCAGCATTTTTACTTCCGTACACCTAACTGTTTCCGTTCGTATTCGATTTACATCCCATCGGATTATGAAAGTGAGAGTTGAGTTTTTGGAAAACTAGACTCTCCGTCGAGAATAGCTAGTGTGACGGAAATCGTTTAAAACACATATTCAAGGTCATAACCTACACATCCACCCAAAGCTATTCTAACAATACTCACCCAAATCATCCGGATGTACCATCGGCAGAAGTTTAGACATTGTAACGAAAACATCCTGTCCTTTCTCGTCGATACCGAGCCGTACCGTCGATGCTTGTGTTATGGAACCCAACCTAAACAAAAACGGTACTGCGATTAACAGAATTTAACTTATTTAAAATACAATAATCAATACAATACATATAGTTTATTTTTACTTTATTGTACCACTTATATAATACAATTCGTTTGAATGTAATTTACAAAAATTAGTGAAAAAAAATAATGTAAAATGTTGTGTACACAAATCATTTGGTTCAATGAAAAGAAACATAAGGCTGTAACCACATGGTGTTACAATCAGAAGCACCACCAACGACCCACATTGTGTCCATATAAAACAGTCCATGGCTGAAGCAGTTGTGGCATTGAACTCGCTTTGCGGCCAGTAAAAAGATAAAATAAAATTTTCCTTTAGCAGCTGTCATGTTAGTTTATTCAATACTTACCAATTGGAATCCATTTGACCATTCTTAGTGTTCCACGTGAGCTGGTGTTTGTTAGCCAGAACAGCTGCTGTGAATGTTGAACCATTGTTACCCCCCCAGCCCACTAGCATCACTCCCACTTTTCCTATTTTCCGACCAGTACGGATTGATAGCGATGTGTTGTATGGTTTGGCCTGTGGAAATAGAAAAAGTTACCAAAATATATTTACCATTTTTTAACTGATATAAAATTAAAGGAAAATGATTACAATACTTCATATAATTGATGTATCTTATATTGACTATATGAAATATTTTATAGAAGCTTAATTCTGTGCTAGTTATCAAAAACATGCTCCAAACCTTCTCCTCAAAAGGAGAGGTGGCTTTAGCTCAGCATGAAATTTACAGGCCATTAATGTTGTATGTTGAATGTTGTATCAAAAAATAATGAAATAACTATGTAAGTTAAAAATAAATCATCTTAATAGACCAGTGGCTAGAACACAAAAATCACAACCAAATATTCTGGCTCATACCAGGGACAATGTGTCTTGGTGGTGGTGACCATTCACCATCAGGTGGCTCATTTATTAGTCACCCTACGTATTCTATAAATAAAATGTATTAAACACTTGTAAATTACTGTGATGTTACTATCAATACTACCGCCTTATTTATATCTATTACTTTATAAAAATCCAGTAAGATTATATACAAGTAGACTGACAAACTATTAGAATATACTTAATTAAAATTCTAATAAGAATTTAATTCGAATATTGAGAAAATTGTGTATAATTTTGTTGTTCATTCATTTAATTTTTAGTTATTTATGTACTTTTCTATTATTTTATGATAATAAATGATTAAGCTTCAACCATCGAGACAATTCCATGAGTTTCCAGGAATATCAATCAATCAATAGCCGGCGCATTTTAATACAAATATTACAACATTTTACTTACCACAATTTCATTATCCTTTTTTGTTACTAATGTTTCGTTATATTCGTATTCAGAAAATATGTAATCGTCAGTATATTTCACGTGTGGCGATGAAACAATTAAGTTTGAGGTTGTACTCATTTTGGATTTTTAAAATATAGTTTATATTACTTATTTTTATTTCTTTTAAAGTTTTGTTTTCTTTATTAATATGACAAACGGGTACTACTAAGTATTAATGTTTTCTATTATATTATATCAACGAAACCTTTAGCCGCAAACCTTTCGTTGTTTCAAATTCAAAACCTGAATTCCTGAACCTGAACACACGTAAATTCTCGCGACAGCCAACCACAGACTAATGCAATTTGTAATTTATTATTTGCAAAATGCGAATGCGATAGGTGGATGACGGAAGTCAGAATAATCTCACACCACACGTACGAAAAAGTGTAATGAACATAAATAAAGTCACATGTGTAGTAAAGGCACTACGACGTAATAAAAATTGATCATAATAATATTTTAAATTAAAAATACCTTTGTAGCAAATATATTTTTTAATATTTTTAGCAATAGAACATAAGAATTTGATAATAGGTACAGAAAATTATCGTGGTAAAAAAACGCAAATTAGTTTTCAGTCTTCAGATATATAATAAATTTTATTTTATATCCAATAGGTATATTTTTTTAAAATAGCAGAGTGTTTAATTTTTATTATTTAAGTTTTCTAACAAAGCTCTTAAATATTAATTGTTAAATGATAACTCATACTAAAATCTGTCACAATGGTGACTGATTTGTCAATGGACAATATCGGACAATATGATAGATTGTCATAAATTTTAATTAGTCCTAAACAAATAGGTGCTGGAAAGCTAAATAAAACTTGATTTTCATCATTTACTGTGGCGTTTCACTATCTAACATATAATATCTACGCAGTATAGACTAGATATATTAGAATAAAGATTTTGTATCCTATATTATGGCAGGTAATATATATTACTAATAAAACCGGTTAAAAACCTTTTTAAATTTTTTTTTTTAAATTGAATGTACAAATGTTTTGTTCAGACAACGAAGATACCCCGATGGCGAACAATGATGCTGATGTACTACAAAAAGTTGTGGCAGTCAGGGATAATAGGAAAGAAAATGACTCATCGCCACCACCACCAGCGACTCCACCACCAGGTGAAGAAGACACTCAAGAATTGATAGTGGTCAATGAAAACACCGAGCTTCTTGATCTTAACCATGGCAGAATTGGAAAAATTGAAAATCTTGAGCAACTGAAAAACTTAGAAAGGTAAATAATATGCTATTTATTGAGTGAAAGTTATTATTTATATAAGTAATACAAATCGATAATTTATTTTAAAATATATTAAGCAAGAGTTTAGAATTAGTTTCTACTATTAAATCATCCTTGAAAGCTAAATCCTCATTATGTTGAAATTATTCATGAGTCATCTCTCTACATATTTTACCTCCATAACTCGAAATATATATGGTACCTTTATACCTCTAGCATGATTGGTTTCATATTATTGAGTTGTAAAGGTTGTAAAATCAAACAGCCAGCATTTATTTTATTTACATTATATCATTTCAATGTCTATGGATTGTGCAATTAAATTTTTCTTATGAAAAATTAGTCAGAAGCAAAATATTGTACTATTAATTATATATTTATTTCCAGGTTATATCTCAGGTGGAATTTTATAAAAAAGATAGAAGGGCTCGATACACTCACAAAATTGGTCGAACTGGAACTTTATGACAATCAAATTGTGGTCATTGAGAATTTGGATAACTTGGTCAATTTGGAGTAAGTATTGAGCTAACTACTTGTCCTGGCTTTGTCTGGGTGGAATAAGAATTTTATTTGCTTCACGAATGCAAAACAATCCCTGTCCTATTGACACCATCTAGGGGTCTACTAAAATACACACATTTTTTTTTATCAAAATTGATCTAACCATTTAAGAGTAGTTCAGTTATACACAGAGGAGGTTACATGTGTAAAGTTAGGTATCTTCCTTTTTATTTGTCTCAATGTGGTCAAGATACCTTTTATAGAATTGACTAGAATTTGTTAAAAGAAAATCTATAACTTTTTATTAATCTCCCCTGAGATTTAAAGGACCTCAGGATTTGGTACTGAAAGACTACATGAATGAGGCAATTTAAATAGTTCACTGAAAATGTAATGATTGTTGTTTAAAACTATTTTTACTAAAGCCACAATTGACTTCCTTTATAGGCAATTAGCTTAGTTCATTGTTTGCTTATTATAAACTTTTAGAAGAAGCTGTAGTTCTCTAGTGTGCATTGCAAAAATATCAGGAACCACTATTCATAACAGCAATGTTATATTTAAAACAATATTTTTGTTATTAATTCAGTTTGACAACTACTTAACAAATGTCTTTACTTTTCAGGATTCTGGATTTGTCATTTAACAGAATCAAAGAAGTCACTGGACTGAATAACCTTTTGAAACTACGTAAACTATACTTAAGTTCAAATAAAATTACTGAAATCAACAATGTTAATCATTTTCCTAAGCTGGAGACACTTGAGCTGGGTGATAATCGTATAAGGGTATGTATTTTTTTGTTGCATTGTTCTTGAGTATAATTAAATATAGAATAGTTTTAAAATTTTTGAAATAATTTACTTAGTGAATGTCAATCAATCAACATACGGTATATATGAATATAATCCAAATTATATTATAAAAATTATATCAACGGTTTAATAAGTGTACCTATCCTTAATTGAGATCCATGGTGTTAAAAAAATCAAGTTGCCTCAATGGTCACTGAAACGAAAGAAGATGGCACCTTTAGAAAAGAATCCCATTGATTCAAAATAGTTCAACCATCCTTTTTGTCTTTTATTACATATCCATCTCAGCATTCTCGTGTCGGCTGCAATGCAGTCACACCTAATCTGCCATCTACTCATTATATTTTGGATGCCATTGCTAAACATAACTGAAATAAAATAATATTTATAATTCTTGTTATTATTATTTCCCAGGAAATAAAAAATCTTGAAGGTTTAAAAACACTAAAAGAGCTTTATTTGGGCAAAAACAAAATAACGAAAATTCAAAACCTCGAAGACCTCTCAAGTTTAGAAATACTTGTCCTTCAAAGTAATCGCCTCACAAAATTAGAGAACCTTGAACATTTAACAAGTTTGGAACATTTGTATATATCTGAGAATGGCTTAACTGCTATAGAAAATCTACAGAATCAGGTCAAACTGCAGACATTGGATTTGGCTGTGAATAGGATTACAGCAATAGATAACATAAGACACATGAGTGACTTGGAAGAATTATGGGTAAGTTATCCTTAAAACTTAATCGATAGCCTTTGTTTATCCATATGTCTAGATAGACTTTCAAACCTGTGACCATTAGAAAAAAATAGTACACACACTAGTAGTATGTTGTTCGGTGAATGAAAGTGGGCTTGTTTTAGTTCTTTTGTAGTGCAACTCTAAAGCCTTTTACTGTTATAAAAATAATAAAAAATTCCTAATGTATAATAATTCCACAATAATTTTTTCAATAATTATTTGGTAATAGTAACCTAATTCATTTCGTATTTTTTTTCAATTGAGAATAGTTTATTTACTTTTATATTCTTTTATATTTTTGATCAATTCCAACCTTTGAAAATATAATGTATTTAATTTATAACTTTGAAGTTTTATGGGATTGTCCCATAAAAAAACAAATTAAGGTTAGCAATTTTGCTTTATATGGGGGAATATATATAATATAGGGACTCAATTAATAACATAACTTTTTGAGCAATACATTTATAAATAATAAAACACCTTTTTTACAGTTATATGTTGGAATTAAATTTTACTTATGGCCTATTTTGATTTATATTTATATGAATTATTTTTATTTTAATGATATTATAACAACTGCTAAGTATATTTGAGTCACTTTTTCATACATAATATATAAAACACAACCTCGTGACAAATTAATATGAAACATTCTTAAGAACCATTTAGGTAAAGTTGATTGCTTGTGATGGTAACAGGAAATTAAATTAGAGACCTTGAAAAAAAAGTGTTCGCGAGTATTTAATTATGAATAGCTTAAAATATATCTGCAAGAAATTACATAGATTATTTTTTACCAATACTATTTTTAACTATAAACTAAAACAAAAAAAAATAACTATGTATTCTCATTTTATTTACTTCCTTAAAAAATAACGTCTTTTTTTTACATCCATTCTGGAATGCCACACCACCACAAAGATTGTAACGGTATACTCATTATGATAACAATGTACTTTTTACTAATCACTACTTTATTATCTACCGGTTTTTCATTGCAATATATTTAAGTAAACATCCGAATCTAATTAGAAATCCAACTAAATATAAATATGTTGTGACAGCCTGTGTGATTTGATTTATTTTTTCAGCTCAATGATAATCAAATATCCGAGTGGTCATCAGTTGAATACTTGCAAGAGAACAAGAAGTTGGCAACAATATACTTAGAGAGAAATCCTATAGCATCCGACCCAGCTTATAGAAGAAAGATAAAATTGACCCTTCCATCTCTGCAGCAAATCGATGCCACTTTGTGTAGATAAGAATTTAATGCATTAGTAGTTTGAGTATTATCCCAGAAATGTAAAGTATAATGCACATTGTTTTGGACCAAAATCACTATTACATCTATATGAGCATTGCTAGTACTTTGTTTATGATAGCCAAAATCCATTTTAGTTCAGTCAATTTTAGTTATTTTTTTTATAATCATCTAATGAAAATTCATAATATAGACAATAAAATTTCTTTTTATCTATTTAACATCTTAAACAATCAAATGGGCTATATCGAAGGTGCTTAGTTCATCCCATAGACACTAGCAGTGCAAAAAGTACCCAATACTCGATACGCTATCAAGGGGTGTTATATTCCTTATGCCCCTAATTTAATTGGCCATTTCGACAAATTAAGACATAAAAATACATCGTAATAATGCTGGGCG
This sequence comes from Vanessa tameamea, assembly GCF_037043105.1. Classification (NCBI taxonomy): domain Eukaryota; kingdom Metazoa; phylum Arthropoda; class Insecta; order Lepidoptera; family Nymphalidae; genus Vanessa; species Vanessa tameamea. Next base: position 9,878,705 of record NC_087325.1, read on the forward strand.
TTATAATAAATGATGACGGGACTACCCAAACCTATATTCATAAATAAATTAAAATTTCTGGGAGAGGAGGTTGTCGTAAGTTGGGTTGTAGTTGTGACTTCCCCTTTGTATACACGATTCTAATCTCAGGAAGAGTGAAGGTAAATAAACAACTTTGGCCTTGTACTGAATTTTTATCATTGGTCGAGACCTGAATTGTCTAAGGTATTTTTATTTTAATGTTGGCGAAGTTGTGTTCGGAATTTTATAAGTAAAATTAAAGTGGATATAAATGGTTAAATTGAATACTATTTTATTAGAAATAAATATATTGTTAATTAAAAATTGTTTGTAGTGAATAATATAAAACATTTATAATTAGCAAACTGCATGGAATATATAAACCTAAGGTTAATTTACCTTTACTCTTGCTATTAGAATATAGTATAGTTATACTCATAATTATATAATGTGTATAAAAATATAAATGTGTTATAATTGTTTAGTTTTGTCTCTATTAAAAAGTATGGCAGTTTATTAGTTGTATTGTATGTATCAGCGACATTACGAATAGCTATAATTAATTCGCTTATGTATATAACATATATTTTAGAACCATTAAAAGAAATATTGTAACATTGTTTAAACATTTATCAATGTTTATAGATACATTTTATAGTTCATAGATAAATTTGAAAGCCAAATTTAGACTACCCACGTTTTGATATATTTTCTTTTTACTTTTATACGCAATTTATTCACAACGACGTCACCTGTCGCTGTAATATTGTGTCAGTCGAAAATATTTCTCCTAAACCTATAAGTCTCATCGATATCCGTCCGCATTTTTCTATATTTATTCAAATGAATTTGGATTTCTATTTTCGTCAATACCTAAAATGTATTATTCGTGAGTTTACATCCTATGAAATTTATATAAATAAGTTCCTATAAAATTATCCTTTTAAAAAATATATCAAGAAAAAATAAATAAGAAGATAGTTGTAGATATTCAGATTATATAATATTATAATTGGTCTTCTTATCGTATAATCTTGCTATTTTTTAAATATCAATTATACCTTAAAATATTTTGATAATAGTTAGTTCTGATTTTATAAACAATACTATAGGCACGCGTTTTCAGGCAGTCGCGGAGTCGTACGTCAGCATTGTCCACAAGGATGCTCCAGATCGCCCCCTCAATGCATTTAGTAAAGTAAATTTCTAAGTATAATTACAATATTAAATGTTATGCCTTTATAATAAATCAGATAAAATATATGTGATTTTTTTTTAAATTTCAAATTACTTTTTAGGCTGAGGTCGCACTACGGTTAAACCGCTGCGGTTTTTAATCGCGTGAATTTGTGTATTAAGGAAACTGAATACAAGCGGCCGCACTTGCGGTTTTTACCCTCGACTGATTTCAAAACCGTAAAATGTTACAAAATGCTCGCGGGTAAAAACCGCGACAAAATTAACCTATTATTAAATGTAACTCATAGATTTTAGTTGGCGCGCACACACTTGCGATAACCGCGGGCGGTTTTTGGTCAGTATTCGGTACTTCGTTAGACCACCACGCCGTAAGGAGTGGTTGCATTGACGCGTCATTGTAAATATGTCGTTAACAGAGCCGGAATCTGTTTCAAACGAACTGCCATCTTGAAATCCATCTTCAAATTGTGAGAATCTTAAATTGTTTTAATCGTAAATTAACCGCTAGCTGGAAAAAACCGGAATGCGGCTTCAACCTTAGACATTATTGATATAATATAAATTTTAAGGTTACGTTGATTGCCACAGTCAAATGCTAATTTATATTGAAGGAGTCTGGAAAACTTTTGACAAAGAATAAGTTTTGAGTTGTAAAATATCTCTGATGATGAACTGGATAGTTAAAGTAACATAAAAATAACTATTTAAAGTCATTAAATTATACTAAAATTCGGGACATTCGTTAATGACTATAATGTTACTCATAAATTCATACTATCGTATCTGTAATAAAAATATCTTTATCTGTATTGAAAATGACAGTAAATAAAATTTGAGACAATTTGAAGTTGGCATTATGGTAAGCTGTCATGAATCAATTGTCATTTTATACGAATAGTAGTATCTGTTTTTCTGCAATTTCACGATTCTACGGTTTGTTTTAATTAAGTCCAAAAAGTGAATTTATGATATAATATCGTCACAATTTTTTATATAAATCATCGCCGAAACGCAAGTTTACATTTTTATTATATAATAGCTATAATAGAAGCAGTACAATAAATTCTTAGCAACATAGCCGTCCACGCGGAATTGTTTGTTCATTGTAATGGAAAACCTTGACCAAAGTAACAATAAAAACGTGTCGCTCAGTTTAATTGCCGAATATGGCTCGGAATCCGATTCGGAGGATACGAGATCGAATGATAATACAGGAAATGAAGATTCAGATGCCGTGGAACTCAGTGAGATGGTATTGAAGAATAATATTATTAATGCCTGTGCTCACGGGCCGCTATCGGAAGGTAGTGAGAGCGACGTGGGGGTAACGAGACATATGATAATAGACAGCTCCGAAAGTGGAGTTGTAGAATATGATGTAACAGAGTACAGGGACGCAGACAGTGATTCGGACTCCAGTTCAGATGACTCTAGTGATAGTGATGTAGATTCAGTTAAAGATATTGAAGAATTATCTAGCGGGTAAAAACTATTTACACTTAGTATATTTAAGAAGTCTTTTTAAAATCTTGTATATTTTAGTTATCTATATAAAATCTTGTATATTTTTTGCTATTATATTTACTATACATTTTTAGAGATGAACTGGAGGGTAACAATCGTGGCAAACTCGATCCTCTGAAAGTACATGGAGAGCTAGGGCTGGATGACTTGCCACCTATAGAAGATCTTGCCATTAGCCTCCCAGCACAGGAAACAACTAAAATTGGAACCATTGCCAGTGTAGTTGATAGATTAGGTAAATATTATTATTATTTTTTGAATAAAGAGTTTTTTGTTAAATAACATTTTAATATTATATATTACCAAGTATTTATTAAATTACATAATTTTTTTATTTAAAAAAGCAATATTTATGTCAATAAAAAAAAATTAGATATCTTTATTTATATTAGAACTCTATTCCACTCAAATACCTAAATTCAATATAATTTTAATTTCAAGGTTCTGAAAACTTCTTCATCAAAAATTAAGAAACAATTTTTTTGCTATTCCATAATGAATACCATAGAATATTCAAGATCTTTACCAATAATGAACTCAATGTCCAAGTTGTTTGTCTTTACTCTTGTGATTGGAACAAGCTGTAGTGTACTTAGAATTCTCTCAGTCACATATTCTGATGGGACTGCAATCATGAGACATAAATTTAATGCAACACCCAAACAATATAGTAGACTCAGTTTATTATAAATTATTGTACTTAGCTATATAAAACAAAATTATGCATGTATTACATAAAATTTTGCAAGTTTTTAAAATAAAAATAGTCTTACCTAAACACAGCATATGTTAATTCTCAAGCTCATTGTAACATTGGTGATGTAAAGGATGCATAATATTTCTTACAGAACCAATATCAATGGGCAGTGATTACCACTTACTCTCGGAAGGCCTATTTGGCTCACATATTTTAAATGAATAATTAAAAATATTCAAACTTACAGTTATAGTTCGGGCATTCCCTGAGACTCCAGCAGTGGATTTGGATAGCATTCTTTTTTTAGAAAATGGAGCGAAAGCATTAGGAAAAGTGTTTGATGTTTTTGGACCAGTGAGTATACTAAATTAATTAGTGAAGTAAATTTTAATTGTCAAACTTTTTCCATTTAAAGTGAAAGTAGTTCACTGCATTCACTTTTAAACAATTTAAAAAATGGCTCTTTGAATGTCAGCCTGTCAATTATTATACAATAATATAAAATAAAAACATACTCTAGTGCTGTGTCAGAAATGTATTGATAATGTAGTAAATTCTAATATGATTTAATTATAAAATATTAGTACTTTTTATAAACAGACATAAACATTTTTCAGTATTGACAATTTAATGCTAGACGTTGAGATATTTTCTTCTTTTGTATTATTAAGTAAAAATCATAGTAAACAGTGAAGTATGGATATTTTAAAATTCAAATAGATAATATCAATTATACTCAGGTAATAGATGATCTCTGTTATATATTACAATGTTTAAATTAATAAAAGATCTATTTCTTTGTATTCCAATATTTTTTGTTCATATTTATCTTTGTGTCTATCTAATTTAATTAATTCAATGACCGAATGAATTATATAATTCATAATGTAATAGGCTTTATTCAGGCCGGTCTACTTAGTTCTTATTTACTCTATCAACTAATATCAATAATATGTATAACATTCTTTTGTAAACATTTACAAAGTAAAGTAACTGTAGTTGAATAAGTACATCTTTTACTCAACTAACAATTGAATACATTGATTAGGTAACAGAGCCACATTACTGTGTACGTTTCAACTCCCTGGAGCACGTGAAGGAGCGCGGCGTGCAGGCCGGTATGGAGGTGTTCATCGCGCCTCGCAGCCAACACACTAATTATGTCTTCCTCACCGAACTTATGAAGTGAGTTATTTTTTTATTTATTATTGTATCTCCATGGACCTGTGACCTTTGTTTTGATTTGATTGACATTATTTTAATGTGCCTGCATGCTATTATTGCTAATCAGTGAGAGCTATTAAGATTTTCATGAAAACCAGCAAGCCTCTCCGCAACCTTCTTATCCGCTACCTTATATTATATGTTAGGCTACTCGCAAAACTCAATCTCTATGCTCTGGTTTATAAATTGACTAAGCCCATGCCACAAGCACAAGAAATATCTTACGCCTATGCCACTTTACTACAATAATAGACAAAATATTGTTGTAAGATGACTTACATAGTATATTAATTTTCAGTCAGTCTTAGTAGCAGTAAATCATAGTACCGATATAAACTTATTTTCAGAGTAAAAGGATCTGATGCATCATGGTTGAATGACATCGAACCTCCACCCAACCACATAGACTATTCAGATGACGAAGAAGAAAGAAAAGCTAATAAAGCAAAGAAGGATCAACAAAAACAAAATAAGCAGCCCGATTCGAGTGATAATGGGGAAAATTCTAAAAACCCTCCACCTAGAAAGATGCTCGAAGCGAGGCGCAATCACCGACCTTCCGACTCGAGCAGTAGGTTTGGGGGATCAAGTCGTGGTCGCAGTTCGGTACCGCCCGGTTTTAGACGGAATCCTCCTCATTTCGCAAGACCACAAAGACCATGGGACGATCAAGAGATGAGAACTCCACCACCGCATCCCAATGTAGACCCTGGTGGTCCATATCTCGCTCCCCCAACGTTCAATCCCATGTATACGCCCTTTAATCCTGTAACACCACCCCCATATGTGATGAATAACAGACTGCCATTTGGTAGAAATCCAAGAATGCATGGAATGCCCCCAATGAATATGCCTCCGCCTTTCAGACAGAATCTGCCTATATTCGGTTCTAATTATTGCAACATGCCCGGACCACTGCCGCAATGGGTACATGGCCCACCCCCTCCCCCGGGCACGTAATTACACGCAGTTTTACAGTTCAGAATGTATAAATAAATATATTTAGTCAATAGCTAGTGCTGTGCTGAACAATACTGGTTTGCTTATCCAAATATCTATATTTATAATTAATAAAAACATGGTAAAGAGTGAAGCTGTTTTTATTTAATTACTTTCAGTGTACTTAAATAAAATAAAGATAAAATTGCAATCAAATATACACTTATATCACTGAACTGTAATGGAAAGGCATAATGTATAAACAGCTTGCATCATCCTTATCTTCGTGTAAAGTTTACACAAAATATAATATGATCGCAAAGTTTTATTTATAAGATGCGAGATTTATATTAACTATAACTCGTATTTTATTTAAGATTACTAAGATTTTGTATTAATAAAAGTACCATAATTATTTAAAATTAGTTTTTGTTCTTTGGTAAGAATCCTTACACTAATTTGATAGAATTAAAGTACATTGCTATCTCCTCTTGTTTGGGGCGAAAATAGGGATAGTACGTATTTCATTTTTATCAAATTGGAGATTGTGTACAAGAGAGTCGGTACCATTTTCTAAAGTTGTGAATTATATCTGGTTATACACTTATTATATTTTCTTAAAAAACTAGCAGCTGTTATTGTTTCATTGTTATACCTTACTTACCATCACTTCCTACTAAAACTATATATATTTTTTTAGCAGTCTCTACATATACAATTTTTTTTAACGTCGTAATTTTACCATGTACATTTTATAAAGTTAATAATGTATATTTTAAAGGTTTTTAAATATTAATAACAAACGATGTAAAAAATTAAAGACGAATTATATTTTGTGATTTCTTTATTAAATATTTCATTGTTAGAAATTAACTAACGATCGAATTTCATAAATGTTAAAATAATAAAAAAAAAGTTTATAATAATAAAGACTACAGCTAAAAAATACTGCTCTTGGACTATGCAGAACTAAACAAATGTTATTATTTCTGCTGCCCTTATATTGACGATAGTCAACGAAACTGGTTAAAATAATTAAAAAAAATTTTGCACTCACATGATCACAACGTAAAATGATAGCCATTTCACAATACAAGAATATAAAAATCTTCTCACATCACAACTAAACATATTTTTCATCTGTTGTCTGAATAAAATATTGATTTTGATTGTTATAAAACATTTCGAGTATAATTACGTAACTTAATCTCGTCAAACATTAGATTATTGAAACTTAAAATACATATTATATAAATTACTAAAAAAAGTAGGTTATGACGAGATACAAAACTATTATTAAAACAATATTGTTATAAAGGTCGCTTTTAATTTGAACGCAGTGGTATCGTTCAATATTTTTTACATCAGTTAACTGGCAGTGAACAAAATAAATTTTGAATATATTAGAACAAAATTGATTGTAATTTTATAAAATGCACTGTTAATTTGATTGTTTGAATGCAAATATAAAAATAAATGCAAAAGATTTTCATCAATTAAACATCTGATTATACCACTGCTGATATTTCGATAAAAAATATAATTAGGGAAACAATAATAAATGCAATCAACCGGGCAATCACACTTCTAACATTCCATAAATAATTATTTTTTCGATTATTGCCAAACCATAAGGCCTTTGTTCATCAATCAACATCTGATTCACTTAAAAACCTAAAGACTTTTGTATAAGAGCATACACGTAGAGTCACCTACAAATGTTCCTACATATGACCACGGTTTAGTACCGCAAATTTCTCCAGTATAAAATATATCGAGATAAAAAAGGCACGTTTTGTCATAAAGTTTGATTATAAAACACGTTTTTTTTTCTGATGGAATTTTAACAATATTGACACAATGTTTCGCCTGTGTATTAATAAATGTCAAGAAATTGTAATTTCGGTGTGTTTATCATTAAACAGATGTTGATTGCTAATCAAGTGGCAAAAGGAAACGTACTAAACTTAACGACAACACAAAGCCAATAGGGCCCTTGTAATTTTAACTTAAAATCGAACCTAATCTACTAAATGTGGGATATAAGTTCACATTGTATGGGAGTAAATGATCGCATTAACTTATCTTTAGTTATAAAAATACAGATTCATTTCGTTAAATTAACACACAGTAATCTTAGCTTGCCGTTTGAGACTCATGACAATAAATGCCTCTTGGGCTTCTTACATTCGTAAGTCGATGAATCGGTCTTAAATAAAATATAAAAAACCGATGAAATTAAATAGAAAACGGTACAGAGCAGTCTTCCATTAAATACGTAATAAAATATATTTAAAAGAAAGCGTACCTCAAAACGATTCGACGATATATCACTAGTAGTGAACTACGATTTAAGAATAATTTGATCTCATAATATAAACTTAAAGACTAAAAGAAATTATATTTAATCAGCTACGATTAGTTGAAGGGTTACATTTTTGTATCGATTATACGTTAGGAACTATACTACTGTACAGATATTTGAAGAAAATAATTTCTTAAAAATATTCATAGTAGCGAGTTAATACTTTGAAGACGTCCACTATAATGCGACACTTCCACCGACATGAAGCGTAAACGAACATAGAATATACTTAAAGGAACATAAAGATAATCCCGAAGTTGGCTGTCTCACAGCCGGCGGCCGGGCGAGGCTGTCCGCGAGGGGTTATTGCGTACTGCGTTACATTAACTCTACGATTACACATACAGCAAAATGATTAAAGAAATATATGTTATTATATATAACGTTCATAAAACGTTCTGCTAAAATAATTAGCTAACATCGTATCACTTGTTCGTGTGGTGTTGCCGAGTTTATAATATTTAGAATATTTTTTTTTAATCTAAGACACTACGCTCTACGATCTAATATTCACAGAGATTGATACATTTAGACATGGAAAGGCGAAACAGCGTGCGCTTACTACACGATAACTCCAATACTTCAATGGATTCACTTAAACATAGTTTATTATTAGCAAAATAATTCCAAAATTATCTCATCTTTATTTATAACGCGGTAATGTATCGCCTTTAACAAATAATTCCCCGCGATATCAATAAACACGCTTATTAAAACTTAAGATTACGAATATTAATTATAATAGACAGCCAATCAGACGCTACTTATGAATAATCATTAAAACTACTAAAAAATTTTGATCCTAAAATAACGATTTGTCAGTATTTTTGGAGGAAAACAGAATATTGACCTTTCGTCAACGAAATCACCTTTTATCATTCTCAACGTGAACGCTACCCACGTAAGCATACATCATATTGTATAGACATCATAAAATTAGGCTTGATATTACAATTCAAGCTCACTGAGATCTGTAACCGCATCGTACACCGCGGCGGCTCCGTGGGCAACTAGCTTAACATAAGTACGAAATACGCTGAAGGCAACACAGTACAGTTTTATATATCTACGTTCCACCATTACAATATTTAGTAAATATTTATTACTCCTCTATGTAGAGTTTCGGAAAATATTATAAATCTATAGTGATTATTATATATGATACATTGTACATGAAAACCCCCTTATACATATTGCATTCGAGTCTCACTAATAGATAACTATATGGAAACTACATTTTCCTACTTCGCAATTATTTTCGATTACTATAAACAACCGTTTTAATTGTACAAAGTGGCAGTCATCCCGGGTTTTCATGTAGAATGTCGACAATTGTGACTTTTGTTCTTAATGGTTGTGTCTGAATGAGTATATCTGTTGTTTCAACATATAAAAAGCATGGCATCCGTGTGTGACATTAGGAAAATACTTCTACATACATATAAAATCTTAAACTATAACTATGTTTAATATGGCTCAGATTATACATATTGGAGCGCCGAGCGACAATGCGGCGCCGTTCGCACGGGTGACGTCACCGCGCCCGCGCGCGGCGGCCAGCGGGTGTCATGGCTCCCTAACGGGGCCGCATTATAGAGTCGTTGCGTTATCTACCTGTGAAAAAATCACATCGATGCCATGTTTTCTAATGTCTTTGTAAAGCTTTAGCAATTACAATTAAATCTCCAGTTCAATAAATTACATCACCAATTTAAATGCATTTTCGACAGTCACTTAGTTTTTTTTTTAATTTATTCACTTCGTAACGATCATTGTAGTAGCATTTCCGAACCACGATTAGGCCGCTGAGGCGTAGACTTCACCGAGGAACATCGCCGCAGTATGTATAGTGTACGCGATATCCAGTAAAAAGCATTAACACTAAACAGTTAGGAAGACATCATATTTCTAATTCCACACACCTGATCCACGGTTGCGATAATGATTTCCTAAGACACTTATAGTCTCGAGAAAGATGGCACAAGCAATTTCTTATTTAACGATCAAAATCTACCATCCATTAAAGCGCTAGTGAACTCGCATCGATTGCATCGGGATATGAAACGACAACGGGCGACCGACCTGCCACACGAATGCTACCACAATAATATTTTAGCTTAGTGTCTACCCCAGAAGTACAAGAGCCGATAGTAAAGAGTTTCATCCATCTCGTTAGAGCCGTTGTAGGAAGACGTTCGACCTATACGAATATAGGATATTTTGTTCGAAACAAAATGGACGATATTAGAAACTGGTATAGATTGTATGTCACCATTATTTATTTAATAGCGACATATCGAAACTGTTTGGTGAACGAACTGATTTAAGTTTTTTTTTTTTTTTAAATAATTACTATGCATTATGGTTAAAAACGATTACTTTTACTTATTACAACTCAGTGTAACATTTATCGAGTAGGTTAATAAATAATAATTTCAATTATTCGATCACTCAATAACTAAATTATGGAATGTTGTGCAAAAACATATCAAGGGCCGAAGTCCAAGATCGAAACACAAGAGTCCGTTCACTTCGCACATTTCTCAATCTATTTCCACTTGAAGGGTATCAAGAGGACGGGGTAGACCCTAAGGTTCTCACATTATGTGTTCTCGACGGGGCGGATGGTGCAGTCGCCCACCGTGGTGATGGGCGTGATGGTGACGGAGCTGGGCGCGGCCGGCGGCGCCCCCGGCTCGGCCGGCGCCGGCTCCGGCTTGTCGTCCTTGTCGTCGCAGCTGGGCGGCAGCTTGACGATCTGGCAGTCGCCCACCGTCATGATCTGCGTCTCCACGGCCACGGGCGGCACGTCGTCGGGCTCCACGCGCGACGAGTCCTCGTCGTCGGAGGAGGACGACGACACGTCGATGGTGCGCTCGGCCGCGTCGCCGGCGCCGCCCTGGTCGGCGTCCACGTTGCGGTCGGGGTCCACGCTCGTCACGCCGTACGAGTACGCCAGCGGGTTGTACATCATCTCGGTCAGGTAGGAGAAGTCGCCGAACGGCAAGTTCGTCGCGTTGTAGTTTTCGTTGGGTCGCCCGTCTGGAAATCGTATCGGGCGGTCAGTACCGTTTGTTACACGACTGGTTTCGACTCCCCGAGCCGCGAACATGCTGTATTTTTAAACGGAGTATGTATCATTCGGGTTTCGAATTAGCGCACCGGAATCGTTGAATGATTCCACAATTTCTCCGCGGTATGTATTTTACATTCCACATGCAATATTTTACTATCTTATACGAGAGAGCACACATATATTTTGTATATAATTATGATTGGTTAGACACGGGCGAAGCAGGCACATTAGTATGGTAAAATTTTATACTATACAATTCTCGAAGTCACAATATTACTACAAAAATCATATGGCAATTAATATATTAAAATAAAGTACATAATTTACAAGAATACACCCCCGTTATAAACTTAAACTAAGAGTTAAAATTCACCTATATATATAATATACCATTTAATTCCCTTTAAAGATACCGCCACCACAATAAAAGACACGTACTGAACTAAAAGAAAGATTTTTAGTATATCGTTGTATACAAATACCGATTAGTACTGACATTTTCCCAATGTATGTATTTAAGGTACAATTTAGTTTTTCATGCCATTTAACGAATGATACTAACAAAACTTGCTCATTTCTGCGGCTAGCCCGTACTGGATCGGTATTGACATATCCATACCTAAGGAAAGACTTCATTAGCTCAGCGTCTCGTGTTCAGCGCAGTCAAGTTATAATACTCGTAAAATATATATTTTTTATTTTAAATAAATAAGATCTATTAACTCATCTACGCCAAAACACGTATCACATTCAATCCATTATGTTTTCATCTTTGATCTTCTGATATAGTTATAAATCAAATCAAAATTCCTTTATTCAATATAGAACTGCACTTATTCATTGACAAATTAGACACTACCGACGGTTCCGAAATGAAAATACCTATTTAAAATTGATTAGACGTATTTTTTACATCCAAAATTTGGAAAGCAACATTATAAATTCAAATTAGGGCATCGTTAGGGCAAAATGGCTATATTTAACTGATTAAACTAAACAGTATCTATTAAGTATATTTTTTTTTATAATAAATATTGGAAAACATCACATATATTACTCTGATCCCAATGTAAGTAGCTAAAGCACTTGTGTTATGGAAAATCAGAAGTAACGAAGGTACCACATACACCCAGACCCAAGACAACATAGAAAACTAATGAACTTTTTCTATATCGACTCGGCCGGGAATCGAACCCGCGATCTCGGAGTGGCGACCATGAAAACCGGTGTACACACTACTCGACCACGGAGGTCGTCGTAGGAGATCGTATTTCACATTACTTAAAAGGATAACTTTAAAAGAGGCTGCCTTATTAAGGACCACACAATGTAAGAAAGAGAAAACAATATTGCTAATCGTTTCTAATTACAGTGTACGCTAGACAATCAGCAACAATGGTATTCTAATGTGTCTCTACTTGAACATACAAAAAACAAATGGATTGCATGAGATATAAAAATAAATAATAAAAAAAAAAAAATAAGCAAATGCTATGAGGCACAGTATTTGCACAGACACACACTCACTCACACGAAACAATAAACTCTGTTAAAATTAAACATCCTACTCGAGAAATTAACGGGGAAAAATAGTCAATTGATTGTCAACCTTATTAATAAGTGTTATAAGATTTATAATAGTTTTTATGTTTTATTATACGGAATGTTTGGTCATTGTTCATGTTTTATTAGACGATTAATCATAGGTAAAAAATGTTGAGTCATTGTAACCTTCCATATGAATTTAGGACAAGATTAACTAATTATCATGCTCTGTAAATTATTATATCGGTTTTTTCCTTATTTTTTTATGTATTTGTCATTTTCGTAATAACAATTTAGTTAGTCATCTCACGTTTGTGAAAAAACTGTAAGATTTTACAACGTACATAACTTCTTTATTTAAAAAAAAAAAACGACCGCGCCTTTTATTCTTTTCAATCAAGTAGACCATATTGGCAATAAAATGAATTTATTTATTAAATAATAACTTTATTTTTTTTATTATATTTTACTAATTGTTTTTATATTAATGTACATTATGTGTACAAATATAGACCTTGTGTTAAGAAGCATTTTATAACCTCAAAAGCTACAGAGAAAAACTATAATTTTAAAATAAGAACGCTTATAATCTCTCTATTGACACAGAGTATATAAACGTAGACAAATAATAAATTTATGTTTTTCAGAGAACCAAAACTGAACTATTATCCTATTGGAAGTATTATCCTAGTAATTAGGATGTTGTTGCAATTCGACATTAACTGGATTCAACTTATTTAAAAGACGTGTTTTTATATAATAAAGATCCTACAAAACACTACATATAAGTAAGCAAAGGATATAATAAATACATACATAATACATTTGAAAAGGTTTGCAGTCCGCTGGCAATGCCAAAGTCGTCTGTTCATTATCTATATCAGATCCGTTTTTTTTAATTATTTTTTTTTAGGTTGATGAAATCAATCGGCGTGTATTCATGTGGTTTGTGTACTGACCAGATCGTGGCAGGAAGTAGTTCTTCGGCGGCCGTCCCCGTTTCCGTTTGAGCAGCAGCTGGTGCCCCGTGAGCGCGCCACCGGCCACCGCGCCGCTCGTCAGCACGCAGCCCTCCATGTCTGCGAGCACAAGGGATACACTGTCACGGCGCTCGAGGGGGTGATGGCGGTGTCCCGGCGGAGGCGGAGGAGGCAGTTACCGAGCGAGGTCTTGGGCGGTCGGCCGCGGCGCTTCTTGACCTTGGGCGTGAGCGGCAGCGGCGTCTTGCGCGGCCGGCCCCGCCCGCGGCGCGGCGGCTCCAGCAGGTCGTTGGCCAGCAGCTCGTTGCGCACGGGCTCCAGCGTGGAGTTGAGCACGACCTGCCCGCGCGGCGGCAGCATGACGTCCCCGCTGGCCGTGAACACGAGGTGGCCCGACTCGCGGTGCGTGGTGCGGACCATCCCCGACATCACCTCCGAGTTGTTCTCGCGCTTCACCTCGTTGGCCATGTCCACCGTCGGGTCCTCCTGGAGAAGTTTTATTTGTTTTGATTGCACCTAACGTTTTGAAATAATATCTGATTAGCGTTGTGTTCTGTTAGTCTTTTTGCATCGATGGTGAGTTTGGGCCGAGGGACCGAGTGTCAGATTTAGATTTTAAAATATTGAAATTTAAATTACTTTTTATAAAAAAATAAGGTAACCTATAATTTCCTAAACAATTACTTTTTCATAGTAAAATAGTAATTTCATTGAAGAAGCGTGCTGTTAAAATGTTATAGAAGAAGAAAGAAAACTGAGATCGTCGAAATACTTCACTCGGTATTTGTATCGATGCAAAAAGTATATGCTATTATAATAGTAGAACAATCGGTTTAGTCGGATAGATATTAGTATTATTTCAAAGCGTTAGTATGAACGAACACGACAAGTCACAGTGCAGTCGTCGTTAGGTAATAGGAGCTCAGGGACAGAGGGATCAGGGGAGTGCATGCAGAGGCAAGTAGTGAATGGAGGTCCGAGCGGAGCGGGTGGCGGGCGCGCGTACTGACCCGCTCGCAGATCTTGGTGTGCACGCGCAGCTTGTCGGAGCGCGCGAAGGAGCGGCCGCAGCCGCCGCACGTGAAGGGCCGCTCGCCCGTGTGCGTGAGGCGGTGGCGCGTCAGGTGCGACGAGCGGGCGAACCTGCGCACGGGGTATAGGCATTATATTTTTTCTAATTCATTTTATTCTTTTGTCTTGAGGGATCTTCTCGGTTTAATCTACATTCCGAAATATAGCTCCGTAAAATACCGATTCAAAAGTGCTTATTTGTTTTGATTTGGGAAGCCAATATGGAAGGCAAGCTAATGGCACAAGAGACATTCTTCTCCTCCGACCTTAACTTCATTTTTCCTTAAATGAGACATTTACAGGCTGTTACTATACTTTAAAATACAGAAGCATAAATCTTGTATGCGAAAGGTACACAATTGTTGGGTTTATGATTGATAGCGACCCTTAAGAATGAAACGTTCGCCTCCTGGCTATTCCTTTTCATATTGAATATTAAAAATAGAATTGACAAAAAAAACGATCCGCTGATTTTCTTTCGCCGGTTCTCCTCAGGTCAGGGTATTTTATTTTCCGAACCGGTGGTAGTGTTTAATTTGAAAATCAATAAGTAAGTGTAATGCTTCTGTATTGAATAAAGGAATTTGAGTTTGAGTTGACATAAACACACACTGTAATGCCTCACTCATATTCAAATGGATAACACACATCCGATACAACCGGAAAATGTGCGTGCTTTCCGAACTATCAGAATGAAATATGTTGTTACATAATAAACATAATCAGCCTGTAAATTTCCCACTGCTGGGCTAAGGCCTCCTCTCCCGTTAAGGAGAAGGTATGGAGCATATTCCACCACGCTGCTCCAATGCGGGTTGGTGGAATACACATGTGGCAGAATTTCGTTGAAATTAGACACATGCAGGTTTCCTCACGATGTTTTCCTTCACCGCCGAGCACGAGATGAATTATAAACACAAATTAAGCACATGAAAATTTAGTGGTGCTTGCCTGGGTTTGAACCCGAAATCATCGGTTAAGATGCACGCGTTCTAACCACGGGGCCATCTCGACTCATATGTTGTTAGCTCTCCGAAATTTCGACCTACAGTACGATTCTGTAAAATTTCACTTCACTTCACTGGTCAAATGTCGACAACCGACTTATGGCGTCAAAACTGTATACATACATTATATAATTATTATAGTCAATATCACGTATTACTTTCTGATCTTTTACACTCATATTCTGCAGTGAGCTACGAGAATTCTTACAGAATACATCAACTGGAAATCGGTTAAATCGAGAATCCAGTCCTGGACTTCGGGATCTGCCTTATTAGAACAAGGAAGTCAAAGTGTGTGTGTTTGTTTACCTACGATTTTCTTATAAAATTGCACACACGAATGGAGTTCTATATAATACTTTTATTACCTAACATCGCAGATGTCGCATACATGTGGCCGTCCGTCCTGCGACTCATTCGCCGCTGTGTCTGACAGTGAACCGCTCGAATCCGTTTCTTCATCGTCGTCCATTCCTTGTTTGCCTTTTTCTGTAACATGAGTCATATCAATTCTATTTGACAATGTTTCTTCTAAACTATAGCGTTCGAACGTTAATTACAAGTCTAGTAATCTAGATAATATTATCCTATCAAATATTATAAATGCAAATGTTATTAAATTATATGATTTTACGCTTTCACGTCTAATGGAACAAACGATCGTCATGGAAGTTTACATACACGTTGTCAAGCGTACAGAAATGTATATACCTCTCCCTCACACACGCGGGCGCAGTAGCGGGCGGTATGAGATGGACATATGTAGTCAAAATTTAACTTTATCTGTTTTAGATGCATATGTGTGTTGTGTCCATATACAAATGATAACAGCGAGCTCTAGCACCTCACCGTCTGAATCGTCGTGTTCATTGTTGGTAGGTTTTTGCAGAACCGCCAGCTGGACCACCTTGATGCCACCGGCCTTTAAGTCGTCAATCTTGGACTCATTGCTGCCGTTATTTGAGGTTGCACCTACAATAAAAAAAATATAATAAAACTCATTCGAATTAAAAAAATCACACGTGTTGTCCGACACTCGGCTGGAACGAAGTCGCTTTCGCCACATATTGTGTATTAAATAACAGACTAATTAAATGTCAAGAAATAAAATTGTTATTAAAAATAACGTATGAATTAAAACAATAACAAAAATAATATTATATTTAACCGTGTATAATAGAAATAGACAGAGGGAGAAAGATAGGGAGAGGTTGGATAGAGGGGGCATTACGCTTTTTCCTTACGAATATAATGCATGACTTTATAAAATAGTCTCATCATATTCCACCAGTAAACAGCAATATTTGGTATTGTTTCGGTTTGAAGGGTGAGTGAGCCAGTGTAACTACAGGGACAAGGGACATAACATCTTAGTTCCTAAGGTTGGTGGCGCATTGGCGATGTAAGAAATAGAGATTATTTTTAACAGAGCCAATGTCTGTGGGTAGTGGTGACCACTTACCATCAAACGGCACATTTACATTTCCGCTTAACTATTTAATAAAAAATTGAGTGTATTAAATAAAGTACGCTTATCATTTTTTGTCAAATACTTTTTATATCAATGTGAAAATTAATATTTTAATACGTTGCGAAGTTAACACGCACGCAGGGCACGCAATTACAAACAATTATTTTGTTTTTGATAATAAATACAAGCAATATAATTACACTTGCTTCCCTTTCATATTTTATATTAATTATTATAAATTTATATTACTTAACTTTTTTTTAATCAGGTGGTTTTTTTTTATGCCATATTTGTAAACTCAATGTCTTGTATTTTTACAACTATTCATTTGATTTTAATTATATTTTACAATCACTTTTTATTTCATTCGCGTATTCCGTATTTACCGCTTATTTTTACAACTATACATTTGTTTTTGAGCTTTCCAAGGACAAAACATGTTTTTTGAAGTATATTTAACGGTTATTAAAAAAAAATCTTAATCAATATAATTTTGATAAGAATATTACTATTGAAATATCTATAGAATACAACCCGTCAACCCCCACTTGAAACCTTCGAGGGGTAAATTAAAAAATCCATGTCCTTTCCCGGTACTAAAATTATCTCTACACTAAATTTTATCTAAATCGGTTCAGCGGTTTAAACGCGGTAACAGACAGAGTTACTTTATAATATTAGTATAAATAAAAAGAAGTATTAAAATAAAAATAAATTACTATAATAAGAATATGATATAAATAAATATTATTATACTGTACTTTCAATATTTGTCGAATAACTTGTGATTCAATAAACTTTCATTTTTATTTATAAATTGCAGTTATTTTTTATGTTCTTCGTTGAAATTAAATTCGGTTTTTTTTTTTAATTTTTCCCATTGCGTCACGTAATTTGTCCAAATTTGAAGACAATAAATTCTCAATTGCTTTTTTAAATCTTCGATTTTTAAAAGATACGCAAAGAAATATTAAATATGTTATGTTGAAAAGAGAAACATAAGGGATTGCTTAGCGTTAGCATCTTGACTAATACTATAAAGTAAGGTTTTTGTTACGCTTTCTCTTCGCTTCGTCTTACCAACACAACTGACCCATTAACTAAATGACCATAATTGGAGTGATAGACCTTAAACTTTTCTAAAACATAACATCCCGTCTCATTGCCTCCACTGGTGACGACGGATCGGCTGGTTCTTGCTCGCCTCGCCTAATTGTACCTTTTTTTTTTTAAATTATGCGGATGTTACATAGATTAAATATTTAAAATTACGTTTTTATATAATATGCAAACTACTAAAAAATTTAAAAATATTCCTCATTACTCCGCAACGACTGTTCTTGCATTTTAATTTAAAAAGACATTAATTTTTATATTTTTTAGAATAAATATCAAGTTGTAGGAATTATTGTGTACTGAGTATAATGTTTTTCTACATTAACATTCGCTTGTGTAGAAAAATACATTCAATCTAGTTGTAAATGTTATGTATTAGTTTCTTTTTTATTTTTAAAAGGTTGGCAGAGTAGAAATGTTCCACCTTCTGGCAAGTGATCACCACCTCCCATATAAATCAGCCCTGTAAGAAATATCAACCATCCCTTACACCGACCTTGAGAACGTTGCTTTGTCCTGAAGTTAAAACGGGCACACTAACCGTTCAAAACGGAACACAACAGTAATGATTATTGCTGACGTGATGCAAACAGAACGATATAATTACGCATATTTGATAATAATTTTCAGACTAAAAATTTTGATAGTTTTATTTACCGAATAAAAACTTATCAAAAAAATATTTAACTTTAAATTGTTACGTCATTATCCTGAAGGGTCTCACCGGGTTGCCATGTGTTGACATTGGTGCCTTTCTGATATTGCTAGTTGAAAATCATTTTGGGCCTCCTTTGTTTAATTTAGCTCCATTCGTTTTTTTAAAACAATGATAACAATCCCCTACTACTACACCTATAACTAAGGATAACAACCTACAATATTATTTTTCTTCAAAACTATGACAGATTTTTGAATGAAACCGAAAAGACAATAAATTCGAATGCATTAAGATTGATTATTTATAAAACAAGGTGATTTGTGCTTTGTTGACATAAGTATTCGGTATGTTCATAATAAAGGCACCGATGTCCAAGACGACAGTGCAGATTTCAAGTGTAAACCCGGGAAGACCCTTTCGAGCGGGTGAAACTTCAAAGGGTAATTGTTCGTAATAATAATATTATTTACAAAAACCTTCCCATCTTCGAAACGCACTAAATCTGTCATCTTCCGTTTATTAGCGTGTTTTTTTTTTTAATAACAGTCAAACAAAATAATATATAAATACAGCTGCTTTAAAATAAAATACTGTTTTAAAGTATGACAGTATTTCCCATTTCATTGCAAGTATCTACTTACAAGCGGAGACTCGCTATTATATTGTGAGCCGTGAAAGGAAATTACACTAAATTATTGTCTTGAGACCATTCTATTGTTGTTTCGCCTCGCAAAATAAATGCGTCATTATTATCTTAAAATTTTAAACGTCCAAGTTTTATTTTATTTATTTTTCGTATAAATATTCAAATATTATATTTATCAAAGGCAGGCGGTCCAATATAACGTGCTATATTCATTTCGATTAATTTAAATTTAAATTTCGTCGAGGTTGAAGTTCCTATAGCGTCAAAATTTTTGTTAAGCTTATCCGTAAATTAGATGGCGGTGAGTGTGTCTGTCGATTAACACTGGCAATGTTAGCCTTAGTATTTAAAGCTACCAGTGTAGAACCTTTATATACCGGAACTTATTACAATTATTTTTTTGCATGTATGTATGTATGTGTTAAATTCGAATATCACAGCTGTGTCGTAGTTTTGTAACGGGCTGTTTCATGGGAAGATGATTTTAAATATACCAACCAAATATTTTTTTTTGTTAATTTATTAACATAAAGTAATCGTGAAAGAAGTATTTATTGTAATAAAAATATAATATTACCTTAATTAGATTATGGTTTTTTTTAAAATATTTAAGTATATTTATAATTTATGGTATACAATTTTTCGTTTCAAGTTGCTTAAAAAAAAGTATTTCATTTTTTTTTTTCGAATAAAGCGTGTTTTTTATTAATTTTTATAAGGATTATTTTATCGAAGAATGTCTTTTATCCTCGAAAACATATCTGTAATAACCGATGCCTAATCCGTAATATTAAATATTTAAATAATTTAAGTGTTGACCCAAAAATGACCTGTTATGATCAAAAACGTTCATTTATAAACATAGCAATAAACGACCTTAATTTAAGAATATTTAATTTTTTAGTCGTATTATATTTTGATGATAAATTTTAATATTTATGTAATAAAATATTATAAAAAAACCTGTCACTTTAATAATTTATAACTTGTTTATTCGCTACAGTATAATATTATAAGAATATTTTGGAAAATCCCAAATAATATAAGCTTGGCAATTATATAAAAATAATTTATTAAAAATAATTATGATATACTAGTTCCGCGCTGTAGATTCTCTCATTTACATTATTCATTTTTACTTTGAATAAATTTAGTAATTATTATTAGTATGTAAACAATAAATAAATAAATAACTAAACTACTCTACATACTCTACGACAAAATCAGCTTCTTAAAAAAAAGCTAATAAACGTACCAATGTGGGACAGTTTTAGAGTTGCCATTAAAAATAAATAAATAATTGCGACTTAACAACGCAGGTTCTCTTAAACAGTTTAAAAAAAGTATAACTGTTTTTAGCATCAAAATGTTTTAATCTTTAATTATTAGTGTTATTTTTACGAATTATATAATAACAAACCATTAAGTTTGCTAACATATTAATTATATTTTATTTCGAACCCTCGCTTTGCAATATTTAATGATTACCTACGAAATTTATTTTGTATTTGTTTACTCGTTTGGGTGTGACGGTATGACAGATAATAAAAACCTTTCACATTTAATAATATTAAGTAACATTAAAGAGCAATAAAAATTAATTGTTTCGCAATCAATTAAAAGTATAATACGAATTAATTCTCAAAATAATTTTATTAAATGAGAAAAAAATATATATTAAAGTTTGAATGTATATTATTTATCTGTTCATTAGCACTAATGATGTATATAATTATGTTTGAAACAATCTTGGTATGTGAAAGTATTTTGTATAATTAAATTATTTACGTAAATATATATATACGTCCGCTAAATCTAATTAAATATAAAAAAGTATTGCTATAGTTCACACTATGTAGCAACTTATCAATTAATAAATAATAAATTATAAAAAAATAGCGTTCCTGGTAATGTGTTTCGTTGCGGCAGTAGATTTTTGAGAACCAATAATTGAAATGCTTACATATTGTATAAAGACGTTGCCCTTGACTTTCGACCTTTTTGATTTATAAATACCGGGGTTAATACAAACAATATACTACACAACGTTACCCTCTCTTAGGAAACTATACGCAGACTATAACGCGGGGTCGGTTTAAAAAATACTACAATATTTTTCATAATAAATATCCGGAATTCTTCGTGTATATAAAATTTTAATTAAATAAACTTAATTTATAAATGTAATTTGATTAACCATTGTTCTAATTTCATCCTTATCTATCTTAATGAGATTAAAAATATATTATTCGAAATTCCATTACGCGATGTAGTCATAATTTTATTACAATCCAAGTCGCCGTCTCGGCAAATTAACGCGAGCGCTCGAAATAAAATATAAATAATGTTTGCACGAAAATTTTCATTTAAAAACAACAATGAAATAACGCTTTAAAAAGTGATATTTGAGAACGCGTCGGATTCAATTCGAATAGATTTAATAAAAATATTTGTTTGCAATTGAAAAAAATCCAACGCGTACTTGTATTAAAATAGGCTTCCATTAACCTTGAATTTATTTCGTATTGTTATTTAAAATCCTACAAATAATTAAAATCACACGAATCGTTATTATGTACGTTCGACTGATTTATATTATTTATTTTTTTTTAATTATTCAAATTTACGTTAATTATATATTATAAAGATTTAGCTTATCTGTAATTATAATGAAACAAATGTGTTCTACTAAAATATGGCAGGTTAAAGAACTATTTATGAATTATAATTATGTAGTTCTATATTAATTATGTATTCGTTATACTGACGTCTAGCTGATGTTAAACTGTCGCTGCAAGAGTAACAATGGTATTTGACTTAAAAACTCAGCCTCGTCAGTTAAATGTTCTCTGTGGCAACATCATGCGAGCAAGATGCATTAGTTATTGATCCGCTTCGAACTAAACTCGACGGTAACGCTCTCGTCCGCTATGAGCTAGACGAATGATTTTTTTTATACGTTACTACGTATTTTAAATGTACATAATTACAAGATTCATACTCGTAATAATTGTCGGTTGGTGGCGTATTGACGATGTAAGGGTTAATATTTTTTACAGTGTCAATGTTTATGGTCACTACTTACCGTCAGTAGTGCTATTAGCAAGTCTGCCTACCTATTTTAAATAAAATGTATTATGTTACCTAATTAAATACATTTAAATAATTATTTATCTTGAATGAAATTTAAATAATACATTGTTATTGGAAGTCTTATTACAGCATGCGATTCCGTAAAGAATTACTTTGTATATCGCTCGTGATATGTTGACAACCGACTTAGGATTTTACGCCATTTTGATAAGTTTGCATATCACACTCTGACATTTCACGTTCGTGTTCTGTAATGAGTTTCGAGTTTCTTACAGAATAGGTCTGCAGATTACTCACCTGGTGATAAAATTTTGGCAGGGCGTTCATCAGTCTTATTGTCTTCTTGGAAGCGAACTGTCATAGCTTTCTTCTTGGCTCGTAACTTCTCGTCTTCTGGGGACATAATGGAGACGCGTTTCTTCGGTCTGTCATTCTCTAATTCATTTTTCATTTCCGACGCTGCAGCCGCTGCGGATTGAATTTAAGTTGCGGAGGTTTAATCATAGGAAACAACTGTTAAAATATATTTTTAGCATTACATTGTATAATGTCAGAACTCTTTTAGTTTAGGTAAAACGTTTGAACTAATTCAAGGTTAGATAAAGGTTTAGGTTTCGTTCGGTTAACGAGTCATCTGTGTGTATACTGTATATAGCCAGCATGTCTCAATATATAATAATAGAAATAATACAATTATTTTCATCAGACGATATGCTTACAAAAACGAAAGTAACCTAAATTAAAATAGACTTTGTTAGCCAACTCACTTTAACATAAATAGCATTGCACCAGATAGTTCGAGAACCTATTCATAAATAAAGAATATTCGCACGATAACATTATATTAAAAATTATTATCATTAAAACAGTTCAGACAAAAGAACTGATTTGAACAAATTGTTTAAGTTAAGCAGAAACACAATACAAAAATGCTACAAATTTTATGGTCTACATGAATATTTTCACGTTCGGGAAAAATAAGGAAGCCGAACCACTCCCCACTCGTAGTTCATCGACATGAAAACTTTAGATTACATGTAGCGCCACTTTTCTTAATGAAAACAGGATAATCAATATTCGTTTTAATGACATCCAATTATTTTTTACGGATACATAATTAAATATCAATATCATTGAAAAGGATGACATAAATGAACATTGGAACTGTCTACGTATTAGAATAAATGTTTTCTTGATTTTATTATTTCTTGATTATAAGCCAAATTGAACATTGTCGAAAAATATACAAATTAATTCATTTTAAATCATTATTGACACCTTCATTACAAACGAAGCTTATTTTTTGAATCACTGCTCAAAAACTAATTTTAAATACAATTGAATATCATTTAAAAAAATATGTTTATCTTCCAATTTTTTTTTTAAATTAACATGGTTATTTTTATTACTACAAGTATTTAAAACGGGATATTTACAATGTTTTTTTTATTTTTATTGGTGGAGCTCGATAGTTCGACATTATCTACGAATATCCCGTCAAGAAGACATTCATAGATAATGTCGAAATATCGAGCTCCACCAAATAAAAATAAAAAACATGATAAATATTCCGTTTTAAATACTTGTAGTAATCTTCCAAAATGTTCTGAAAGTTAGTTAGATACTATAAAAACGAACCAACAAGGTCTCAGTGGTTAGTTAGAATTAAATTTATGTACCTCGTCTGAAAGCTACGAAGACTTCGAAGCTCTTTTGATATAAATGATCTATATAATCTTGTACAGTGTACAGATCAATTAATTCTCGAAGGCGCACCACATTAAATTATCGGCGTTTTAATAAAAACAACTTAACAAATATAAACTAATTTGTACTTTTTTTGCTATCTTTACTTTTAGCCGTCTCACGCACACCAATACATATTAAAAGCACGAGCGCACTCACACTAATGCACGCCGATAGTAAATTTAATATGTAGGGAATCGTTAAAAGTAGTCGTATAAAGCAAAAGTTGTCAATTTATCAAAATATATTGTATGATAAAATATCATTCATACGTTCACTTTCATAGTTCAATTGAAAAATTTGATTAAACGAATACACGCACAACTCTGCCTAAAATAGAAATTCGGTGTTCGAATAACACATTGAAAAACTCTTTATAACTCTTATAAGAACTCTTTATAAAAAGGAAAAATAAAATAAAACCGTAACATTATTATGGTAAATATTGATAAAACAAAAATGGCTTTTACGCTAACGTCGTATTAAACGCTGACAACCTTCAGAGAACAAAATTGTTATTGGGTTCTTAACTACTATCGAATTTCGAACATTTATTTATAAACATTATTATTATAAGCTTGACGAGGAATGGGTTCTTAATTAGATTTGACGGTGATATGAGCTTACGTTTTAGCCCACACAAGCAATTTAAATATTATATAATTAACTCTGTAGTCCGATGCTAAAAGGATCCTAGTAGTTTTTAAATTTGGTATGAAAGGAGCTTGAACCCAAGTAAGGACGTAGGCTATCTCTAAAACCAGCGAAGACACGGGCGACATTATTTCTCTTCTGATTAAAAGTAAGGGTTTTGACTTAGGCCCTTTTAGCACCAGGCCATAATGATTTTTGTAATTGGCAATTAAAAACTTTGAAGTTTGCAGTACCGCAGCTATTTTTAAATTGAATATAAGAACTTGTAGTCCCCAATGTAAATAAATAAAAAAAATAATTAATTAAGACCCAATTTAAAAGCGGAAAATTTTATTACCCATCGAACAATGGATATCTGTATTCTAAATTTATTTTCAAAGCAAAGCTTATATTTTTTCTGAAGCAACCTAGACAATTGTTATCAATGCAATCGCAGACTGTAGGTATTTGTGCTTCTTCCTTCAACTTACCCTCTGACTTAAACTTGAATTTTGATAATAGCATACATATTTTGGCAACTTTACCACGACTAACCTTCTTGCTCAGTTTGTATACTGGCAACTACACGTTCTCCTGTTCGCGCCGCGTGTCTCGCCTCCTCCATCTCCCTCGCAGCTGCCGCTAGTATGTTGTTCACGGCTGTCTGGGTTGTGGGCATGTCTTCACGACGCCGTCGTCGAACCTCCTCAGCTCGCATCATTGACTGTTGGTACATGTGTATCTGTAATAAGTTTACTAATTACCTCTAGATTTTTTATCGCATATAAGCTCAGTCACATCTCCCCCCTTACCGTAAATAAATAACTAAATATTAAAGTTTTTAGTGGGCAAATATATGTACATATTGTTATGATATGTAAATATTCCAGTGATACGCTATTTAAATTTACGTATTCTTTTAGTTTTATAAATAATTATTAAATTCAATGTTGCATATTAATTTTTGACATTTTACCTGTACCGTGTACTGTATTTGTTTTAACAGAATAACCGTACAAGAAACATTGATCTTATCACACATGTGCTTGCATCAAATCCGCTTCATGACAATAGGAAACAGTACTCCCGTAGCATGTCGAGTACTCGATAAAAATCGTAAGTGAAACAGGAAAAGTTTATTAATGGCAATATTACGAATACTATATTCAATTAGTAGCAGATTGTAAATAATATCCTTAAAAGCATATCGAAATGCAAATTTCGATATCACTACGAATATTATTAATAAATATTACATTTGGGTGTATTTAAACACGTAAATTCCATAACAATATATTGGTATTACGTCGTATTTAAGTTTTATATCATTGATTAAAATTGGTTAAATATTTAAAGTTTATAAGTAGAGGTTTTAATAATTATTCGTAGCATTTGACACATGGCCTCGATTTATTAAGGCGATTAAATATATTTAACATTAAATGTATATCGTAACACTTAAAATAATGTTAACTTGTCAAAATTATATTAACCAGCATGTCGTGATAGTACTGAATACACGAATAGCGTCGAGAGGTGCCGTTTCAAATCCGTGGGAACTTTTTGTTGTGTCAATTTATATCATGAAGTAATTTTTTAATAATTCATTATTGAATTAATAAAAAAATATATATATAAATGTGAAGGCTAAATTTAAACTTCGAACTCTAATCGGAGTGAAAAGTCATTGTATGTTTGATCTCACTCACACAATGGAAATAAAAATTATTAAAAATTAACAAAAGCAAGGTAACGGTATATCAGATGCGCAAAAACTAACAAAGCGTTTGTAACAATCTTAACACTGCTTCGATACCCCTTCCTTTGATTATAAATGGAATTTAGTGTTTTTTTTTTGTTATAGGTGGCAAATGAGCAGGAGACCTGATGGAAAGTGACTACGACCGCCCATGGAAATCTGCAACACCGGGGAGCTTGCAGATACGTTGCCGGCCTTTAAATGTATTGATAGTCGTCCTCACCAAAATAATTTATCATAATAATGTACACGTATTACATACGTAATACGTGTACTCTACCGAAAATAATTTGAGGTGGAAAAAGCTCTAAACGTGAAGGCACAAGATACGTAACATCTTAGTTCCCAAGGTTGATAGCGCATGGGCGATGTAAAGAATGGTTAATTTTTACATTGCTTATGTCTATGGTCGGTGGTGATCACTTACCATTGCTATTTGCAAATCCGGTTACAAATTAAAAAAGAAACCTCGTACTCAAAACAGGAGGTATTTTATATTTTACTTTAACGTATAACTCAACGAACATACTTAAAAATTTTGATTTGCGAGTGTTTCGTCAAAGATTGATGTCTCTCTATCTATCTCATTGAACGAGACACAGAATCGCTTAACTAATCACTCCTTAATATTTATAAAGCCGTATAACGATTAAATCTGAGCAACAACACTAAAAAAACAAAATAAAAAAATTGAGTAAATTAAGCTTAAGTAGCGCAATGGTTTACGGGTCGCCTAGCGATGTAAAAAGTCGCAGGATCGATCCTGACCCCTTGGGCTATTGCCACTAGTGATAAGCTTAAAAGGAGGAGTAAATAAGATTATTAGTAATTCCTTAATTAAACGGGGACATTGCTACTACTCGTTTAAAAAAAAAACTTTACAGTAGTAATATTTATGTGTAACATCCGACATATCATAATGGTAATCAGTAATATTAACTCGTGGAAAATTGGTTGGTTTGTCTATCAAGTCAACTTTAGGACCGCGCGCGCTTGGCCAAATCAAATAGTGCGCGCTTCCGGACTTCCTGTTACAAACTTCCGTCCCCTTTCACGAAATCACATGCCACATATTACAGTAAAAGCGAGTGGGAAGATGTTTAATATCCAAAAAATATTATGAAATTGTTGATGACTTTTAAATTGCCAACAATAAGTGGCAACACACCACAAGTTAGATTAAAATAAAACAATATAATACGTAGTTAACATCCATGGTAAGTCAACTGTAGATACTTCACACGAGAAGTACAAGTTATGTACGATAAAAAGTATATATTATAGAGTTTACCGGACCGTTACAAGCTCTGTATGCGCTTTGTACCGTTTCATTAGTATTGCGAATCTGTTGAACCCTAGGAAAACTTTTTTTCCGGTCTTTGCTTGTTGCTTTGATAATTCAACTTGTTTAAAGTAACGCTATTTATAAACCTTCATAATAGCAGATAAGGTTCTTGTAGAAGGACAACTATGGGTCGTAACTGTTACTCACGCTCTACAATATATTATTCTGTATATAAGATATGTACCTATTAGATTAACAGAGAACATAAATATTTTCAGTTATACTTAAATGTATCAGAATTTGATTTTGAGTTGATAACTCGTATAAATAAAAGCAAAACCTTGGTGGTGAAAACTAAGTGTCGCCTTTAGATTAAAAATTATAATTTTTATAGCATCGATGATTGCAGGTTTAAGCCCAGACAAGCACCAGAGTATCATCATGTTCTTATAATTCATCAAACCTGCACTGGAGCAACGTCCTGTAATTACATCCAAACCTTCTTAAAAGAAGAGGTCTTTGCTCAGCAGTGGGAAATTTAAATATAATTTACTAAATATAAGTTTCAAATTTTTTTTACAAAAACGTTGTTTATTTTCACAACGATATGTATGTATGTACACATTAATTTTCTTATATATTATTTGTAAATAAGACGAGGACTTGTTCATTTATCAACAGAGAAAAGAAAATACTATTCAACGCGGAAATGCCTAATGAACCTCTCCCCGAGTCGTCATTTGTAACGGAAATATTTTTTATTTAAAACAGGTAGACTTGCAATTGGTTACCTAATTGTAAGTGGCCGCCACAATCCATAGACTTCGATAATTAGAAAAATGTAGGCATCCCTATGATGTTGTCTCTTGTGCCTGTAGTTACACCCTCTCACCCTTCAAACCGGAACCCAACAATACTAAGTATTCCCGTTTTTGTGGTAGACTATGATGAGCTCCTGGTATCTATCCGAACGGACTTTGAGTAAGCCCTACCAACAACTAAACTAACTATAATTATGGATATTTATATAACGTAACCCAACGAAATAGAGCATAGAATATTTACCTACACAAAGACCCTCATGCATGTCGTAGTATTAACATAACGGAATGTTTAATTTATAATATAAAATATATTATCCCAAACTAAATTCGTTGTGAAAAATTGTTTAAACTTTGTCGAGACGAAGCGTAATAGATCTTACGCTTATATTTTTTGTAAGTCGTTATTTTTAATTATAATACAGAACACGATTCTTCACAATTGTCAAAATATAGACCGTTAGTTACAAATGTGGTTTTGTGTTAAAATAATGGCGTTTCGAGTTCAACGACCTTATATAAGATGACGTAGCATTTTCATCGCCAAATATGTAAGTCTTTGTGAGAGGTCATATCTATTTAGTAAATAAAATTTACAATTAGTTTTTTCCGTTTAAGAACACGACTCTAAATTAGACTAAGTCAAAGATTAGATAGAATTATATGTAAACTTTTTTCGACTAAAACTTTTTTAAATAATAACATGTAGGTACAATTAATAATACAAGAGTTTTTATGAAGGAATTAATTACTTATAAAATTATATATGACTTGTTACCTTAAGTAGTTGTACCAAGAGTGTGTTCTTAAATTCGTGAGTATTTTTTTAGCAATAAGTCGCAAGTTAACAATGGCAGTAAAAAAGCTTTACAATTATTTTTAGGTTATTTTCAAATTCATTTACATATCACTTCTATCATAATTATAACATTCCTAACATATTTTATTACATGGGAACTCTATACTTGAGCTGACTCATTCGTTAATATAGTTAAACTTTTCTGATGTTGAAATAGTATTCTAAATTTAATATGGGTAGGCTGGCTGGTAAATTGAGTATCCGATGATAAGAGGCCATCACCGTCCATAGACATTGGCACAGTATAAAATATAATTTTGGGGCTAAGATGTCCCTTGTGTTTGTAGAACACATATGTGGTACCATCTTGAGATTATTCTAAACATGTGAAAGAAATATGTAATCATAATATATCATCATAAATAAAAATATAATTAAAACAATAATATTAAATATAACGTATATGATGATGCGATCTATTTTTTTTTTAATTAAGCCGCGGCAGGTTTGAGAAGGTTACACTCGGGTTGGTAACAAACGGATGCATTTGATATATTTTTTAATTTGGTTTATCCTCGTGATGATTTTAAGATCTGCTTTACCTCTTATAAAAAATACAATTAATCATGTGATTTCTTTTAAATTTCATGAAAACCATTACTTTAATAGTAACTGCTGGTCATGGGTTTGGTTAAGAAAATATTTTTAAAACGTAGTCCACCACGCTGCTCCATTCTAGATTAGAGAATAAACCTGTCACAGAATTTCATCCGCCCCTATTATCTTTACAATGTTTTCTTTCACCGCCGACCACGCAATAAATAACGATATCAAAACTCAATGGCGCACGTATGTATTTGAACCTGCGACCTTCGGTTTATCTACCTGGGAGCGAATTCTACTAATTCATAACGGTTACGATACGTCTCCGATCCAACGTCGACCGAACTGCAACTGGATCGTTATTAGTACTTGTAGAATAATAGAACGGCAACGATTATGTTTCTATTCGATTGCGATTTTGTGACAATTTTATACTAGAATTGACCCCTGTTCTATCAATAAGGCCATTTCGGTTATATAATTTAAAAAACTGACTATAAGTACAAGTTTTTTTAAAATTTAAATAACATTTTTTATTTTATTGCTTTTGTTATCCTAGCTTTTGTAATCTGATGTTCAGGTTGATTAATGTCCACAATAAATATGTTTAGACTTGACTTCCTGACCCATATTCAAGTTTTTAACTCATCAGCAAGTTACATTGCCTAGAGGGAGTCAATAAAAACGAGATAAAATACTTATACAAGCGCTAATTTGAATTTTACAACATTTAATGTAAAGTCACCCGGTTGTAAGATAGATTCAACTGAAAAAAACCTGCAATTTAGTTGTTTATCTTCTTCAGTTATGATATACATAATCACTTCTTAAGCTAATACCCATATGATTCCGGCACTAACCGCCCTTAGACAGCCACCGTCTGAAAATGCATCATATCGCAGCCCTCCACAACCCTTTCCATGATGTTCTATTAAAATATTTTAAGTCAAAGGTCAGTTTAAGCCAAAACGTATCCCTATCATATAAATGTTTAAATCAATTTCCATAAAACTTTGGGATTTTGGGATTTTACATAATATTGAGAATATTTATTTAATCCGAACAGAATCTCAGGATTCTTAAAAATAAATCAAGCTTAAGTTAAGTTTTTTTAATTAATATAAGTTAAAAATTTAAGGGGATATAAGATACTTAAGTTTAAGTACATCTGTTATGGTTCAGCCGTTCGTGACGAAAGCGCCCAGACCGGAGATTTTCTCTCCAACAGCGTTGACGCAATTAACTATATTATATTTTACAACATATGAACAAGACCAACTGGATTTCTACATAAATAAAAAACAGGAATTGAAACTATTACCACTTGTATTGGTAGCCGATTTGTTTGCGCCAGATAGGAAGAAAAACTAAGCGGAACCTATCTATCTAATATTATAAATGCAAAAATAACTCTGTCCGTCTGTTACGCTTTTGCGGCTAAACCGCTTAACCGAATTTGATGAAATTAAATTTGGTATGAGGCAAACTTACAACACAAGGAAGGTCATAGAACACGTGGGCGAAGCCGTGGTCGAAAACGAGTATGTTATAATTATAGATCTGTCCACTCATGAAGGCGCGCCCCTCCAAGTTGAATTATCGTGGTGCACGTTGCAGCACTGAGACATCTTGTAAGTACGAACTTCGCTAATACACGCTGAAAATTTAGTGTGGAGAGGCTCCTTCGTGACTGAATAGTAACAATATACTAACATTAAAATAATACAACAAAAAATAAAAGTCGTCTCGAAGCACCCAGCCAATATAAAACATCTAAATTTGTAGATAGTAGGCGTAAGATTAATATAATATAATTTTGCTACGAAAAAGCACCGATGTATTTACTATATAGTATTTACACAAGACACACAGGCATAAGAGAGCGTCATACCGTCTGCCGTCACGGCATGCGAGTCGGCCTTACCCCCAAAGAGCGCCAATACATGATTTACATAAAAAAATAAAACTCGAATAAGATCGACTAAAGATTGTCCAATAAAAAGTTGTCTGGCCATAATTTCTTAATAAATTACTTGCATGATAATTGATACCGATTATGGGCACGTAGGTAATATTTAACGGATTTAAAACGAGGATATTACCTGAAGAAAGCGTGTTCGAACCCGAACAAGCAGTTACTTTTTCATGTTCAAACTTCGTACTCCGTAGGGTATAAAAACATCGTAAGGAAAATGCACGTGTCGGGAAAATTCGGTTCCAAACCTTTTCCTTAATAGACAGT
This sequence comes from Vanessa tameamea, assembly GCF_037043105.1. Taxonomy (NCBI): domain Eukaryota; kingdom Metazoa; phylum Arthropoda; class Insecta; order Lepidoptera; family Nymphalidae; genus Vanessa; species Vanessa tameamea. The sequence continues at coordinate 9,911,205 of NC_087325.1, forward strand.
GTATACATACAAGTAAATTGTTAACTTTGTTTAAAATACAATATAAACATTCAGTTGGAAAATATGATTTTATATTCTATTTTAAAATGTATCTTGATTGGATTGTCTGGAAGGAATGGCTAATTAGCCATAAGAACTTCCTTTGTGCTACACATTAATTAGCTCTAAGCACTTTTCTGTATTATTTTCTTCTGGTGTACAATAAAGTATAAATAATAATTTATCCATTGCAAGAACACTGTAATCCAGTACCTACCGTTGTTGTTTTTATAAACATATAGCATAAGTTTATTTTAAGAAAATGAATTAAAAACAAGATTGATATTTTTTCTTATAACACTAGTTATAAGCAAATTTTCCATTTAATAACATACATACGATTATAATAAAAATAAAACAAAACTAATGAAATAAGTTATCGTGTGGGTGATACAATATTTTTTTTATTATTATAGCCCAAAGTTATCAGAAATTCAATATTTATCTTGAATTTAAGTAATGTTTTATATTTAAATTTGATAATACGGCTATAAAATATACGTAAGAAAAAAAAATCATAAAATTTATATATAATTTTGTGTTAATACGTATTCAGTATAACAATAATAATATACAATCGGTTTATGATCGGATTGGATGCGTTTGATTATGGTGCTTCATTTAAAAAGGTCATATAGGTTGGATTTTTCAATTAACAAATAACGTTTTATTAACATTTATCTTGTATCAAAACAATGTTATCTGCACACACATACATACATTGAGATATCCTCTGGGATAGATCATGTGATAGAAAATTGATTAGCGACTTAAAATCGGTTTTTATCGTAGAAAATATGGTGAAAGCTGCACTCATTCTCCAGCTTAATTTTAGGCTTATTTTGGTGACGTTACTATGTTTTACTATATACAGTAGAATTCGTTTATAATGACATCGAAGGGAATTGACAAACACGTCATAATAACCGGACGTCATACAAAACGTTTTGTGAAAAAAATATATATATAAACATATATATTTTGCACGTAATAAGTACATACGAAACTTGTATGTATGTACTATATTTTTCATATTTTAATGTAAGTACTCTGTAATTTTTGTCCGCTTTTGTTGTTTTAATTTTTTTGTAAATACTATTGTGTATAGAAGACATAGCCATGGTCAAATTATCATTTTCAATATTGCTATGAACAAATCTGCAGACGACCTTTGAGTGACAATTACTTACTCAGATTAAAAACAATGAGCCAGGTGCCGAACGTCGCCGGGAATATTACCGAAGGTGTAAAGAATCATGTCGGTCACTATAACCGGACATAATTTATAATACATGGGTCATAATAAGCGAACTGTCACTATAAGGAAAGTCATTATATCCGACTTTTTTACAAATAATTTTATATGAGAACCAAACTTCATGGTGTAAGTACGTCACAATAAACGGTTGGTCAATATAGGCGAAGTCATTATAAGCGGATTCTACTGTATATTAATATAATCATAAGGAAAAAAATATATCAACATTTTATTTTGCTACACGTCACATTCCTTTATTGTTTTTCTTTAATTATAAATGCTTTTTTTAAAAATCGAAAAATTATTTTTCTAATTTGACGGGACGTGATCTCCAACTTTTTTTTGTTCACGGCTACGACGACAATTGAAACGCGCTTGACTCGATTGATCCTTAATCTATTTATACAACCGCTCATGAGATATTGTTGTGCCGAGTTTCCGTGTTTTCCGATGTTCCGAACACAGTTTTAGGGATTTTGCATTGCTACACTTCCGGTATAGCAGTGCAAACTCCCTAAAACTGTGTTTTGCTGTGAATCTGTTGACGGGAAAACTCAACGACTTTTAACGACTCGAGGTCTGAAATCAAAGCCTAAGGATATGCTTTATAAGCCCACTGGACCACCAAGCCAGTAAATATAAATGATGATAAAAAGTATCATGGTCTGGTATCGAGTTGAAAAAGCTTAGACTTCAAATAAACCCGTAGTCTACAAAGTACGTTGGGGAAAAATCTAATCTACGTGCACAATAAAAACAACTGACACTTTCATTAGACCCACGAATGGCGTGACGCGATACGTTACGTTCCACGACTGAACTCTCGAAACGACGAACTTGATGTGTTTTTCTGATATTTTTTTAAATGGCAACAATATTGTTATATGGCTATTTTTTTAAATAAATTCATCTAAACACGATGAACTCAAAAAAGACCAAACATATTTTCGTAAAGTTTTCACGAATAGACTGAGTGAATCGCGAGAAAATAATAAATGTATAAACTTGTGTAAGGTTTTGTGTAAATTGACTGAAATATCACGATGGTTAACAAAGATTGATTGATTAAGATGGTTGAAATTATTGTTGAAAAAATCGTGCCGACTGATACCTTCACCGGAGTGTCCCTTAAATCAATCGTTATATAGGTATATATTACGATATACCCAAACGTTTTATGTAGACCCTTGCTCGTATTAAATAAATAAGTGTTTGCAATTCATTTCATCAGTACTCGTATTGGAGGATAAAAACCCGCATTGGAGTAGCTTGGTGGAATTAATTCCACACATTTATCCTTAACAGGAGACGAAGATTTAGCTCAGTAGCAGCACTTACACTATGGTAAAAAAAAAAAACTTCCTTTATTAATAATTGGGGACATCACAAGTAAAGTATAAATGGAACAAAAAGTCAGTGCACAGACTCCAAAGAAATGGATTGGTATCTTCGTTAGACTTCATAAAAGCATATGAATGTAATCTATATAGCATTTATCACCATATTATGTAGTTTCCGGTAACCTTCGACATTCAGGACCAGCAGAAGAAACAGAGTTTTATTAAAGTATCCAAAATAAATTGCATCTTAATTTACAGGTACGTAGGCACACTGCACATGCATTTTTCTCTATAAGGGTGCGTCGTTGTCAGGTTAAAGTCCTACAGTGATAACCATTTGTTTTTTTTAATTGTGTAAAAGTATAGATAAACAATAACCGTCTTCAAAATTGATTGGGACCAAACAGGAAGTATAGGGCATACCATATCAACATAAATAATTTCCTGAACCCGTTCATAAGTGACATAGTTTTGAGGTAACAAACAAAAAAAATACAACTAAATTGATAACCTCTTTTATTTGAAGTTGGTTAAACATACTTGACATAATTATAACCTCAAACATCTATATATACATATCTACATATAAGTTTTTTTAACCATTTTGTTTGAAACCATTTGCAAAGCTAAATATGATAAAACTCTGAATAATATCTAGTTTTTATAGTAATATTATAATTTAGTTTAAAAAGAGGTAATTAATTAAAAATTATAGATATGGACAAGTACTATCACTCAAATTGAGTAACGAGATTTAAGCAAGCGATTAATGTACGATAAATTATTCATATGTTTTAGGCGTAGCTACGTTATTTATTTTTATATATTCCTTATGTTAATTTAAACGACTTCGTATTTAATATAATACATTTGCGCAAATGATCTTTTTCGCGCGTTTTTGTGCGTAGATTATAATCTGTCTGATAGTACGGGCCGTAACATTAGTACTGCGAGTGTAAAATTAAATAAATGAGTAATACTTCCCGTCATTATTAAAGTTCATTAATGCAAATTCAACTATTGTACGTAATTGTTTCCGCAGATGTTTACATAAGATGAACAAAACATTTTATGTACTCATAAAAAATATTATGTTAAGCCGTAACAGGATATCGATTTTAGATCGCTGATTCATTTTTTTTTTTATTAGATACAAGTCAGGAATTAATAAATCACTGACTGAGAATGCGAAAAAAAAAGTTTTGAAATATCAAAACCAGTTTTGGTTAATTTTAAAATTATCGTCAGTGAAAAAATATTTTTAAATTATTGAATACCAGTATTATTTGGCGAAAGTTATGACTTTTATATAATAAAATGCGTTAAGAAATAAATACACTAAAAATAAACGTGTAAAGTATTCAGTTTCGAGAAAAATGACTCAGTGCCCATTACGTCATTTCATTCAATTTAGCAATCACGCGTAAGACTTAAATTAATCTTAATATACATAGATGAAAAATTATTACACAGTTTTAAGACGAACCGCAAACATGTGCCGTTTTTTATTATATAAATAATTATAAAATAATTGGGACCTATCTGGAAATTAACATTATAATAAAAGAGAAACAAATTATCTACGCATATAATTATTTAAACAATCTCGAATGTTCAGTAGAAAGTATAAAAAAAATAATGATTGTACCGACATTTCCAACGTCATGTTTATTTTATGATAATTTTAGCGATAAGCAACAAATCACAAACAAATATAAATTCTGTTAATTAAAAAATTTCGACACACGGTAAAAAAAATGGTTTATAAAAAAAATATTAAAACGTTTTTGATTAATGCGTCTTTATATTTTAAGCAACGTTATTTAGACATTTTTATGCTTTAATTTTCTCTCTGAGGTGGTTTATTTATATTACTTTTAAATAACAACTGTTCCGACCACAGACATTTAATATTTTTTCCTTTTTTTTTCGCCGTTAAGGTCAAAGTCTTCAAAGTATTGTCTAGCACGCTTAATAGTTATTCTGTTTAAAATATTTTGTATTAAATTATTTTTGTCCAGACGTAGGTAAAATAAAAAAAAACATATTAAATATGAACTAAACATTAAATGCCGACATTAAATAAAACGTGGCGCAATATTATATTATTTATTATTCATTACTGCTCAACCCACAACAGACTTAAACAATGAATGTTTTATTTTCATTCAATACAACTCACAAGTATTAATATGAAAACATCTGATTTCATTGCGATTGAATTTTTAAAAAAATCATTACTAAGAAATGTTCGATTGCCCTTTAAACATTTTAAGAATAATTAATTGAATATAATTTAAAATCTATTCAAGAACATTTTGTTTTATGCATAAGTTTATAATTGCACATACATAGACTATACTACTAAAGATGTGATGTTAACAGATAATATATACAGTACCAATATATAGTTCTTTATCTTTTTTTTTTAACAATTATAATCGGTGTTTAAATTTATCCCATATACATAAGTTTTATACCTTTAATATAAAAATACTGGTTTATTTATTTCACAGACAGCCGCGACCAATAATTCAACACATTCGAGATTAAAGAGCTAAGATATTATAAACCCTATGGCCTATAGCATAATATGCTTATGTGCGTCACGACACGACCTAGGACCGGCTTTTTCAGTCCACCGTAAAAGAACAAAATGGACGAAAAAATACAAATCTGACAGAATCAGTCCTACATTTTTCTCTTTGTGGTACAAGGATTTGTTTTAGCTTTTAACCAAAGGGCTGTGTTATTCGATTTCATTGGCGAGAATTTTTTTTAATAGATTTTTTTCTCGATACTCTATGTTACGGGGTGTACCTGTCGTATATCATGTAGAGCTAAGATTGAAGCAATGTGTCCCTATCTAAAGATACATTAATTAGCAGCTTATATAAAATTAGTAATTTATGCCCGTTTAAAGAATAACAAATAAATTTAATAATTATCAAAATGATAAGTAAAAATCCACTTCAATACTAAATTTTACTAAAAACTGACGAGTCATTCGATTATGATTCAATAACAAACATCTACACACAAACTTTCTCATTTACAATTTAGTAAGTTAGTAAGTTAACAATCCATTCACTGCTTTACTACGCGATGGGTGAATATATTTTGTCTATACAATAAAATTTATTATGTAATATCTTTCACCATGTCAAGTATCCATCTATCATCTATCATCCATAACAAACCACGTTTAAAAAGGGATATTACTATGCTCTGATATGATGAAGGAGCCCTGTATTTTTTGATAAGATTAGGTGGCATTTGGATAGCTCTTAGATTCCCAAACAAAAGTTCGTATTAGATAAATAAACTCAAACTCGTAAACACATCGCATTTTAATTTTCAGCAGTTCAATTGAAATTACGTACAATCATTTCTTACTAATTAACTAAACCCTAAAGATTATTTTTTTTATAAGTAACTCTATAGATAACGAAGAGTCTTAAGAATCTAAGAATTCTAAATAATAAACACACATTGTTTTATCAATTCCTTACCGCGATAATAGCATATAAATTATATGGTTATACACAAATAATTTTAAACGAGTTCAATAAAAATAATATCAAATTAAATCAAAAGGTTTAAAAATCAACAAAAATATTTAAATGCATATTGGAAGCCTCGAAAGTAAAAAAAAAAAACTGCATGATGCATGTGAAATTTTGTCGCCGATTATGTTATTAAAAATGTTTTCCATTAAAAAACATTTTATTTAGAGTGCATTTTTTTTTTGAATGAATTATGTTTAAAAGCGTCGGTTTGAATTAATTAGGATCTTTGCTTTTAAAAAGATAAACATCAAGCCTAATTACCATTTGAAGACCCAATTACTATAACTAAGGTATTTTACAAATTATAGGAATGTAATCATTTTTATCAAGTACGTGTTTCGTAATTAAGGTCGCAGTTTTATTGTAAAAACGTTTAGGAATCTTGCCGAAAATTAAAGCTCAGCTTAAGGTTTTTCTGAAGCTATACAATTCACATTAACAATCATTGCTAATTTAATGGATGAAATATCAAATAAGAAATAAGGTTTAACCTAAATAAAAATATTAAACTGTAAATATATTTAAACTGCTTTTTTTATTTTAATCTGTATATATATAATATATTTAATGAAATATTTGCAAAGCAACTATTTAAACTTTAAAACCTTTTATTGTACTTATTATTTATGTACATTAAAAGCATATCAAACAATATTTAAATACAAGTATAGTTTGGAATATTTAATTTATTTATAAAATATTCAGTACAAGTACTATTAATAATGATGAAACATCAGATTGCTATTTATTGTTTAAATAAGAACAAAGGAAGTTGAAACCATATGACATTGGTTAAAAGCAAAAACAAAATATTATATCATAGCTATTTTATTATTTTACTGTATCATATTTATATTATATTCATTTTTAAATTTGTATATATATATTAATTTTAGCAGCCATTTTGAATTAGATATAATCATTCTTATTTTAACCTCCATGTTTAGCTTTTTATAATGTATATATAATGTTATTTTATTAATAATGGTTTGGCTAATTTATACAAAGTTTATTATTTAATATTTACCGTTTAAGTAAAAAGTCAACGCCAACAGTAAATTTAATTTATATAATATATATTTTTTTAATAATCAAAATAGTTATCTACAACGTAGGTAATTAAGCCCCGGGTTCCTTCACATTTTATTGCTAGACAATTGTAATTTAAAATACATTGTTGCAGAATAAAATTAAAAAATCTGTAATATTTTTTGCATTTATATACAAGAAACTTAATTCCAGTTTTAAACAAGCTCTACAAGTATTTCAGATCTAGACTTGAATTCTAATGCCAGACCTGTTGATTGTCCTTTAGACATTGTGTTATATCAGCTTTGAACAAGTTATCTAATAAACTTGCTTAGGTTTAACTATATTACTTCATTCCTCAAATGTTTAAACATTTTATACCTACTATATGAAATATTATAAGTTACAATTAAGGGATTAATTAATAATATTCTTTCTAGATATTTATCAACAGAGCTTTTTGTCATCTAAATTTGTACCTTCGAATTAAACTAAAATTTATCTCACCTGTTTCAACCTCTCGACATCTGTGCGAGCTTGAGGGTATGTCTGTGATGTGGAAACTGTTGCTGACGTAGTTGCAGTTGCTGTGGAAGCAGCATTTTGTCCATAGGCGGGATATTCCAAATTCACATTCAATAGCTGCGCAGCATTATCACGGGCCTCATAAGCAAGACCTCTGATTTCCAGTTCTGAAGCTGTGTGCATCAGTGACTGAAGATCCAATTCTTGCACATCCACAGAACCCTTGTACATGAACTCAACCAGGAGATTTATCTCCGAGAAGGGTATTCCTTTTAGAATCACGATGGGGTGCTGACATGGGTTGTCCCTAGCAGGAGTTATTTTTTTCATATATTCAACATTTCACTAAATAACAACTTTATCAGTAATCATTTATAAATTGAATAATAAATTATCTGGATATTATTAAGTGGACATTAATTTTTTTCTTATCATTAGATAAAACTATTATTATAAAATTATTTTTATATAACTAAATTGTAATACTTAAATGATTTTCTTACTTTTAGTATTTTACGTTAATTTTCCATACATTTTTTATAATTGTACATGCAAAATTAATAAAATAATACTATGATTCATTTTGAAATTACTCATTATTTGTAATGAACAGACGCAACAGTGACTATTGGACTTACTTGAATATCTGTTCGAAGTAAGGGCTACACGCTGAAAGGACGAGTTTGTGCGCCTTAAGAGTCCCATCGCGGCAGGAGAGCGTCACGTCTGCCAGCGCTGACGACGAGTAGATGGTCGTGAACAGCTGGCTCAGGTTCTGCAGGTGGTTGTTCCACTTCAAGTGGAACGTCTTATCGCTCACGAGCCCCTGCATCTGCACCACCACAAACACTATCAAGCACAAATCACTCACTTCTGTCCGTAAAATAAAAAAATCGACAGAAAACCGTCTCTGCTGCGACCGCTACATAAAATTATAATTATTACAACTTATTTTTAGAACGATGCCCGTAAAAAACACTATACGTACGCGGTATGACAGTGTAATACTGTAGGTACGCGCCGCCGACGGAATTTAGAGCTATAAAATTTTATTTATATTATATTCGGCAAAACGGAAATTTTGAATTAAACCATCGCAGTAAATATTTCTCACCTCGTATTCACTTTTCCTACTTCCCAATTTTTCACAAATAACACCGAAACATTTCACAAAATTTTTAAATACTTATTATGTTACACAGAAAGCCGTGTCGTAAAAAACAGAGTGGGGCACGCCGTGGCCCCCTCCTTGCCCCGGCCCCCTCGCACACAATCAATATACGGAATATGAGAGCGCGGCGCGCCGCCTCGCCCCCCCGCATGCTTTATTATACCGTAATTAAATATATACAACTTTATAAATTGTACACTAACGTTCATACATTCCAAGTGAAAAGGTTCAAAGTTAAGTTATGCTAGTCATTTTATAATTTAATATTGAAATAGAAGATGAATTTATTCGACGTCTTACATGAAACACCTGCATTGATTTTCGTTGCACAGGTGTTTTTAATTTAATTGTAAATTTTGAATCAATGCGTCTACTGCAACTGTGGCTTAGTGTGCGCGCTGCACATTAATTTTTTTATAGCTTATGAAGAAATATAATTATTTTTGTTTGTATATATTTCAACCCAACTTGGCCCCTTCCTAATAATAAATTGTCGGGTGGGAAGTATGTGTGTAAAAAGTACTTCAATCTCTTTTCACAACATGCACAGACGCACGCACACATAGACAATAGATATAATAGACGGATTCAGAGTCTTCTTTTTATTAGATTCCATCCTTTCGTTTACAAGTACCTGCCGCAGAATGCATTTCTATACTATATGTACCTACATTGTATAGACAATATGTTATAGGGGTGGGATAGTAAACATCTATATTGTACGTATGTATGTTGAACACATACATATATAATATTATTATTTATAACATGGACTTGAAAGAGAAGGGCGCATGAGCGTTTGCATGAATAATATTTCTACCCATTACCCACACCACAAGCAATATTAATATTAAGGTGGGTTTGTTCTATTTACTTTTTGTTTTGTACCGCGTTACCGTAACCGTAGACTCGAGTTGTATTTCCATCTTAGATGTGTAACTTAGATGCTTATTATTTAACATTATATTATTTTTTTAATATATAGTTATTGCGCATTATATTTAGACATCAAACATATTATTTGTTGTATAGTGACTGTTAAATCTATAGCTATTCTTATTAAATATATATTTATATATTTGTGTTAATTAATGGTATACTTAACTTTTCTATAGATTGAATCTTATACTATTTCGTACGTTAGTTTAATAAATGATAAAGTTATAATTTATAGCCGCCCAGTATCAATCACCGTTTTAAAGAAAAAGCATTGAATAATCTAGTCACTTTGTTTTAAAATACTTTAATAAAATTACAATACATTATACTGACCATTCATATTTTCAGTGGTTTTGTTTCTAAAATGTTTACATCCAAACGAATTACGATAGAGCCGGTTGCCGGCACCGTGCTACTGTATGTAAGGGCGAAAATATCGGGAATCGCTCCAATCGAATAAATGACTTACACGTCCATTAATAATTAAATTATAGGTAGGTACTCTGGATAAAGAAATAAGAAACAGGCGTTGCGCTATACGCTTAATCTGTGATATTTAAGTACTAATATAATTATAAAGCAAGATTTAACACCATTGTTATCTTATTTAATTTGGCTTTAAGAAAAAAAAGAACGATAAAGGTTGCTTTAGAAAAACTTTTTGTTTTAATAATATCTTGCATTCTTGTTCTTAAAACATTACTTTTATTACAAGAGTAATAGAATACAATTCGTTATATATTGCACATGAGGAACGTTTTTTAATCGAACTTAATAATTCTGCATTAAAATATATAACAATATAATTAAACGATTAATAAATTAACAACACGTTTAATTTTTATTTAGATCAGGTACTTTTTTTTTTGTTGAATAATTATTTATCAATTCAACAGAGGGCGACACCTATTCATCTGTGTGTAACCTATACTCATGTGATGTTTCGCAACAAAATAAATTCATTATTTTTTATTTAACCGTTTCAAAATAAAAGGAAATATGTTTATTATTTTACTTCTAACAATTTATCTTGAGTAATTGAATTTTAAAAAATACTTAAATAGTTTATATTGTAAATTAAACATAATACTGTACTATAATGTTATCACATCATTAGTTAGTTTATGTTAATATAATAGTCGCCTTCTATGATTACTCGGTAGGCAAAAGCATACGTTTGTTCACTACTGTCTGGCAGTTTTAAAATGTAATATCTTAGTGAAGGTTTTAGTTACTAATTTTATTTAACTTTGTGACAACTGTCAGGTGACAGATGCAGCAAATTGCAAGGTAAACGTCATACGAGCAATTAGTACGAGATCCGGCTACAGAATCAGTGTACCGATCGAGTGTTTGCTAAAAACCAAATTTTTACACATATTTATGATTAGGAAAATTTATATCTACCAGGTTGCCGATCAAAATGTGGCCGCTAGTATTTTTAATTAAATTATTAATAATTCTTATTCCGTCATAAATTTCTTTGACTTGTTTTTTTAATAAAATATCGTCCACTTTACGGCAACACCTAGAAAGACTGAAAAATCAATAGACGCGCTATTTAGTCTAAGATCCCGATCTTAGACTAAATAGCGCGTCTATTTGAAATTAAAAAAATGGCAAATGTCTCGTGAAACCATGCCAGGTCAAAAGTTGCAAGATCCGAATTCAAGTGCGAGTGTGTCGCAACAAACCTCCGCAAGCATAGGTCGCCATGCTAATAACGGAAGCTACTGCATTTTTTCTTCAAACACCCACGATTATATATACAAGTGGGTAAAATTACTAACTTATCGATTACGGATAAAGAGCTGGCTCTAGTAGGAACTGAACAGAAAGTGTTGCTACTTGCTAGCAATTAGCATGATTTTCTAATGTCATTTACATTACCTACAATCAAAAATTTGATAAAAATCCGATTTTTTATAAATCCATATTCTTCCATATTTTATGTATAATAAAATCAATATTTTACCCATTCTATTTCGGAAACCGTGGAACGGTATCTGGATCAGTTAGTGCAATCATTGACATCATATACGTGGATTCCAGTATTATTACTTTACGGTAAAATTTCGAAGTAGTAGTTGTTTCACGCGGTCGTAGGGCTTGGTGCAAGCCCGTATAGGGTACCACCCAATCATCATATATTCTACCGCCTAATATCAATACTTTAGTATTTTGTTAAATTGAAGGATAACTTAGCTAGTGTAACTACAGACAAAGGACTTAACATCTTAGTGTCCTTAGTAAGGTTCGTGGTAATTGGCAAAGTAAGGAATGGTTAATATTTCTAACGTCATATACCTACAGATATTCACCTACAGATTGTATAAAAAAAATGCAATGCAAATTGATAAAGATTGCACAAATATGATAAGCCTAGGCATACCTGCGAAAGGTATTACAAGCTTATAAGACAAAAGTACTATTTATATTTCTGTCGATGGGCATGATAAGTAACATAATATGTCTTGCAGTGTTCAATTTTGATGTTGCTTTATTCATTTTATTATGTTAATTTAATCTGTATTTATTAATATAATTGATGTAGAATAAAATATTATAATTATTCAAATGAAACATTAACAATCATTAGTAATTTAGAAAATAATAACAAATAGTATTTTGAATTTAATTAAATCATCTGCTTAATCAAATTAATTAAAAATAAATGACACAAAAATAAATTTTTCAGATACCAGGGTAACAATAAATATACCAAAAAACAAAACTAAATGTTTATTTATGACAATCTAAAAAAAATTTGCATTAAAAACACACTTGGCTGTGACACAAGGTGAGGAAAACTAAATCACAATGGTGAAAATCTTGTATTGATTTGAAAAATCATAATTTATTCTTTGTAAGGCAAGGCTGGCAGAAGTTTTCCTTCACATTTTCCAAAACCGATTCGGACACCCAGCTCATTAACACAATAACCTCGGAGTATAACAGTGTCTCCATCTTGTAGGAATTTTCTCTCTTCACCATTTTGCAAGCGAAGAGGTTTTGTACCTTTCCAGCTAAGTTCGAGCATGCTCCCATATGAATCAGATGTCTGTAAATATAATTTTAAAAAAAGTAACTGCATGTAAATGTTCCACTATCAGCTTAGGTATAGGGCTCTCGCTTTGGAGTTAATTCTATCAGGCTCCAATACCGGTTGGTGGGATACACATGTGCTAGAATTTTATTGAAATTCTGCACATGCATATTTCTTCTCGATTTTTTCTTTCACAATGTTTAAATTATAAACAAATTATAATTTTAATTTGAATACTTAATGGTCTTAATGTTATGAAATTTTATATCTAGGCAGATATAAAATATAGTTCTAAATGAAAGCTTGACTTTGTCTAAAATGTTCTTAAAGACTAATAATATTTAAATAAATATCAATCAGCAGATGTTTTACTTAAAAATTAGGTGTTTCATAAATGTGAATGGTCTTTAATCTGAATGTCATTCATTAGTTTCTATTACTTACCTGCTAAAATATATTAAGAAATATTCATGTATTTTTTTTATTACAAGGGAGTCGTTACTGAAATTATTTTATAAATTAGACAAAGTTTAGAAAAATATAAATAACTTACGTCACCGCTAATAGTCCCAGAACCTAACAAATCGCCAGGACGCAAGTTGCAGCCGGTTATAGTTTGTTGAGCCAGCTGTTGCTTTGCTGTCCAATACAGAAAGCGGTAGTTTGATCGGCATATAGTGGTCATCACTGATGATTTCTCAGCTAAAATAAAATATAAAACATTTTTATTGTCCTGACTAGGTATACTTTATTCGTGTATCTCTGTAGTTTTTCTTCCTAATAATTGGCATTTCAAATTTACAATATTCTGTTATTATTACGATGATATACTCCATTCCACGTAAAATTTTTTAAACGGTAATATTTGATTGAAAATAATATCATATGAAGTATTAAGTGGCTATGTACCTATCAATTTTATATAAATAGTATAACAAAAAATACAAATCGAAAAGTTGGGTTTCTAGAATATGCTTAGAAATTAGACCATACCTACCTGTTTATTGTTTGGTTCTAAATGAAATGAAATATGCTGCACATAACGAATGTGTAGTTGGAATTATTTTGTTTCGGCGTATAAAAAAACTGTTAGATTTTTCGCCTAGTACATTAATAATATGAACGAATCAATAGAATTGTATCTACGTGACGAGCCAATTTTTCGAAATTTAACAATATAGCTAAGAATAATTCATTGCACATACTATAAAAATGTTTAATAATGATGATTAAAAATTAAAGAAATATTATTTGTACAGAAATAAACCTTATTGTTTGGAATAAAAGGTTTAAAATCGGATGTTGTTGTTTTCTGTACTTGTGCGAATAAAATGGCAATATTTTTTCATACGTGAGTGAAAGAGACAAGTAATGAGAGTTCCAAGTTTCGTACGTGTCTCCTTATTCTGCGACCGGAATAAAACAATAGTATGGAACAAACAATGAAATACATATGTTATAATATTTAAAATAATCATTGATATGATTGAAACTTACACTTCAAGTCCACCTCTAGCTTAATATCAAAGTTGAATTTGTCGTCATGCTGCAAGTAAGGGAACGGAATTGGATCTTGAGGGTAGTTATCCACAATGTAAGGGCGAAGTGCTTCTACTGTCACAATCCATGGTGATATAGACGTGCCCAAGTTTTTGGCTGTGAATGGTCCCAGTGGTATGTATTCCCATTTTTGGATATCGCGAGCTGGAATTATAAATTGTGTATGTTTACAGTCCGCTTACAGATAGAAATTCAAAATAATGATTAATGATTTCAATTGATTTAAGACGAATTGGACCTCACACATAATTATCGTGAATAATCACGAATTGTACAATTTGAGCGTTTTGTCTTTATTAATTTGTCTTTATGGCTATTTTTAACTTAATAATAAGTTTACTGTATAATAATTGTACAAACCACTCCAATCGTTCATGAGGACAAATCCAAAAATGCGATCTTCAGCTTGTTTGGCTGTAATCCTTTCTCCAAGGGCAGTCGGGGGTCCACCAATGAAGCAAGCCATTTCCAGTTCAAAGTCCATCAGACGACATGGACCGAAATGAGGGTCGGCTCCTAAAAGACACAGAGGATCCGCAATTTAGATATGAGGTGAATTATGTTTTTAACTTATTGATCTAATACCTAGCTAGTAATACTGCAGAGTACTCTGGATCGGGCCAGTAAGTTATTCTGTCAAGAAATAATTTGCTTAAATAAACCAGCGCTTGATCGCTCTCTTTTGTTGAATTGCCTTCCCATCGGTTTATGAAAGTAAGGGATCATAAATTGTTAGTCTCCGCCGAGAATGAGCGCCGTGGCCCGAATTGATTAGGGAACATCATCTGCACATTAACTGAACTAAATTTGATGCATTGGATTGCATAGGGCTGCATTGGATTTACAAAGTTTATAGGAGTATGACTCTCATAAATTTGAGAAATTGATATCGGACAATACACATAATAATGGATTTCAAATTGTTGAAGAACGATTTAATAAATAACATAAATCTTTTGCTTGCTTCTGTCGATACTATACAGCATCATTTTAATATCGCCAGGAAAGAAAACCTTTCTTCACTGGAAGGGTCCGGGCTCTAATAATATATTTTGAAGTGTATCGATGTGTCTAATGGTATGTGTAATATTTGTTACATAATATACTATATATTTTTTTCAAAATTCTATATTTAAAATGAATTTTATCCGTACGTTTAGCATACTGCAACAACTTTCTCGCAACGTTCTTGGCACTCACCTCGGGTCCCTTAAATGACTTTTTTTTATTTAATTTAAATTTTATTCAATATATAACTAATGCGATATCATTTGTGTATCATCAAATTCGGTTTTTAAAGTGGATATAAGTAGATAGGTGAAACAGTTATGTAATAAAGGTATATCAATCTAAAAGTGTTCGTCGTTTATAGCAAAACTGTTAGTTAATGACATTAAATTTGTAAATCGAAGCTTTGTTTATCTTTACTGGTTCTTCGATTCGAATAGGGCGTTGAGTTATGACATCAATATGTAAATATCAAATCGCCATTTATAGTTCAAATTTTACCTTCGACTGGCAATGTCTGTCCCATGGGTCTTGTGATTGAAGTTCCAGATATAACGATGGAGCTGGATCGGCCATGGTATCCGACTGGCAAATATTTCCTGTAAAGAAAACGATTCATAAAAATAGCTACCAATTTTGCTTCCAATATAGGTAAATATAAATTCTTCCCATAAAAATATTTTACCACATTTTTATTATACATATATTAATTTATAGTTAGTTAGAAAGTAATATCTTGACTGATCATAAAATTATGCTAAATTTAAAAAATTATATAGTTGAAAAATAATATTACCAATTGGGCATTAAAGCGTTCTCCTTGCTCCTGAACATGATGCCCACGTTGGTGGCGTGGTGAATAGAAGAGTAAAAGTCCGTGTAGTCGCCGATTTCTGCTGGCATATGCATCGTTGCATCACTCTGCTTGATAAAAGCTCTGGAAAGTTCAATATTACAATCATGATACTTCGGAAATAATGAACGTTATTATTATAGTTATTCGAATTTTAGTCATAATGTTTATACATTATTGTATGTCTGTATGACTACAATATTTAGATATCAATAATTACTCTCTTACCAGAAAGCAGAGGATTGGATCTTAACTGAAGTTCTTATCCGGTAAGCACTATTAAGTTTATAAATAATCTCGAGCGGGGACGAAGAAAAATCGTGAGGAAACCTTCATGTGTCTGAAATGCCGACTCGCAATGGAGCAGAGACAGGGCCGGACCGTAAGTTTTGGGGGCCCTGGGCTAACACTACTTAGGGGCCCACCTAAGACATGTCTGAACGTAGACATGAATTAAATTAATTGAATGGATTTGATTAATTGCAGGACTCGCAGGGCTGCAAACCATGCAATATGTTTAATTTAATAAAGTTATGGATTCCTTCGCATTATCATCTATTTTTTACTTTGACTTGACTTAGCTGGCTCCTTGAATCCACGGGGCCCTGGGCTAAAGCCCAAAAAGCCATATTGTAGATCCGGCCTTGAGCAGAGAGACTGAATGTGGTTTCTTTCGTTTTTTCCAAACCCTCGTTTTAAAAGGACAGGTATCTGCCCAGTCATGCGACATATCATTTTAAAAATATATGTATATTTAAGGTATCGATTACTTTTGTCGTAGTTCGTTGTCATTTTTCAATTTGGTGTTATTAGCGTCGAGAAGTTTCTGAATGGTATTCCTTGCTTCAATCCAATGTGGTTTTGTCAAACCCATAAACGCGTTCAACTTTTCTTCCTGTAAACAATAACAATTTACGTTTATTAATTAATATTATTCAATTATCATTAATATAAATAACCTGAATAAGTCTCATAAATTATGAACTTTGTCAACAACACTAGTGGCAATATTGTATTTCCATAATGTTTTGCAATAACAAGTCTAGTAAATAACAAAATGCAAATTAAGTTTATAAAGTACCTTAAATACATGTTGTTTGTCTTTCAAAAGCGCTCCGGTAAATAGATGCGAGATCGTATTCAGATCTAGTATCCATTCTCCAATGGCAACACCGATGTGTCTTTGGGCCTGAAAAAAAAAATGTATGTACAAAGTGTGTTTCATAGAAAACTTTTATATGCCAGGCTTATACGAAAAAGCAGATGCTTTCGTCCTATGTGTATGAAAGATCTTAATAGACAAACGAAAAATAGCGACTTCGCGAAATATACACTTTACCGATCGGAATCCTCGCGTTTAAAAAAAAATTACTAGATAAAATTATATAATGTACGAAATATACATTCAGTCACCTAGTGTTTAGGCGGGGTCGTAGAACCAGAAGTCCAGGGTACAAATCCAAGTTCGGACCGATAAAAAGTTAGTTTTTTTAGTAGCAAAATTCTCAATAACAACATAAGCTGCTAGTTCTGCATATGAACTATATTGTCTCATCGGATTATGATTCTCCATTATCCATATGATGCTCCATTCATAATAAGTGCCGTGGCCGGACTCGGTCAGGTACATATTATAGCTGGTATTATATATTTAAATGGTATTATATTCCTTATACCTATAAATTATTTAGAAGAACAGGTTTTATATTTTAACTTTTGGCAAGTTATTGCAAAGTGGAAATTAAAAAATATGTTTTATAATATTTTTATTTTTGGCGTCTATTATAATCACAATATCAATGATATTTAGTACTATTATTATAAAATATCACATATAATACAATAATATGTGGAATTGGAAATAGGATTTCAATATCATTATTCTTATTATTAATCGAATTATAATTAGGAGGCTTGTAGATACATAAATAAACCTGCTTACATTTGGCGGAAATAATACGTTGTTATAAAGATTCCTATTTATAGTTATATCACTGTGGTTAAAATGAAACTTGTATAATTAAATTAAAAAAATATATATATGATATTGACGATATTGAAAAAGGTTATAGGCCTTTTTCAATACTCTTTCAACCTGGAGTGAGTGTTTCATGTTTAAAATAAGAATAGATTTTACTTAAAAGTTAGCATACCCAAATAAACTAAGTTTATTGTTAAAATTTATATGCCATTTCTTTTTTTCCGGCTGCATAAATTATTAATTTATAGCGCCTAAAAGTGATGTACCTAAACGTAAAAAGTAATTATTATAAATATGTAGTGTAGAAGTAACTGTAAGCTATAGAGTTATGAAATAGAATGATAAGATTATATCTGTATTTTGTTGACATAACTCGACATTCTGAGTGAAGTGATACATTATAATCATTTTAATCAGTTATTTACAGAAATATTTCTTCAATATCTAAAAGACAATTGTATAACGAGCGATGGTTAAAAAAAGCTTAAAAAAATAAAGGAAGAGTGCTGATTTCAATTTATAAATAGGCAGTAAAGGTATTCCAATACCTGACAGAGGTCGGTAAAGAAAATAAAAAAAGCAAAATCTACAACACTATATAGTTGAACGATAAAAAAAACAATAACAAAACAGATAACATAAACTTTTAATCTACACTCACGTTTTTAGGCGACGTGAATACACCATAAGGCAAATTTTCTATAGGAAAATCTGTTGTTGCAGAATATTCTATGAAGGATTTCATTATTACTGACACGTTAGTTTTCTTCGAGTTTCACAGTAAAAGTGTCTTCTTGATTTTGTAATTCTAATTTACGTTCGCTATGGAAATAAGGCGGAAAAACAAGTTTGGTCGCCGGCCGGCGAACACAGACTGGATTCTTTATGAAGTCAAGGTCGCACTATGCTGTTGCCTGTTAGTTGACTATGACAGTATTTGTTTAATACTTGTTTTAACATTAATTCGAATTCGTAACATACTATCATCACAATATACAAGTGATAGAACGTGAGAGCCCACAAAAACAATCTTTATTTAAAATTAATTTAATTGGATTTGAGTTAAAATATACTCTTGTTACTTTGAATAGTTTGCATGGAGAAATAATTTCTGTCGTGAGTACTTTAAGTAAAGACCATTGCAAATATTGTATTGAATGCAAATCTATTTTTGTATCTAATGTAAAGTGTAATGAACTGTGAATTATGATACATCGACGCTTTGTTTTATTGTGTATATTGAAGAAAATAAAGAGTAGAATATTAATGACTGGATAGGTAGGCAAATATGAATAATCAATCTTGATTTTTGGTTTAAAAATAAATAAATAATATGTTAAGTAAATTAAAGTCACAACTGAAGTGTTACCAAAACAATCTCAACAATTAAATTTAAAAAAAAAATGATTCAACTGTCAGAGGTTTTCTTTGTTCTAATTGCGTTCCACTCTAAAACCTCATCAGGGACATCTACATCTAGTTCAGAATTAAAGCGTATTGGATGTCACACGTTTTATATTACAATGACAATAATGAACGCAGCTTGCACCTTTAGACCAGACAATCTGGATCTAGAATAACATGAATTATTTTATATGGCAAATTTGTAAATAGTAAAAGCTCAAAACCTTTTTGTTTTTTGTTAATTCTAATCGTTATGTTGATTTCTCTTTTACTCCTAAAATACTAGATTAGGTACATATTTATTTGGTAAAATAGTTAAAATCTATATATTTAACCACGGTTGACTCCTTTATAAGATTTGGTTGTATATGTGTATTGTGTAGTGTAGTAATAAATCGGGTGCCGATAAAATAATATTGAACGGTGTTTTCGTAATACGAAAAAGCAAAAACAATTTTATATCTATATTTTATTTTATATGTCTTGTGACTATTCCCTTCCTATCTTAGTTAAAATATAATTTTACGTTTATATTTCTAGTTAGCTAGGAGCTAGTTAGTTAGGATCCATATAACGTTGATTTTGTGTAATAACCGTGTTCTTTTAGAGCGTCAGAGATTATAAGTTCAATCGACTATAGAGAAGTCAAATAAAACCAGGTTTATCTTTTAAATGCTTTTTAAATATTTTGTTTAATTATTTTAATAATAATAATCGAATGTATGAGATACCGGTCACATTTCCTTTGACACCTCTTACGAGTAGCTGAAGGATGTCGCTTCTACCCATCTTTATATATTTAACTGTTTTGAAAAATATAAAAGGGGGAGGAGGTTGAATTGGCCCCGTGCCCGCCATCAACTGTAGATTCCAACCATAGATCGGTGAACCTTCCTCGAACATGGGAAGTGCAATTTTATAGTGTGCCAATACTTTGTTAAATAATATATGAAGTAGAACTAAAGTTCAGCAGGTATCACAGCCGTAGCTGAGTTATATAAAAGACTAATAGTCTTATTAATAAACTAGACCGTAGTCCAGCGGATAGCACAGTAATAACTGCGTTATTCAAATCGACGATTAGACTTATAAATAAATCAACAAACTAGGCCGTGGTCCGGTGGTTTTCACAGTCATAACTGCGGAGTTTATAAAGTAGCCAATGCTACAAAAATAATAATAAAAATAAGGATCAATGTCCCATAAATAGTCAATCAGTCATAGCTGAGGAAATCTGTAGTCAATAGGTTAAACCCTGGATTATCATTGCATTAAATCACTGTTTCTCATACCAGTTCAAGTGCACGACCATCAGGCGGCCTAATGCAAGCAAAACGTTATTCGTTGCTATATCCACTGTCACAGTGTCGTTTTATCGTAAGATAATAAGTAATAATTCCAAATACAGTGGAATAATATTCAACGAAACTCATAGATTACCGCGTGAATCATTTAAGTGGTTTTAACATAATTTGTTATATTTTCTATCGTAGTAGGTTATAAAGTATGAAGTTCAATCATTATTTATAGCCTTATTGCTATTTGTTAATATACTTGATTTAAATTTCATAATTAACAGTCATCGAGGTAACCCTCTACCATCAGTATGTATCGCCCAGTACATACGTATTTTTAATTAGATATTCTCGCAAGTCGGCTACCATCAAACCGTTTCTATGTGATATTAATTTCATTATTATACTTTATACGAGGTAAACCCCGACCTTCTTTATATCGCTTTTATATAATAAATATGATGTCTCATCGAGAACACTCATTCATATGACGGCCTGCCATACCGTCATTTGTAATAATCATTTGTATTATTTATAGGTAAATTGCATGAAGCACATTCTCATTATAATTATATTTTGCCATGCATCCACCATTGATATATGAGCAGGCACTACACCGACACACGGATCTGCGCCACTCCCATATTTCAGAATAAGCAGCCTCGCAGTATAACCCGCACAGCTGCACCGCCTAGTATCATTTCTAATTATGTAATTTGATATGCATTATTGCACGCGGCCGATGCGGCGAGCGCATCACTCCACGCATCCAATTTGAACCGAGCTGTCAAGCATCATACCCCTATATATGCTCCGCAACGAGTATGACATTCGGCGCGGGTCAACCTAAAATCTATAGAATTTTGTATGGAAAAAAAGCTGGCGCCGAGATTTTTCTTCAAAAAGTGGCACATCATTTTCTTCGGCAATACACGAACATATCCTTGAATACACGAACTATTTTACCGAAAACGTATGAAAAAAAGTAAGCTTAATATAATGGCATTCCTTTAAATATCCTTTATTATCCCATGTATATGTATACATTTACTATGCAATCTCATGAATTTATTTGTATGTATGTTTTTATGTTTCTATATATATATATATGTATGCATATTTTTATGATTCTATATATGTATGTATGTATGTATGTAAACTCTCCAAAACAACTCGACCAATTTTGATTAAATTTCCTTCCTTCCTTCAACCCGGAACACAACAATACTAATTAGCTTGGTTCATTCGCTTAGTAGTTGAATATTTGATGAGGCGGGCTTGCCATACAACAAAGCCATATTACATAACTAATACTACCAAAAATACCTTAAACAATAAAATAGCGTTATAAAAGTAGCAATTTGTTACTTAGTAGTTATTCATGCATATTGGTTAGCTTTGTTTTTGAGGGAATTTGAGTTATCAGAAAAATATCTTTGTCTATAAGTTACTCTATAAGCATGAAATGGGCCTTTCTTTCCGCTAGGATCAATAGTGTCCTGTGCCATTTCTTTCTTTAATTTAATATTGGCCTGGAAAATTATAGTAGTATAAATAGTCTCAATTAGAGTTCCTCTATAGCCAATATAGTAAGTTCGATATGATAACATATAAAAGAATTAAAGAATAAGGTATATATAAAAGAAAAACTTTTTCACAAATGTAAGCCTAGAGTTAGTTATTCATTTGTAAAAACCTCTATTGTTTACGTTTTATATTACATACATTTTGTGCGAGGGGCATGAATAACATAATTTAAATACCTTCTATCCTATAAATAACTATATTATCAATACTCTATTCCAACCATAAAAAACCAAATAAATAACATTTGACAGCAAATTGACGCGATTTCATTGGTTGAGAGCTTGATTTACCTATGATATTCACTATGGATTTGCGTAAAAATTGCGTTTTGAACGTCGACGAAATTGTTATCGGAATTTTGGAAGTAAAATAAAAATGGAAATAAGTAGTTACGTGTAATCGTGTTGTATTATAAAATATAAAGATATATTAATCAAAAACTCTTAGAAGTGCACAAAATAGCTGAGATTAGCATATTGCTGATATTAGTTATTGCTGATCCATGATTGATATACCTTATATTATGATCTGTTGTTTTATCGGTAGCCGTTGTCAATGTCAATTGTTGATGTTTTTGTTTTGAATTAATCTCCGCCAAATTTTAAAATATAAAATAAAAAGGATTCTAATGAAAGTAATGGTCATAGAAGTTACTGATAATGTTTTTTTTAAATAATAAAATTACAAATGGCAACAGAAAATCAAGGTGATAATATAAAAAAATATGATTTAAAGCTTAAATCTAGGCCTAAAGATGGAGTCATATTACAACTTCATCATACAATTCGAGGATCGAATGGAGAGAGTAGACGTATTCGCTTTACAGTTGGAAGCTTTGAAGACACACAAAATAAGTTAGCATGCGCTGATAATGTCGGCAATATTTTTTTATTACATTTTGCCGATTTACAATTCTGGAAACTGAAAAACCTTGGTCCATGCACTGCATTGCAATTTGTTCCGCATGATTTGGAGACTCTAGTAGTCGCCACGACGAAAAATTTGGAAGTTGTATTTGTTGATAGTGAAACTACAAAAATTACACTCACTTTGACGGGTCACACAGCTCCTATAAAACACATATCATTTTCAAACAGCAAAATTAACAACTTACTCACAGCTAGTCCAGTTGAGGCTATTCTATGGGAACTCAAAAATCATACCAAATATTTTACTCTGAACACTAATTCTGGCCCTCAAATTCAACAGATCTTATTTACACCAGCTAGTGAATATTTGGTAGCTTGTTTCCAAAATGATACTATTCAGATTTGGAGGCATGAGACAATGAAATCTGTCAAACAAATAATACCCAGTGAGTTGAAGCATTTAAAAAGCGTAGCATTCACTATGAATGGCAGAGCAATGGCCATGTCTGGGCTGGCACCTGTGTTGATCTTATTTAGTATGGACACATGGAAAGCATTAAAATCTGTTGATTTGCTGAAATATAATATTTCAGGCATTCAACAACTTTCTTTTATACCACAAATGTTTGATGGAGGCAGCAATAAGATTCTAGCTCTGTTGAGCAGTGATTGTATTTTATATTTTTTGGATATTGAATCACTTAAGGTTATACATAAAATTCATCCAGAGTCATCTGGAATAAGAAAATTTGTAGTTAGTTCTACTGGGAAATATTTTCTTTGTATTTTACAGCAAGGAGAAGTGAATATTTACAATTCATCATATGTTATGGATTATGCTAAAAGTTCATTGGATGAAACAACACCGAAAAATATGTTGCCTTGTTCTTCAATATCTCGCAAATGTGTGGAACATTCACCAAAAAGAGTGGAAGTCCAGCAAAGAATGAGAATTTGTATGGACAGTGCCAGATTGAGAAGAATTTTAATGCAATATGGAGAGTATCCTGATAAATTCCGCTCTATTATTTGGAGATCACTACTGGTTACTCCGAGAAATAAAACAGCTTATTCAGTTTTAGTTGATAAAGGAATTCATCATGCTTATAAGGAAATTGAGAATCAATTTACTATTCATAGCTCTGTTACTCTAAAGAACTTGAAAAGGCTTCTCTCTTGTCTTGCTCATTGGTGTCCTTTATTTGGAGTCATGAAATTTTTACCAAGTTTTGTGTTTCCATTTGTAAAAGTACTTCAAAAAGATCCACTTTTATTGTTTGAAAGTGTGGCAACAGTGTTGTTAAATCAATGTCAGCTCTGGTTTGAATATGCTCCTTTCCCTCCAATTAGTATCTTAGCAATGATCGAGAATATACTAGCTGAACATGACCAACAACTATTAAATCATTTTTGTGATTTAGGTGTAACAAGTCAAACATATGCATTAACAATTTTAGAAACCGCTTTCAGTGAAGTTTTGACCTGCTCAGAATGGTTAATACTGTGGGATCACATTCTTAGTAATGAACCAGCATTTATGCTAATGGCTGTTGTGTCCTACAATATTGTTCAAAAAAATGCTCTTAGAAGATTACAGAGTCATGAGCAGCTTGAAAAATTTTTCCACATGCAAAACCCTATAGATAAAAAATCTTTTTTAAAAAAATCATATATTCTACTAAATGAGACAAGTGATGAGATACATCCAAGAAGATTTTTTAAAAATTTTATGGCTCTGGACAAAGGAACTTGCTATCAACAATTTACAGGCTATCCTAAAGCAACAATTTGCCTTAAATTAGCCAAGAAAACAAGACAAAAAGCACAAAAAACAGATAAATATAGTTTGAGAGAACTTACAAGAAGAACTCAGGAAAGAGAAATAAATAAAAATAACTCGACTAAAAATGAGTCTATTGAATTTGAAAATAGCTCTGAAACTGATTTGGAAGAATATGATAATTTTCTAGATAGGCAATCCAAAGGTGACAAGAAAAATAATCACAATTGTCAAGGCAATGGAGATCATAGTAATGCAATGAAATATGATTTATTAAATAATATGCATTACCCACCTAATAAATATTCTCATAAAAGTAAACAAAAAACTCACAATAAAACAAGTAAAAGAGAGTGTACAGACTGTAAAGCCTCTTCACATTCAAAATCAAATAAGAGAACATCAGAAAATAAACATATTTTGGAAAAGGAAGTTGAGAAATTAATCAAAGGTTATAAAAACTCTGATAGGTCTGAGGATTAAAAAGTGGCATAAAAATAAAAAAATGATTTTTATTATTATTGTTAATTACGTTAAGTATTTATTTAAATAAGAAATTCGAAGTGTTTTCATTCTTTTTTAGAAGCAGGCCTTGGTATGGTAGACTTCACATTGCTAAATTTCTTTCTTGAAGAACTGAGATTGGCATTAGCAGCAGTAGTTGTTTTGGCTACTCTCACTGGTGTTACTATTCTTGGTTTGAATAAACCTTAAACATATTAAATGTTGTTAATTAATATTTTATATGAGTCTAAGCTTAGTAATCAGAACATAAGAAAAAAACCGAAGTTGCCTGCTTAAATCCGAATAAGCTTTTGAGTTTTCCGTGGATTAATATAATTTTTTTATATATATATTTGGCAGTAAACATTAAAAAATAAAGACTGGAATGACAGTTCTTTCGATTTCATGCAAATAATGTAATGATTGTTATGTATGTTATATAAATTGGATTTTTTCAAACCACATTATAAGGACACGCATATTGAAATTAATTTTAAAATAATACAAACCATTTATAGGAACAAATGCTGCCAGGCGTTATTCCTATCAAATGTTTTTTTAAGTTCTCAAAATTATATACATACTATTTAATTTGCTGCTTTTTGGGTCATGCGTAGTTTTTTCTTTATCAGTTTTGGCAACATTAGGACTGTTTCTTAGTTTAAATAGATTTGGAGATATTCGACGAAGTTTGGCCATTTTTCCATCTTTCGGTGGCGGTTTGGGAGCTAAGTTAGATGTAGATGCACTGTCAACTCGTTTTAGCCTTTTCATACATTCATCTTGAACTACTAATCCTGATAGGTTAGGACTGGATGCAAACTGGATTTTTGAAGATTCAGTACCCTGAAATATGATAAGGAGTATTTTTATTTAGACTTAAAAAAACCCATCCTAATTCAATCTTAAAATTTTATTATCTTTTTATTATAGAGAAGCCGTACTTCTCCATTTTTTTCAGTTATTATGAAATGTAAAATGGCAAATTAATAGAATAACTCGACTAACAATAAACTCGCTAATTTAAAGTACAAAATTTTACAAAATATTTAATTTAAAGTCGGTCAATGAATCGCGTTTTGTTATAAAAGAAATAAACAAACCCTTAAAAGTGATATTTTCGACACGTCCAGCGCTAGTGAAGA
This sequence comes from Vanessa tameamea, assembly GCF_037043105.1. Classification (NCBI taxonomy): domain Eukaryota; kingdom Metazoa; phylum Arthropoda; class Insecta; order Lepidoptera; family Nymphalidae; genus Vanessa; species Vanessa tameamea. The sequence continues at coordinate 9,938,107 of NC_087325.1, forward strand.
CATGGAAGAGTCGAGCTTGCCATCTTCAATTATTTCTTTTATAACATTTGATATTTTATTTCTCAAATCCTCAGCCGTTTTTTCTGCTCCCATTAAGCTTTCTAGTACGGAACTCGATGGCATTTGAATAGGACTGAAAATATTGTTTTTAATGTGCTATGGTTGCAAATCAAAATGCATGCATGCCATTTCTGTTTACCCCTGACAAAATGTATCAAAAAATCAAGCTCTTGCGAAATATAAACTTAAAATAAGTATACTTTACATGGTAGTAGGGCATTATGTAAACCCTCTGGGTAGGCACCACCCACTCATATATTCCACCATGAAGCAGCAATACCTAATTTTGTGTTCCGGCTTGAGGGGTGAGTGAGCCAGTGTAACTGCACAAGGGACATAACATCTCAATTCCTAGGGTTAGGGTTGGTGGCACACTGGCGATGTATGGCATAGTTATTTTTTTTACGGCGGCAATATCTATGGACAATAGTGTAATAGCAGGCCATTTACCTGACCGCCTACCTATGCCAAAAAGTTTAATACAGGTATATTACAATAACCAACATTCTGACGAAGATCGCGCCAATTAAGAAGTTAATAAAGTTAAGATAAACTTCAACCAAAGAAGCTAATGAAAATAATCATATCATAATATTTGTTATATTCACTTTTAAATGTTACTAATGTTTACCTTGATGTTTTGTTTCGTCGTCTTGAACTTCCCGGCGTCGATGAAAGTGTGTATGTACTTTGCCTTTGACACATCAACTGCAAATGCGAAATATAAAAAAAGTATACTTTTAAATTTATATATTTATTTGATAGCAATTTAAATTTTGGAATACATGAAAGTATATTAGGCAGCTATTTCTAGGAAAATAAATAGTGTTACGACTTTTTTCCCGTCGGCGTTATCTTCAATCGTGTCTTTTAGCAACGGGCCGGGAGTAGGGAGCTGTTCCGGTGCTATTCCACCTGTCGTCAGCGTATCCAACGAGCGGTAACGGGTTGGCGTCTGAGACGTTATTTGATAATGTCTGAAATACAGAGGAACTTCGTCTTTAATTTATAACAATTTGAAATAAGATTAACCGTGGTAATGATTTCAGAAAATTATTAATTTTATGTAAGACTAAACAATACATTTTATTTATTAGCTTACCGTTTTTCTGGCGTCTTTAATTCAATCATGCTAGCAGACTTATTTCCTACACTTTCCTTGTGTTTTTCCCCATCTGATTCGTTGTGTTCTTTGATACAACGGACGATATCTTGTAACTGTGACGTGAGTCGTTCTCGATGTTCTTTAGGGAGTGAACCAAGTAAGGCACTGCCACATTCCTGGAAATATTTGATGAATATAAGGAATTAATAATACACGTTTTTGGCGTCTCCTAAATTGCCGTCCGGGGCAAGTACCCAGTTTGTTTGTAATGGCGATTTATAATTGCATTTTTTAAAATAAAATACCTTACTATACTGTTTTCCTCCTGTGACTCCAGAAACTTCCCAAAAGCCGCTATTTTGGTGAGTAGGCACCATGGGACACGAGCAAGTAGCATTTGTGCTTTCCATTACAACGTGAAATCCGGAAGCCTTGGAGAAAATATTTTAAGGGATACATTTTACTTTTTTATGAAGCAATGAAATTAATAGATATTGTAAGTATTTAATATATGCTTAATTGGAATTTTTTTGTAGTTGATTATCTGCCTTGAATTCAGTTTAGGTTGTATCTGTTTTCAACAAACAATATCAAAAACAAAAAAACAATTAAAAAGAAAACTGTTCAAATATACAAGAATATTTTAAACTTACCTGACAGTTAATAACCACTGTACGCGTTGCACCATCTTGGCTGATGCTCACATCGGTTGTTTCTAAAGACTTTATACTGAATCCTAAACACTGTAATAGTGCGCACAATTCCACGACATCTGTGTAGGCATTCTAAAAGATATTGTTAAAATTCTTAAAAATTCCGAAAAAAAGCTACCAAGCATTACTGAAATAAATTGTTCTTAACTTATACGTTTTTTTTTTTAAATTTATTTTAGACCGATGCCATGGATCACTTATCTGTTGGTAGGTGGGCTTAGAATATAGACATTGGTTATATGCAAGTAGCTAGTAACCAGGCATATAAATAAATAATATAAGAGATGATCAATGTTTTAACTTTAAAAATAATAACTTTATATTACATAAGTGTAATCGAAAAGAAATTATCTTATTCTGAATTTATTTTAATATTAGGTTTTAGCTCTTAACGTTTTCAATTCATTGTTTTATTATAAATATTAGATGCCAGCGCATTTGAATAAGATAACCTCATTCTTCGATTAAAAGTAAAGTGGTGACTGACAAACTCAATGGTTACGTTAATCTATTACGGGTTTTGAAATAAACAAGTCAGAAGCGATGCAAGTATATGGCCATTGAATCTATTAAAATTGAAGTATATCTTTAAAGTCATAAATAATAGAAGTTGGAACTCACCGTCTGCACCATGTTTATATGTAAATATGAAAAGCGGGCGAAGCACAATTATTAAATATTTATTATTACTGATATGACTGATATTTGAAAAAAAAACAGAAAAAAATAATTTGATTAGCTTTATGCGTAACGACCTGCGCTGGCACAATTATAGCAAGTACCCTCAGTTTTAAATAAATTCAAGTCGTAGTCGAAAGGTACGTTTCTTTATACGTAAGGAAAGGTAGTATTGTATATTGCCATTATACATAACGTTGTTCTAACTTTTACTAATTTTTTTTATGTTGATCAATAGATTTTAAAATTATATGTAAAAATGTATTAAATTTTGTGAATTTTTACTATTATTTATATATATATTTTTTTGTGTTTTATTATGTAGATTTAATTTTCATGGAATCGTAAAAATATTTTATGTAAATTTTCCATGGCTCTCTAGTCAATCAAATTATCCGAAACCTTAATATTAATATAGTATCCAGTAGATACGTTGATATTTAGAGTATGGACAATTACATAACGAAGTTATAAAGTCCATTTTCATTCGTATTAGATAAAAATAGAAAACGAAATTTACATTACATAAAAGAACAATGTGAGGGATGAATAAAAAAAGAATTAAAAACATCAGTTTATTTTTTTAATTACAATTAGGAAGCAGCACAAAGGTACCACAGATATAATATCATTATTAATAATCTAGTTGTAGGTCATATATCTCGGCGTGGCGGAAAACTTGGCATATGACTTGATGACCTTGTTGACGGCCTCCAGGAAGTCCTTCTCGGTGGCCACCTTGCGACGCGCGCGGATCGCGAACATTCCCGCCTCAGTACACACGGACCTACGGCCATTACGGTTATAACTTTAATATTTTAATGCTGATTATAGAATAAGGCAGTAAGATCATAATTATCATCATGAAATCTTTGATCGCCAAAAAATGTTTAATATATAGAAATTAAGATTTAGTATTTTAAAATTGTGTGTTAAATAATACAATTATAATAAATAGATTGTTAGACAATTGATACTGTAACAAACAAATTGTACAATAATAACCGATTTGGCTGGTGGATATCATACGAGGATCATAACTGATAATGACGGATACAAATCAGATCAAGCACCATTACATTTTTATACGCTGAATTTGTATTTATAATTCTTGTCATGCCTGGAGCAGTATTCGGATTTATTTGCGTCCATTAGCCACATCAAGTTATAGAATAACTATAAAATCTATGTCTTAAGAGGAAGATGCTTTTTCTTAAGTTTTTCAGTTGCCAAAGAAGAATGGAAAAATTGCTCTATGTTCGCTTCGAAGGGGGAAGGAGTGTAAGAGAGACGGTGCAATACCTGATCTCTGCGCCGGTGGAGTTGGGACAGAGCCGCGCGAGCAGGTCGAAGCGGATGTCTCGCTCCACACTCATGGAGCGCGCGTGGATGCGGAAGATGTGCGCGCGACCCTCCAGCTCCGGCAGCCCGAACTCCACCTTCCGGTCCAGGCGACCGGGACGCATCAGAGCCGGGTCCAGGGTGTCCGGACGATTCGTCGCCATAAGAACCTGTGGGAAACATATCTTGTTGATTTAATCTGGTTAAATTAAGTATTAATTTTAGTACATTTCTTTAACCCACGAGAGTCCACGCTGTTAACAATTCATAGATTTTAAATAAATTTCCTAGAACTACAACCAATTTCCTTGTTCATGAAGTTGTGCATCTGAGGAACTTCTTAATAATTTTTATTATAAAATAAGACCTTTTAAAGTGCCCTGCAAGAAGAAGGGCAAATATTATACAAAGAGATAGTTACGTGAGGACCCTCGAAGTACTCACGGTCATCCTTAAGTTGCTTTGATGATAGTTTTCGCTTGAGTTCAATAAGACGAAAACGAAAATATAAAAATTTAATGATTACTTGCAACATAATAAACCTTACCTTAATATTTCCTCTTGGATCAAAACCATCCAGCTGGTTAATTAACTCCAACATAGTTCTCTGGACTTCGTTATCGCCACCGGCTCCATCATCAAATCTAATGTGAGAACATTTATTTTTTTATTGACGTCTTAATTATTCTTTATACATAAGGATATTGTTACTGCATAACCTCAGAGACTAGCCAGAGATATACGCAGAAGATAGTACAAGCGTCTATGAGCACACAGAGTCTCTGAGATCAGACGAAAACTTTACGTACTCTCAGAGATATGAGATATAATACTGAAAACTTCTTAATTATGTCAAAAAAATAAATATGTTTTGTTCTGTAAACGAATCAACTCGCTTCTAAGCCAACGGAACAACAAGGTAGTTGTTAGCTGCACATTACCTGGCTCCACCAATAGCATCGATTTCATCAAAGAAAATCAGACAGGCTTTCTTGCTTCGAGCCATCTCGAACAGCTCACGCACCATTCGAGCACCTTCGCCGACGTATTTCTGAACCAACTCGGAACCTAGGATGTACAGAAAATGAATTAACTTAATTACAAAAAAAATGTTTGGGTGATATTTTAAAGTTTGTTTATATTGCTACAAATAATGAAGAAAAACAAAAAAAAAATAAGCAAAAAAGAAGTAATGGTCTGTGGTCAAATTCGCCCATTGACACTGGCATTAAATAACAAAAGTAATAATAACTCCTTACACAGCCAGTATGATGTAAAATCATACAGATGTTAAGTTCCTCATGCCTGGCTTGGACTCAAACAGGTTCACTTACATTTCATACAGAACATCTCAATAAAAGGTGTTTGGCAAATAAATAATTGATGAGTGGATAGTACAGGTATCTATCTAAAAATCACTTCTTTAAAATCAATTCTTACAACTGCATAGTTGTTTTACTGATGTAAATAAATAATGTAAATAAATTTACTTGGTGGTAGGGCTTTGTGCAAGCCCGTCTGGGTAGGTACCACCCACTCATCAGATATTCTACCGCCAAATAACAGTACTCTGTATTGTTGTGTTCCGGTTAGAAGGGTGAGTGAGCCAGTGTAATCACAGGCACAAGGGACATAACATCTTAGTTCCCAAGGTTGGTGGCGCATAGGTGATGTAAGGAATGGTTAGTATTTCTTACAGCGCCTTTGTCTATGGGCGGTGGTGACCACTTACCATCAGGTGGCCCATATGCTCGTCCGCCAATCATTGCCATAAAAAAAAAAAAAATAAGTTTTGCATGAATCATCATTTGAAAACATTATATAAACAAATGAGAACAATTATTTGTTTTTACATGTTAATAATGTGTTTAAATAAATATATTCTAATATAAAAAATATATACAAATATAACTGTTCCACAATGTGTAGCTTTGCCAATAGAATTCAAATTGCAAAGTTGTTCAAAGAGGTTATTGTTTTAGGAGAGTTGTATCAGAATAACAACTAGGCTTAGAAGTGACACTCTTTGTTTACTCTCCATGCAAATAAACATTTTGTTACGTTAATTATATGTAGTCATTATAAATAGGTGCTCTTACCGATGACACGAATGAAGCATGCGTCAGTGCGGTTGGCTACGGCTCGGGCGCAGAGTGTCTTTCCTGTGCCAGGAGGTCCGAACAGCAATACACCTTTAGGCGGCTCAATACCAAGCTTAACGAATTTCTCGGGCTAATAATTAAAAAATAATATTAATAAACAATCAAATAAAGTCTGAAATGAGAATATATTTGTTTGATAGTTGTATGGTGCATATTTTTTGCGTTGAACATTAATAATAGGTATGATAATGAGATAGTAACCAAAATCGATTTACAATATTTAATATTATAGTATGTGCACTTACATGAAGCAATGGTGTTTCAACTACTTCTCTTAACTTTTCAATTTGTTCCTTGCAACCTCCCACATCACTGTAAGTGACATCTGGCTTCTCTTCTACCTGCATCATTGTCACCGTTGGATCTATCTTTGGTGGTAATGGTATGTGGATCTGGTACTTGTTACGATCAACACTGTGAATCAATGAATACTTTTATTTTCTTTTTTTTTTAAATATTGGACAACATCACATATATTACTCTGATCCCAATGTAAGTAGCTAAGGCACTTGTGTTATGGAAATCAGAAGTAATGATGGTACCACAAATACCCAGACCCAAGACAACATAGAAAACTAATTAACTTTTTTCTATATCGATTCGTGACGGGAATCGACCCCGGGAGCCTTGGAGTGGCGTACCCATGAAAACCGGCGTAGACAATACTCGACCACGGAGGTCGTCATTTATTTATTATAAGTTAATTAATTATAAGTTAATCAAACCTTTTACATAAAAATAGATATTGGTTTGTCTGTTTGAGATAAATAGACTTTGACAGTGTTTGACAGATAATCACACACATTGGCACATATATGTATTTTTTCCAGGAGGCAGTTTTAATATGTAACTACAAGTTTACTGTGATGCACAACTACATGGAAGTACAGCATGTCAACTTATATACACATTCTACAAGTATATATACATAGTAAAGCCAATGGTTGCTGGGATTTTGCAAATAATACATACTATTTGTTGCAACTCAAACTCTGTTGTTCAGAATAAATGGTGCAAAATTATTGTCACATTGGATGGCATCCTCTAGTCAGAATTATTTTTTGTAAATATAATGTTGTTCAAGGAAATACCTCAATAACAATTACTTAAGTTATCAAGTGAAAGTAAAATGAACATTGTAATATCGGAGAGTTGTACCAGAAATTTGTTTATCTTAAAACAAATTAATATCTTTACTATCCTATTACATATAATAAATTCATTTAAATCTTAGATTTGGTGCTAAAAGGGTCTCAAACTCAAACTCAAAATTCCTTTATTCAACATAGAAGCATCACATTTACTTATTGATGGTCAAATTAAACACTACCAGCGGTTCGGAAAAAGGAACACCCTGACCTGAGAAGAACCGGCGTAAGAAACTCAGCGGGTCTTTTTTTGTCAAATTAAGTTGATACATAATTGTATATGAATATAAACAGCCAGGAGGCGATCGTTTCATTCCCAAGGTGTGCTATCAAACATAAACTCACTAATTGTATAGTAACCTTTCGCACACAAGCGTTCCTTAACAATTTTTTTAAATTTGGCAACAGAAGCATTTTGAACGCTTTCTGGGATCCTGTTGTAGAAGCGTATACATTGCCCCACACAAGAGTTACTGACTCTTTGCAGTCGAGTAACAGGAGTAACAAGATTGTGTTTGTTCCTTGTACCAATGTTATGAGAATCACATTTTCTCATAAAAACATTAATATTTTTCCATACATACAAAACATTACAGAATATATATTGAGAAGCAACAGTCAATATCTTAATTTCTTTAAATTGATACCTTAATGATTCCTTGGCTCTTAGGTTATAAATTGCGCGAATAGCTCTCTTCTGCAGCACAAATATAGTATGGATAGCGGCTGCGTTACCCCAAAGCATAATATCGTAGGACATTATACTGTGAAAGTAACTTAAATATACTAGGCGAGCCGTATCAACATCGGTAAATAATCTAATTTTTTTGACCGCAAATGCCGCAGAACTCAGTCTACCCGCCAATCCGTTTATATGGGGGAGCTACTGTACGACTACAAGCGACCCCTCGTAAATTCAAATTGTTTTCTATGAAGCAGATTGTATCTATTGAAATATGCTAATAATTGATTTAGAATATTTTTTTCAAATATTTTGCTGAGGATAGGTAGTATTGAGATTGGCCTATAGTTGTTGGGATCTGAAGAGCTACCAGATTTAAATATTGGAATGACTTTACTATGTTTCATCAGGTCAGGAAATACACCATTTTGAACACAATCATTGAATATTATTGCAAGATAAGGTGCAATCACATCAACAATTGAATTAATCACCTTTACAGAAATACCCCATAGATCAGTAGTTTTCTTAATGTCTAATGGCTTAAATGTACAAATTATGTCATTGGTGTTTACAGGCGTAAAATTAAATTTTGATTTGCATTCTCGTACATTTCTTTCATCAATGATTCGGCAACTGCTGGAGAAGATATAAGTAACTTAGTTGTAGAAACTGTTATGTCAGCAAAAAATTGTTCAAAAATTAAAGCAACTTCCCGTTCACTATTTATGACTTTATTATTATAATTTAAGTTCAATTCGGAGCTACGACTGCCACCTCTACCAGTTTCACAATTAATAATTTTCCAAGTCATTTTTATTTTGTCATGTGCATTCTTAATTCTATTTTTTATAGTTAAAGACTTTGCCAAAAAGCACACTTTTCTAAATAATTTTGAATAGTTACTTACATAGTTGGCAAAAGTGGCACTGTGATTGTACGTCCTTTCATTATAAAGCTCGTACATTTGTTGCCTACTTTTATGAATTCCAATTGTAGCCCAATCATTGAATTTTAAAAAGTTTTGTGTATTAACTGTTTTAGAAGTGAATATTGCATTAAACTTGTTTCTAATTAATTTAAATAGATTATTATACAAAACATTGGGATTATCGCTAAAAGATAGGTGTGGGAGATTGGCCATAATATTACTTCTAAACTTCTCAATATGACTTGTGGTCAAAGGAACAAACATAATTTTTTCGGAATTGCTTATTTTTTTAACATGGAAATTAAATAAAGCTTGTTGTCCACAATGATCTGAATTTAGTTTATTAATAATAATTTTATTTTGTAGAATATGGGTAGCAAATATGTTATCTATGCAAGTTGCTGTGGAATCTGTTATTCTAGTTGGTTCTAAGAACAGATTTACCAGATTATATGAACTTAACAATGATCTGAATCTAATACTTGTGGTTGTATTATGCAGTATATTTATATTAAAATCTCCACAAACAATAATTTCTTTATTAGATTCAGATAATTTCGATAAAACATTTTCCAATGCATTTTCAAACAATTCATATAATCCACTAGGGGGCCTGCATACGCATACAACAATGACACGCTCAAGCTCTGCACAGGCTATTTCTATAGTTTGCTCAATAGAAAGGCTCACAATATCTTTACATTCTTTAAATTTAAAATTTTTACTCATAAGTATTAAAGAGCCACCTCATATAGCTTTATTCCTACTGAAAAAACTAGCCATCTGGTGCCCACTAAAGTTAAACATGACCTGATAATTCAGAAGCCAATGTTCAGTTAAACACATAATATCAATATCATTACAGGTCAAAAATAATTCAATTTCTAGATCCTTCCCTAATATTCTTTGAATATTTTGGTGCACCAGGTTTACTATTTTATTAGTAGCTATTTTCTTTTTCTTTTTATTGGCTTCTATGGTAACTATACTATTTGTGCCAGAGACTACCTCTATTGTCTTAGAATTTAATTTAAATTACTTGGAACATGTTCCAAAAAATATGGTCTTGTATTATTATACTGCTCAATAGAAGCAGTTGTCTGGTCAACCAAACAGTTAGTTGATTTTGTAACAATAAAATATGATAGCGTGCTTGCTATCTGTCTCTTATAAAATATTTCAATAACCCTTATTTTTGTTATAACATATTTCATGCATTATAAAAAATTGTATATATATATATTTTTCTTTTTAAACTAATCTGCATGTTTATCCAATCATCATATCAAAACAAAGGAATAGATTTCAATGAAAGGAGAATGGTATAAATTATAATACTAAATAAACATAGGAATAGTTTGAATTTAATCAAGTTATCAAATGTTGTCTAATATTAACAAAGACAATATATTCATAATAGATAGTAATTAAACTACACAAATAAAGTGTACTCACCCAACCCTCATCCCTTCTTCTATATCCGTTGGTGCTACTGAGTCTGCTAAATCAACCACAAACTTTGCAAATTGCTTGACATTTATTATATATTTTGGGTCATTTGAATCTGCATTTATAATTTTTGTACATCTAGCGACCTGATGAAACAAAATTATACACTATTAAATAGTTAAATTTTATTGCAAAAGTTTAGAATTTTTAAATGTGTTTTCAAAATAAATTTTGAGTTACAGCTATCACTGAAGCTCGGAGTAGATAATAATCTAACCTGTAAAGGTTGTTCATTTTGAAGTGTTTGTTTATCAGCAGCCAAATCCCACAAAGCAGGTGGAGCCAAGCCAGTATCTGATTCCTTAATGCCAGTCAATTCATTAACTCTTTTCATTACGGTCTGGATGCCATCTTCAACTTCTTTGATGATTTTTGTGTACTGCCCTTGACCCTAATACAAACAAATATTATAAGTCTTTCAAAACGGGTCAAAAAATGCCAGTCATTGTTTCAATGGCTTTGATTTTGGCAAATATTGTTATGTGCTGAAAACCTTTACTTACATATGACTTCAATAATGCTATGTCTCCTTCATCCAGCGCTAAAAATATAAAACAATTGATAAAATAAGATTACATAGATGTATAACAAAATAGATATAGCGGAAAGAAGCTTCTCACATTTAATCTCTTTTTCTGGTTCTTCTTTATCATCCTTCACTTTTCGCATATCATCTCCGAGATGGTCAGGCATTTTAAGTGTTTAAAATATTTCTTGATTGATTTAAACGAGAGAAATACAAAATATAATTCACTTTTTTGTTAGTTTGACCCGAAACTGCTTATGGCTTATTGTCAATTTGTCACATCACATTATTGTCAAATAAAAAGATGTTGCGTAGAATGAAGCAGACCAGAGAATTAACTCGAATTGATTACTTTGATTAAGTCTAAATAAATCTTTCTTAAGTTTATTTTTTTCTTATTATATCTACCAAATACAGATTATTTAATAAAGATGTGGTATTAAATAATTAACTTCATTAAAAATGAAACTAATACCAGCATTAAGCAACCATAACCGTATAAAGAAATTTAACAATGACAAGCAATAAGCATGAATAAGGGCTTCATTCAAGTTAAGGTAACTTTTTATGTTAGTTTTTTATTAACCGTATTGATTTAATAAGTATTCAAATTTTCCGCTTTAAAATCATTTATTTTATTCATTAATTTTATTTTCTTTTATCATTGATTAAAATATCAAACACTAACTTTTGCATTTTAAATTTTAATAATATTGAAAATGACATGAGGAAAGTCAATGACGCCTCCTGGTGCCTTACGTCAGTACTAAAATTTTGTATTCGTAGTGCTGAATGGAGAATCACATTTATTCACGTTTTTCATGAATAATTTCTTCTGATATTTCAGTCTATCTTTTGTAGGTAAGATAGATAAATAACAATTCTAATGTTTATTGATAGTTTATTTTTCGAACGGTTCTTGTAAGTTGTGAATCTCATCATGACCCAGAATGTAAGTAATGTCAAATCCCGGTTTTAGAAGCGTTTTACTTTTGCTATATAGCATTTTTTTATACCAATTAGAAATTGCAATGACTGCCATTCGTAGGGGTAACGGCTTCAACCATATATAAACATGTTAAGAATTTGTGAAAACAATAACACGATACGATAGTATCCCGGTTTGTATACTAAACTGTTTCTTAGTGTCCAAAAGATTTAAGATTATCTTATTGTTATCATTAATGTTATCTTTCATCTTATTCTTTTCAAAAATACTTCAAATGGCCAGTTCGTCATATGTGTATCTACTATGTTTTGTATATTTAGGAAGGTTAGTTAAAGAAATATTCTTTGTCATATTGTGATATTATTTTCACGCAATTCGTAACCTAAAAAAACGTTTTTGTTGATTTGGCCGTTTCACCCAATGCTTGTTGTTTAATTTATTCAGTTAGTTAAAATTTTGATTTGTTTCATCATAGTGTTGATAATTTTATTATCTTAACCTTTACAATTATTGTGATAATACATGTACCCTCAGTACTTATTATGACAACTTAATTATCTTTTTTATATAGGAATCAGCTTTATTTAGATAAGTACAAAGTAATACATAGTTATAACTGTCTCAGTTTTAGTTATATTAATATATATTAAAGGTAAGTCTTTTTTAAAATAATTTAACATTAATTATGTACTTTTATTTTTCATCTTATTATATAGATGTATCAGTAGCATTAGTTATAGAATGTTTTGAATTACCTTTAAATTATTTGTAATATTCATATTATATATGAAAGCATGTTAATTCTCAAGATTTTTTAATATTATTGTTTAAAATGTAACAATAACAAAATATTTATTATTTATTTAAAATAAAAATACATACTCATATAAGAATTGATCAATTTTAATATTTGAATGCAATAGGGAAATATGATCAATCTAGAATCTGAAGTGAGCATTTGCTATAATTCCAAATTGTATTCTTAAAAGTAGTTATATGACCTTGAAAAATTGTCTTGTTGCTTAATGAATATGCTCTAATAATAAATACAGATTTGATTACGTATATGAGTGTGTAAATTAAACTAAAAAAAAAAAAAAAAATGTTACGAATAACCTCTAATGTTCTGCATTTTGTTAATCAAAAATTGCATTTCATCTTCAGTGTAATGTGAAAGAAAAATATATCAATTGAAAATAGCAACATTCAATCTTTCACTCACAGTAGTGTGTAATACTAGTGTGTGTTTATAGATTAGCATGTAAGCATCATGTGGGATGCTTTCTATAAATAACTATTCACACTCGCAACTCAAATGTGTTCAGACTTTATTCTTGCATCTAATTCTCATATAAAAGAACCTAATGATATTAATTTGTGTGTATTTCTATAAAATTGCTTCTCAATTTTGCTTTCTTAACAATGATAATCGTGCAATTGTTTTTTGACATGTAATCAATGACAGTGAAAATGTCATTTTGTGCAGTGATGGAATTTAGCTATATATTATTGTGTTGTAATGATTGGATTTAAGAATTTGTGGAACAAGGTAGGGTTAGTATAAAAATGTATTGTTTGTGTTAAACGTATTATGAATGTTACAACAATGAATTGTTTAGACAGCTGCATACTATCACAGTATATCATTTTATATTTGATTTTTAAAATACTTTTGTTAGAAATGAAACTTTTTTTTTTGTTATTGAAAACAATGGAAATTAATGAAAATATGTATCAACGAAATTAATATCATATGTGAATTTACCAATAAGAAATATTCTAATCTAGTCTAATAAGTCAATATTTGGAATTTTAAAATATTGCTACACTTTCAAGTACACTGCATGTTATTTTTATGAATTAACCTAAACAGAAATCTAATTGAATGAAATCTATTTTGAACCAATTAATATGTATTAATGTTTAGATGACAATGAAAAAAATATACATTTTGTTTTAATTTGCAAGAATTTAAACTCGAAATACTTGCACACATTGAAGCTCAATCAATTATTTTTATGGAAAGCAGCATTTTAATATACATAATTCAGCAAAGAGATTATAAAATTATCCTCATCATCATGGTCTATTTGTCTGTTTATTTATTTTTGTATTATCATTGGTTTCTGGGACATCCTGTATATATTATAATAATGATGAGTTATAATCATGCCTTTGTTTACATTACAAAATAATAGCCCGTGAATATTCCATCGCTCACCAAAAGTAAACATTGTAGTATGCAGATAATTATATGATTGCACCTTTGTACCTTTGACCAGTGCTGCTGGCGAGTTGGCGAGATGCACACAGCCAGTACCGAAGGACAGTACCGCGGTGCCAATGGCGCGGCGCACGGGAAAGATAAGGTCGCCATACTTGATGCTGGATCACAGTATGGAAAGGTAAATATTTTTTTATTTTTCGTGTTGTATGTGACGAATATATACATAATATTTTTCCTTAAGAAATAGTATCCTTTTTACAAGACATGAAAAATTTGGAGTTTATTAATACATAATCGATTTTATATGTTTTTCTTGTTGTTATAACTTTTCTATTTTGATAAGTACTATTGTAAAAAAGTTGA